>NC_044385.1:121130974-121736462 GCF_006542625.1 Nomascus leucogenys | reverse complement strand
AGATCACCTGAGGTCAGGAGTTCGAGACCAGCCTGGGCAACATGGTGAAACCCCACCTCCATTAAAAATACAAAAATTGGTCAAGCATTGTGGTGGGCGCCTCTGGTCCCAGCTACTTGGGAGGCTGAGGCAGGAGAATTGCTTGAACCCAGGAGGCAGAGGTAGCAGTAAGCCGAGTTTGCACCACTGCACTCTAGCCTGGGCAACAGAGCGAGACTCTGACTCAACAAACAAACAAATGAAAATAAATAAGCTAGCTGATAGCTAGGTGGAGGGATTTAGGGCTTCCTATTGATATGCTTACAGGTTGACGGGAAAGATGCAGTACGGAGAGTGAGGTTCAACTTACAAGAAAGTCAAAAATACACAGAGCAAGACAGGGCACACAGGGAAGCGTAGGACCAAAAGCACAAATGGATGGGAGGGGCCTTAAACAGAAAGATGCAGAGCATCTCAGAGACGAAAGGAAGGAAGTGAACATGGGCAGAGCATGTCAAGTTTCAGGAATATAGTGCTAGCCTTTATGTTCTCAGCAAAGCTGATGGAGCTGTCTGCTGAAATGGAAAAGATGGCAGCTGGTCCATGCACTGGAATGGTTGCTGGGAATGGGAGGGAAAGAGAGCTACTTTAGCAAAAAAGTAATAATAATAATAATAATAATACCAATAGCACATTTTTAAAAGTCAAGAGGAATTCATTGTCCAGCTATCATAAAAGGGACAGAGAGGGGATAATGAAGAAACCTCTCTGATTTTCTTCATACTCACAATGCATGCATTTGCCAAGTGGGGATGGGGAGGCAGGGAGCATTTAAGAGAGGTTAGATCAGCCTGTAGAATGGAAGTCCTTAGGTCAAAGTCCCATTCGTGGTGCATTAACAGGGAGCAGGGTTAAGTGGGGATGGGACCATCCCATGGCCATGGCCTCATCCTTCATCAAGGAATGTGAGCAAAGCAATTCCCTCCACGGAGGGAAGTGCACATGGCAGACATTGTGAGACTTGCCTCTCTGATACTCCTCCTTTTGTGGATTTACAGAGTGGTACTCGCATTACATATAAAATAAAAGGTTGAATCTGGAAATTAACAGACATGATCCAGAGTTCATGGTGACATCCATCAAATTACGAAAGTTATAAGGCTCTAGGCAAAACACCACCTAACTTTTCTAGACTAACTAGTTTTAAAAATAAAATAAAATGTGACTACCAAAAAGGGGAACATACGTAATCTACTCACTCCAACCATCTTTCGAGTACATGCTCAAAAGCACTGAGCTGAGCACCTCTCCAAATGGGAAGATGATAATTATCCAGGCTCTGCCCTCAAAAATGCATACTCCTAATGATGGAGACTGGTTGATGCCACCTCTGATTCTGCATTCTACCATTTATTCTCCCTTCCTGTGTATATTATAGGCAAATAAGCTAAACAGAACTGAACCCAGCATTCTCAAAAACTGTGCTATGTTTTCTAAAAAGTTCATGGAAACAGACCTTACCTGGGGAGTTTCTGGTATGCCTCACTCTGACCCCATATCAATGAATTCTGTTCCAGAAATCACACTGTGAGACAGATGTATGCATAATACAGCTCATGCATGAGGGAGAAGGGACTATTACAAGTGAAATGTCTTAACAAGTTTTACAAAGACAAGGAAATCTTAGAAATCTCCAGTGCAAACTTTTCGTCTTAGAAATGTCAAACCCGAGAAAGTGAACAGTTTTGACCAAAGCCACACAATCAACAAATAGCAGAGTTAGGGCTCAGGTCTTCTCCATGTGCCATTAGTATTAACAATAGTTGGGATATTTCACTTGGAGAAGAGGAGACAGACAGACAGACAGATCTTCCATGAGTTGAAAGGTAGTCAAGAGTAAGAAAATTTTTTCCCAGTAGCTTCAGAACATAGGAGCCAGTATTTCAGTTTCTTTCTTCTTCAGTCACCTATTAAAACAACTCACATTTGAGTTGATTGTCCAAGGCCACAAACAGCATAAGTTACACAGAAAATAATCAAAGATGTTTTATACAGAGAGCTGTTTCCAACTTTCCCAATGAGTCCTAATGTGCTTTGCTTCTAGTCATCTTATCTTCTTCAGGTTCCAATTCTCCCTTCATAAAGTTAGCATGCTTTTATTTTCTACTTGTTGTCCCCAGAGGTATGTTAAATTAAGGATTTTGTCTTGGTGCAATACTGTCACTTCTTTTCAGGAAAAGGAAGGGCACATGAACAATGAAATATTGCCCGAGAGCTCAACTGGCTACTCTTCTCCCAGCAAGATTTTGTATACTGGAGGTTGTGCCAGTTGTTATTGCTCCTTGGCTCCAAATCCACTGTTCTCTGCCCAGCTTTGCCATACTGGAACTGGACCCTGTAGACATTTCTCCTTTGCTAGTTAGCTTGATGTTTTTGTCAATAGGGGTGCTGGAGGGACCCTGCGAGGCCAAAGCCGGAGGAAAGGACTCTCCTTCCTTCCTGTGTTATTTTCCGTGCATCCTGCTCAGGACCCTGCAGCACTTGCCACAGGGCAGGGGTCCTCACAGACTGCAGCTCAGGCCCTCCAGTAAGATTACCTGCCAGGAGTAAGGCTGCTGGTTCCAGCCAGTTTCTCAGACAGACAGAAATGGGCCATTCCTAGGTGCTGGCTCCAGCCTGCGCCCTGCAGCACGTGTCTCTGCCACCAGCAGAATGCACGTTCTGTGGCTCTCATGTCCTCTCCACAAAGGACTGAATCTACACTTTGCAGAGAACAGGGATCTCTTCTAACTTTCTGAAGTTATTTTCTTGTTCACATTCCCTTTGTTATCGACATCGTAGCTGCTTTCCACAGTTGCTATTCGTGTACTCTCTAGAGTCCCATTTTATCCCTACGTATGGTTAACTGCTTTTTTACTAGGAAACAATTCTTTACAATAAATTTTACCTATTTAAGTTACTGGCATGGTTGGTGTCTCCTGAACCTTAGCTGAATATTTTTCAAAGTTGCTCAGGCTCTAAATCCTCTTTCTGTTCTACTCTCTACTTCCATATAAATTAATTACAAATTCTATTCATTCTTATTTCCAAAGTCTTTGACAAACTAGGCCAGGCATGGTGGCTCATGCCTGTAATCCCAGCACTTTGGGAGGCCAAGGCAGGTGGATCACCTGAGGTCAGGAGTTCGAGACCAGCCTGGCCAATATAGTGAAGCCCCATCTCTACTAAAAATACAAAAATTAGCTGGGCATGGTGGCAGATGATGCCTACTGTCCCAGCTACTCAGGAGGCTGAGGCAGGAAAATTGCTTGAACGTGGGAGGCAGAGGTTGCAGTAAGCCAAGATTGGGCTACTGCAATCCAGCCTGGGTGACAAGCAAGACTCTGTATGAAAAAAAAAAAAAAAATTTGAAAAACTTTACATATCCTTTCATGTCCAAGGCCACCCACTCTCACTCTAACCTCCTATCTAATTGTGTTCACACTTTTTTCTGGTCTGTGTCCCTTTGATTAGAACCATAAAAGTCAGCTTTCACCATATCTGTTGAGCAAGTGGTATCTGTTGCCTGTCACCAGGAGTAGAAGTCCAAGCACTTCTTCCCACTGCCTCTTCACATCAGAGTCACCAAGGAAAATACAACGCGGCCTGGCACTAACTAGATGGAACACGGCGTTCCTCATGTAGGAAAGAGACGGAGCAAGATCAGCTTCAGTAGAGGGCGTTGGTGCCCCAAAACCAGCAGGTTCCTCCCAGCAGCTGGCACAGGGCCCATGGCCTGCATATACCCATCTTGTGCTTTAGCAGAAGGACCCCAACCCCTCCCCATGAGGCACAGGTATAACAGTGGGGTTATCCATGTGACGTACACACCAGCAGAACAAAGGGGTACATGCTGAGTCTGAAACAGGGAACGATATTACCACACAAGGTAACAGCCCAGCACAGGCTGTGAAAACTCTTTGTATCTTAAGAAGGAAGTGTTCCAGGCACAAGACTCATTCTTATGTGGCTGAGTGGATTATATGGTTTGGTTCTGTGTCCCCACCCAAATCTCACCTTGAATTGTAATAATCCCCACCTGTCATGGGAGGGACCTGGTGGGAGGTAACTGAATCATAGGGGTGGGTTTTTCCCATGCTGTTCTCATGGTATTGAATAAGTCTCATGAAATCTGATGGTTTTATAAAGGGGAGTTCCTCTGCCCACGCTCTCTCTTGCCTGCCGCCATGTAAGAGGTGTTTTCAACTTGTAGCACGTATTAGTGCTTTGAAAAGCTGTCATTGACTCATGCCACATCTTTTCTTTTATTATTCTGCTTTGCCATTTAACTCACGTAGTTCTTTATTTCTCCTGACAGTATGTCTTTACTACTTAGAAGTCAAAGTCCACCCAAGGTGGTATTTTGTGTCAAACTTCTTCATATCCCCAGAATCTAGCAAAATTAGTCATGCATCTTACATACATACATGAGTAGAATGAATGTCAATGAGTAAAATGTACTAAGATAGGAACTATATGTCTCCATAAAGAAGAATAATGAGAGTAAATTTGCCCTAGGAGAAATGTAAATATAGTATGAAACTATAGCAATTAAAGAAGGATGTTGCGGGCTTAATTAAATTAATCAAATGGATTTAACAGATCAGAAACTTCCAAATAATTGGGATTTTGTTATATTAAAAAGGTGGCATGTAGCTACCTTACTGAATAGATGGGGAAATTATGTACTCCTCAAAATATAATGAGAAAACTGACCAAACATTTGGGGAAAAGTTAGATTCCTACCTCTTCACTCTGTACCCCAAAATTAAGTCCAGATGGAGTAAGATTTCAATGTTTTTGAATTTTTATTTTCTGGTAATGACAAGTTAGTTTATTCAAATTTTTCCCCATAGAAAACAACTAAAAATGCTAGGTAAAATATTTTAAAATATCTTCTTAACTGCAACCAAGAGAAGCAGATAAATTACTGAGCTAAAGGCAAATGAAAGTTACAAACCCAGAGAGCTATACTAATATGAAAGCCACTTTTGTCTAAAAAGTGTTTGCCAATACAGGCAAACATGATTGTTTGCTTGAGTGGCTTTGTGGGGAGAGTGGAATAGAGGAAACATTCAAAGAGACAAAGGCTGATGAATTTTCAGAACGGACTTAAGACACCAAACCACAGATTTCAGAAGTCTAAGGAATCCCAAGTTAAACAAATAAAAAGAAAACCAAACCCAGGTATGTCATTATGAAACTGCAGAAAACCAAGCAAATAGAAAAATATTTGAAACAGCTGGAGAAAAAACAAAGGCAGATTCTCTGTAAGGAAAGCATCGTGAGACTGACAGCTGACTTCTCTCTAGCAACAATGAAAGTAAAAATCATGGCTTTGTCTCAATTTACTTAATAGAGATTGCTGCCTCCAGCCTGTATTTTCCATTCTAGCCTTTATCTCCCTTGAAGGTGAAAGATGCAGTTCTTCTGTGTTTTCCATACACCATGCCATAAAGCTACATTCATATACCTTTTCATTAGAGTTTAAAATACTTTAGAACACAACCCTTTGGGCAACTGCTGCATTGCAAACACATTGCCCTGATTTAAAGCAAATCTACTCCATAGTAAAGTGCATTTACCATTTTCTCTCAGGAATGTGAATCTCATTTCTGAGGATGGTAACTTGCATTATGGTACTATGTGCCAGGAATTGTATTAGGCTGTTGATGTTCAGTATTTAATTCAAAGTTCATAAGAACTCTATGAAGAAAATGTTTTTACCTCCATTTGACAGACCAAAAAACAAAAACACTGAGGTTAAGAGATTTAACACATTTTGCATGATTTTGCAGCAAATGATGGCAGAGCCAAAATCTAACTAGTCTCTGACCCCAAATCCTATGCATTTTCCACTTCTCATACTGTCTCCAAGAAGTCCACAATCTGAAGGCATAATGACACAAATTACATGTGACTACCAAATGTTAGCCTACTTCCTTTTAAATTCTAACTCTTCTGCATACATGAAACATACACACACACACACACACACACACACAAGCATCAGTACATACTTTTCCTTAATTTAAAAAAAAAAGTATTATTGGATTGCAAATGTTTGTACCTAGAGATAATAAATGTTCCCCTGTTCAAATGTCAAATTTTACAAGGATAGGACATTTAGTCATTGCACGTTTGCAACAGTCAGCCACCTGCTGAGGATTATGTCTGAATGTAGATTTCCAGGATGTAGATTTCCTGATAAAAGGATGTATCTGTCTAATTGCTGCAGAACAAAAATTTTTTACTAACAAGCATGTTTCTTTTAGTAGAAAATAATCCTCATAGGTACACACTCAAGACTGCCATTTGTTTGATGTAAGAAAAGGTGTTCACAGTATTTTACTGTCAAAGGGAGAACTTTTTAATAATACACTGGATTTCTGAATTTTTACAACCCAGTTTCAAATCCTTTATGCCTATAGGGAGTTTAGACTTTACTCTTTCCAGCTGTCTCATAATCCACTGGTATTTAGCAAAACATTTGGAAGTAGGTGAAAAGAAGGCTAGACTCAGTGATTTCAACACGCGTGATGACTTCTTTAGTTCTGCATTCTCTAAAACAGCAGCCACTAGCCACATGTGGCTACTGAGCACTTGAAATATTGTTGGTGCCAACTGAGCCTTCTAAGTATAAAATACACACTGAATTTCCAACATTTAGTATAAAAAACTAAACTATCTCAATAATAATTGTTTTATAGTGATTATATGTAGAAATAAGTTGTGGATATACTGAGTCAACCAAAATATATAATAATAATTAATTTCACCTGTTTCTTTTTACTTTTCCTAATATGGCTACTGAAAAATTTAAACTTACCTATGCAGATCCATTTTGTGGCTCATACCATATTCCTGCTAAACTGTGCCATCTTACTGAAAGGCATTATCCTCCTAACTGGTGTGCTTGCCTCCATCTATGGCATCCCTATAGTCTATTCACAACAGAGCAGCTAGAGTAAACCTTACAAAAGCGTAGGTCAGATCACATCACTCCTCCCTCAAAGACCTCCAGTGGCTCCCATGTGAGTCAGAATAAGAGCCAAAGTCCTCACAATGGCCCTCCAGGCCTTATACAGCTTGACCTCATCATCTCTGACTTCCTTTTCCCCACTTTTGCTCACTCAGGTGACCCTAACTACATAGGCTCCCTCACTGTTCTTTAAACACCCCTTGGTGCTCTCATCCCAGGGCCTTTGCACTAGCTATTCTCTCTGTCTGAAGCATGCTTGCCCCTGTTATCCCCATGGCTGAACCCTTCATCTGCCTTAAGGCTGCTCAAAACCCACCTCCCCAATGAGGTTTAACTATCCCCTCACTGCAAGTGGCAACATGTGAAAATCTGCACAGCTCTTACTCTGTGTTGCCTTATCTTTTTCTTTTGGATAGCTTTTATCACCTTTAAAATCTACCATATAATTTACTTATTATATTGGTGTCTGCTTTTTATTGTCTGACTTTCCCCACTAGAATGAAAGCCACAAGAACAGGAATATTTGCTGTTTGATTTACTGCTGTAATCCAAGCACCAAGACCATGACCAACATATAGTAAGCACTTGATTAATAACTGTCGAATGGACCAGGTTGGGGGGAACATTATTGCACAGTACAAATTCTTAGCACTTCCAAAGGATCCTTGGCAGTAGAGGCAGGAAAATTGTTACACATAGAAGGGAAAAAATAGAAAAGAGTGGGAAACCAATCAATGGTCAAAACTAAATGATCATTTGTTTCCAATAACATTTCTACCATCACTACAGGCAATGACCATCTTATAGAGAAGAAGCATATCGTTTTCATATACGTTTCTCTTGCACCTTTACCTATGCTAAATTGAACTATTGGCCCCAATTAGTCTCCTTTAGTAAGATTATACATCCACACTCTTGTCATGATCGGGAAGGGGGAATGTACCTCCACATCCACTGACTGACTCTGGTCGTGGCCATGTGACTTGCTTTGGCTAATGGGAGGTTAACAGACATGACACAAGCAGAAGCTTAAAATGTGCTTGCACAGGCTCGGCGGGGTGGCTTATGCCTATAATCTCAACACTTTGGGGGACCGAGGCCGGCAGATCACGAGGTCAAGAGATCGAGACCATCCTGGCCAACATGGTGAAACCCCATCTCTACTAAAAATACAAAAATTAGCTGGGCGTGGTGGTGCACACCTGTAGTCCCAGCCACTCAGGAGGCTGAGGCAAGAGAATCGCTTGAACCTGGGAGGTGGAGGTTGCAGTGAGCTGAGATCACGCCACTGCACTCCAGCCTGGGTGACAGAGAGAGACTCCATCTAAAAAAAAAAAAAAAAAAAAAAAATGCTTGCACAGATTGGCCTGGCCTGCTTGTACTTCCAAACTCCTGTATTGGAAGAATAAATTCCCGGGAGCCATTGATTCTCCAGCCTGAGCCCTAGAATGAGAAGCACGGAGCAATCCTGAACTTGACCCACAGACTGAAACTTCTAAGCAAAAAATAAATGAGTTTTGTTGTATGGCACTGAAATTTTGTGGTTGGTTGTTACATAGCAAAAGCTGACTAATACAGCAACTGATACATAGTCATATTAAAAATATATAGAACCAGGCATGGTGGTGCACACCTGTAATCCCAGCTACTTAGGAGGCTGAGGCAGGAGAATCACTTGAACCTAGAAAGTGGAGGTTGCACTGAGCTGGGATCGCGCCACTGCACTCCAGCCTGGGCAACAGAACGAGACTCTGTCTCATTAAATAAATAAATACATACATACATACATAAAATATTTATAGGCTTAATGGGGAGAAGTTACAACACTGTCTGCCATTCCTAGCTGGTGCCTGACCTCCTGCACTATTGTATTTGTTATAAATGTATTTCTTGCACCTAACTCCTGCCTACCCACCTGACTTTTACTCCTTGCTTTGTGGGCTAATGGAAATATACTGTGATCCCACATCAGCCCCTGACTGACCCACTTGGCTTTGCAACCCCACTCACTTTCACCACTGCCTTCCTGCTACTTAGCCATTTCTGGATCACTACTCTGTCCAAGCTTGACCTTGACTAACCCAGGCTTGACCTCCTGCTATGTCTGAATTCCAACAGAGCCCATTACCCACCCCTAAGAGACAGCAAGTCTGTTCAGGGAGGTCAAGAGAAGATGGAATTGAGTAAGAGGAAACACAATATTGGGCAATAGGGTTAAGAGGAAAGAGAAATCATTTAGAGAAATATTTAAAGTGTATATAAAGAACAAACTTCCAATGATAGTCCCGAATGCCAGCTAGACATATGTCAGAGGCATTCAAGCCAGAGGGACTCCATCTTGAATTGGGGCTGGGTAAAATAAGGCTGAGACGTACTGGGCTGCATTCCCAAGAGGTTAGGCATTCTTAGTCACAGAATGAGATAGGAGGTCAGCACAAGATACAGGTCACAAAGACCTTACTGATAAAACAGGATGCAGTAAAGAAGCCAGCCAAAACCAAGATGGTGACAAAAGTGACCTTTGATCATCCTCACTGCTCATTATATGCCCATTATAATGCACTAGCATGCTAAAAGACACTCCCATCGGTTCCATGACAGTTTATAAATGCCATAGCAACATCAGGAAGTTACCGTATATGGTCTAAAAAGGGGAGGAACCCTCAGTTCTGGAAATTGCCCCTTTCCCAGAAAAATTTATGAATAATCCACCCCTTGTTTAACATATGATCAAGAAATAACTCTAAGTATACTCAGCTGAGAAACCCATGCCGCTGCTCTGCCTATGGAGTAGCCATTCTTTCGTTTATTTTCTTTCTTAATAAACTTGCTTTCACTTTACTTTATGGACTCACTCAGAATTCTTTTTTACATGAGCTCCAAGAACCCTCTCCTGGGATCTGGATTGGGACCCATTTTCAGTAACACATATACATTTACTCAGGAAATCCAGATCCGAATGAGTATGGCATTTTTACGCAGTAGGAGGTAGAATTCATCCTCACACTTTGTTTCTCAATGTTCTCTTCCCAAAAGCCCTTGTCTGGTACATTGAGGAATCACCAAATCTGCCCCAAAGCCCATCAGATGCAGGAGCTGATGAACAGAAGAGGTCATCCCATGAAATGGAAAACTTCCCCTCCAGAAAAGATGCCCTTCCTCATGATACTGCTGTAGGACTCTACAAAAAGTCCAAGCTCATCTTTAATGCCCCCGCAGAGCAAATGCTTAGACACTGCTTTGGCATCTACAGCTGAAATCTCCAAGTGTGAAGGTTTTGTAACTGCTTCTTTTGAATTCATTTTGTAAGTACTGATTACTTGGCTCCAAAAAAAATGCAAAGCTCTTAGAGACCATTATCAAGCCATGAGTGCTGCGTCCCCTTTTCTGATGGTTCATTCTTCTCCACCACACTTTTCGGTGAAGTCCATCTCCTTTATTGGTTCACTGAATCGATTCGTATTAAGATAAAAGGTCAATCTTCTGGTTCGTGGCAATGATGCATTTTATCTTGAGCTGCCTTCTTTATGTCTTTTATAAAATTAATTTGAGGACATTTTCCTCATGAGTTTATTGTAACATGAGATTATTTTTAAAACTTTTTATTGAACTATAGCATAAACATCCATAAAAAATGCAATCATCAAACCAAAATGAAGCCTTTGCACAAAGTGAATACACCAATGTATGTAGGGCTCAGAACAAGACACCAGACATGACCAGAACCCTAAAAGCCGCCTCAAGCACCTGCTGATCATTAACGCTCCCACCCCCAAAGGTCAACCAATACCCTGACTTCTGACACCATAGATTAGTTCTACTTGTTCTTGAACTTCATATCCATGAAGTCATAGAGCATGGACACTTTTGAATCTGGCTCCTTTCATTCAAGATTATACCAACTTTATTCATTTGCATTATGTAGTTGCAATCCAATCATTCTTATTGCCGCATAGTATCCCATTGTTTGAAGATAACACACTTGATTATTCTGCTGCTGATAGGTGGACATGAAGATTGCTGTCTGCTTGGGGCTATTATAACCAGTGTCCTAAGGACATTCTCCTATTTGTCTTTTGGTGAACATGTGTATAAATATATATATATATATATATATACATATATATATATATACACACACATATATATACATATATACACACACACACACACACACACACACATATATATATATATATATATATATATATATATTTCTGTTGGGATTGTATCTACTAAAACAATGACCTTAATTTAGAAGTTCTTCCTGTTTAAAAAAAAAAAACTTCTGAATATTTCTGAAGAGGCTGGTATTTTAAATTCTGAGTTCCAGATCTAGACTTTCAGGAGGAGTTTCTCTATCACCTTCCCTGAGAAATAAACAGATTTCTGTGGAAGGAAGGGTCCAGATATTGAACAGTATCCAAGTATTAATAGGATAGGAAATGTAGTAGAAAAGAATATTAACACTTAAGTGATTTGTGCCTCTTATTCTGGGGAGTGTTAAAAGTTTTAATTTTCTTAATATATTTTATTCACTGTAGAAAAAGCATTCTGGCTGTCAGAACACAAAGCCAGCAATTTTCACCTCAGTCCCTTCCAACTTCAGTCTCCAGAGAGCTAGCTGATTGAAGGTCATATTAAAAGAGCATTAAAAAAGAGATTCTACCAATTGTCAGTGATCCATCTGCAGCTTTTCCTCACCAGAACACATAAACCAGAGCAAGGACAGTCAAGAAATATGGGAAGCAATGGTAATAGACATAAAAATAGTCTTTTTTGGAAATGCAAAATGGTACAGCCACTTTGGAAGACAGCTTGGCAGTGTCTTACAAAGCTAAACACACTCTTACCATATCATCATCCAGTGATCACTCTCTTGGTATTTACCCAAAGGAGTTAAAAACATATGTCTGCACAAAAACCTGCACATGAACACTTATGCCAAACTTATTCATAACTGCCAAAACTTGGAAGCAACCGAGATGGCCTCCAGTAAGTGAATAGAGCTTGTTTGGAGGTTCTAGCAGGGGAGCACAGCTACTCGTATACCCTTGACTGAAGACCGGTCCTCCTCTATCGGGGATGGTCGTCCTCTTCGACCGAGCGCGCAGCTTCGGGAGGGACGCACATGGAGCGGTGAGGGAGGAAGGGGACACCCGCCTAGCCAGCCAGATCAGCCGAATCAACCCTGGCGATCAATGGGGTGACAGATGTCGCAGCCAGATCGCCCTCACATCCGTAAGTGAATAGATAAGCAAACTGTGGTACATCTATAAAAGGGAATATTATTCCGAGATAAAAAAGAAATGAGCTATCATCCACAATGATATACTACCTCACACCCATTAGGATGGCTATTCTCAAAAAAAAAAAAAAAAAAAAAAAGCAGAATATACTCCTGACCTCAAGTGATCCACCCACCTCGGCCTCCCAAAGTGCTGGGATTACAGGCATGAGCCACTGCACCAGGAGTTCGAGACCAGCCTGGCCAACATGCTGAAACCCCGTCTCTATTAAAAATACAAAAATTAGCCGGGCATGGTGGCAGACATCTGTAATCCCAGCTACTTGGGAGGCTGAGGCAGGAGAATCACTTGAATCCGGGAGGCAGAGGTTGCAGTGAGCCAAGATCACGCCACTGCACTCCAGCCTGGGCAAGAGTGAGACTCCGTCTCAAGAAAAAAACAGAAACAAAAACAAAAACAGAACATAATAAGTGTTGGTGATGATGTGGCAAAATTGGAATCCTTGTGCACTGTTGGTGCAGCTGCTATGGCAAACAGTGTGGTGAATCCTTAAAGTAAAAATAAAATTACTGCATTACTCAGCAATTCCACTTCTGTTTATATACTCAAAAGAATCCAAAGCAAAGAAATATTTGCACGCTTGTGTTCATGGCACCATTATTCACAATAACAAAAGATGAAAGCAGCTCAAGTGTGCATCCTTGAATGAATCAGATAAACAAAATATGGTATAGACACGTAATAGGATATTATTCAGACTTAAAGGAAATTCTGACACATGCTGCAACCTGGATGAAGATTGAGGACATTATGCTAAGTGAAATAAGCCAGTCAAACCCCAACAAATATTGTATGATTCTACTTATATGAACTACTAGAGTAGTCAAGTGAAAGAAAAATCGGAAAGTAAAATGGTGGCTGCAAGGGCTGGAGGGAGGAAGAAATGGCGAGTTATTTTTTAATAGATACAGAGTTTTAGCTTTGCATAAAGAGTTCTGAAGATGGATGGTGGGGCAGTTGTACATCACTGTGAATGTACTTAACAACACTAAACTCTATGCTTAAAAATGGTGAAGACAATAAATTTCATGTTGTCTATATTTTATCACAATTTAAAACAGTGTTGGCCAGGCATGGTGTCTCACTCCTGTAATCCTAGCACTTTGGGAGGCCAAGGCGGGCAGACCACTTAAGGCCAGGAGTTTGAAACCAGCCTGGCCAACATGGTGAAACCCCATCTCTACTAAAAATACAAAAATTAGCTGGGCACAGTGGTGCACACCTGTAATCCCAGCTACTCGGGAGGCTGAGGCAGGAGAATCTCTTGAATCCAGGAGGCAGAGTTTGCAGTGAGATAAGATTATGCCACCGCACTCCAGCCTAGGTGACAGAGCAAGACTGTCTCAAAAAGTTAATTAATTTAAAAAATAGTGTTAAAAAGAATGAACTATCAAGCCAAGAAAAGAGGTAGGAGGAGCTTACATGCATATTGTTAAGTGAAAGAAACCAGTCTTCATTACTGTCTGAATCCAACTAGATAAGATTCTGGAAATACAAGACTATAAAGACACTAGAAAGATCAGTGGTCACCAGGGGTTCACCAGAAAGCAAGGGAGGGATGATAGGGGATGCACAGGGGATTTTCAGGGCAGTGAAACTATTCTGTATGATACTGTAATGGTGGATACATGACAATATACAGTTGTCCAAACCCATGGAATGTACTGCACAAAAAGTTAATCCTAATGTAAACTATGGACTTTGGTTAATAATGTCTAAATAGTTGTTCACCAATTGTAGCAAATGTACACCAAAGCAAGATGTTAAAAATCAGGAGATGGTTGGCTGGGAGAATGAGCATATGCGGTAGCTATTTATACTTTGACCCTCTGTCCTCATCAGTGGAATCCTGGAAGTGAAGCTCCCAAAACTTCTCCCCTCTCTGGGCAGAGTCATGTCATCATTATTTTACTGGTCACCAGTGCCCACCTCTGCCAATCTCTGGCGCCTTTGCCCTGTGATCCTAGCTCCCTCTAAGTCTCCACTTTCTTAGCATGTGCTGACCTCGCCTTGATTCTGCCTGGAGTCTGTCACTGCTGTGATGGCACCTCTCCACCTCTCTCACCTCTGCTGATGCTAACCTGGCCACTGACAATGCTCTTGCTGGGGAATGACACTAACTCTCCCTACCAAGAATACAATGATTATAAAGTGACTGAAGGGGGTCATCCTGATCTCCCAATTTCCTGCTTCGGTCTTTTATATATTTTAATTAAGTTTTAGCTCTCCTACAGCCCCTGCCTCCTTTCCATGTCCAAAGAATGTAACCACGGTGCTTTTGGGATTGAATACGCTGCCACCCAAGTGACCCTATACAAAATCCCAAGCAAAACATCCCTTTGTGCTGCAAGTCAGTCAATGGTGTGTGCCTCTCTCTTACCTCTGATCACTCCCTGATCACCAAGAACACTATCAAAAACAGGGAAGCTCTAAAGTCTTAACAATAAGCTCCTGAGCCAGCCACTCAAAGACCTTGAAACTGCTTCTCTGTTGGGATAATTGATTCTACATGAAATAGATTCCTGGTGGATCTGCCCTGGCATTCTAGAGTTTTCTAGAGCTGAGGTTCCCAAATGCTAGGCCACGGCAAGGTTCTCAAAATTCCACAGCAAAATGAGAAAAATAATGTAGTGAGTTTTTTTCACAAAAGCCAAAACTACATTTTAAAAATTGCCGGTTTTGGGAGATTCTATCTTTCCTTCATTGGGAGGGGTGTTGGTTAGAGGTCCATTTGTTAATTGAAATGATGATGATAGAAGTGTGCCTGATAGGTATTTAAAGCTACCTCCTAAACGCATTTGTGAAGGAAAAAAAAAAAGCCAACAACACTCTGTTGATCAAAAAAAATTAATTTTCCTAATCCATAAAAATCCATTTTGGGATTCATTGTCCTAAGGGAATATATAGATTACCTCTCTTCCTCTAAGGATCTGAAATACATACAAGAAAAACCTGGATACTCAAAGTCACCACCTAACCTAGAAATTGTATCCAACAGAAAGGTTCCACCACCTCCCCTTTGCACCCAGTGTCCTGCTAGAACTCTGCCAGCCCAGGTGGACTTTTCCATGCTGCTTCTTCCCTTGATCTCCTTGATGACTAAAATCAGGCAACAGAAGGGAGGAGGTGGAGACTCAAATGACTGAATCATCCATCTGCATGTAGATCCTTGAAAACGAGGTTTTCCTGCAGCCCAACCCACAGTTAGATCGTGTGCCCAGTTGAGTCTTGTAGTTAATGGAAGCAGGTGTCAGGAGCCAAACACAGCAACCTGCAGGCTTTAATGTGGCTTTCAAGATCATAAGCTTGTACAGGATTCATTCATTACTTTGGAGCTTAAAGGAGAAGCTTGAACTGAGACCATTTTCCAGGAAGATCATCCCACAGGGCCTGAGGCGGAATCAACATCACCCCTACCTGGAAAACAGGGGCTCATTTGCTTTGAAAGAACCTCCTGTGGGCCACTACACTAGCAATTTCCTTTTTCAATCCAAAAAAAATAGGATAACTCCACTATTAGTCACTAAGCCAAGATTTACTACAAAAATTGACATCCAGGAAAATGTTGGCTTGTCTAAGATGAAAGGAAATTTCTGTATCCACATTTGTTTTCGTATTAGTTTCATTATTTCTCTCCAGCCTGGTACAATGATTCATCTGTGAATTGGAATCACTTTCCTCAGATCCTTGAAAACAGACAGGAGGCTGCTATTAATTGATATAACCATTTTAGAGACAGAGAAATGGAGACAGAATTCAACTCCTCAAAAAGGCAAGAGACCAGCTGAGGAAAGATACCCCTATTGCCCATCAGTATAGCACCTTTCCCGAAATGCAATCAGACCATATTGTCTCTTAGAATACTGTTCTTAATGAAGCAAATCTGTGATCTCAGTTACCATGATCCTTTACCTTCTAGGATTCTATATGTATTATATAAAGGTCCAGGTTAGTTTCATATTTGATCAAATGATATAATTTCTAGCAGATGTTTTCAAACTGTGCTTCATAGAGAAGGGACCATATTCGGGGGAAGAAAGTGTGGGTATGGGTGGAGGCACTGGAAGGGTTGAAACTTCAGCCCTTGTTCAACCAGAGAAAATCCATTTTTAGATTTTTCTTACACATTGTGCTTCCATGTAATATTTCAAGAAAAAGTGCATTTTTTTAAAAAAAAAAGTTTGCAAATTACTCATAAATCTGAAACTGTTTTTGCAAACTATAAGGCATAATGCAAATACAGATGTTTCTACTGTATACACAAAAAGAGAGTGAAGTCTGCTCATTAGTGGGCACAAGCAAACAGACATTTCCTGCGTGCCCATTTTACAGATGAGGAAAATGAGGTAAATTCCCACATCTAGCAATATTTGAGAATGACTGATTCCGAAACCTGTGCTTTTTCTTCTTCATCAGGTTCTCTAACCTTTTAGCCAATGCATGTGTCTGGCTTCCTCAGAAAATTAAGCACCCCAATCTTGCTTCTAAAACATCCTCAGAGGCTCATCAGAAGGTAAGGTTGACAAGTTCAGCTTTTACTGCTATTTATAGTATTATCACACCAACTGTCAAATATATGGTTTAAATTTTTTTTAATTTGCTATTTCTTTTCTGAGATAATACATGACCATTTTTAAAAACATTCCTGATTCCTTCAATGGCAATCAAGTCATTAGGCTCCACTGGTGTTTATTAGCCTTAATGAGAAACATAGCCAAAGATTCTAATACCTAAGAGTGTTTTATTCGGTCTGCACTGCATTTTCCTTCTCTTCATTCGCAATAGTCCATATGGATGCACCCGTTGCCTGAAAAATGATTGTCATCTTTCTCAATAATTCTGATGAGGAGCCCTATTTTTAACTCCCATCTAAAATACATTAAGGGAGCCATCTAGTGTTTTCAAGTTGGCATTTAGTAGTTATAGAGAACATCCCTCCTCCCTAAATTTGATTTACCATCTGTGTTCATTCTCAGTGTTCCAAAGCATCAACCCTGTGTGTATATTTCATTTGGGGGCAAAAAAAAAGGTTAAAAATAAGAGCTCCTTAAGCTGCCTTACACCTGATTCTCTGGTATTTAAAGGATTCTTAACTCCATGGTTACTATGAGTTTTTTTTTTCTTTCTTTGTGATTAGGTTCGGCAAGGTAACAACATGTAAACAGTTGGGCCATTTGAAATAAACACATTGTATGTTCAGCAGCCTCCCAAACATAAAACCTACGTTATATTAACTATTTTTCTGACAGCAAAACAGGGCCAAACTTGGACACAGGCAGTGCAGGTCACAGTCTACTTGATGAAATTTTAGAAGCATCAGGAAAGGCTCCAAAACATCTTCCGCCACCTTCTGCTTTATAGTTTCTAATCTTCTAATAGCTTTACCAAGGTACAATCAACAGAATAAACTGCCTATATTTAATAAACTGTACATTTCCATGAGTTTCAGCACATGCACACAACAAAAGCATCACCACGATCAAGATGAGCATTTCATCACCCTCAGAAGTTTCATCCTGCCCCTTCGTACTCCATCCCCCCATGCTCCCCCTCCAACCTTCAGGCAACCACTGCTCTACTTTCCATCAAGAGAGATTAGTTTGCATTTCTAGAATTTTGTAAAAATGAAATCATATAGTACATACACTTTTTAGTCTGGCTTCTTTCATTTAGCTAAATAAATTATTCCATATTGTTATATGTCAATATTTTGTTGTTCTTCATTAATAAGTAGCATTCTAATGTAGAGATATGCCATGGTTTGTTGATCAGTTCAACTTTGGATGGGTATTTATTTCCAGTATTTGGCTGTTACAAATAAAGCTGGAATAAATTTACAAGTCTGTATAGACACTTTCATTTCTCTTAGGTAAATTCCTAAGGTGTGGCATTACTGAGTTGTATAGATGGCATATGCATAACATTTTAAGAAACTGCCTGTTTTCTGGAGTGGTTACATCATTTTACATTCCATCAACAATGTGTAAGAGTTCCAGTGGCTCCAAATCATCACCAACACTTGATATTTTTGGTATTTGGAGTATAGCCATTCTAATGGCTGTATGATGGTATCTCATTGTGATTTTTAATTTTATTTAATACATATTTGTACATATTTATGGGGTAACGTGATATTTTGACACATGCATACAATGTTTAATGATCAAGTCAGGGTATTTAGGATATCTATCACCTCGAACATTTATTATTTCCTAATGTTGGGAACATTTTGAAGTTTCTCTTCTAGCTAATTAAATATACAACATATTATTGTTAACTATAGTCATCCTACTGTGCTATTGAACACTAGAACTTATTCCAACTAACTTATTTTAAAATTAGTTTGTGTATGTGGTATAAGATAGGAGATGTTCATTTTTTTGCATAGATACGTTCTATTATCCTGTCACCATTGGTTGAGAAGATTAAACTTTCTCCTACTGAATTCCCTTTACACCTTTATCAAAAATCAACTGGTCATTGGACTGCTTTTGGGTTCTCTATTCTGTTTCATTAGTCTAAATATCTATCTTTATGATAAATATTGTCATAAGATAATAATAAATAATAATGATAATATTTATCATTAAGATAAATATTGTATTATCTTCATTTCACAAAAAGTCTGAAAACAGGTAGTATAATCTTCCAACTTTGTTTTCTTTTTAAAATTGTTTTGGGTTGGATGGGGTAAGAGATTAAAAAAAAAAAAAACATATTGGGTACAATGTGCACTACTCAGGTGATGGATGCATTAAAATCTCACACTTCACCACTATGCAATCCATCCATGTAATAAAAAACCATGCACTCAAAAGCTATTAAAATTTTTAAAAATTAAAAATAAAAACAATAAAATTGTTTGGCTATCCCAGGTCCTTTCACTTCCATATAAATTTTAGAATCAGCTTGCTAATTTCCATAAGAAAGCCTGCTGAGATTTTGATTGGTATTGCATTGACCAATTTGGGTAGATGTTAAGCCTTTTGATCCATGAACCTAGTGTATCTCCCCACTTATTTAGGGTTTGTGTTGGTTTGTTTTTACGTCAGCAATGTTTTATAGTTCTTAGTGCATAGTTCTTGCATCTGTTTTGTCAAATTTATCCCTAAGTATTTTATATCTTATTATAAATGGTATTTTTCATTTTTAATTATTGCTAGTATATAGAATTATAGTTTATTTTTTGTGTATTGATTTTGTGTCCTACCAACTTACTAAACTCACTTTACAATTCGAGTACCTATATGGTAGATTTTTATGAGATCTTCTAAATAAACAATCATGTGGTTGGGGAATAAATATGGTTTTATATCTTCTCTTTCAATCTGTATGACTTTTTTTTCTTGCTTTTTTCTTTCTATTTTGAGACAGGGTCTCACTCTGTCACCCAAGATGAAGAGCAATGGTATAATCACAGCTTACTGCATCATTGCAGCCTCAACCTCCCAAGTTCAGGCAATTCTTCTACTTCAGCCTCCCAAGTAGCTGGAACCCCAGTGATGTGCCAACACTTCTGGCTTTTTTTTTTTTTTTTCCTGTAGAGACTGACACTCCCTATGTTACCTAGGCTGGTCTAGAACTCCTGGACTCCAGTGATCCTCCCGCTTCAGCCTCCCAAACTGCTAGAATTACAGGTGTGAGCCACTGCACCCAACCTTTACTTGCTCTATTTTACTAGCTAAAACTCTGGTACAATGTTCAGTAAAGATGATGAGAAAGGACATCCTTGCTTTGTTCCTGATCTTAGGGGGACAGCATTCACTCTTTAACCATTAAGTATACGATTAGCTCTAGGTTACCATATAATTTTTCTTTATTATATATACTCATTTTTTTAAGCAGTTTTAGTTCCTAGCAAACTTGAGGATAAGGTACAGAGACTTCTTCTACTTTTCTTTATTCTGTCAATATAGAAAATTGATTTTCAAATGTTAAACCGACTTTGAACTCCTGGGATAAACCCCAGTTGGTCATGATGAATTATCCCTTTTATATATTGGCAGATTTGACTTTCTAAAAGATTTTTCAAAATTTTCCTATCTAAATTTATCAGAAATGTTGGTCTGTAGTATTAATTTCTTATAATGGTTTTGGCTTAGGTTTCAGCATAATTCTGTACCCAAAGAAAGAATCAAAGAATTTCTTCCTCTCTTGTTTTTCTGTACGAGTTTGTTTGCAATATGCATTTTTCTTTAAATATTTGGTAGAAATCACCAGCAAAACCACAAAACTTTTTTTTAATTTTATATTTTAATTTTTGTGGATACATAGTAGGTGTGGATACATAGCAGGTGTATATATTTACGGGGCACATGAGATATTTTGATATAGGCATGCAATGTATAATCATCACATCACAAAATGGGTTATCCATCCCCTCAAGCATTTATCCTTTGAAAAACAACCTAATTCTTTTTAGCTACAATCTAGTTTATGTAATAGATGTGATCAGCTTATCTGTTATTTCCTGAGTGAGATTTGGTGGTTGTTGCTTTTCAAAGAATTTGTCTTTTTCATATAATTTGTCAAATTTATTGGCATGAGCCTGAGCAACATAGTGAGACCCTGTCTATACAAAAAAATTTAAAATTAGCCAAGCATGGTGGTACACATCTGTAGTCCTAGCCACTTGGGAGGCTGAGGTGGGAGGATCTCTTGAGCCTGGGAGGTTGAGGTTGCAGTGAGCCATGATTGCACCACTACACTCCAGCCTGGGTGACAGAGTAAGATCCCATCTCAAAAAAAAAAAAAAATTGGCATGGAATTGTAAATAAAATCCCCTTATCTTTTTAATTCCCTTCTCCCATTGCTGATAGTGATCATTTGTGTCTTTTCCTTTTTTTTTTCTGATCATTCTGACTAGAAGTTTATTTATTTATCTCAAAGAACTAGTTTTGGTTTTATTCATTTTCATCATTTTATTGCATTTATTTTTGCTCTTATTTTTATTATTTCCTTTCTTCTGTTCACTTTGCATTAGTTTGCCCTACTTTTTCTAGTTTTTTAATGTGGAAGCTTAGAATATTGATTTTATATTTATCTACCTTTTTTTTTCGAGATGGAGTTTCACTCTTGTTGCCCAGGCCAGAGTACAATGGCACGATCTCTGCTCACTGCAACCTCTGCCTACCAGATTCAAGCAACTGTCCTGCCTCAGCCTCCTGAGTACCTGAGATTACAGGCATGGGCCACCATACTCAGCATTTTTTTTTTTTTTTAAGTAGAGATAGGTTTCACCATGTTAGTAAGGCTGGTCTTGAACTCCTGACCTCAGGTGATCCATCCACCTTGGCCTCCCAAAGTGCTGGGGTTACAGGTGCGCACCACCATACCCAGCCCATTTATCTACTTTTCTAATTTGTTTAATGCTATAGTTTTCCTCTAACACTGATTTAACGGCATCCCACAAATTATAAGTAATATTTTCATTTTCATTTAGTTCAAAATATTTAACTTCTCTTGTGCTTTCTTCTTTGACCCACAGATTATTCCAAAGTATGTGATTTTGTTTTCAGATATTGGAGCATTTCAAGATATCTTTCTGTTATTGATTTCTAGTTTGACTTCATCATAATGAGCCTCTAAATATATGTAGTATAACTTTAATTCTTTTAAATTTGTTAGAATTTATTTTATGGCTCAGAATTGGTCTATCCTTTTTAATGTTGTAGGTACTCCTGAAAAGAAGGTGTGTTGTCTTCTTGTTGAAAAAAGTGTTGGAACACTATAAATGTTCATTAGATCAAGTCGATTGATAGATTTTTTCAAGTATTCTGTATCTTCACTATTGTCTCTCTACTTGACCTATCAATTGTTGAGAGAAGGATGTTGCCATCTCTAATTGTCAAGTTCTAGTTGTGGACCCTATTTCTCCATTCAGTTCTGTCCGTTTCTGCTTTATGTATTTCGAAGCCCTGTTATTACGTACATAAACATCTAAAATTATCATGTCCTTTTAATGAATTGACCTCTTTATCTTTATGAAATTACTCTTTATCCCTTAAAATATTCCTAGCTTTGAAATCTTCTTTATCTGATATTAACATAGCCACTTCAGCTTTCTTTTTATTAATGTTAGCTTGGTATATCTTTTCCCATCCTTTTCCTTTTAACCTATCTATGTAGTAGACAGCATATAGTTGAATTTTTAAAAATAAATTTGACAATCTTTGCATTTAATTGCAATGCTAAGGCCATTTACATTTAATGTGATTATTGATATGTTTGGGTTTAAATCTACCATCTTAATGCTTGTTTGCTATTGGTTACATCTGATTTTGCTCCATTTTTCTTCTTTGTCTTCTTTTAAATTGAATATTTATAATTTATTTTATCTGATTCCTTATTAATTATATATTTCAATTTTGTTCTTTTTGGTGATTGCATTGGGGTTTACACTATCCATCTTTACCTTATCACAGTTTACCTTCAAGTAATATTAGTTCACATAATGTGTAAGGACCTTACACTAACATAGTCGCATTTTCCCCTCTTTCAGTCTTTGTGCTGTTTTTGTCACATATTTTGCTTCTACATATTTTTATCCCTTTATATTAAAGTTATGATTCTTGCCAATATTCAAACATCTGTCTGAGTTCATATTCACTGGAGTGCAATGAAGCACCTGAACAGGTTTTAACGAGAGATGAAGATAGGAAGAAAGCTTGACAGCTAGGTGAATAAACACCACACCAAGGAATAAACAGGGCAAAAACAGACTTTTCCTATTTTAAGCTTTTGGGGAAGCAAGCTTAGCCAAATGCTAACGATTTGAGAAAACTCATCTGTTTCCCTTTTAGACTGCCCAGATTTAAAATGCCGTACAGTACACTTATAGCATTAACCTCTGCATTTTAAAGCTACAAGAATAAGGCAAGGTGAAGAGAATACAAGATCATAGCTTTATAATGAACTAGTTAGTTAACTAGTTAGCTTGAAAATCAGCTGATTTTAAGAAGCAAGTAAGCCATTGATGTGACACATTAGCCAAACAAGTAGTTAATTGAATGTCTATTCTTCTTTCATTTTTTCAGATCTTATGTTTAATGTCATATAGGTCTCTTACTTTCAGAGACCAGACCAAATTTATAATAGAAGTATAACAAAGTTAAAAATAAATGAAAGTTTACCAAATGTGATCCTATAAACAGAATTGTTTATTCATCAAGAAATTTTATAATAAACTCCTTGAGCTATAAGACAGAAATTTGCAGAGATTCAATAAATATAAAGCCTCCTCTCTCTTACCGTCCTTTATACCCACTCCTACCCTTCCATCTGTCTGGACTCCAAAACACAGAACAGGAAGAGATTGGAGATCCACCAACTCCACGATCTTGGCAAGACTTCAGCAGCCATAGGGTCCAGGCTTAAGTACCCATGTTCGCAAATCTTGATGACATCTTAACACTTCAAGAATTTTTGGCATAAAGGAGCTATTGTAAGTAGAAAGTCTTGGAAATATTCTTCTACAAAAATTTGTTTACCACAAAGTTAGAAGTTTTCTGTAGATCACCTCATTTCTGTGAGGAGAAATATTTTCTAGTGCACAGATTTCTAATAAGCTTCAGTGTCTTTTCCACTCCCTTCTCACTCCCCTCTCCTTTTCTCTCCTTCTCTATCTCTCTCTATGTCTTTTTTTCCTGCTTCTCTTCTTTAAATAGAATAGTGGTTAGGAATACAGACGCTGGATCCAATTCTCCGAGTTCAAATCCTAATGTTGCCACTTATCAATAGAGTGATTTTGGCCGCCTAACTTCTCTACTTCTCTGTGCCTCCATTTTCTCATCTACAAAAGTGAGGATAATTGTTCCTACCTCATTAGAATGTTAAGAATATTAAATAATATATAACATTAAAATATTTAAATTATAAATATATATAATATATAACATTAAAATATATTAAAACATTTAAAACAAGCCCTGACACTTAGTAAATTCTCCATGATTAGCTATATTATTATTATTAGTGATAATAATCATTATCATTATTTAAGTGAGAAATATTTACTCCCCTGGAAGGCTGTGGGAGAGAAACCACCAAGCTTCTCTGCATTACTCTCCCACTCAGCTTCCATTCTGACCACTTACAGGTGTCATAAGTTTTGGGTCCCCCACAAGAGACACTCTTTGAGTAACCTTAAGCCTCCAAGAACAGAGCAGAGCAAGAAGCAGCTTGTCAAGACTGTACACGGAAGAATGGACCCAGATTTGCTGCAAACATTTTATATCGTCTTATACAGTCACTTTATTTCTCCAATTTTTTTTTTTTTTTTTTTTGAGATGGAGTCTAGCTCTGTCTCCCAGGCTGGAATGCAGTGGCGTGATCTCGGCTCACTGCAAGCTCTGCCTCCCGGGTTCACACCATTCTCCTGCCTCAGCCTCCCGAGTAGCTGGGACTACAGGTGCCCGCCACCACACCCGGCTAATTTTTTTGTATTTTTAGTAGAGATGGGGTTTCACCGTGTTAGCAAGGATGGTCTCGATCTCCTGACCTCGTGATCCGCCCGCCTCGGCTTCACAAAGTGCTGGGATTACAGGTGTGAGCCACCGTGCCCGGCCTATTTCTCCAGTTTTCAAACTTCCTTATCCATGACATGAAGCGTTTGGAATAAAATTATCCCTAAATTCCACCCCACACCATGCTACCTCAAATTCCATAATCTATTCCATGTTTACAGGTTTCTTCATATTTGCAAAATGCAGAATACACCGGGCATCAAGAAATGATTAATTCTGCCTTGGTTGGGGAGTTGGCAGGAGAGGGGAGCCTCCCACCTTCCTGTGGGCAAGGTCACATGAGTTACAACCTACTGGGCTCCCGACAACTCAATCGCACCCACCAGAGGAAAGCGCAGCAAGTGGTGCACCGTAGGTTTGCTGGGGCAGCAGGGTCCTTTCCATGCAACGCTCCTTCCAGCTGTCTTACAAGAAGAAATACCAGGAGCACATCACAGCACTAGAAAATAAGGGTGCCCTCTGTCCCCACTACTATTATATGTACCCCGCTTTCTATTTTCCTCTTCCTCAACTCTCATTTCCTTTTCTCTTTTTTCTGCCTCTCCTCAGCATTGCTTCCCACTGCTGCTGACATTTAGGACTGAAAGGCTGCAGCCACTGTGGTCGATAAACATCTGTCCATCCAGCCTTTCTTTCTCATTTGATGGGCATGTTTCTCATTTATATGAAGTTACGTGCACAATTTTGTACAGATAAGTTGTACAATGTTGAAGAAAAAATAACGAGGAGAGCAACAGAAGAAAGAAAAAGAATTATCTATACTCCTACCACCCAGGTTTTTGTGTATTTTCTAATCTTCTTCTGTGCATAGATTTTTATCTTCCCAAAGAATATTACATGTTTCCATTAAGTGATAATACCACAGTTTAAACCTCCTTTTTCCACTTGATACTATTTTTAAGCATTTTCCACGATAGCATCTATGCATCACAAATATGTTGCATGTTAATATTTTATACCCTATCAAGTGAATAGGCTAAAGGTTGCATCTAGTAGACTGGTGAAGTAAGCTTTGGCATATGCACTTGGTGGGGTATAAAATATTGATCATTTAGGTTATCACTGTATTGATCATTTAGGTTATATACAGGTTTTCACCATTTTCACTAGCACTGCAATGAGCATTTTTGTGCGTTAAGCTTTTCATATCTTAGAGTTATTTTGGATCCCATAAATTGAATCACTGGGTCAAAGGGTGTCAACATTTCTAATCTATGTGTTTGCATAATATTTTCCAAAAGACAAGGATTTCAACCACTTATTCATTACACAATCATTAATTCATTTAACAAAATTTTATTGAACATCTACTGTGTGTAGGCACTAACTAGATGCTGCAAATAATAGTGAAAAGTGCAGACATGAAGCGTCCTTTCCTTCCAGCCACATACAAGAGCCTCCTCCTTCTGCTCCTGGGACTGACCCATCCCTTAAAGAGCTGAGTAAACAGCAGCAGCTGTTGAATATGCATTAATGGTTTCTATATGCAAATGATTTATGAAGTTTATTGCATGTAATCAAAGGTATATGACAACCCTGTAGGGAGGCATTTCCATAAACCTCCTTTAGAGTTAAGGAAAATGGGATGTAGGGGAGTTGAGTGGCATACCCAAAGTCAGATTTATAATAAAGAGTGGGTTGAAGGGGCCGGCTGCAGTGGCTCACGCCTGTAACCCCAGCACTTTGGGAGGCCAAGGCAGGTGGATCACCTGAGATCAGGAGTTCGCAGCCAGCCTAACATGGTGAAACCCTGTCTCTACTAAGTACAAAAAAAATTAGCCAGGTGTGGTGGCACATGCCTGTAATCCCAGCTACTCGAGAGGCTGAGACAGGAGAGTCACTTGTACCTGGGAGGCCAAGGTTGCAGTGAGCCAAGATCACACCATTGCACTCCAGCCTGGGCAACAAGAGTGAAACTCCTCAAAAAAAAAAAAAGCAGGGGGCGAGGGGGACTTGAAGGAGATCTGTTGGCTCTCCAATCTCATTCTTTTAGCTAATATACTATACTGCTACCTATTTTTCATCTTTATGTCTTCAGGATCTGCCCTTAATTTCCCATTTCTCAATAAAGCTAGTGAATAGTCACTTCTTAGCTCCTCTGCTCCTGGGATCTTCTCTTCCTCTCCAATTCAACTTCCATAACATGGTCTTCCCTTCAACCAATCTCTTGCAAACCTCCTAAATCCCTTGCTTATTGTTCTACTTCAACCACCCAGAAAATATTAACCCTGGACACATCCAGACTAATGTGAAACCCTATACTCAAGTCATTCCAGATGTCCTTCCATTCACTGGACTCACCATCTTCTCTCCAGTCTCTGCATCTCGGGATGTGGTGTTCCCCTGCCCATCACTCTTTTCTCCACCTCTTTGTCTGGCTAACTCTTACTTATTCTTTACCCCTGAGCTGACAATTCACTTCCTCCAAGAAACCCCAGACCAGGTAAAGAGCCTCTCCTATGTGTTCCCACAGGCACCAAAACACTTTTTACACTCACTGGTCATTTCTTATCTAATGGTCTTCTTTGCTATAGTATAAGCTCAGCAGGGACAGGGACCCTCGAAATCTTGTTTACCCCTATGCCCCACACCTCGTCCAGTACCTGGAAAGTAGCAGATCTCTGTCACTGTTTATAAGTTGAATGAACATTCTATTATGTTGGTGCAAAAGTAATTGTGGTTTTCACCATTACTATTAATGATAAAATTTAAAAATTGCCTTTTTTTTTTTTTTTTTTTGAGACGGAGTCTCACTCTGTCGCCCAGGCTGGAGTACAATGGCATGATCTCAGCTCACTGCAAGCTCTGCCTCCTAGGTTTATGCCATTCTCCTGCCTCAGCCTCCCGACTAGCTGGGACTACAGGCATCTGCCATCACACCCGGCCAATTTTTTTGTATTTTTAGTGTAGACAGGGTTTCCCTGTGTTAGCCAGGATGGTCTCGATCTCCTGACCTCGTGATCTGCCCACCTCAGCCTCCCAAAGTGCTGGGATTATAGGCGTGAGCCACCGCGCCCAGCCAAAAATTGCCATTACTTTTAATGGCAAAACCCACAATTACTTTCGCACCAACCTGATAAAAATGTCCCTGCATGGAGATGTCTAACAATGACAATGAAGAATTTCTTCTACTTTACATTTTAAATGTCTCCGGTCGTTTTCTTCTTCATGGGTTTAACATCGTATACCAGGGTATACATACCCCATTTTTTTCAATCTTCAGACATTAATTGTATATAAAATAAATATGGAAATCTAGCTTGATTAACCATGTTTTGTTTGGATGAAAGCATTTATCTATTAAATAAGAAACTTCATCAAATGTTAAAATGTTTCAGTGAGTCTGCCTGGTGTGTTTTCTCATTTTTAAAAAAGTTTAATTGTAGTAAAATATGTATAACATAAAATTTACCATCTTAACCATTTTAAGGGTACAACTGAGTAGCATTAAGTACATTCACAATGTTATGCAACCAATCTCCAGAACTCTTGTGTTTTTTCATTTTTTTAGTAAACCTCAAGCACTAGAAATATTTATGTGAGTATCTCTTCTTTAGAACAGGGGTTTCCAGAGTTTTCAAATAAAGAAACATCTTTTAATATTTAAAAAAAAAAGTCCATGGAGCCCTATAGGATAATAGCCACGCTGCTAATATCTGTGAGAAAATAAACTGTGGAAATATCTTTTTTTTTTCTGAGACAGAGTCTCACTCTGTTGCCCAGGCTGGCACTACAGGTGTGCACCATCATACCCGGCTAATTTTTGTTTTGTTTGGTTTGGTTTTGGAGACAGAGTTTTGCTCTTGTCACCCAGTCTGGAGTGCAGTAGTGTAATCTCAACTCATTGCAGCCTCCAGGGTTCAAGTGAGTCTCCTGCCTCAGCCTCCCAAGTAGCTGGGATTACAGGTGCCCGCCACCATGCTCAGCTAATTTTTATATTTTTAGTAAAGATGGGGTTTCATCATGTTGGCCAGGCTGGTCTTGAACTCCTGACCTCAAGTGATCTGCCCACCTCGGCCTCCCAAAATGCTGGGATTACAGGCATGAACCACAGTGCCCAGCCAAAAAATTATTAATCCAATAAAACTTTCAGATTTGCATTTTACTAATCAACAAAACCTAAAATAAAAGCCTGCAATGAAAAACCTGCAACAAAATTTGCATGTAGGCATAACAGACAAGGCTTGGATTTTGTGTCTATTTCACAATGACACTCATTAATCCACAATATAGTATAGGCAGGCTTCTGGCAGCCACAGATCACCAGACCAAGAGAGGTCACCTAACTCAATAGAACTAATCAATTCCTTCATCAAGAATTTGATATTGGCAGAAAGACAGTGGTGGATATTGATGGATGGGTTGATGGATTCAGTGTTTCTATGAATGAAACCTGAAAGATAAATTCAGAAATTGTGGGTGGTCATATTCAACAGTTCATCAGCACCGTAATTCCTTTGAGGGGGCTATTATCCCCATGTTACAGATGGGAACACAGAGGCATGGAGAACTTTTGAGCCTTGAACTTGGACATTAGCTATTTCTCAATATGGCCTCCCATTCAGTGCAGCACTCTTGAAATGGGACTGTCATTGCAAGTTTACCTGTCTGTCTTTCCATTAAGTTATGAGCTCTGTAAGATCTCAGACAGTGTCCTGTTCAATGCCTGCCCAATGAATATTGATTAAGTAAATAAATGAAATTATATCTTGTACTGTATGCAGTAGCAAAAAATAATATAAACAATTATTGACAAGAAACCTAACCAACTTGCTCAAGCATGAAGAAATATGGTTAATATGCCTGAAAACTCAGATACTGTGTAGAGTTTAGCCTTCATCGTATGATTATTTGGAGAAGGAGAATGATCACTGTGTTTTGTGTCAGCTTAAACTAAGTGTGATTGATGATATAAAGCTACAACAACTGTTGTCTTTTAAGGCACTCCAAAGCAAAGTCAGGCTATAAGATGTTCTGGATAGTATTATTCCAACACTGTCATTAACACTGCTGCAAATGTAACTTCTAAGCTCATAAACTTGTGTGTACCTGTCATTAAAGTCCTTGAGGAGCTATTACTTATCTATAGTTGGAAAATAAAAAGGGCTGTTAAGGTGAGATCCGAGAGGTTTGATTCAGTGATACTTTGGTCTTTGAGATTATTTTATAAGTAAATTTAATCTCCTTAAACACAGGTTTAAGTTATATCCTTTTTTAACACACGCATAACCCTAATGATTCTCAAAAGTTTGAGAATATAATTATTTCAGGACCTCAATTATGACTCCGTATGAAATATTGATCTTTAAAAGTCTGTCAGAATTGACAGCCTTCACAGCCTGAAAAGATAAATGAAAAAAATTATTTGATAAGTCCAGGGAGAAATTTCTTCCCTCGTATTATTGATAGATGTCCCAATCTGTCTTCAGATCAAGCAGACAAATTTCAAATTTATTCACAGAACACATTTCACACCTCCTCTGTGTCATAAGTTTAATATGTTTCCTACACCATATTGTATGGAAATGCATAACTGAAATTGGTTCTGTCATAAATTGTTACAAAATAACAAAATTCTGAAATCAGATTAGTACTTATTTAGGCACTGTCCATACTGAAAGAGGTTGAAAGATTTTCATTTATTGTTACAGTTACTTTGCAAGGAAATAAGTTACTATCATACTATTTTTCAGAGTTAAAGTTCCTTCCTTTCAAAAGATTTTGCCAATGAGCAGTGGCTCACACCTCTAATCCCAGCACTTTGGGAGGCTGAGGCAGGCAGATCACTTGAGGCCAGGAGTTCAAGACCAGCCTGGCCAACATGGCAAAACCCTGTCTCTATTAAAAACACAAAATTAGCTGGGCATGATGGCGCATGACTGTAGTCCCAACTACTTGGGAGGCTGAGGCAGGAGAATCACTTGAACCCAGGAGGTGGAGGCTACAGTGAGCTGACATTATGCCACTGCACTCCAGCCTGGGCAATACAGCAAGACTCTGTCTCAAAAAAAAAAAAAAAAAAAAAAAAAAAAGGATTTTGATACCACCTCCACTCCCCTTTAAAAAAGCTCACTACGATTTAACACAATGAATTTGGTCCATGATTCATTTGCTTTTTATTATTGGATCACACTTTCAGTGTTCCCTGAAGTTTAATTACAAAATTAATGCAATTCAGGATGTTGGCAAATGTGTCAAAATCATTTTCATTTGAAAACATACAGTATTGTTATTTTAAATGTACCACCTATATTATTTCCAGGACATTCGTTTCTTTGTATGTAGAGATGGCACTGCTGATCCCTTATCACCAGGAAAACCACTACATTGTTCTGCTAGCAGTGAAAACTGTCTGTAGTTAGACATCCTTGCTTCCTCAAAATCCTACTTTTATTAGAGATGTTCAAGGAGCATAGCTTTCTCTTAGCAATGCTAACTGGACCGTGTAGTAACTAAATTAGTCCTTGAGGTCATGTTAATGCAATGCTAATCACCTAAGTTATCAAACTGAGACACTTTCTATTTTGGGCAGTACTCCCTCAGGTACAACCAACAGACACTCAATTAAACTGGCTTAGTCAAAATAGAGAATTGATTGGCTCTTGAAACAATTATAAAGTCCAGGGGTATGACCAGCTTCAGACACAACAAATTCAGTGGCTCCCAACAGAATGCAGGACCTGGAACCTCACACTCTGTCTCTCACCACTGATCTTCTCCAGGCTGGCTTCATTTGCATATTATTCACAATATGGTTCCCTTCAGGCTTACCTTGGCTAGTTTGCAACCCCAGTAGAAAGAGTGTCTCCAGTTCCTAGGCAGGACACTTGCAGGGCCATCTTTCAATCAATTACTGTGTCCAGCGACGAGCAACAGTAATGCCCACCCCTAACTTCAGCACATGAGGTTCATCTTTCCTGAACCTCATGACTTGAGAAGGGAAGAAGGGTTATTTCCTCAAAGGAAAACCTGCAAGCTGGTCCAGAAGAAAGGGGAATGGTGCTGGGCAGGCCAAAACGACAGATGCTGTTTTCCACGGATAGGCAGCCCTGTGAGACTGAGAGGGAGCTGTCCTTCCCTTCCTGAAACCTTCAGTGACCTCCAAAATGAAACATAACAAGGCTCCCAGCAGCAGAAAGAGCACTTGACTTGCTGCTTGAGGTCAAGGGGTCTCACTCCAGTCCTGCCATTACTCAGGAATGACTTTGAGCTGACTGTTCCAGACCTATTTCCTCACTATTTTCAAAAGCTCTCTGGACCAGTCCCCACCCAGAAGAGTCTTCAACAGTGATCCTCTGCCTGAAATGCCCTGGCCTAAGGTTTTCCACACGTAATGCACACAGAATCCACTGATTTATCCTCCGAAAACTCATCGAGATGGCTCTCAGACCCAAGCTCAATATATGTCCCAGCCCCATTCTCTCTCTCACACGTTCTCTCTCTCACACATATACACACGCACAGCCCACACCTGTTCCTCCTTCTTTTGTGTTTCATACCACAGTACCACAGTAGGTGACCTCACATCCTAGCCAAAGCCAGGAGCCAGAAATTTTCTAAAATAACCACCAGATGTCAGCCTATACGTATGTCCCCTTCCCTCAGAAAGACCCTCAGGTCTACCTGGACCCAGGGAATCTCACCCTAGAGTCCATAGGTGGGTTCCATTCAGATCCATGGGCCTCCTGAAATGATATATCAAGTTGTGTGGATGTGCACACAGGTGCAGGTATTGGACATTTTCCCAAAAATAAACTTTTTAGTTCCTATCAGAATTTAAAGGAATATCCATCCCTGTGTCGCCCTTTAAAAAAACCTCAAGAACCACTATTTAGCCCAGCACTAAAATGTCCCATGCCTCCCGTCGCATCCCTAAGGATGCCCAAACACTCAGTAGCACCTTCCGGTGGCTTTTAAACATGGCCTTAAATTCTCTGATACCCTCCCTGATGAGAGCTGGGGTCTACAGTCTGTGCTCTAGAATCTGGGTGGATGTGTGACTGTAGAAGCCAGAAAAGAACAGGGAACGGGACCTGGGTGGCTTAGGAGTCCGGCTGGCTTACAAAGCCATGCAGCTTCCACCTGGCCACCACAACGGCATCGTCTTTGGGAGCCCTGAGCTACTGGTACTAACTCGAACTACCTGCAGGCTCCATGCTTGAGAGGCTATGGTGGGTCAACAGTCCCCACCGAGCCCAGCCTCCCAGCCATTGCCATCATCACTAGGCATGTGAGTGAAGGCACCCTGGCCCCTCCTGACCAGCCCCTCTGGCTGCTGATCATTACTGAGGGACCCTGTCAACAACCATGTGGAGAAAATAATCATCCAGATGAGCCCTGCCCAAATCTGTGACTCACAGAATCATGAGATAGAATAAAACGGTTGTTGATAAAGCCATTTAGTGTGGCTTCTTATATTGCAGTAGATGACCAGAACATCCCCAAACCTCTTCCCCAGTTCAAATGCCATGTGGCTGACTAGAAAAGATAGCTGGATGAGGCAGCCTTGTTGAACTAAAGATTTCAAGATGATCTGTGGCAGTAAGTGAAGTGCCCAGGGTAGGAGCTGGGGCTAAACATGCAAGTTTCTGCCCAGTAATTAAAAACAACTGGAGGCTTCTTAGAACTCAGCTCTGGCTAGGCGCGGTGTCACGCCTGTAATCCCAGCACTTTGGGAGGCCAAGGTAGGCAGATCACAAGGTCAGGAGTTCGAGACCAGCCTGACCAACATGGTGAAGCCCTGTCTCTACTAAAAATACAAAAATTAGCCGGGTGTGGTGGTGCGCACCTGTAATCCCAGCTACTCAGGAGGCTGAGGCAGGAGAATCGCTTAAACCCGGGAGGCAGAGGTTTTAGTGAGCCAAGACAATGCCACTGCACTCCAGCTTAGGTGACAGAGCGAGACTCTGTCTCAAAAAACAAAACAAAACAAAAAAAGACCTCAGCTCTCTGTAGGGGATAGATCATGTCCAGAGAGAAAAAGAAAGCAGCCTCAATCCAAATCAGGGCACATCCAGATCAGCAGGTTATTGAAACCAGTCAGATATGGCTTAGTTTCTGAATATCTAAGTGATAATCATAATGAATTATCTTGAGCACTGTGAGAGGCAGAATAATGATCTTCCCAAAGATGTCCACATCCTAATCCCCAGAACCTGGAAATATGTCAGGTAACATGGCATATTAGTCCATTTTCACACTGCTATAAAGATACTACCCGAAACTGGGTAATTTATAAAGGAAAGAGGTTTAATTGACTCACAGTTCCACAGGGCTGGGGAGGCCTCAGGAAACTTACAATCATGGCAAAAGGCGAAGGGGAAGCAAGGCATCTTCTTCACAGGGTGGCAGGAGAGAGAAGTGCAAACAGGGGAAATGCCAGACGCTTATAAAACCATCAGATCTCCTGAGAACTCACTCACTATCACGAGCACAGCATGGGCGAAACTACTCCCCCATGATCAAATCACCTCCCTCCCTCCGCACGTGGGGATTACAATTGGAGATGAGATTTGGCTGGGGAGACAGAGGTAAACCGTATCACATGGTAAAGGAGAATTAAGTTGCAGCTGGAAGTAAGGTTGCTAATCAGCTCACTTTAAAATAGATTATCCTAAATTATCTGAGTGAGCCCAATGTAATCCATTTACAAGCAGACAAGGAAGCAGAAGAGAGTCAGAGGAGGATGTGACCGGAGAAGAAAGTCAGAGAGAGGTGATGTTGCTGGCTGTGAAGATGGAGGAGGGGCCACGAACCAAGGAGAGTGAGCAGCCTCCAGAAGCTGGAAAAGGCAAGGAAACTGATTCACCTCTGGACTTTCCAGAAGAGAACACAGCCCTGCCAACACATGAATTTGAGCCAAGTGAAGACTTCTAACTAAGCCAAGCATGAGACTTCTAAATTACAGAAATATAAGGCAATAAATTTGTGTTGTTTCAAGCAACTATGTAATAATTTGTTACAGCAGCAATAGAAATGATTACAAGCAACTACTATGTTATAGATGTTATATTAGGAGCAAAGAATCTATGAGTATACTGCCTTATTGAGTCCTTGCAAAGAAGTATTGCTATCACTGCTTTTTAGATGCCAAACCAAGGTTCAGAGGAGATAAGCAATGGACGAAAGGTCCTGTATTAGTCCGTTCTTACATTGCTATAAAGAAATACCTGAGACTGGACAATTTATAAAGAAAAGAGGTTTAATTGGCTCATGGTCTGCAGGCTGTACAGGAAGCATGGCAGCACCTGCTTCTAGGGAGGCCTCAGGGAGCTTTTGCTCATGGTAGAAGGCACAGTGGAGGCAGGTGTCTTACCTGACAGGAGGAGGACCAAGACAGGGGGAAAAGTGTTATGTACTTTGAACAACCAGATCTCATGATAATTTACTGCCTCACTATCATTTACCGCCTCACTATCATGAGAACATCACTAGGGGGGATGGTGCTAAACCATGAGAAACTGCCTCTGTGCCTCCTAAGCACTGAGCACCAGTAAATATTTAATGCTTAACAGACTGCCTGACTCATACTTGAATACTTGAAGAATAAAAGATGCGTGGATGGGTGGGTGGGTGGGTGGAGGGGTGGATGAGTGGGTGGGTAGATGGGTGAATGGGTGGGTGGATGGGTGGGTGGAGGGGTGGATGAGTGGGTGGGTAGATGGGTGAATGGGTGGGTGTATGGATGGATGGATGGATGGATGGGTAGATGGTTGGTTGTGTGGATGGTTAGATGATTGGATGGAAAAATGGGTGGATGGATGGATGGTTAGATTAATGGCTGGGTGGATGGGAGGATCAATAAATGTGTGGATGGGTGGATGGATGGATGGATGGATAGATGGTTGGGTATGTGGATGGTTAGATGGTTGCATGGAAAAATGGGTGGATGGATAGATGCTTAGATGAATGGTTGGGTGGATGGGAGGAACCATAAATGAGTGGATGAATGGGTGAGTGGGTGAGTGGATGGGAGGATAGACAGATGAGTGCATGGATGGATAGATGGGTGGGTAGGTGGATACATGGTTGGATGGAAAAATGGGTGGGTGAGTGGGTAGATGAATGGATGGATGGATGGGTGGGTAGATGGTTGGATGGATGCATAGGTGAATGGATGCAAGGGTGGGTGAGTAGATGGATGAATGGATGGATGGATGGATGGACTGGTGGGTGGATGAGTGGGTGGATGGGTGAATGGGTGGAAAAATGAATGGGCAGTATAATAGCCATTCAGAGACTGCTGAAGTGCTAGAAAGTTGACACAGAGCTACATAACAGTCATATTTGATATTCACTAATAATACAGTTCCATGGAGAAAAATATCAACTTATTTGACTTAAATAAGACACATATTTGCAAATCTCATGAAGAGAAACTCACACTACTTTTCAAAAAATGGTCCTGCCCTGCAGTGGTGCTGACATCAAGCAGTGCCCCAGAGAAGGGAGGAAGCAGACACTGGCCAGAGATCCATTATAAGGGCTCTTGGCTCATTAACTTTCTACTTCCATCAGTGGCCTTGTCACCTCAGTTAACCTTCTTTCCATCTCATTTCACTCCCCCTTCTCCCAGACGTCCATGATACTTCCATTTTCTCTTCCATTAGGGCACAATTAGGAAGGTGCTTGGCATGTAAGGAAGGCCCATCATATGCTAGTTCTATTTTTAATAGATATTTGTCAGTATTTATTAATGAATCCCACTGTTCTTCTGACACGTTTATCCCCTCTAGCCCTTCACCCACGCAGCTACCAAAAATATCAAAACAGCATGAGATGTCATATTTTAATGTGTAACACAAATGAAATGTGGCCTGCTTGCTACTGATTTAAGATCTAGCTTAGTCCTGTGACTCATTGCAAGTCAAACAACAAAAATCCTTGAAGAGTAAATAGCAAAATTTCCTAAAAATTTCCATTAGACTCTCTCTCCCTAAAGATGCTAATCGTTGCTTTCTTTCTCCAAAAACAAGACAAGGGTGGGGCTTTCTGAACTGGCTCTGGACACCCTCCCTCCTGCTCATCCAGACTTCTCTCCTGTTGCTCACTTCCTGCCATTTCACATGCAATCAAATTTCAACTTCCCAAATATATTGTGAGTTCCCCAGATCTTCTCACTCCTTTTCCATGATCAGTGCAATTAAGACATAGAAATCAGAAGGTAGGGATGTGAAAAAAAAATGCCCAACACCATTAATTGTCAGGGAAATGCAAGTTAAAACCACAGTGAAGTATTACCCCACACCTGTCAGTATGGCTGTTATCAAAAATAAATAAATGATAACAGGTGTTGGCAAGGATGTAGAGAAGAAGGAACCCTTGTATATTGTTGGTGGGAACATACATAGGCAAAGCCAGTACGGAAAACAATATGGAGGTTCCTCAAAAATTAAAAATAGAACTAGCATATGATCCAGCAGTCCCACTACTGGTTATATATACAAAAGATATGAAGTCAGCATGTCAGAGAGTTATCTACATGCCCGTGTTTACTGCAGCATTACTCACAATAGCCAAAATAGGGAATCAACCTGAGTGTCCAGCGACAGATGAGTGGATAAAGAAAATATGGTGTAAATACACAATGGAACACTATTCAGCCACTAAAAAAAGGAAACCTTGTGTTTGCAACAACATGGATGAGCCTAGAGGACATAATATAATGTTAAATGAAATAAGCCAGGCACAGAAAGACAAATACCACATGATCTTACTTACATGTGGAGTGTTAAATGTGAAACTCACAGAAACAGAGAGTGAAATGGTGGCTACAGGGAAAGAGGAAGTAGAAACGGGAAGATGTTGGTTAAAGAGTATCAAGTTTTGGTTAGACCAGAGGAATAAATTCTGGAGAGCTATTTTACAGCCTGGTGACTATAGTTAATAAATGTTAATGATAGCAATGTATACTTGAAAATTGTGTCCCAGGTGCAGTGGCTCATACCTGTAATCCCAACACTTTGGGAGGCTGAGGCAGGTGGATCACATGAGGTCAGGAGTTCGAGACCATCCTGGCCAACATGGTGAAACCCCATCTCCACTAAAAATAGGAAAACTAGCCAGGAATGGTGGCAGGCACCTGTAGTCCCAGCTACTCGGGAGGCTGAGGCAGGAGAATTGTTTGAACCTGGGAGGCAGAGGTTGCAGTGAGCCAAGATCGTGCCACTTCACTCCAGCCTGGATGACAGAGGAGACTCCATCTCAAAAAAAAAAAAAAAAAAAAAGGCTAAAAGATTAGCTCTTAAATGCTCTCAACACAAAAGCATGATAAGAATGTGAGGAGATGGATACATTAATTAGTTTGATTTAGTCATTTCACAATGTATGCCTATATCAAAACATTCAATGTTATACCATAAATATATACAATTTTCACTTGTCAATTATACCTTAATAAATCTGGAAAAAATTAAAATTTAGAAAAGAATACCTCACAATTATAATATTCTTTTAGATATGCTTTTCTGGAATCATTTCCTTTGTATGTTATGGATTAATGTATAATACCTGAACATTACAGCAAGGCAATTCAATCTTTGCCTTCCAATCTTTGTGCTGTTGTTATCAATAATTTTATTTCCACATATGTTAGACATGGTTACTATCTTTGCTTTAATCAGTCAAATATATTTTAATAAAAGTTTAAGATGAGAAATAAAAACTAAAATAAAGTAGAAGGCAGGGAAAGTCTTGGAATAATTGTTTTTAGTATCTGTCACATGTGATTTGTTGATTTCATCAAAATGCATTGGCTTTATTTGGAGAAGGCCGTGGCAATCTTGGAGCCCAAGCAGCATAGATAATGTGCGTACATTTGGCACTAGGGGGCGATATAGCATCGCTTTCAGCCCTTCACTGACAGCGCACACGCAAAATAAATGAATTCCCGCTAAGGAAAATCATTCCCAACTTTTCTTCTGCATCTCAAGTCATTGGCCCTTACGTCACTTGGCAAAGCACTCTGAACAGCAGGCCTCGAAGGTCCATTCTTTAACTTACTGATTTATCGATTTTGTTTGCTGGTGTTTTCACTTAATCCTTGGTTTGATTTCACTGAGCTCTGATAGTTTTTTTTAAATTGGTCAGTCTTGCTAGAATTCTAAACATACAAACAAAAAAAAACCTCTATTGTTTATAGTAATCTACCACGGACCTAGTGGTTGTCTGGATTCTGGCACAGGGACTGGCTCTGGGGTGCAGCTTGATTCTGATGGAAGAAAGCACTAATGCTAATGCGGAAGGCCTGCGGTTGGCTGAGTCCCAAAGGAAGCAATTCCAGGCCCTGACCCCAGGCTGGGCCCCTGTTTCTCGGTCACAAGGGAGGCCAGCTGAGAGTTGTGCAACCTGGCTCGAAGGTTGTCGAAGCACCCTCAATTTCATATGCAAATGAGAGCCAGCCGGGGCCAGTCTATCCAAAAAAGGATTGCAGAGTTTCCTGGACGGTCCAGCTCCTTGAGGATTATGAAGCCACCAGCTGATTTCACATTCCACCTGATTTAGAGCATTAACTGCAGAATATTTTTTAAAAATGTCTAATACGATATGATGCCTACGTGTATCAAGATGGCTCTGGGGAACCTTAATTTGCATTGGGTTTTTTGGTTTCGCTTAGTCACAGCATGTTCTAGAAGCTACTTGTATCAATATCGAGAGGGTAAGTCCCAACAGCACTCTCAGGAGAAGGCCTTCCTGTAGGTATTCAGGCCCTTGGAAGAAGGGCAGTTGGCCCTAGAATTTACCAAAGGGGCAGAACTCAGGCCCTCTGTATTCTGATGGTGAAGTTTGTGGTTCCCCAAGGAGGAGGAAGAGATGACACAGGTGCTCCCCAGCTGTCTCGCCTCCTGGAACGGCCACCAGAAGTGAAATAGCTGAGCTGTGAAAGCTGTAAACTCAGGAGCACAAGGAGGGCAGGGGCTGGGTCCTCCCTCAGAGAACCACAGTGATAAACACAGAGCTCAGTCCGCATCAGGTCAGCATCTCTGTCAGATGGTGCTGGACGAGGCGTCCTCCCTACCAGGGCCACCACTTGGGATATTGGACGTGTGGCTCAGAGAAGCAAGTAGGAGCTGAGATCTTGCCCAGGTTTCACATGCCACAAAAGGGTCCACAGGGCTGTGCATGCCCAGACGGGCATTCCTCCCTAACTTCTGGAAAGTCCCTGGGGGGCTTAGAGGTGACTCTGACATTGACACGGTGTGGCCAGGAGGAGCCGTGACAACGGCGAACTGATTAAACTTTGGCTTCACCACCCAACCCCCTACCACCTCCCACCTTAGACACTATAACCCTCAGGTTTTTAAACAACTGGGGGAGCAGGTAGCCCTAAGAAGGAGATACCAGCCTTTCCACTAGTCAAGAATGACCTCGGAGCTGGGTGTGGTGGTGTGGCCTGTAACCCCAGCCACTTGTGAGGCAGGAAAATTGCTCGAGCCTGGGCATTCAAGGCCAACCTGGGCAACATAGACAGACCTCACCTCTAAAAAAAATTTTGATAATGATCTTAGGTTAGTTTTCATTCTTTAAGAGATGATGAGACCATGTGTGTGCTGCAAGTTTGTGAAATAACGCATCGATAGCACTCAGAGTAACAGTCAGATGGCAAAGAAGTTATAACGATGCCTTTTTTTAATGCCAAAATGAGGCTTAGAGAGATTAAGTTACTGTTGCACAGATAATAAATGAAAGAAATGTGAGTACCCGGTTTCTCTCCTCAATACTCTAATTGATAGATTTTGGAGCAATAGTCCTGCTTTAATAATTAATTCATATTGCTGCATGGATGAGCTATGGGATATTATAGCCAATTCTACCATAAAATGTATCATCAAAAAATTTTTTGCAAACTAATTCTTAATTTGGCTAGCTGAGACCTTGGGCTGATTCCTTGAACCAAACCCTTTCATTTCTACATCTGCATGGTGAGGGGATTGACAGGTGATTTCCAAGGGCCCTTTCAACTGTGGAATTCCCATAGTCTGAGCAAAAATAAGCATTGACTTTACAACAGAAATTAAAAGAGCTTTACAACAACACTGCCAGGAATGATTTTCCAGATTGCTCAGATAAGAAAACCAAGGCTTTGAGAGATGAAGCCTCTTGGACAGGATCACTCAGCTGGTCGGTAGACAGGCAGGATCATGAGCATGTGGCTGTGAAGCCCACACTCCATTGACACCCCACATGACCTGCATCGAACAAAATACTCTTCCCTTGGTTTCCCCGCCAGCGTTACACACTATAATTCAGTCCGACAGACTTTGGGAGAACTCACCACCAGCAGGAATGTGTTCAAACATGGTCAGTCAAGGAATGGGGAGTTTGGTGAGGAATTGAGAGTACAGATGATGTGCACAGTGAGAGGCATTATTTGACCAGCAGGCCTGGAGGGAAGAAGGGCTGCCATGGAATCAGGGGATTCAGGCCCCTGGAAGGCCCTGAAAGGCAGCTCAGAGCAGAGGCAGTAAACTAGTGGCCTGCAAGCCATATGTGGCCACAGCTGTGCTTTTGGTGAGCAAAGCACATTTTTAAATTGAATGAGTTGCCAACATTTTTAGATTTTTTTTTTTAATCCAAATTTGTAAGCCAGGCGGTGCTGGAACTTAACAATAAGCTGGAGTAGAGGAGCCCCATCCCCCTGGAGCTCTGCATCTCTCAAGTCACCATCCTGTCTCGTTTTATTAATTTAAGTTAGCTGCCTCTTCAACCACTCCCCGCAGGCAGTTGAGGTTAAGACCCTTGTTCTGGAGGCATTGAATTGGCGGGGAAGAGAGCAGCTGTAGCAAGTGGGGTGGGAAATGTCAGAAAGGACCAAAGGATGCTGCTGGAGACAACTTCCCATAATTCAAAATTTTGCAAATGAAGACTGGCCAGATTCTGTGCAATTAAGAACCTGGCCCAGTCCAGGGAAGGGCTCCAGCCTGGCGTAAAGAGGTTTTGAACGTGATCCCGATGCGAGTGCTCGCAGCAATGAGAATTAGCTCCAGAACCTCCCCTTCCACTTCACCTGCTTATAGGTTGTTCTGCGCTCTGATATCCTATTCCCAATCCTTGCTTAATGTGTAGATTCTATCCTGCCCCATTCCTCCAACAAGACTCTCTAAAGTCCCAGTCTTGGGACTCGTTCTTGGGTTCCAGCGTTCACTTCTTTTGTCTTGGAGTCCGGTGCCCTGGTCGTGTAAGTCACAGTACTGTGTCACTTTTAAAATTTCTCTAGATCGCAAATAGTTTATTGGGTAAAGATTGTTGTCTGTCTCATTATTGGATTCTGAGGGGGAAGGGAGAATATCCCCTGAGAATTCAGAACCAACACTTGGACCTTACTCAAGCCTAATTATATATATGTATACGCGTATATGTGTGTATATATATGTTAGAGTATATATATATATAAACACCCGTATACTCTAGAAACCTTTAATCCAAGAAATCCAACAAATTAATAGAAAAGCTAGCCCCATCTTATGATACCTCTGAGGCTCCAGGAAGAAGTATACATAAAACCTTTCCAAAGAGCATGTACCCCAACAAGACCGCACTGCAGTCCCAGAGGTAAAATCCCACTGGAAAATCAGCTCTCAATTCAGATTATAAAATTCACAGAAAAAAAATGCACCAAGAACAAAAGTCTGCAGATACAACAAATATCAAGACTAGATCCTCTAAAGTTTCATTTAACAGAGCCATCTGAGTATAAATAAATATGTTTAAGATTAATTTTAAAAATAGAATTAAAAAATTAAACACATAGATAAACATTCTGAAAAAAGAGCAAGTATATTTTAAGGGGCTCAAATAGAACTTTAACATTTATGAAAAAAGATTGTCATTGAAATAAAAAATTCAATTGATGGATTAAGCCACAAATTTGAGGTAGCTGAGTAGAGACTCAGTGAACACGAAGGAAGAGCTGAGGAATTTACACAGCATGAAGCACAGAGAATTAAAAGACAGAAAATATGAAAGAGAAGTTAAGTGATATGGAGGACAGGAGAGAAGGTCCAACATGCTTCTAGTGAAAGTTCTGGGTGGAATGCATACAATGGAATACTATACTGCAATAAGAATGAATAAATTACCATACATACAGCATGAATGAATTTCACAAACATAATGTTGAGTGAAAGAGAATTAGAGTATGGCTTCATTTTTATACATTTGAAAAGCGGGTCACACTAATCTATGGTAAAAGAAGTCAAGATAGTGTTTACCCTTGATGAGAGGTAGACAGTGACCCAAAGAGGGCCTAAGGAGGCTTGGGGGGTGCTGGTGCTGTTCTGTTCCTGGGTCTGCGTGCTGGTTAAACAGGGATTTCCATTTGCGAATATTCATCAGACTGAACACCTCTAATTTTTGTACTTTTTAATGTATTTATGCTTCAGTAAAACTTGCACTGAAGAGAAAAAAAGTTTGAGTTAGAAAAGAGAAAACAGGACAGGACCGAGAATGGTGGCTCACACCTGTAATCCCAGCACTTTGGGAGGCCACGGCAGACGGATCACCTGAGGTCAGGAGCTTGAGACCAGCCTGACCAACATGGTGAAACCTCATCTCTGCTAAAACTACCAGCCTGACCAACATGGTGAAACCTCTTCTCTACTAAAAATACAAAAATTAGTCAGGCATGGCGGTGCATGCCTGTAATCCCAGCTACTTGGGAGGCTGAGGCAGGAGAATCTCTTGAACACAGGAGGCAGAGATTGCACTGAGCCAAGATGGCGCCATTGCACTCCAGCCTGTGCAACAAGAGCAAAATTCCATCTCAAAAAAAAAAAAAAGAAAAGAAAACAGGACAAAAGCAACGTTCTAAGACATAAGGCTGAGATTTTTCTGGAAATGACAAAAGGCATGATTCTGTAGACTCAGGACAACAATGAATCTTTTGGAAAATAAATTAAAATAAATCCACATCTAGACATAGTGTGGTTTAACTGCAGCAAACAACAGAGCTTTAACGCCATTAGAAAAAAAAATGAATGAATGAAATATCATCTACAAAGAAATCACAATAAGATTAATTTCAGACTGTCCAGGTGCGGTGGCTCATACCTAGTGCTTTGGGAGGTCAAGGTGGGAGGATTACTTGAGTCCAGGAGTTCAAGACAAGCCTAGGCAACATGGTGAAACCCCATCTCTACAAAAATTAAAAGAAAAAAAAATAGCCAGGTGTGATGGCACAAAACTGTGGTTCCAGCTACTCAGGAGGCTGAGGTGAGAGGATCACTTGAGTCCAGGAATTCAAGGCTGCAGTGAGCTATGATGATGCCACTACACTCCAGCCTGGGTGACAGATCAAGACCCTCTCTTTGGGGAAAAAAAAAATTAAAGATTAATTTCAGACTTCACAATAGTAGCAAAATAAACTAGAAGACTCTGAAATAATATTTTCAAAGTGCTAAGAGAAAATAATTGTCAATCTGGAATTCTAGATCCAACTAAAATGTCATAAAAGAGTGGAGACATAATAAAGACATTTGCAAACAAATCAAGACTAGATATACTTGAGGTAGAGGAAAATTGAACCCAAAAGTAAAGAGTAATCTACAGAAAGCAATGCTGAGCAAAATATTGGGTAAACAAATAAGTAAATCTAAACATAATGGCTAATTTGAAGTCTGTAAAAACAAGGTAGGGAGATGTTATGAGCTGAACTGTATCCCCCAAAATTTCATATGTTGAAATCCTAACCTCCAGGACCTCAGAATATGACCTAATTTGGAAATAGGGTCATTGCAGATGTAATAGTTCAGCTAAAATGAAGTCATTAGGTGAGCCCTAATCCAAACTGACTGGTGTCCTCATAAAAAGGGAAAATTTGGACACAGAGACACCCACACAGGGAGAATGCCATGTGAAGATAAAGGCAAAGATGGGAGCAATGCATCTATAAGCCAAGATGGCCAGAAAACCACTAAGAGCTGGTGAGAGGCATAGGACAGATTTCCTCTCACAACCTTCAGGAGGAACAACCTGGTCTTGAACTTGGACTTCCATTCTCCAGAACTGTGAGACAAAACATTTCTGTTGTTTCAGCCACCGAGTATGTGGTACCTTTTTACAGCAGCCCTAGCTAACTAATACGGGGACTAAAATTTATGCTGGAGAACAATTGCATTTTAGACAGGGGTCCGGGGTGTGGGGATTAAAGGTAAAATGGTCTTGTGTGTATAGGAAGAACATCAAGAGAGTGATTAACTTTGGTCTTCTTAATATCCACAATGTATGTTAAATTATAAGAGTAATCACTACCAAAAGAATACAAATAAAATGTACAGTTTCTAAACCAGCAAAGAGGAAAGAAGAAATTTCTTAAAGCAGCAAATAAAAAGTACAAAAAAAGATAGATGGTAGAAACAGACCTGTAAGAAATGTGTAATTAGAATACATGTAGACTGACTAAATTCTGCATTAAAAGAGTATCTCATTGATGGATGGATACATGGATGGAAGGAAGGAAGGAACGAGAGATGGAAGGAAGGAAGAAGAAAAGGAATTTGGTTATATGCTATTTTCAAGAGACACACCTATAAGAACTCACAATGGTTAAAAATAAAGAGATTACTACTCAAATACTAACAAAAATAAATGATTATAACTGTTCAATGGGCAGAATATGCCCCTCATCAAACATGCCCATATCCCAGTCTCCAGGACCTGTGACTATGTTAGGTTACATGGCAAAAAGGAACTAAGATTGCACACAGAATGAAGGCTGCTAACTTCCTGACCCTAAAATAGGGGGATTGCCCTGGTTATCAAGGTTGGCCAATGGAATCACAGAGTCCTGAAAAGCAGGAAAGGGCTGTAGAAGGAAGTCTGTCTGAGTGTATTAGTCCGTTTTCACACTGCTGATAAAGACATACCCAAGACTGGACAGTTTACAAAAGAAAGAGGTTTAATTGAATTTACAGTTCCACATGGCTGAGGAGGCCTCACAATCATAGCAGAAGGCAAGGAAGAGCAAGTCACATCTCACGTGGACGGCAGCGGGCAAAGAGAGAATGAGGAAGGTGCAAAAGCAGAAACCCCTGATAAAACCATCAGATCTCATAAGATTTATTCACTACCATGAGAACAGTATGGGGGAAACAACCCCCATGATTCAATTATCTCCCACTGGGTCCCTCCCACAATACACGGGAATTATAGGAATACAATTCAAGATAAGATTTGGGTGGGAACACAGAGCCAAACCATATCATTCCACCCCTGGCCCCTGCAAAATCTCATGTCCTCACATTTCAAAACCGATCATGTCTTCCCAACAGTCCCCCAAAGTCTTAACTCATTTCAGCATTAACTCAAAAGTCCACAGTCCAAAGTCTCATCTGAGACAAGGCAAGTCCCTTCCACCTATGAGCCTGTAAAATCAAAAGCAAGCTAGTTATTTTCTAGATACAAATGGGGGTACAGACATTGGGTAAATACAGCCATTCCAAATGGGATAAATTGGCCCAAACAAAGTAGCCACAGGCCCCGGGAAAGTCCGAAATCCAGTGGGGCAGTCAAATCTTATAGCTCCAAAATGATCTCCTTTGACTCCATGTCTCATATCCAGGTCACACTGATGCAAGAGTTGGGGTCCCATGGTCTTGGGCAGTTCTGCCCCTGTGGCTTTGCAGGGTATAGCCTCCCTCCTAGCTGCTTTCATGAGCTGGCATTGAGTGTCTGCGGCTTTTCCAGGCACTTGGTACAAGCTGTCAGTGGATCTACCATTCTGGGGCCTGGGGGACAGTGGCCCTCTTCTCACAGCTCCACTAGGCAGTGCTCCAGTGGGGACTGTGTGGGACTCTGGCCCCACATTTCCCTTCTGCACTGCCCTAGCAGAGGTTCTCCATGAGGGCCCCTCCCCTGCAGCAAACTTTTGCCTGGGAATCCAGGCATTTCCATACATCTTCTGAAATCTAGGTGGAGGTTCCCAAACCTCAATTCTTGACTTCTGTGCACCTGCAGGCTCAACACCACATGGAAACTGCCAAGGCTTGGGGCTTCCATCCTCTGAAGCAACAGCTCAAGCTGTACCTTGGCCCCTTTTAGTCATGGCTGCAGTGGCTGGGACCCAGGGCACCATGTCCTTAGACTGCACACAGCAGGGTGACCCTGGGCCCAGCCCACAAAACCATTTTCTCCTAGGCCTCTGGGCCTGTGAAGGGAGTGCCTGCATGAAGTCCCTGACATGCCCTGGAGACATTTTCCCCATTGTCTTGGGGATTAACATTCAGCTCCTCATTACTTATGCAAATTTCTGCAGCCAGCTTGAATTTCTCCTCAGAAATTGTTTTTTTTTCCTATCACACTGTCAGACTGCAAATTTTCTGAACTTTTATGCTCCATTTCCCTTATCAAACTGAATGCCTTTAACAGCCCCCAAGGCGCCTCTTGAATGCTTTGCTGCTTAGAAATTTATTCTGCCAGATACCCTAAATCACCTCTCTCAAGTTCAAAGTTCCACAAATCTCTAGGGACCATGCAAGTCTCTTGGAAGTTCCAAACTTTCCTACATTTTTCTGTCTTCTTCTGAGCCATCCAAACTATTCCAACCTCTGCCTGTTACCCAGTTCCAAAATCCCTTCCAAATTTTTGGGTGTACTTTCAGTAGTGCCCCAGTCTACTGGTACCAGTTTACTGTATTAGTCTATTTTCACACTGCTGATAAAGACATACCCAAGACTGGGCAATTTGGAAAAGAAAGAGGCTTAATTGGACTTACAGTTCAACATGGCTGGGGAGGCCTCATAATCATAGCAGAAGGCAAGGAAGAGCAAGTAAGTCCCGTCTTACATGGATGGCAGCAGGCAAAGAGAGAATGAGAAAAACCATCAGATCTCCAGAGATTTATTCACTACCATGAGAACAGTACGAGGGAAACCACCCCCGTGATTCAATTATCTCCCACCGGGTCCCTCCTGGTGGGAATTATGGGAGTACAATTCAAGATGAGATTTGGGTGGGGACAAAGCCAAACCATATCACCAAGGAAGGTGTCCCTATGAAAGAAAGGCACAGAGGGATGCAACATTGTTAGTGTTGAAGATGGAGGAAAGGGCCATGAGCCAAGGAATAAAGGTGGCCTTTAGAAGTCAGAAAGGGCAAAGAAACAGATCCACCCCTAGAGCCTCCAGAAATGAACACTTTTTTTTTTTTTTTTTTTTGAGACGGAGTCTCACTCTGTGGCCCAGGCTGGAGTACAGTGGTGAGATCTCGGCTCACAGCAACCTTCGCCTCCCAGGTTCAAGCAATTCTCCTGCCTCAGCCTCCTAAGTAGCTGGGACTACAGGCACCTGCCACCACGCCTGGCTAATTTTTGTATTTTTAGCAGAGATGGAGTTTCACCATGTTGGCCAGGCTGGTCTTGAACTCCTGACCTCAAGTGATCCTACCATCTCAGCCTCCTGAGTAGCTGGGACTACAGGTACTCATCACCACACCCAGCTAATTTTTAAAATTTTTGTAGAGACAGGGCCTCACTACGTTGCCCAGGCTGGTCCCAACTCCTGGCCTCAAGTGCTCTTGCTGCCTTGGCCTCCTAAAGGGCTGGGATTACAGGTGTGAGCCACTATGCTCAGCCTGTGTCCGACTTCTAACATACAGAACTATAAAATAATAAGTTGTATTGTTTTAAGCCACCAAGTTTCTGGTAATTTATTGCAGTAACAGTAAAAAAAAACTAATCTAATTATATTAGCATAAATATATATAATTAATACATTAATATAAAGTGATATATACTTAATAATCTACTGAATAATTAAGCATACACTGGTTAATACCTATCAATAAGCTTGAACTTATAATGACTGTGAGCCTGTATACTTTTAACAGCATTGCCTTAAAGTATGTAAAGCAAAAATAAAATCGTTACTAAAAGGAATTGAAAACTCTGCCATCATAGTAGGATAGCTTAATAAACCTTTCAGTAACTGATAGATTGAGCCGACAAAAAAAAAAAAATAGGATATGGAAAATCTAAACACACAATTGTAACTTTAACAGTACAATCAGAAACCATTAAAGATATTTCTCTTTTTTAGTCTTAAACAAGAGGAAATAATGGAATTGTTGTTAAGTAATCCAGGAAAGTGTCATAATACAAAAGCAACATTTTAAGAAAAATTAGAAAATGCCACACAATAAGTATCTGTGAAGCTTCAAAATATAGAATCCTGTGATTCCTTTTCTATACTGTAGAGAGAGACAATGCTGCCATGAAAATTCTGAAATATTCACAAGATAATATCACAGATGAAAGATTAGGTGATTGTAGTAAAAGTCTGAATTGGAACAACTGAAAAATTGTGAGTTTGGCTTAAATTAACAGGTCACAGTAGCTATGAAGAATGTTTGTTCACTTTGGGTCCAGGGCTCAGGTTACCTCCTGATCAGACTTGAAAACAGCATGAAAAATACCAAGAAATTCCATCAGATTTTATTAATAACATAGGTAGGTCTCATATTTACAGGGAACCAAAAAACGTCCAAAAGACAACAAAAAATTTGGCCTTGCTTCAAGTTGGGTAGAAATAACAGGAAATTAACCAAATTGAAACTGTCTGGTGAATGACCATTGAAAACTGATGGGCTTGTTCTAATAGTGCAGCCAGGTGAGCAAAATGCATTCCCACGGAAGTGGAGTCATCATTCCAAAGTGGATGATTCAGTAGGAAGCCATCGTCTTAGGTCTAGATGATTGCTTGGATTCATAAAAGAGGTAAATTACCCAAAAAAGGTGAGCAATTTACTTCATGTGAATTTCCTCATTCAGACCTCTTTCTCCTGGAATCGGTTTGAATGACACAGAGTGCCATCTGTCCCAAGAATACCCAATGCCTTTGTGAAAGCCGTCTTGTGAAATCATAAACTGAGACCACAGAGGCAGCTAGGTAACCCAGAGACAGATTCCCTTGCTCTCCCTTTCCCTTAACCCAACCTGAAGTTCTCTAGCTTCCAACCAAGCTGATAACCCAATCTGCGTAACAAGAACTAACTCAATGTTCAAGATTTGCAGTCAGGTGGTGGCTCACACCTGTGATCCCAGCACTTTGGGAGGCTGAGACAGGAGGATTCCTTGAGGCCAGGCATTTAAGACCAGTCTGGGCAACATGGCAAGACCCCATCTCTACAAAAAAAAATTAAAAATTAGCACAGGCATGGTGGTGCACACCTGTAGTCCCAGCTACTCAGGAGGCTGAGGCAGGGGGGTCACTTGAGCCCAGAGTTTGAGGATACATTGAGCTGTGAGCACACCATTGTATCCAGCCTGAGCAACAGAGTGAGTCTCAAAAAAAAAAAAAAAAAAAGAATTGCAAAGAATGACATTTGAAATACAGGCTGAGTTTTAATTTAGCTTTCCTTTATCACAAAATAATGAAAAGAGACAAGTCCTTGTAATGACTGTCTCCCCTTCCACACACACTCTTCCTTCAAGTCACCTCTCATTTGAGACAGAAAAGTCAGCACAGCAAGAGCCTCACCCATATTTGCGTGGGGTTCCTAGTGATACAGACAGGAGGCAGGGAAATACTGGGTAGAAGAGGGCAGTTCCCTGGCAACGGCCCCACCCTCAAGCCTGGAGACCCACAGCCCTAAATGAGAAGAGGCATTCCTGTTTTGGCACCCAAATGTTGCCTTTTCCAAGATCACTCTGGCCCACCATACCCCTATCCTATGCCCATATAAACCCCAAGCTCCACTGGCAGAGCAGCAGAGAAGGAGAGAAGAGGAGTGTCTGAATGTTGAGAGGAGTTCAGCTGGAGACAGTCAGAGAGGAGATTGGCTGCGTAATGGCCAAACTCCAGGGGAAGATCATCTTCCCACTCCATCCCCTTTCCAGCTCCCCGTCCATCCCACTAAGAGCCACCTCCATCACGTGATAAAGTCCCTGCATTCACCATCCTGGAAGTCCATGTGACCTGATTCTACCTGGACACCAGACAAGGAGCCAGGTACCAGGAGGGCAGGGTGTAAAAGGCAGTCACCTGACTCTCCACTGAGCTGTTTTAACACTTAGCCATTCACAGACAGCAACTGCTAAAACAGCATTAATTGTAACACACCCCTAGATGCTACAATGGGGCCGGAGGCCAAAAGCACTTGCCCCAGCTCCTGCACCTGCCCACGTGTGTGCTCCCCCTCCATAAGGGGTTTGAGTGCAAGAGCAAACGAGCCCACACCCCTGTCACAAGTCCCTCGAGGGGGTCAGGAAACTCTTCCATTTCAGTATCCTGGAGTCCCAGAGGCCTCTGCTGATAATGTCGGAGCTCACATCCCAGTCTGTCTTCACATCCAGAGTTCAACTCTAGGAGGAAGGAACTCCCAGAAGCTTGTCATGTTGGGAAACAAGGGGTGAGGGGAATAATAAATAGCAGTAGTGATTCCCAAGCTGAGGTAGCAGCTTTTACAAATCCCTGAGCCAGGAGGAAACTTAATCAGATTGGAGAATGATTAGTACCACAGTTCTGCATGGTTAGAGTACCATAGAATGAAGGAGTTGGCCATGGGACAAGGCAGAAGGTTAAAGAAATAGGCAGAGGCTGCATTTTATTTTAAGGCAATTGTTCTCCCACTAATTTAATGTGCATCAGAATTATCCGGAGGACTTGTTAAAACTCGGGGGGCTGGGACCCACTCCCAGAGTCTCTGATTCAGTAGATCTAGACAGGGCATGAGAACAATATTTATAACAAGTTTTCAGGTGCTGCTGATGCCACTGGTCCAGGAAACACTGAAAATCGCTGCTCTAAGGGGCTCCTACAGTATCCTGAAGGCTTGCAAATGGAAAGAAGTAGAGGCTCCAGGAGCTGTGATGGAAAGGTCTTGAAGAGCGTTTTGAATCTGTAGAGGGCAAGGTCATGACTGAGCGCCAGGAGGGTGTGGGGGAGTTTGAGGAGGGCAAAGGCATTGGAAACAGGTGCTGGGTTCATAGCGGGGATGGCTGGGTAGTTTTAAGGTGTAGATGAAGTTGGAGATGATACATGTATAATGGCAAACTGTTATCAGTTGTCTGACTTTCCCCAGCAGGACTAGGAGGTGCAAGGGTAAGAAAGGAGAAGGCGAACAGTGGTTTAGATCCAGGATTAGAGTTTTCTTGATGGCTAAATATAAAGAAAGGGGAGATGGCCAGGCACAGTGGCTCACACCTGTAATCCCAGCACTTTGGGAGGCCGAGGCAGGCGGATCACGAGGTCAAGAAATCGAAACTATCCTGGCCAAGATGGTGAAACCCCATCTCTACTAAAAATACAAAAATTAGCCAGGCGTGGTGGCGCATGCCTGTAGTCCCAGCTACTCAGGAGGCTGAGGCAGGAGAATCGCTTGAACCCAGGAGGCGGAGGTTGCAGTGAGCCGAAATTGCGCCACTGCACTCCAGCCTGGGCGACAGAGTGAGACTCAGTATCAAAAGAAGAAAAGAAAAAAAAAAGAAAGGGGAGAGAAAAGAAGTTGGAATGTTGGACTGTGGTGTTTGAGCTACTTAGGAAAAGACATTACTACAGGTGGGTTCTGATAGACTGATGGGAAATTAGGGCCTGGAAGTGTTGATGAGATCAAAGAAAAGGTGTTGTGGTTGCAAAGGAGGGAGAGCGTTGGAAGGATAAGTTGTGGCTCAGAATGACAGGTTAGGACCAAGATTCCAGGGGTAGAGAAGTTTCAGGCCAGGCAGGGGCAATGGATGGGCTCCCAGGGGTTTGCAAACCCCTTGCAACTTTTGGGGAAATATCAAGTGAGGTCTGAAAGATCATTTTCTCCCTGAGAGAGGATTCATAACCTCAAAAGTGTTTCTGAGCCATAACTGACTGAGACTCAGTGACCGTGTGTATTCTCCAGAAGACGGTGACAGAACTGGAGTTGAGGTGAAGGCCCCCAGGTTTGAGGGGGCTGGAGAACTGTGGAGCAGGACTTCTGGTGGGCAGAAGACAATAAGACAAGGACCAAAGTCCACCTGCAAGTGGATACATTACAGAGATCAGAGAGGTGGTTGTGACAGTCACTGAGGATGGCAGTTATCAAAGTATCTTGCAAACAGTAAAGCGTTTCAAAATCCATAAAGTTATTTTTTATTATTATAATAACTTATTTTCTGACTACTAAAATAAAAATTCCCCCTTTAGAATTTTTTAAAATACAGAACAGTAAAAAAGGTAACTAAAAATTATGTAACTGCTCAAATTAAGTGATCATTGTGAATTATAGCAGATTTAGGGTAAAATGACGATGAGTAATGACAGACATACTGCCTTTCACATGCTGTGCTCGGACCTGGAAGACCAACAGCCAGACCAAAGCAGCTCAAAGTAGCTAAGCCCTCTGGGTTGGGCTTTCTGTTCATGCCCAGGAGCTGCTCAAGCTCACTCCTCCAGCAAGAGAGGCTTCTGTTTGACAAGAACATTCATTTCTATTACAGAATTATAAATACAAAGAGTGAAAAAATAGTGCCTATCAGTCTCCAACACATCAGAGTTGTCAATTAAACAGATTTCATCTCTAGTTCTGGTCTTTAATTGCTGACATTTTAAATTTGGCATTACATTTCTGTGCCCAGCCCATAATCTCACTTATCGTTAAAAAAATAATTTATTATAAAAGTCCTGTTTTCCAGCACAATGGAGACTAGTCATTGGTTGGTTTATTGTCTTAAGGTGGAAAATAATTATCTTTTTTTTCTTTTTTTTTTGAGATGGAATTTCGCTCTTGTTGCCCAAGCTGGAGTGCAACAGTGCGATCTTGGCTCACCGCAACATCTGCCTCCTGGGTTTAAGCGATTCTCCTGCCTCAGCCTCCCAAGTAGCTAGGATTACAGGTGCCCGCCACCACGCCCAGCTAATTTCTTGTATTTTTAGTAGAGATGGAGCTTCACTATGTTGGCCAGGCTGGTCTCAAACTCCCGACCTCAGGTGATCTGCCTGCTTCGGCCTCCCAAAGTACTGGGATTACAGGAATAAGCCACCACGCCTGGCTGGAAAATATATATATTTTTTTGAGATGGAGTCTTGCTCTGTTGCCAGGCTAGAGTGCAGTGGCATAATCTCCGCTCACTGCAACCTCCACCTTCCGGGTTCAAGCAGTTCTCCTGCCTCAGCCTTGCGAGTAGCTGGGATTTTAGGCGTGTGACATCAGGCCCAGCTAATTTTTGTATTTTTGGTAGAGAAGGTGTTTCACCTTGTTGTCCAGGCTGGTCTTTAACTCCTGGCCTCAAGCTATCCACCCCCCTCAGCCTCCCAAAGTGCTAGGATTACAGGCGTGAGCCACTGCACTCAGCCTCCATACAAATATTTTTTAGTCACCCAGGATGCAAGTACTATAGCTTCTTTTTTTTTTTTTTTTTTTGAGATGGAGTCTTGCTCTGTTGCCCAGGCTGGAGTGCAGTGGCATGATCTTGGCTCACCACAACCTCCGCCTCCCAGGTTCAAACGATTCTTCTGCTTCAGCCTCCCAAGTAACTGAGACTACAGAAGTGTGCTACCATGCCTGGCTAATTTTTGCATTTTTGTAGAGATGGGGTTTCACCATGTTGGCCAGGCTGGTCTCAAACTCCTGACCTCATGATCCACCTGCCTCGGCCTCCCAAAATGCTGGGATTACAGGTGTGAGCCACCATGCCCGACCTTGTCTGCCTATTAAGCTAGGTTACAGTTCGTCAACAAGGACTCAGATATAGAAGTACGGAGCCCTTCTCAGGCCATATTTAGTTTGCTATAACATTGTAAACCAGTTCTTAAAACAAAGGTGGTTTTAGCTTCTACTCTGTGAGTGGTGTCAAAGGTGTAAATCAATATGCATTAGCACACTATACTTATACTGCATTAAATCTTCCCCCAAGGATTTTGAAGAAAAAAAAAAAAGCATCAGTTGCAACAGAAATATTCTTGGGAAGATGAAAAATAGAGTGATGTGGATATTATCCTTATTGATATACCTGAAACACATACCCAGAGCTTTTTGCAAATAAAGCATACAATTATCTGAATTAAGTGGAAAGGAGCCAGATGAAATGAAGACCATTAAGTTTTTACAGCTAAAAAAATCTCATTCACCTTTATATTTTATAGGTTAATATTTCAATCAATTACATAATTACAATAACAAATATGTCTGGCCTAAACATACAAAAACAAAACTGATTCTTGGTAAGCATATCGTCTCTACTGATGGGGGCTTAGCGGCACAGGCAAAGCAGAGAGAACTCAGCATCATCTCACGAGGCAACAGCACACGGAGCAGCCATCTGTGTTTTAAAGGAAGAGTGAAGAATATTGTTTGATCCATGAGTCCCTTAAGTGGAAGTCAAGACCATTAAGTGGAGACCAGTTAAGAGAGCTATTATATATTCCAAAATTTTTTAAGGCCAGCTAGGCATTACACATCAATTAGAAGGGCTAAAATTTAAAACACTGGCAATACCAATTTCTGGTGAAGATGTGGACCAACAGAAACCCTCATTCATTTCTGATGGGAACACAAAATGGTACAGACACTTTGAAAGACAGTTTGGCAGCTCCTTACAAAGTTAAATAGAGTCTTACAATTTGATCCATCATTGAGCTCCTTAAGTGTTTACCTAACTAATTTGAAAGTTTATGTTCACACCAAAACTTGCACGTGAATGTTTATAGCAGCTTTATTCATAATTGCCAGAAACTGGGAGCAACCAAGCTGTCCTTCAATAGATGAATAGACAAACTGTGGTATCCATGCAATAAAATACTATTCAGTGATTAAGAAGAAATGCACTATCAAGCCATGCCAAGAAATAGATGAATCTTAAATACATATTGGTAAGTAAAAGATGCCACCGTGAAAAGGCTGGATACTATGTGATTACACTTGTATGAAATTGTGGAAAAGGCAAAACTATAAAGTCAGTAAACAAATTTATGGTTGCCTGCAGATTAGGGAGACAGAAAGGTTGAATAGGTGAAGTGTGTGGGAATATTTTAGTGCAATAAAACTATTCTATATAATATTGCAATGGTGGATACATAACACTATACATTTGTCAAAATCCATAGAAATTTACAACACAAGGAATGAACCTTAATGTAAGCAAATTTTTAAAAAATCATATAGGGGAATCCCAGGATGGTATGCACAATGTAACAAAACAATTTGACTCTATTACATATGTAGGAAACAACACAACTGAAAGGGTAAAGGGAAAGGGTGTGTATTAGTTCATTCTCACACTACTACAAAGAAATACCCAAGACTGGGTAACTTATGAAAAAAAAGAGGTTTAAGTGGCTCATGGTTCTGCAGGCTGTACAGGAAGCGTAGCAGCTTCTGCTTCTGGGGAGGCCTCAGGGAACTTACAATCATGGCGGAAGGCAAAGGGGGAGCAAAACACTTCACATGGCTGGCACAGGACAAAGTTGGGGGGAAGGTGCCATATACTTTTTAAGCACCAGATCTCACAAGAACTCACTCATTATCACGAAAACAGCACCAAGGAGGATGGTATTAAACCACGCGTGAGAAACTGCCTCCATGTTTCAATCACCTCCTACCAAGCCTCACCTCCAACATTGGGGATTACAATTTAACATGATAGTGACGTGGTGACATAGATCCAAACCACACCAGGTGCTGACCTAAGTAACTTTAGAAATGACCAGTCTATGAGACTAAAGACAAATGGAACTGTATATAAGACTGTACTTTGGGTGATAATGTAGATTTACATGGGGGTACAGGTTAACAATTCTGAAACCACTGTACCTGTATTCTGGAATTCAACGATTAAGAAAATGGATGACAGTCCAGACACAGTGGCTCACATCTATAATCTCAGAGCTTTGGGAGGCCGAGGTGGGAGAATTGCTTGAGGCCAGGAGTTCAAGACTAGCCTGGGCAACATAATGAGGTTTCGTCTCTACAAAACATTTTAAACCTAGCCAGACATGGTGGCACACACCTATAGGCCCAGCTACTTGGGAGGCTGAGGCAGGAGGATCGCTTGAGCCCAGGAGTTTGAGGTTACAGTGAACTATAATCACACCAATGCACTCCAGCCTGGACAATAGAGAGGGACCCTCTCTCTAAGAAAAGAGAAAGAAATGGATGGCAGATGGCAGAAGCCAGATTTCTCACTATTGGAGCAGCAGTTTACAGATAAGCAAGGGGAGATGGCTAGAATGATTCATGTGGTAATGGGTTAGAGCTAAAGACATCAGTATGAACTCATAATTAGCTTAATATAGGTACAGATGATTATATATAGAAATATTTCTAAATTTATAACCGCCTGATGGGTTCTCTTTGCCCACTGCCTAGACAGAGCCAATTTATCAAGACAGGAGAATTGAAATATAGAAAGAGTTTAATTCATGCAGTGCTGGCTGTACAGAGACTGGAGTTTTATTGTAACTCAAATCAGTCCCCCAAAAAACTCAGGGATTGGGGTTTTTAAGACCAATTTGGTGGGTAGGGGGCAGTGAGTTGGGATTGCTGATTGGTTGGGTCGAAGCTGTCCTCTCGCACTGAGTCAGTTCCTGAGTGGGGGCCACAAGACCAGATGAGCCAGTTTATCCATCTGGGTGGCGTCAGCCTATCCATCAAGTATGGGGGCTGCAAAATATCTCAAGCACTGATCTTAGGTTTTACAATAGTGATGTTATCCTCAGGAGCAATTTGGAGAGGGTCAGAATTTTTAGCCTCCAGCTGCATGACTCCTAAATCATAATTTCTAATCTTGTGGCTAATTTGTTATTCCTACAAAGCCAGTCTAGTCCTCAGGTAGGAAGGGGGTTTGTTCTGGAAGGGCTGTTATTGTCTTTGTTTCAAAGTTAAACTATAAACTAAGTTCCTCCCGAAGTTAGTTCAGCCTATGCCCAGGAATGAACAAGGGCAGCTCGGGGGTTAGAAGCAAGATGGAGTTGGTTAGGTCAAATCTCTTACACTCGTCATAATTTTCTCAGAATTTTTCAATGGCAGTTTGAATGTCTACAAACACATGGCTTATATATCTGTAAACCAAAAAGCATCTGAGACATGTCTCAATCAGTTTAGAAGTTTATTTTGCCAAGGATAAGGACACGCATCTGGGAGACTGGGTCTGTGACTTTCTCCAAAGATAATTTTGAAAGTTGTAATATTTAAAGGGAAAAGGGCAGATATTGGGGAAAGAGAAAGAAATTTTTTAAAGGTGTAGATAGATAGGAGACGAAGGGCTGCATTCTTTTGAGCTTTTGATCAGCCTTTCACCAAATACAAAATTTACAGGTCGGGGGCAAGGTAGAGGTCTGGCTCTGTGAATCTGCATTTTTACATACGGTAAAATAAACAATAGGGCTGAAGACACAAACAGATAGGCATTTGTCGAGCAGAGGGATGACTTTGAGTTCTGTCCTTTCCCCATACTTGTGAAGATGAGCTATCAACTACATTGCCAGGGTGAAATTCAACAGAATAAAACAGGAGGCAGGTTTGCCTGACACAGTTCCCAGCTTGACTCTTCCCTTTGGCTTTGTGATTTGGGAGTCCCAAGATTTATTTTCCTTTCACGTTATCTTTTTGCTCCGTCAGCTAAGAGGGCCAATTAGTAATGACACCCCTGCAGCCACAAGCACACCTAATGCCCAGATCTTTGTCTCTAATGCCGTTCTCCAATAAAGGGAACCAAGGGTCCTTGGAGAAATGGCTGAACCTCAGGCTAGAGCAGGAAATATACAAAATAGGACTGTGTTGGCATGGTACTGGTACCACAACAGAGACATAGATCAATGGAACAGAACAGAGCCCTCAGAAATAATGCCACATATCTACAACTATCTGATCTTTGACAAATCTGACAAAAACAAGCAATGGGGAAAGGATTCCCTATTTAATAAATGGTGCTGGGAAAACTGGCTAGCCATATGTAGAAAGCTGAAACTGGATCCCTTCCTTACACCTTATACAAAAATTAATTCAAGATGGATTAAAGACTTACATGTTAGATCTAAAACCATAAAAATCCTAGAAGAAAACCTAGGCAATACCATTCAGGACATAGGCGTGGTCAAGGACTTCATGTCTAAGACGCCAAAAGGAATGGCAACAAAATCCGAAATTGACCAATGGGATCTAGCTAAACTAAAGAGCTTCTCCACAGCAAAAGAAACTACCATCAGAGTGAACAGGCAACCTACAGAATGGGAGAAAATTTCTGCAACCTACTCATCTGACAAAGGGCTAATATCCAGAATCTACAATGAACTCAAACAAATTCACAAGAAAAAAACAAACAACCCCATCAAAAAGTGGGTGAAGGACATGAACAGACACTTCTCAAAAGAAGACATTTATGCAAAAAAACACATGAAAAAATGCTCATCATCACTGGCCATCAAAGAAATGCAAATCAAAACCACAATGAGATACCATCTCACACCAGTTAGAAAGGCCATCATTAAAAAGTCAGGAAACAACAGGTGCTGGAGAGGATGTGGAGAAATAGGAACACTTTTACACTGTTGGTGGGACTGTAAACTAGTTCAACCATTGTGGAAGTCAGTGTGGCGATTCCTCATGGATCTAGAACTAGAAATACCATTTGACCCAGCCATCCCATTACTGGGTATATACCCAAAGGACTATAAATCATGCTGCTATAAAGACACATGCACACGTATGTTTATTGCGGCACTATTCACAATAGCAAAGACTTGGAACCAACCCACATGTCCAACAACGATAGACTGGATTAAGAAAATGTGGCACATATACACCATGGAATACTATGCAGCCATAAAAAATGATGAGTTCATGTCCTTTGTAGGGACATGGATGAAACTGGAAAACATCATTCTCAGTAAACTATCACAAGGACAAAAAACCAAACACCACATGTTCTCACTCATACGTGGGAATTGAACAATGAGAACTCATGGACACAGGAAGGGGAACATCACACTCCCGGGACTGTTGTGGGGTAGGGGGAGGGAGGAGGGACAGCATTAGGAGATATACCTAATGCTAAATGACGAGTTAATGGGTGCAGCAAAACAATATGGCACATGGATACTTATGTAACAAACCTGCACATTGTGCACATGTATCCTAAAACCTAAAGTACAATAATAAAAAAAAAAGAAAAAAAAAACAAAAAACAAAATAGGACTGTGTTGGAGGAAAAACCGGTTTCTTGTCACAAGATCAGGAAAGAATAGGCTCGCAGACACTTTGAAGGGTGAGGGTGAATGGAATTGATTGGGTGAAAAGGAAAAAGTTAGAACAACACAGCAAAGTGAGATGAAGTCCTGCTACCAGGCTGGCTCTCCACCTCACTGATTGAATCCCAGGTTGCCACACAGGAACAGGAGGGGCCAGGCTCCTCCCACCTGCAAAGGGCGCAAACTTCCCTGGCTCCACCCCATTCTCCCAGTGCGCAGGCCAGTTGGAGATTCTCCGGGGTCTCCTTTATACTTGGCTGTCTCAACTGGAGCATCTTATAGTGCCTGAAATCAAGAAAGTGCTCAAAAAAGTAAAGAAAAATGTTAAAACTCCACAAGGATGTGAGTATATCAAAGTGATACAGGAACTAAGTGAAAGATTTCTCTGTGCCTGAAGGTAGAATGATTTGAGCAACAATATTAAGTAGTATTAGATTATAACACAAAACACAAAATAAGTATCCACAAGTCTATAATGGCATAAATAAGTGACTGAATAAATAAATAAATGAGGAGAAGAGACGAGTCTCCTGTGCAGAATTCCAATAATACATGTATATACTCTGCCCAGAATCCCAGTTCTACAAAATACCTGACGAGTACTTCTCAAAATTGTCAAGGTCAACAAAAACAAGTGATACAGGAGGCAGAAAGAAATTATTTAGGCAGATAGTAGGGCAAAAGAGTCCTCGGCAGAGCTTCCCTTCTAACAAAAAGCAGCCCAAGAAATTATTTTTTTCCTAACAAACAGCAGCCTGAAAAATCGAGCTGCAAACATAGATAAGCAAGCTGGATGCCAGCATTCACAGGAGAATGCCAGCAGCTGTGCCAATAGAAAACAGCTACCTGGGAGCCAGGAGTGTCCAACATGGAGGCTCCATCTTCCATTTGTTTGTTACCATGTGTACAGTAATAAAAAAAAATGGCGCAGCTCAGGCAGAGAACCTACCTCCATAATAAAAGATTAGAGTGGGGGCTACCAGATATTCATGTCCTATGCAAATGGCACACCTGGTCTAACCAGTCTTCCTCCTTACCAGCTCATCTATAAAACCCCCTGCATTTCACCACAGATCCAGCAACCCGTTTTCCAGGACCCCATTCTGCAGCAGAGAGCTCTTCTCTTTCTTTCGCTTATTAAACTTCTGCTCTCAACCTCACTCTTTGTGTGACCGTGCCCTCGTTCTCCATGGACATGAGACAATGAATCTCAGGTGCTATTCCAGACAATGAGGCCATTTCAAAAGGAAAATCTGAGAAACTGTCACAGCCAAGAAGACCCTAAGAGAGTATGATGACTAAAGGTAATATGGTATTCTGGGTGAGACCGTGGAACAGAAAAAGAACATTAGGTAAAAATGAAGGAAATATGAATAAAGTATGAATTTTAGGTAATAACAATATATCGATATTGCTTCACTAATTGCGACAGATGTGCCATACAAATGTAAGATGCTAGTCATGGAGGAAGCTTGGGGTAGGATATATAGGAACTCTGTACTATATTTGTAATTTTTCTGTAAATGTAAAACTCTTCTAAAATAAATGTATATTTTTTCAAAGTAAGCTAGGTTAGAAAAGTCACTCATTAGCCAGGAAATCTGCCTTTTGAAGAAAATTATTACTTAACTATTACTACATACCAAACAATCAAAAATTTATTCCTAAATCCTAGCCCTATTCACAAAATTACAGCACAGCTGAATAGATAGGTCAAACCTCCTATTAACAATGCACTATTTAACATTTGCTAATTTGGAGAAGCTGGGAAAGAAATTGCATACTTTTAAGTGAAAATAAGACATTCGCTAAAGGGTCTTAGCCAGAAAAAAAAAAAGAATTAAAATATTTAAAATATAGATATAATTATAGTATAGAGTGCTATTTATATTTATTCATCAGAATTAAATAAGGTTTTAGGTTTCGCAGATAGCAAGGAAGAGTGACTAATGAGTCTATGAGAAGGACTCAGTATAAACTGTATTATTAAGAGATTTGGCCAGGCACAGTGGCTTATGCCTGTAATCCCAGCACTTTGGGAGGCCGAGGCGGGCGGATCATGAGGTCAAGAGATCGAGACCATCCTGGCCAACATGGTGAAACCCTGTCTCTACTAAAAATACAAAAATTAGCTGGGCATGGTGGCGCGCACCTATGGTCCCACCTACTCCAGAGGCTGAGGCATGAGAATCGCTTGAACCCGAGAAGCAGAGATTACAGTGAGCCGAGATCATGCCACTGCACTCCACCCTGGGCACAGAGGGAGACTGTTTCAAAAGAAAAAAAAAAAAAAAAGAGTTTTTTCATGATTTTTAAATCAAGTGAAAGAATGTATGTATATTTTACAGCAAAGACCCAGACTTGGCCACCCTTTTCCTTCCCTGGCATATGTAAACAGGACCAAATTGCCTATTTCAGCTATAGCGACCTGTGCAAAACTCTGATGCTCCTACCTGATATTCCTGCTGAGACTGTGAGACACTGCATGGCCTTTTGTTTTAACATTGCACTGTGCAGATTTATTATAGGCTAGATCTTGGGTAGAACTGAAGCATTGGAATGATGCTGTACTAGGAGAGTCATCCTGTGGGAATAACTTTTAAGTGATGCCTATATGTAAGGAGGTCTTTCAAAACCAAAAAATTGGCCAGGTGTGATGGCTCATGCCTGTAATCCCAGCACTTTGGGAGGCCAAGGTGGGCAGATCACCTGAGGAAGAGGTTGCAGTGAGCCGAGATCGCACCACTGCCCTCCAGCCTGGGCAACAAAATGAGACTATATCTCAAAAAAAAAAAAAAAAAAGTTTTCTGTAGAGAATAGTTTGGTGGTCAAGTCCACTTAAGTGTAAATGGCTCACTGTAGTATTGCATCCCGATCCTAGACAATAGGGAAGTCACATCATTTTCTAGGTTAAAACAAGGCCCCTGGAGGGCATAGTCCTATTAGAACCACGCATTGTAAGCGAATGGTATTGACCCTGCTGACTACGGAACTGAACAAGAAAGAACCAGCTTTGTCCAAGCTACAGATTGGTGCTATTTCATCTGAAAAACTAGGAAAGGGAACCTGAGCTCCTGCTTTAGAAGAGAGGAGAGGAAGAGCGGGTCAGAATGACCCCAAAGTTGCCTGGGATACCAAGGTTACCCAAGTGTCCTCACAGTTTATGAAAGAAAAATGCACGGAGTTTATGTCAACCATGACTAAGTAAACAGCTTTTGAAAAGGCAGGCAGGACATGGATAAGCTCAAGGAGGCAACCAGCAATACAAGGAGGCGGCAACCATGGAGAAGGGGAATCTCACTGGCCGGCTAGATGAGAAGTAGCCATGTGGCGGTTACCCGTGGCAAAAGAACACCCAGGATGCTTAGGGCTTACAGAGACTCTGGCTTGTGTGTTTTCTTTGTGAGCTGACTCTTATGTCCTAAACCATCCATAAGTAAACAGCATCTCACCACAAAGCTTGCATGTCTGCTGTTTCCAAGTTGAAGGAGTCATAAGACTCTCACACAAGCCATCCAAAAGCTGCTTCAAACTGCAAATGACTTTGAGTTCATGGAGGCAAGGATCCTTGCCACTAATTTCCCCAAAACATAGCAAGAACACTAGGTACCAGTTATGATCCACCATCTTAAGGGGCATGTCCTTTTGGATGAGATCCTTTTAAGCCAAAGTTCTATAAGAAGCAGGCAAAGGGCAGAATCTTTGGGGAGCATGCTGAATACAGCATAAATGTCACCAGCGATCCAAGAATTCTAGGCAGCTGTTCAGCCTTTACAGACCTGGGTCCTCTTGGATATTTCTGGGTCAGAATTAGCACCCATGATCCATACAATCCCTTACATTGCTTGGCTGACATTCTTCCTGCCCTTTCTGAGAGTGTTTGACCTGCGAGTGTGGGACAGAAAGCCAAAGAGCTTCTTGATGTCTTAGTCCCCTAAATAGCTATGCTTTCTCTTTAGACTTGCAAAGTCACTGGGCTACACAGCAACGGTGGACCATAGTTGACCCTAATAAAGGAAATTACTGGACTAGGCTAAGCCTACTCCCTTAACTCTAGATCCAAAAATGCACTGGATGACATTACCATTTCCATATCTACAGTAGTACTCAGCTCACGGCGATGAAAAAGCACAGTGGAAAGAGGGCTGAGCTGAGATTGGAGCACTTGGCTTCCTACCATTGCTTCTAACCTTGTAACCCTGGGAAAGTCATCTGAACTCTCTGAGCCTTCATTCTTGCTCACTTTAAACAGGGTAAGGGGTGTATTTGCGGGGTGCAGCAGTCCTCTGGCTCCTCTAGCTTCACTCTCCACCTTTTGCAACCTACTTTCTGTCCTCGGAGGCTGACCTGTAGGAATGACATCACAGGGCTCTTTTGCCCTGTGGCTTCCAGTTTGCCATCAGGGACTCCCAGGAAGAGATTAGGAGGGAATCCCAAGAGTGAGGGTGGGGTATTCATCTGCCCCCTGCTCTTTTCCTGCGGGATCTCCTGGGAGTAGCAATGTCCCTCTCCTGAAGTTCCCTGCTCTCTCGAGGCAGCCCTGTCTGTCCCCATTCAGCTTCTGGTAATGGGTCCCTCAGCCCAGGAGGGTAACAACTAGCCCTGGGTTATTATAGCATCCTGTGTGGTTCCCTATTCCTGCCTTTGTGGATGGTTTAGTAAGTTTAGACCTTCCTTAAAGTCCCTCAGTTTGAGAATGCAAACTGTTTCCTGCTGAGACCATGACTAATACAATGAGTTAGATTTGAGGAACGCTGAGTGTCTTCGGGGGCCTTCTTGGATTCCATTTGCACTTTGATTTGAATTTTATGACTGCCAGATCTGATGGGAGATTGAAACCAGCTTCCATAGCTTCAATTATGAGTTTTTGTATTTTTCAAAATAGTTTTACTGTTCTCACTGACTGATGCTAACACAAATCAACAAAATACATTTCCACTTGCAAATATACCTTATTAGAAAAATGCCACTTTATTTGTTTTATGTATCAGGATATCATCTAAATTTTATTGAAGAAAAAAGGGAAGAGGGACTTTACTGCTTTAAAATGTTTGGTAACCGCAGGTTACCAAAACACAGGTGGATGGCTTCTGGGATCCTTCCAAGATTCTAAGGCTCTAAAGCTCCCACTTTGAGGACTTAGGCAATGCTTAGCCTCTCTCAACTGTGCTTCTGGGCAATAAAACAGGGGGTGACACCCCCTATAGGCGAAAGTATAGGAATAATCCTGGGCTTCCTCCCACAGACCATTCCCATCCTGCCCAAGGTGCCAGCCACTGGGGCCTGAAACCTGGCAAAGGTGATGGGGTGTAACAGTGTCTCACCCTCCTCCCCTATTCCCTCAGCCTGAGTGGTTCATTCTTCTCATCGAGATCTCTCTTATGTAAACCAAAAATAAAATTCTAAGCCCCCCAACCATCTGAATGGACCCCTCCTCTCAGCCAAGGCCATTCCAAAATTAACCTGGAAAACTAGTTCAGGCCATGATGGGAAGGGGAAGTTGGACACACCTCATGATACCCTCCCTTTTGGGATTACTAACAAAACAGACTCTTTAAGTCTGATAGAAACATTTACACTCTATTCTCTCTAAAACCTGCGCTACCTGGAGGCTTCATCTGCATGATAAAACCTCAGTCTCCACAACTCCTTATCATAACCCAGGTATTTCTTTCAATTGATTCTGGGTCTTTAGATAATAACTCCTCAACCAATTGCCAATCAGAAAATCTTTGAATCTGTCTATGGCCTGGAAGCCCCCACCCTTGCCAGTTGTCCCATCTTTCTAGATGAACCAATGTACCTCTTACATGTATTGATTGATGCCTTATGTCTCCCTAAAATGTATAAAACCAAGTTGTAGCCCAGCCACCTTGGGCACATGTTCTCAGGATCTCCTGAGGGCTGTGTCACAGGCCATTGGTCACTCATATTTGGCTCAGAATATATCTTTTCAAATATTTTACAGAGTTTGACTCTTTTTGTTGACATTTAGTAACATAACATTACTCATAGCTGCCTACCATTTCCTGATAGCCTACTATGTGCCAAGCACTGTGCTTAATGCTTTATATATGTGACTGGTAACTGATAGACTGGTAGTTTCCCACACTATGATGCCATGAGCCCAATTACACTGGCCAGCAGAAGGTCTAGCCCCTGCCCATCTGATTCCCTCATATCCAGGAGGAATCTCTTCACTCACCCATGGCAGGAGGAGATTTTCAGGCTGTCCTGCCTGCTTCAGTCTCCTTACACCAAAACTCAGTCAAAATGAAATGGGAGAGTTCCCTGATGCCCTCGCAAGATGTGCCACAGGGGTGTGGCTTGTCTGTTCTGCCTCCACCGCTGCTCAAACCCCTTACAGGAGGGGGAGCATGCAGGTGGGCAGGTGCAGGAGCCAGGATGAGCACTTTTGAGCTCCAGCCCCACAGTGGCGTCTAGGGGTGTGTGCCTGTGACTCTTGAAGCCCCAGTGGGCATGCTACAGTGCTCTTTTAGCTCTGCCATCTGCAGATAGCTTAAGTGTTAACCAGCTCAGTGTCATCTTGGCACCCAGGTATCCACACACGTACCCAGGTTCTTGTCTGGTGTCCAGGAAGAATCAGGTCACACATGGACTTGAAGGATGGTGAATGCAGGGATTTTACTGGGTGACAGAGGTGGCACTCAGTGGGATGGATGGGGGCTGGAAAGGGGATGGAGTAGGAAGATGATCTTCCCTTGGAGTTCAGCTGTCCCATGGCCAATCTCCTCACTGACCGTCCCAAGCCAAACTCCTCTCAAAATTAAAATGCTCCTTCTCTTCTCTCCTTTTCTGGTGCACCACTCTTCTGTTCCTCTTCTCTTCTGTTCATCTGTCTGTCTGCTCACCTGCTTGTGGAGCCTCGGGTTTGGGGTTTATATGGGTACAGGATAGGGAGGTGTCATGGCCCAAAAGTGCAACATTTGGGTACAAAAACAGGAATGCCTGTTCCCATTTATTGCCACAGGTTTCCAGGCTTGGGGGTGGGGCCTATGCCAGGGAACTACCCTCTTCTGCCCAGTATTTCCCTGTCTCCTGTCCGTATCAAAAAGAATTTCACTCTAAGCTATACAAGGTCTTTTTTTAGGCAATTCCTCTGAGCCACTCCTCTAAGGCCAAAGTCTGCTTCAGGAAGGCTAGGTCGGGACAAGCAGAAAATGGGACTGCCTCTCAAGGGACAAGGGCCATCTGATTCTTCTCTCTTCACTCACTCAAGGCCAAAGGCACCCACCACCACAACCTCCACAGCCCACTTCTTTCTACCCTGTTGGTAGTTTTATTTCAGGGCCCTCCTCACTCTGACCCTGCTCAGCATCCTCTTGAACCTTCCTGAAGACTGTTCTGAGCTTCAAATCTTAGGGACAAGAGGTTAGAATCTTAGTCCCTTCTTTCTTAGAAGGTATAGAACTCCTCATACAAACTGTTGAAGGTTCACCCCAGTACTTTGCTTTCCAAACCATATGAGGTGGGAGGCCAATGAAGTGATTTCCCTCCCCAACTTAACCCCAGTAGTAACTCAAGTCTTCACCAAAGTAACATTTGTGGTCTCTACCAAAAGTAGCTGGCCAATATTTATCACCCAATTCACCAAGCACTGCTGAGTGTGCATACGTGGTTTACTCACCTCTATCATTCCCTGCTTACAGCTGAGAAAATCAAGACTCAGAAGTTAAGTAACTTGCCCAAGATCACTCAACTAGATTTTGAAACTAAGTTAATTGAATTTCACAGCCCAAGCTTGATCTAGGTGGTGACTCCATTCTCTAAGCATCCCTTCTTTGTTTCTTTTAATGAGGTCACAACAGTTGAATAATCGTGATGATGGAGCTTCGGAGGCTGCAACTTAGGGTAGCCCTGGCCCTACACCCTGAAAAAGGTTCATCTGCATTTTCTTTTGTAGAGTGAAAGAAGATGCAAACAATGATTCCTATTTCAAATTTCTGATATGAAAAGAAATCTCTGGAATAAATCCTGCTGCTCTGGTTTTAAATTAATCTTGTATTGTCAGGAGACCATGAGTCTAAAATTGAGCACTTGGGGAGCCAGGGGTAATTTTTAGAATCACAGTGAATGACGGAGCAAACAGAGGCTCAAAGTCAGAGTCAAGCACATGTCTCTGATGAATGAGCTAGCAAAAAATTGTTGTTCTACTACAGTTCAAACCGCCAAAGTCAGACAAGGCTGTTTTTAGAATATATAAAGGTTCTGCTAAGTTCATCTCAAGTTCAGCAATGTAAAAGAAGTGCTCCACTGGCAATACAATACAGAAGGAGGAGCTCCAACCTTGGAGGCAGGAAAGTGGGCTTCAATCCCAGCCTGGCCTTGGGCACAGTATCTAACTTCTCTGAAGCTCAGAAGCCTCATCTATAAGACGGAGACGATGGTGCATACCTTGTTGTAAAGAGTCAAAGAGATAACATATCCCCAGCCCCAGAACAGTCCTGATACCTGGAAGACACTATGTATTCAACATTCAGATGAATGATGGGATAAAGCCCCTGATATCAATCATAGACACACTCAGTGAAGGTTAGTTCCCTTTGCTCAGTCAACACCATGAGTGTGGTCAAGATCATCTGGGGGAGAATAAGGAATGAGAGGCGAAGGGGCCAAGAGGCACACCAGGAGACATCAGGAAGACTCAGGAGGAACTGGAAGGAGGTGGGTGGCAAGCAGGGGAGAGGGAGACAGGGGAGCCCAGAGGGAAGGGACTTATAGACAGGGAGATGTCCACAGTTAGATGCTAAAGATAAGTGCTGAAATATATCCAGATAAATCATGGATTAGGCAGTCATCGGGGACCCTGGTCAGGGTTCCAGCAGGAAACAGATGGCAGCTCCAAAGAGAGTTGAATGAGGAAACTATACGATGCTCTGAGCAGACTCAAGGGAAAGTGGCTGGGATGAAGTGCCCTGGGGTGGAAACAGCAGGAATCCACCACCACCCCTCGCCTGAAGGAGTGAGTTGGGCAGGTTCTCCAAGCCCCAGTGAGACCTGCATCCACAGGTGGCCATCAGTGGAGCTGGGGGCTTCAGAAGAGGAGGCAGCCATTGCCAACCCTGCCCTTCAGGAACGGGCAAGAAAGCAATACTGATGACTCTCTACTCCCTCCCTCCCATCACCTCCCCAACCCTGCCATCTTCCACTAGAAACCAGAAATCCAGGTAGCTGCTGTCTACAGAGGTTGGCCTCCTGGGGAACAGAGCATGGGGAGAAGGGTGAAGGTCAGCATATCCAGCCCCCTGGGTGAGAGCAGGCAGTTTGAGTAACAGGGTGGTTGGGATGGGTCGGGAGAAGGGACAGCAGGCCCTCTACTCATAGTGACTCCATCAACAGCTTGAATCCCTATATACACATCTGAAAAATAAAATACAACACAATGCCACTTCTTTTAAGATAGTCTACTATTCAGAATTCCCACAAAGTCTAACTGGCCTTCCCCCAACTGGTCCAAATTGAATTGTACTGCCTGCTGTCACATGGGGAGCTGCAAAGCCACACAATTCAAGACTGTCTAAAAACACCTCCATGGCTCTATCAGATGGCAGCTAGCCACAGCACTACTTCTTTTAGAAACCGCAATTCCCAAATCTGAAAACGATTTGAGAAAGTACTACGAAAATGGCTATGTCTGCTCTGCTTCTCTCTCTGCGTCATCCTTGTGCAGAGAAAAGAACAATTTCAGCTCCTTTTGGGGATACAGATGTGCCCTGACTTACCTTCCCTCCCTGACTGGCCTGAGCTATCTTTGAAATTGGGTCTGCACTGAGGCCGGCGTGTCCTCAAAAGCCTGAGCGAACCAACCATCTATTAAGGACTGAGGTATTTGACTTTTGCTTTTCCAGCCCCTCCCATCAGGCCTGTCCACTACCTCTGTCCATGCCCCTCTGACCAACACACACCTGCACACACACCTGCATGCACATCTGCACACACACACACACACACACATACACAGACGCATTTCACAGCACAGTCTGCAGCCCTCTTCAATGTGGAAAGCATAAGTGCATCACTCCACCTGGGGCAGGAGCCAAACTTCCAGGTGAAACTGGAGCTGCAACTTCTTTCCCTTCTGGATGCCACAGAGCAGAAAGCAGACTCTTGGATCACAGATCCCAGTGTGGGAAGAGGACTTACAGTGCCTGGGCACCCTGATCAGTGCATAAACCCTCCACAGCCACTGCCCGGCTCATGGCAGCAATTCTGACAACCTCTTGCTTGGTCCACTTTCCTCCAGAACTTGTGCTTTCTGAGACCTTCAGAATGTGAAGTGCAGTGGGGGAACGGGGAGGGAAGCAGGTTAAGACTCATCCTCCCTCTCTTTAGGAATTCTACCAGTTAGCATATGGGCTGAGCCATATGGAAATGCTGTTATGCTTCAGTCAAAATGATGTCAAGATCCTCTTGTAGCTCCTAAGTGTGATGATTGGGTTTTCAGGCTCATATGTGAGATGTGCCTCCCTCAGATCTTGTTACAATGTTGGCACATTACCCATCTGATGTGAAAAAGAAGTGATGTTGAATGTTGGCATTCATATAATTCAACCTAAACCATAGAGAACCAATAGTCAAAGTGCCACACTCATGAATGGGTTGAAAAATGCCCAACGATATCACTAAGACAAGGCTGTCTGGGTAAACTGGACTAGAAAAGGAGTATAACTGAGGCCTAAGTGGAGTTTTCAGTTGCCTTTCCCTAGAATGGATGATGACCATGGCTGCCAAGCACCTTCTCTGAGGCAGAGGGGGAATGGCGGTCCTCCCCAGCCAAAGGAGGGCTCATCTAGGTGTACCGGTTGGGGACATCAAAAGAGATGGTGTGAGGCAGGGAGGGAGAAGGGTTGCCCCTTTTCCTCATTATGAATCCTAAAAAGTGGCCTCCCACACATTGTTCTGCATTAGCTTATGATGCAGACATTGTCTTAGTCCATCTATGCTGCTGTAACAAAATATCTGAGACTGGGTAATTTATAGAGAACAAAAATGTATTTTCTTACAGTCCTAGAGGCTAAGAAGTCCAAGATCAAGGCACCAGCATTCACTGTCTGGTGAGGGTCATCTTGCATATCAGAAGGTGGAAGAGCAAAAGGGACGATCTGTCTCTCTGGAGGCTCATTTATAAGGGTATTAATCCACCCCAAAAGATCCCAATTCTTTGCAATCTTTGCAGCACTACAAAGTAGACTGTGTTTCAACATGAATTTTGGAGTGGACATCAACATTTTAAACCATAGCACACATCAAAGTAAATCTGGAAGCACAACATGGTTGTGATGGTGAATTCTATGTGTCAATGTGACTGGGCCACAAGGTGTCCAGGTGAAATATGATTTTTGGCTGTGTCTGGGAGGGTGTTTCTTGATGAGATTAGCATTTGAATTGGTGTACTCAGTAAATTACATGGCGCTCCTTCATGTGAGTGAGCCTCACCCAATTCTTTGGAAACCTGAATAGAACACATGTCAAAGAAAGGAAAAAACATTTGCCACCCCCTTTTCTTGAGCTAGGACATCTCATCTCATCTTCTCCTGCCCTCAGGCTGGGATTTATACCATCAGCTTCCCTAGTTGTCAGGCCTTTGGATGTCAGACTGAATTATACCATAGGCTTTCCCAGGTATCCAACTTGCAGACAACAGATAATGGGACTTCTTAGCCTCCATAATCATGTGAGTCAGTTCCTCATAACAAATCTCCTTTTAGATAGATAAATAGATGATGGATGGATGGATGAATGGGTGAAGGGATGGATAGATAGATAGATAGATAGATAGATAGATAGATAGAGTAGGGGTAGAGATAGAGATATCCCCCATTGGTTCTGTTTCTTTGAAGAACCATAACTAAGACAATGGTTCACCTGATGAGCACCCTAATATTTTGCTTGCTCAGGCTATTTGTGGCTCCCAATAACATAAGCAGAACCGAGACATTCCCATAGTCCCCAGGGGAGACTCAGGAGGCAGCTAAATTCAAAGAATCATAGGGCCTGCCACGTTGAAGGGAAAAATAATCAACACCAGAGGCTTGGGGTGGCCTCCTTTACCAGGAGCCAGGTGGACGCTAATGCAGAAACCCAGAACTCACAGAGTACCAGCAAGAACCAAGGGAAGGACAGGTCATCCAGGGAGGGCTAGCAGGTTCTGCCTAGCCAGGAGGAAAGATAACACATTTTTACCCACCGAGATTATAGAACAGGCCTTGGCCAACATGCTGGAACCAGGAGAGGAAGAGAGCTATATGGAGCAGGGCCACCACAGTCAACCCTCAACATGAGACAAAGCTGTCTCCGCTGACTTGTAAACTCATAAGAAAGAAATACACGTTTACTGGGGTATGCCATTGAGATCTTGAGGTTGTTCTGCAGCTACAGCTGACCAATACAAAGACAGAGTTTATTGTGACTTGATCATACCTTGTGACATTGTCTGTCAACATGAGCCACAAACACAATATTAGAAATTAGAGGCCAGGCGCGGTAGCTCACACCCGTAATCCCAGTACTTTGGAGGCCGAGGTGGGCGGATCACCTGAGGTCAAGAGTTTGAGACAAGCCTGGTCAACATAGTAAAAGCCCATCTGTACTAAAAATACAAAAATTAGCCAGACACAGCGTTGCACACCTGTAGTCCCAGCTACTTGGGAGGCTGAGGCAGGAGAATCACTTGAACCCCAGAGGTGGAGGTTGCAGAGAGCCGAGATCACGTAACTGCACTCCACCTGGTCAACAGAGTGAGACTCTATGTCAAAAAAAAAAAAAAAAAAAAGAAATTAGAGTATATTTCATGATATCTCTAACCAGCCAAGTTGGCACTGTTGGTACAGGGGAAATGATACATCTGAATAATGGAAACAGACTGTCAATCAAGAAGAATGATGAGACAAGTCTCAATCATTTTAGGAGGCTTATTTGCCAAAGTTAAGGATGCACACCCAGGAGACAGGTCTATGCCTTTCTCCGAGGATGATTTTGAGGGCTCCAAATGTGAAGGCGAAATGGTAGGATATTAAGAAATACACAATTTTCATACAAGAGGGGTATAGGGAAAAATAGTCATTCATGCCTTTGTCTGGCTCGATTAATTTGCATTTTTTTGCATAAGATGACGTAGACAAATGGGGCAGAGGAAAAATACAGGGAATCTGCATTTGACATAAGATAACATAGACAAAATGGGGCAGGGGAGCAATCAGATATGCATCTGCGTCTGGTGGGCCTGGGGTGACTGCACCTGTAAAGAGAAGCTATCCTTTTACATTGCCATGGTGAAATCTTCACAGAAACACCTTAAAAGATCTTGCAGCTCACTAGGAATTTTCTTGTGGGCAAATTATGGGGGAGGTGTGTAGCTTTTTATCTCGTAGCGATCCTATTTAGGAACCAAAAGGGGGAGGTAGGTTTGTGTGACCCGGCTCCCAGATTGACTTTTCCCTTTGGCTTAATGAGTTTGGGGTCCTAAGATTTAATTTCCTTTCACAAGACTACAAACAAAATTTCTTTGCTCCCCCACCACTGTCACAATAAAAATAAAACTGTGACAGGAACTTTAGCTTCACTAGAAAACAAATTAACAAAGGAAGAACAGCTATCTGAACTTCAAGCTCTTCCAAACGAAGGATGCTATTTTGGGGAAGCAGTTAGCTCAATGAAACCTCATTATATAAACTCACTTTGCAAACTCTTCCCAACCAGGCAATCTTGGTGATGATATGTGGTTTGGTCCAGAAATGAAGGCAAAGAAGTATTAATTTTTAACATGTAAGACCCATTTTTTAAAGTCTTAAGGACTGAAAAACCCTACAGTTTTAATGTCTTTCTCTATTTAATGAAACTTGATATGGGAACATTTCTAAGTGAGAAGAAAGAGCAAACATCTTTTAAATTTACTCTTTTTTTAGTAAGGGTGGTAGCAACTGTACTTCATCAGGTTCTGGAATGTCTTTTCCAAATCTTAATAAAATGTAACATTGTCATAAGTTCAAATACAAGCAAGAAAACAAGTACATGGTAGGTTTATTAATAGTAGGTTGAATTTGAGATTACCTTTGGTTCAAAACTGTTTCAGAAACAAAAGGAGACAGGGAGATTGTAAATTCCAAAAGAACTGGAAACTCACAGTCAAAGGCACCTTACTAAAATCCATTTTAAAGCTACGGAATCTCAGCAAGTCACCTATTAAAGGCTGCAGTTTCACTTCTAATGAACAGAGGTTAAACCAGTTTTGACCACCACTATCTAATAATGTCTTTATATTTTACCTCCCTTGTAAGAAAGAATTGATTCATTCTTTATTCATTCAGCAAATATTTATGGATTGTTCATGTTCCACCATGAGTTCTTGTAAGTCCTGGAGGGAGTATTGACACGAATAGTGCACATTTCTTTCCTCAAAGAGCTCATAGTGGAAGAGCCAGATAAGACAACTGACAACCCCAAGAGAATACCAGCAGATTGTAATCTATGAGCACACAGATGAGGAGAGCAGACCCAGCCAGCAGGGTCAGGAGAGGCCACTCAGAGGAACTGAGACATTGGAACTCAGGCCTGAAGGACGATGGCAGGAAGCCCAACAGGAGAGGGCATTTCAGGGAAAGGGAACAATATTATGTTTGAAGGCAAGGCAGGGAGAGCTTGGAGTATTTGGGGAATGACAAGTGTTTCAATACGTATGAATTTGGCAATGGGGAAGATGAGGCTGAAAAATTATTCAGGGCCAAATCAAGAATCCCCATGCACGAGAAAGACAGCTCAAAGAATGACTTCTTTTTTTTTTTTTTTTTTTTTTTTGACAGAGTCTCACTCTGTCACCCAGGCTGGAGTGCAGTTTACAATTTCGGCTCACTGCAACTTCTGCCTCCCAGGTACAAGCAATTCTCCTGTTTCAGCCTCCCAAGTAGATGGAACTACAGACAGGCACCACCATGCCTGGCTAATTTTTTTTTTTTTTTTGGGTATATTTAGTAGAGATTGGGTTTCGCCATGTTAGCCAGCTGGTCTCGAACTCCTGGCCTCATGTGATCCACCTGCCTCGGCCTCCCAAAGTGCTGGGTTTACAGGCATCAGCCACCACCCCCAGCCTCAAAGAATGACTTTTGAAGGAGATAAAAGACCAGCGTTGAGCCAATAGAGAGCAGAATTTAATTATGATTCTGCAAATCCACATTTAAGGTCATGGAGTCCATAGTACTATTACTCTAAAAAAAAATTTTTTTTTTTAAATCAAGATTCAGAAGGAAGTGCTACAGATGTTACTTTGGGCAACCTGATTCCATCAACTGGTTCTAATTAAACCAACACCTGCATTTTACACAGGAATGGACTTTTCAGGAATAAGGATCCACCTTTTCTCAAAGAATAATAAAATAATAGCACTCATTTGCTGTGGACAAAGGGTGCAGTAATGTGGAGCCAAACTGCAGAGGAAGTTTGTAGAGAAAAGGGAGGTCATGGTTTTTAGGCTGAGCGGACAGGTAAAAATTGTCTTCAAGGTTATAAAATTAGCAAATTGCAAAGCCAGGATCCAAAGCCAGTTCTCCTGGTTCCAAACCCAATGTTCTTCTTGTTGTCTTCTTCTTGCTAAAGAAGCAGCTTAGCTGACAGTTCACTGGCCTTAAGTCAGACAAGTTCAAGTTCTAATTCTGCCACTTTTAAATTTCCTTGTTAGCCGCTTCATGCGACTCAGCCTCCTCGTGAATAAAATGAAGGGGTTTGGGCCCGGATCTGTGCTTACACCACTTGCCTAGAGATCCACACATGTCTGGGTTAGCAGTTAGGTATTATCACCTCTGATAATGTGGACATATTTGCCTCCCACCCCTATTCCTTGAGAGATATAAAAGAGAAGCCTCCAGATGGTCCAAAAATGCTGTGTGTTCACGGGCTCATGGTGGCCCCAGCCTCAGCTGCCACAGTTCCACATAGGTTTCACTAGGAAAAAAGAGTTCATTGCTTAAAAAGGAAGAAGAAATAAACAAGTTTGTCAAACACTGGCATGTATGAGCACTAAGATCATTTCCAGCTAAAAATAATCAATCTTCTAATGTTGGGATGATAAAGGAAACTTAGATGATTAAATATGAGATAACTCTTACTGAGTGCTACATGCCTGGCACTATGCTAAGAGCTTCATATGTATTAATTCATTTTCTTTTTTTTTTTTTGAGACAGAGTCTCTCTCTGTCGCCCAGGCTGGAGTGCAGTGGCATAATCTCGGCTCACCACAACCTCTGCCTCCCAGGATCAAGCGATTCTCCTGGCTTAGCCTCCCAAGTAGCTGGGATTACAGGCACGTGCCAACACACTTGGCTTATTTTTGTATTTTTAGTAGAGAGAGGGTTTCGCCATGTTGACCAGGCTGGTCTCAAACTCCTGACCTCAAGTGATCCACCCACCTCAGCCTCCCAAAGTGCTGGGGTTACAGGCATGAGCAACCGCACCTGGCCAATTCATCTTATCTTTACAACAGTCTTGGAGGTAGCTACCATATCCATTTTACAGATGAGAAAACAAAGGTGCAGAGAAATTTAACCACTTACCTGAGATAACCCAGTTAATAAGGGTGAGAGCTGGGATTGGAACCAAGGTATTCTCACTCCCATCAGAATACACTAAACGTGGCCCTCACAATTTACTCAGGCAACCATCACATCCTAAAGAAAATGTGTTAAGCTTTTATTCACCAAGAACACTCTCAAGTAAATGTGACTTTGTAGAACTTCAGAGTCAGGTCACCTTAAGTCCATTCTGTTTTCTTAACTAAATCCTTTTCCAATCCACAACTTGAAATAACCTTCTGGAAGGAAAGAAGCTAAGTTTTTTATTTATTCACATGCATAGATCCACCACTGATCAACAACTTGGAGCATACAATGATAATGATGTTTAAACATTCAGGATGTGTAAAGCATCATGACAGACATAGGTCATGAGTCATCTCATTGAACCTCACAAGACTCATATGAGGCAGGTCCTAGTAACAGAACTCTTTGGTTGCAAGAAAGAAACACCAACCAGCATAAGCAGGAATGAGGCTGCAAGACTGCTTCCCAGAACCCGGGAGAAGGAAACCAGCAGAGCCTCTGGAAACAGTGACAACCAGAAACTAGGAGAAACTCCCCAGCTCTAGTCTGCGCTTCTCCAGAGAGGACAGGGGATGTTGGGAGGAAGTAAAGGCACAACACTATGTGAGAACTCAGCAGTTCAGCTGTGGCTGAAGTGAGTGGCATGTGTGCCTGTGTGTGCAGGATGGGTGGAACGGTAAGCTGGTGAGATCAGTAGGACAACTTACAAAGAACTTTATAATTTGTAATTAATAAATTATAATTTCAGTTAATTTATAAATTATAATTAATAACTGTATATATATATGTATATATTTTTTTGAGACAGAGTCTCGCTCTGTCGCCCAGGCTGGAGTGTAGTGGCGGGATCTCGGCTCACTGCAAGCTCTGCCTCCCGGGTTCACGCCATTCTCCTGCCTCAGCCTCCCAAGTAGCTGGGACTACAGGTGCCCGCCACCACACCCGGCTAATTTTTTGTATTTTTAGTAGAGATGGGGTTTCATTGTGTATTGTATTTTTAAAGTATGATTGTGACATACTTAAATATTTTTGGAAGGTTTCCACCTAAGCATGTACACACACACACAGACACACACATACACACACGTAAATCATGAATAACATTTGTTTAAAACTACCTCTATGCCAGGCACTAAGTGCTATTCATATTACTTAATCTTCATAATCACCCTATGAGGGGATTATATTACCCTTCTTAATCCACATTGTCTTAGTTCAGGTTGCTGCAACAAAATAACAGACTGGCTAACTTATAAACAACAGAAATCTATTGCTCATAGTTCTGGAGGCTGGGAAGTCCAAGATCAAGGTGCTAGCAGATTCAGTGTCTAATGAAGATTCACTCTCTGCCTTATAGTTGGCACCTTCTTTCTGTGTCCTCACAGGATGGAAAAGAGACACAAGCTCCTTCAGCCTATTTTATAAGGTCACTAATCCCATTCAGGAGCACAGAACCCTCATGATCTTATCCATTCTTGAAGTCCCTACCTTTTAATACCACCACACTGGGGATTAGGTTTCAACCTACAAATTTTGTGCAGGCCCAAATATTCAGATCGTAGCACCCATTTTACAGGTGAAAAAAAATCAAAAGTTCAGAGTAATTAATAACTTGCCCAGAGCACACAGTTACTGCATAGTGGAGCTCAGATTCCAACCCAGGCAGCCTGACATTAGTTTCATGCCTACTCCCTGCTTCACTTGGATGAGGAAGTGAAAATGCTACAACATGCTAAGAAGCCAAAGACATCCTAGCAAGGAATCGGAATGTCAAGACAGCTGGTTAGTAAGGCTCGTCATCGTTATCAAAACTCACATTTGTATTGCACAGATGTGAATCTGTCTCATTTGGTTCCCTTGACCTCATGAAGTGAGAACAACATGGTAGTTTAGGGTGAGTTCTGTACCCTACTTTCCCTCATGCCAGTGCAGTAGGCTGCATAATCGAGCCTCTGCACTGCCAGCAAGCATCCAGGAGAAGCATCACCTGCCCATGTTCAGTGACATTCTGTGGAAGGTTCAGCCCTTCCACTAGAAAGTGCAAGAGCACTTCCAAGAGCAAGAGACAGTGCACTGTCTCTGGGCTTTGTTCAGCTCACTTATGCTTAATTCTCACCCAAACCCTATGAGACTTTTGGAATTCTGAAATTTATCCAGAGGCCAAAGTGATAGAAATGAGCCTAGGTTCCCAAACTCTCCCCCAGAAAGGCCAGGCCTCTGGCTCCATCGGGCATTGGAATTCCAGGAGCCACCATGCTAAAGGTCACCCCTGGCCTGCCCCCATCCTGAGCTCTGGATCATTCTGAAGAGACGTCCTGAGATGAAGCAGATGAGAACCCATGGACAGTGTGGGAAAGTCGTATGCTGTATGGAGACTTGGAACAGCAATCTGAAACAATGATGCGAAGAAGGAGGCCAGGGAGTGAGGGGTAGGCAAGGAGAGTCTGCAAGGAGAACCAGGAGCTGGGGCTGGGAACCTTCTAAGCACATGGACAATGGGATGGGTGCAGCCATTCTGTGGTTGGTCAGAGTTCTGGAATCATCAACTTTGGCTAGAAATCCTGCTTTATCACCTACTGGGTGTATGATAGTGGGCAAGTTACATAGCCTTGTATCAGATTCCTGTTCTGTAAAATAGAGATGATGCTTACTTCCAGAGGTTATACTGGGAAAGAAATGAAAACCATATTCAAAGGACCAAACATACTTAACTGGCACATCACACTTCAGCATTGATAGTTTCCATGATATTAAAACATTCCCTCAGGCTGCGCATCTGCATTTCTCCTCTTTATGGACAATAATGAGCCAGCAGGAAAACAGGAGGTAACCCTCATGATCAACAAGAGGGAAATCGTTAAGTAAACTTGTTGTCTTAGTGACACCAAACTCAGGGGAATATTAAGAAGCCATTTTAAAGGATAAATATGAAGGACATAACCTTTTAAATGATTAGTTTAAAAAGACACAAAATTCTAAATGTACTCTCATTATAATTATGTAAACATATGGGCCTTACTGAAAAGACACGTAGAAAACTAAAAATAGAGTAATACATTTATGTATTTTTTAAAAATATTCATATCATCGGGCATTGTGGCAAATGCCTGTAGTTCCAGCTACTCTAGAGATGGAGGTGGGGGGAATGACTTGGGCCCAGGAGTTTAAGACCTGCCTGGGCAACATAGCAAGACCTAGTCTGAAAATATATGCATATATCTCTATATATGTATTTATTTAATATATTTATCTTAATAAATATATATTTATGCAAATATATTATGTATTTATTATTAGAATAATATATATTTTATGTATTTTATAAATATAAGATATATTTATAAATATGATTATATATATAAATAAATGTATGTGGTGCTCAACATCATTAGTTACTAGGGAAATACAAAGTAAAACTACTGTAAGATACCACTACACATCTACCAGGACACCTAAAATTGAAGGACAGATAAAACCAAGTGTTGACAGAGATGAGGAGCAACTGGAACTCTCATACATTCTGTGGAAGGTTCAGCCCTTCCACTAGTTTGAAAACCATTTGGTAGTAGCTGCCAAGCCAAATGGAGTTATTCCCTATGACCTGGCATTTTCATTCTTGGGTGTAATCCCAACAGAAATGAGTGGTTATCTTTACTAAAAGATAAGTTTAAGAACATTCATAGAAGCATTACTCAAAATAGTTCCCAAACCAGAAACAACCTTTGTCCATCTACAGGAGAATGGATAAATAAATGTAGTATATTCATACAATGGAACACTACACAGCAATGGAAAAGTACACATTACTGCTGTAGACAAGGAAGAATCTCACAGATACAATGTTGAGCAAAAGAAACCAGCACAAAAAAGCTCAAAACAGGCAAAAGTAATCTGTGGGGCTAAAGAGAAGCCAGAGAAGTGGGTGTTTTGTGAGGAAGCATTGACTGAGAGGGAGTATGAGCCTTCTGGGGTACTGAAAGTATTCCAAATGTAATTTGAATGATTGTTACACAAGTGTATATAATTCATTGAGCTAATGCCTTAAGTAAGATTTATGTACTTTGCTGTACATGAGTCATACTTCAACTCAAAAAGCAGAAAATTTTTAATATTAGTATTAAGATTTCTAAAAATTCAAATCAGGCAAAAATTTAAGATAAAATCTGATTGACTTTCTTTCCTATCTCTATTCCCTTGAAGTTTTTAGTTTGGAGAATTACCTGATGTACTCAGTGAGAATACATTTCTAAGACAAAAACAGTTAGACCTTTTTAAAATAGGATGCAAAGCATAATGCAGTTAAATCTATTTTTGGTGTCTGTTTTTCATTTTTGTTGTGTAACATTGAAAAGTCTTTTCCTTTCCAGATCCCTCTGAGCTACAGTTTGGCCACTTATAAAAAGGTTGAGAATTTTCCCTGCCTCATTTGAGCCATAAGAATTTATGAATGAAACCAAAAAGGTTGAGAATTTTCCCTGCCTCATTTGGGCCATAAGAATTTATGAACGAAAACCTGCCAGCACTTAAAAATATTGAACATTCTCAAATATTTTAAATGCTTCATATGGTATTCCACCCTAGATGAGCCCATGCACTAGATGTATCTGTGGGACCCTTTATATTTAGCCAGATCCCTTTTCTCCTTATTTAACTTCTGTCTTTTGAATATATACTGTATTCTGAAACATAAATGCTTAAAATAAAGTTTCTAACAATTTATTCAAGTCACTGATATACCTTTAGTGGTTTCTTGAGCTTGAGCTTCACTCCTGGAATGAAATTTATGTTGAATGCTGTTTTCATCTGTTTGGAATGCTATAACAAAATGCCATAAACTGAATGGCTTATAAAAAACAAAAATTTATTTCTCACATATGGAGGTTGTGAAGTCCAAAGTCAAGGAACCAATAGATTTTAAGCTTGGTGAAGGTCTGTTTCCTGGTTCATAGATGGTGTCTCCTCTCTGCATCTTCACATGGTGGAGGGGGCCCAGCTCTCTGGGGCCTCTTTTATAAAGGCAATAATCTCATTATAAAGGCTCTACCCTCACGACCTAATCACCTCCCAAAAGTCCCACCTTCTAATACCATCATCTTGGGTGTTAGAACTTCAACATAGGAATTTTCAGGGGTCTCAAACATTCAGATTATAGCAAATGGAGTTCCAAAGAGATACCTCAAATTTCAAATTGTAGATTGTTATTACCTGTGCAGCTTATTTTTTATTGTATTGTATTTTCTGCCTTTTTAATAAAAGCCATTTAACTGGGGTGAGATGGTATCTCATTGTAGTTTTGATCTGCATTTCCCTGATGATTAGTGATATTGAACATTTCTTCATATACCTTTTGGCCATTTGTATGCCTTCTTTTGAAAAATGTCTGTTTGGATCTTTTGCCCATTTTTACATTAGATTATTTGGCATTTTTGCTATTGAGTTGTTTGAGTTCCTTCTATATTCTGGTTATTAATCCCTAGACAGATGTGTAGTTTGCAAATATTTCCTCCTATTCTGTGGTGTATTAGTCTGTTTTCACACTGCTATAAAGATACTATCCAAGACTGGGTGATTTATAAACAAAAGAGGTTTAATTGACTCACAGTTCCACATCGTTGGAGAGGTCTCAGGAAACTTACAGTTATGGAGGAAGGAGAAGCTGACACATCTTACATGGCAGCAGGCAACAGAGACAGTGTGAGAGAGGAACTCTCAAACACAAAACCATCAGATCACGTGAGAACCATCAAACACGTATAAAATCATCAGATCTAATGAGAACTGTCAAACACTTATAAAACCATCAGACCTCATGAGAACTCACTCACTAAACAGCATGGGGGAAACAGCCCCCATGATCCAATCGCCTCCCACCAGGTTCCTCCCTCAACACCTGGGGATTACAATTCAAGATCAGATTTGGGCAGGGACACAAAGCCAAACCATATCACATGGGTTGTCTTTTTACTTTATTGATTGTTTCCTTTGCTGTACAGAAGTTTTTTAGCTTGATGTAATCCCATTTGCCTATTTTTGTTTGGTTGTCTCTGCTGTTGAGATCTTGCACAAAGAATATTTTCCCAGACTAATGTCTGAGACCATTTCCTCAATGTTTTCTTCTAGTAGTTTCACAGTTTCCTGTCTCAGATTTAAATATTTAACTCATTTTTGGGCTGGGTGCAGCCCACTGCACACTGTTCACACCTGTAATCCTAGCACTTTGGGAGGCCAAGGTGGTAGGATCACTTGAGCCCAGGAGTTCAAGACCAGCCTGGACAACACAGTGAAACCCCATCTCTACTAAAATGCAAAAAAAATTAGCCAGGCATGGCGGCGGGCACCTGTAGTCCCAGCTACTTGGGAGGTTGAGGCAGGAGAATCACTTGAACCCTGGAGGCGGAAGTTGCAGTGAGCCAAGGTCACACCACTGCACTCCAGCCTGAGCAACAGAGCGAGACTCTGTCTCCAAATAATAATAATAATAATAATAATAAATATTTAACTCCTTTTTAATTGATTTTTTTATATAGTGAGATGAGGTCTAGTTTCATTATTCTGCATATGGAAATCCAGTTTTCCCAGCCCTATTTATTAAAGAGACTGTCCTTTCCCCCATTGTATATTCTGGGCACCTCTGTGAAAAATGAGTTGGCTATAAGTGTGTGGATTTATATCTGGGTTCTCTATTCTGTTACATTTGTCTATGTGTCAGATTTTACGCCAGTACTATGCTGATTTGGTTACTATAACTTTGTAGTATATTTTGGAGTCAGGTAGTATGATGCCTCTAGCTTTATTCTTTTTGCTCAGGGTTGTTTTGGCTATTCAAGGTCTTTTGTGGTTCCATATAAATTTTAGGATTGTTTTTTCTATTTCTGTGAAGAAGATCATTGGTGGTTAGATAGGGATTGCATTGAATCTGTAAATTGTATTGGGTAGAATTGTCATTTTAATAATATTAAATCTTCCAATCCATGAGCATGGAATATATTCCCAGTTTTCATGTGTCCTCTTCAATTTCTTTCATCAATATTTGATCATTTTCCTTGTATAGATTTTTCATTTCTTTGGTTAAATTCATTGCTAGATATTGTGCAGTTTAGATAGCTTAATGGATTTGATAAGAAGCTTGTCTTGTTACCACATCATTGTGTACTATGGACTTGCCCCTTCAGGGTCTGCCCAGAACGTTCTCAAGCCCAGGAATCCCTTTCAGAATCCAGCTCCACCATTCCAGGAAGGGGGAAGACTGAAGAAGCCTCACTTCTGCAGATGTTCTCTGCCGATTTGGGGGTGGGTATGTGCATACTGACTGCAGTGACCTCACCCACAGATGGGCTAACCAAGCTGTAACAGTTTATTAGATACTAGAATGGTTCCATGAATATGTCATTCACCATTTCTTTAGTAAATTCAATTTACCTCATCATCTGTCTACAAGATAAAGAATACTTTATGTGCCTCCTGGGTTCAAGCGATTCTCATGTCTTATCCTCCCTAGTAGCTGGGATTACAGTGACCAGTTTTCTTAATGAAGTATTTTTCCCACTGGGGAAAAGAAAACCAAGAAAGCTTTCCCTGCACAATTGTTGGGGAGGGCGCTCATGTTCTGGCCTTTCTCCACTTTCCTACCTGGCATTCGTCATTCTTGGAACCTCCCGCCCCTTCTTCTGCGTCACTGCTGTTTCTGTGCACATTATAAGCTTGCAGTTAATTCACCATATGAACTAAAGTCAGAATAATGACATATGGAATTTCAGGCTGATTTGCTGTACAAAGAGATCTAAGCATATGCCTCTTGAGAACAGGCATTGCTGTTACACAGTACTGTGAACACATCCATACTGGATTAATTTGGAATTTGCAAAGTTTAAAAAAAAATCAGACCTCTCAATAACTATGACCATGATTATAAAAGTCAGACCACCAGACTATGAGTCTGTTTCCAAGGAATGGTACTGAAGATTTTCAACCCCACTGAGCCTCTTATACAGATGGCAAACAGAGTCTGGGCTGAAGAAGAGATGTATACATTATCTTTTTCTGTAGGTTTCTCCTTAGACACCACCTGGGCAGCTGACCTATTTCACTGTCAGAAGCAATGACATGAGTCTCATATGTGATATTTTTCCAACAACTTTAAGCTTCATAATAAACAATTTTGAAAACCTGCAGCTCAGCACTTGGCATTTCACCAGAACTTTCCCAACTCCCAAAAGGCAAATCTGTTTTTCTGTTCCACCATGGAGTGCCTCATTTATCTTTCCCAGGAGAAAATGTAAAATAAAAAAAAAAAAAAAAAAAACCTAGAGAATTTGGTTTGGAGGATATATAATGAACAGATAAAATGATCCTAGAACAATAGTCCCTTATAAAAGTTATATCAGGCCTAGATTCTTCTAGGAATATATATATATAAATAATAATAATCTAGTATCCTAATTTTTATTCCCTTTGAACTCATTAGTAGATTTCTCAAATACCAGGAAAGAGAAAGCAACCCAGATAAAATAGACAAACAAAAGACAGCATGTATTTTAGAATAATTACAGAATCCTGAGCATAAATATCCTAGTGTTGCTAATATCATACTTTCTAATCAGCAGAGGACATAAAGATTTAATGCTGGCTTTATAGCACACGAAAAATTTATTTTTGCTTACTGAGGAAAGAAGTATAAAAATTGATTTGATACAGTCCATTTAAAAAAAAAGTCTTTACTATGGAGGAAAAAAAAATCTCAATGTTTGGTCATATTTACATATGTTGAGTTCTAGAAGTGCAGATTTAGACTGACCTTGAACGGCCAGATTTATTTCTGTAAGGCGAATCTGGAAAACCTCTCTGCAAATGTAAACCATCAGGGAAACGGGTGGCATCAGGCCTGACAGGGGCTTGTTGATTTTAAATATGGCACGTGTTATTTTAACCAAAATTTAAAATGCTATCAAAATGTTTTAAAATGTTCAAATCAAAAGTGAATTATTATTTCCAGGCTGAGCACAGTGGCTCATGCCTGTAATGCCAGCACTTTGGGAAGCTGAGGCAGACGGATCACCTGAGGTCAGTAGTTTGAGACCAGCCTGGCCAACATGGTGAAACCTCGTCTCTACTAAAAATACAAAAATTAGCCAGGTGCATGTCTGTAATCTCGGCTACTCAGGAGGCTGAGGCAGGAGAACTGTTTGAACTCAGGAGGCAGAGACTTCAGTAAACAAAGATTGCACCACTGCACTCCAGCCCAGGAAACAGAGCGAGACTCTGTCTTAAAAAAAAAAAAAAAAAAAAAAAAAAAAAAAAGAAATTATTATCATTCCCAGTTAGGCCTACAAAATGGGATGCAATAATCACCTCTGTCTGCTTGTCAAATGCAGCTGTTATATCCAACTGTGGTGGCAAAGAGTCTTCCTTTATAAGTGTTTGAAAGCATCCCCTGAGATGAACCAGCTCACTCAGACCTTGGCCAATCAAACAGCTACTCAATTGCTTAAAGTGGCCAACTACATTCAGGCACAGAGCAAAAAAAGCAGAGAGCTGCCAGAAAAGGGGTATCCCCACTGAGACTGCCAGTCCTTTAAGCAGGTGTTTATAAAGTCACCACCTTGGTGGAGAACAAGAAGGCTCACCTGGGGATGACTGCACATGTGTGGATTCCACTGAGCTGGTTGTTCTTCCTGCTGCCTTGGGCTCTAAAATGGGAGTTTCCTAGTTCATTATCAAGCCAGACTGGTGGGATGTTTCATCCACAGAAAGACATGCACCACCATTGCCTTTACATAGGTTAACTCAGAAGACAAAGGAGCCCTAGCTAAGCAGGTGGAAACTACCAGGACCAATTACAATGACAGATATGACAAGAGCTGCTATCATTGAGGATAACATTCTATCAAATTTATGGCTCTCATTGCTAAGCTCAAAAAGCAAGGCTAAAGAACTTGTCACCAAACTGGGATAAAGATTTAATATTACCTTTACTGTACATAAAAATAAAAATTAACCTTCAAACATATTAATCTCATTAAAATACCTTTATTCTCCAAATTTGCCTGGTACTATAGCCTAGAACACACAGACTCATTTACTATTTACAGCTCATGATCTCCCCAAGCCAATGAAATATTCTTTGTCCCTCTACCTTATATTTTAATTTCTTGGGTGCCTGTCCTCGCTCTCCTAATAGATAGACTGCAAGCTTATAGAAGAAAAGAAGTGTATGTTTCTTCTCCTTGGACTGAGTTGATTTAGGTCTAAGATCGTTTTCTTGTTGTTGTTTACATTCTTATAGCTCCCAGCACAGCTCTGCACATGTGGAAACAGTACAGAGGCCAATGAGCAATGCACAATAGGGCCCCTGGGAACTCAACCGTGCACCCACATCTACAGCACATATCAGTCTGTCCGCTTCTGGGGATTATCTACACACTACAAGTGGTAAATTGGTTAGTAGTTACCAATTCTGTCACAATCGAATGTTTGTGCTCCTCTAAAATTCATGTTGAAACTTAATTTCCAATGTAGTAATATTAAGACATAAGGCCTTGAGGAGGTGATTTCGTCATGAGGGCATCTCCCTCTTGAATGGGATTAAGGCATTTATCAAAGAAGCTTCACCAGGATTCAGCCCCTTTTGCCCCTGCACCTTCTGCCATATGAGGACACAGTCACAAGGTACCATCATGGAAGCAGACAGCACAGCCTCCACTAGACACCAAGTCTGCTGGCACCTTGATCTTGGACTTCCCACCTCCAGAACTGTAAGAAATAAATTTCTGTTCTTTATGAATGACCCAGCCTCTGGTATTTTGTTATAGCAGTACAAATGGACAAACACATACAAAATATCAGAGCCTGGGTAATTTATAAAGAACAGAAATTTATAACTATGGATAAAAGACAGTATAACACTAGCCCGTGCTGTGGTAACAAATAGACACCCAAATCTCACTGGGGTATCACAGTAAAAGTCTCCTTCCACTATTCACAAAATGTCTAGTGCAGGTAAAGAGCTCTCCAGGGATTTTTTTTGATGCAATGACTCAAAGATAGAGGCTGCGTCTGTTGTGTGGCTCCTCCATGTCAAAATGGTCACACCAAACAAGAAGATGATGAAAAGCCTATGCTTGTTTTTAACTGTCTCAGTCCAAAAGTGACAAAAATTCATTTTTCTCATGGCACAACAGCCTGATCTAAATGCATGGCCCCAGTTCAACTATGACTGAATGAAGAACTAGGGGAGCCCATGGAATATTTAGTGAACACTACTGTCTCAAGCATACAACCAATTTTTTTTTTTGAGACAGAATCTCACTTTGTTGCCCAGGCTGGAGTGCAGTGGCTTGATCTCAGCTCACTACAACCTCCGCCTCCTAGGTTCAAGCAATTCTCCTTCCTCAGCCTCCCAAGTAGTTGGGATTACAGGCATGCGCCACCATATCTGGCTAATTTTTGTATTTTTAGTAGAGACAGGGTTTCACCATGCTGGCCAGGCTGGTCTCGAACTCCTGACCTCAAGTAATCTGCCCACCTTGGCCTCTCAAAGTGCTGGGATTATAGGCGTGAGCCACCATGCCCAGCCACAATCAAATTTTTTTAATGGAACCAGGGGACCAGTTACAGAATGCCACTTGTATAGTGATACAGCTATACCAACAAGGCACATAACAATATATTTTATTGTGTAAATTAATTAAGAGCTCCACATCTTTATATTAAAATAAAATCCCTATTCATGCAATTGATCTTTATCATTTTCAAGGAAAGCAAGTCCTATAAAGAAAATGTGTTTTTATTTCGTACAAAGCAATGAGGTGTTATGACTTGGCTTTGGAAGAAAGTTCTTAAAATAATACATCAGGCTCATCTGTTGAGGCCGTCCCTTCTGCTGCAGCTTGCTATTGCCCAGTTTTCTATCTCTTATAATAGTAACCAGCTTTGAAGCCAAAATAAACTCTCTAGTTCTCTAGAACACCCCATCTGCTTCATCCTTCAACACCAGGAGTCCTTCCAAAGCTCTTAATGGCTGAGGCAATGCATACTATAAATTAATTGTCATGTGGCTTCATTCCATCAAGGCTAAAAAGATGTGCCCATTTCATCATTGTTGCAAGAATAAAGTTTTTAATTTCACATAGCAATCTTTCCCAGATCACTAGCTTAAAGACTATCTTTGGGATGGTAAATGAAATAGTCATTCCCCACATGAAAAATAATCTGAGACTCTAAAAACATTCCATTGGGATCAAAATAATATCAAAAAAGAATGGTCACAAAAATGTTTTACCTCCATTAACAAAGGTATCTATTCTATTTGTTTGCACACAATCATAATTTCATTATAGCCCTTTCTTAGTTTGTATCCCTAGGAAAAAAATAAGAATTGCAAAGTGTTATTTTTGTAACTTATAAATAATGCTTTTACAAATTAGAATTCTGATAACCCCTTAAAGGTTATGACCCCCAAAACTTATAAAAATTACATTGGGCTGGGCACGGTGGCTCACACCTGTAATCCCAGCACTTTGGGAGGCTGAGGCAGGCAAATCACCTGAGGTCAGGAGTTTGAGACCAGCCTGGCCAACATAGTGAAACCCCGTCTGTATTAAAAATACAAAAATCAGCCAGGCGTAGTGGCAGGCGCCTGTAATCCCAACTATTTGGGAGGCCGAGGCAGGAGAATCACTTGAACTTGGGAGGCAGAAGTGGCAGTGAGTTGAGATCGCACCACTGAACTCCAGCCTGGGCAACAAGAGCAAAATTCTGTCTCAAAAAAAAAAAAAAAAAATTACATTGACGTTCTCTCAAAACTAGAAAAGTTTTGAAGTACGAAGTTAAAAATATAATTGGAAAATGACATATAGTCAACTCTCCTTACTCTTATGAGTTCTCTCCCTAGAGATACAAATGGAACTTTGGTTCTTCTAGTATCTCTCCCGTGTGTTACATCACAGCATCATATTCAAATCAAAGAACTAGAACTGGGAAGTGCCAGCAGCTGGCAATAGATACCAAAATAACTTCTCTTTTTCAAATTTTTACAATCACTAACATTGAGAAATGGTTACCCAGTACAGAGTTAGGTGAAAACATGCGCACACATATATAGACATTTATTTAATTACGTGTATACGCTACCACCAATGTCTATGTGGTCTCTTGTCTTTTTACTAGATTCACTACAGTATAACATAAGATGCTTTGGGCTGTGAATTGGAGAAAAGAAAATCCTTATTGTCTTAAATGTTGGGGAAATTAATTGACTCACATAATTATTAAAGTCTATAGCAGTGTTTCTCAAAATATCTGTGGACAGTTGTTCTTGCATTGATTTAATTTTTCAATTCAGTGCAGATTGCTACATGGTTATAAAGCACAAGATTTGTACACAGTTTGCACAACTTACAACTCACCCATTTGTTGGACAACACCCCAACTAGTCTAGAGCCTACTTGGCTAGATAACTGCACTGACCACACACTTGGAGGCTATTGCAATATCAAATCCCTACAAAAATTCCTAAGCATGTCTCTCAATTTCTATGTCTATGTCGTCATAGAATGGTAACAAACAGTTCCCAGACACCCTACATTTTGAGTGGCCCTGGTCTAGAGATAGGTTGGGCCTTCGCATGGTTCTTGTTCCATCTCCCTGACATTTTGTAAGTTTTCCTCCTTTGTGTGCCAGCTGCCTCCTTGGGCTGGTGGGAAGATGAGTGCAATGGTCCCAGTCTTAATATGTGACAACATCCAGAAGAGATAGGTCACTTCAAAGCAACAGCAAAAGAGCAAAGAAGAACTCTCCTGGGAGGCTCTAGCAAACTTTCTGCACATCTCATTGTCCTTAGTTGGATCACATGTCTATTCCCGAACTTATGACAGGCAAGAAAAAGGGGATTACTCTTGGAGCAATTGGGCCCCCTCCTGGAGCTAGTGGTGGGAATCCGTCCTTGGGGCATGTGAGTTGCATAGTAGAGAGTAGAGAGTGAGTTGCATTAAACGTAAAATTGGGTTTATGTGGTAAAGGTGGGAAGGAGGACTGGATGATAGGGAGAAAATCAACAATGTTGGAAGTATTTTAACTAGGCTTTTATATAATTATTAGTCAATCAATCAAAGGATATTATTAAGTAGTCATTAATTTAGTAGCTTTGTATTGAACTTGGGCACACAGAAAGCCTGACTTGCCCTAACATTTCCAGCACCTGAGGAAAGAATCCTGTTGACCCTATGTTCTCCAGTCATTGTGACCAAGAGAAAAGGATTTCACAGAACAATTCTGGCTGCTTAAGAGAGGAATTGGGAGGGTATCCTTATGGACTTGAGAGAGGGCATTTCCTAGGGAGTGGGAGGTCATGTGAGCTGGGCAGATGCTTCAGAAAATGTCTCCCACAATCACTTAAAAATTAACTCCATAGGCCAGGCGCGGTGGCTCATGCCTGTAATCCCAGCACTTTGGGCGGCTGAGGCGGGTGGATCACGAGATCAGGAGATCGAGACCATCCTGGCTAACATGGTGAAACTCCGTCTCTACTAAAAATACAAAAAAATTAGTCGAGTGTGGTGGCGGACGCCTGTAGTCCCAGCTACTCGGAGAGGCTGAGGCAGGAGAATGGTGTGAACCCAGGAGGCAGAGCTTGCAGTGAGCCGAGATCACGCCACTGCACTCCAGCCTGGGCAACAGAGCAAGACTCCATCTCAAAAAAAAAAAAAAAATTAACTCCATAATTCTCTCCTCCTTAAGTGTGAGTTGTGCACAGTGACCTCCTTTCAAAGAGTACAATGTGGAAGGGACGGGAGAAACTTGATAGTGGAGAAACCTCACAAACAGCACTATGGCCAGGTGGTCAAAGTCAAAATCAACAGTGATAAATCACGTTGATAGTATGTACCCTGGATGTGATATGATGACAATGGTACTTAGCATCTGTGGCCTTCCTCCCAAAAACCCATTACCTCAGTCTAATCATGAAAATATCAGACATCAATGTGTGGGCAGGAGATGAAATAAAATATTTAAAAACTAAAAATTAAATAAAATAACAAAAAGGAAAACATCAAACAAATCCCAGTTGATGGACGTTCTATAAAGTAACTGACCAATAATTCTCACAACTGTCCAGGTCATAAAAAAAAAATGTCTGAAAAACTGTCACAATGAAGAGCACCCAAGGAAACGTGACAAATAAATGTAATGTGGTGTCCTGGATGTGATCCTGAAAGATAAAAAGATAATTAGATAAAGACTAAAGGCACCTGAATAAAGTATGGGCTTCAGTTAATAATAATTTATCAATATTGGTTAATTAATTGTAGCTAATGTACACTACAAATGCAAGATGTTAATAATGGGGAGATGGGAACTCTGTACTATGGGCTCAAATTTTCTGTAAATCTAAACGTACTCTAAAAAACAAAGTCTACAGCCTGGGCAACATGGCAAAACCGTGTCTCCACAAAAAATACAAAAGGCCAGGTGTGGTGGCACACACCTGTAGTTCCAGTGACTTGGGGGACTGAGATGAGAGAATCGTTTGAGCCTACGAGGTCAAGGCTGCAGTGAGCCGTGATCATGCCACTGCATTCCAGCCTGGACAACAGAGAAAGATCCTGTCTCAAAACAAAGTCTATTAATTTTTCTAAATTGCATGGTACTAAATAGGTGTTTAAAATTATTTTTTAAAGGGTATAGAGTTTCAGTTTCAGATGAAGAAAAATTTCTGGAGATGGATGGTGATGGTGGCTGCGTGACATTGTGAATGTAAGAAACGCTATAGAGCTAGTACACTAAAAATGGTTAAAATGGTAAATTAGGTATATTTTACCAAAATTTAAATGTATCTTAATAAAGTATACAATTATATTGGTGTTATTACCCAGTTTAATGACAGGTTTCATAGGTATGTGTTCTCTGTTCCCAAGGAATTCCAATTGTTGAGCATGAATATCAACGTAGAGTCCAACTATAAGTCAAAATCTCAGTAAGTTTTGGTTAGTGAAGGTGATATGGTTTGGCTCTGTGTCCCCACCCAAATCTCATGTTGAATTGTAATTCCCAATATTGAGGGAGGGACCTGGTGGGAGGTGATGGGATCATGGAGGCAGATTTCCCCCTTGCTGTTCTTGAGATAGAGAGTTCTCACGAGATCTGATGGTTCAAGAGTGTGTGGCATTTCCCTCTCTCCTGCTCTCCCATGGTTAGACGTGCTTGCTTCCCCTTTGCCTTCCACCATGATTGTAAGTTTCCGGAGGCCTCCCAGTCATGCTTCCTGTTAAGCCTGCAGAACTGTGAGTTAATTAAACCTCTTTTCTTCATAAATTCCCCAGTCTCTGGTAGTTCTCTATAGCACTGTGAGAACAGACTAATGCAGAAGGATGGGGAAACTTTCCAGAAAAGGTGTAACTTAAAATCCTTCTAGAAGAAAGGGAAGAATTTAGCTGAGAGGAATATGGTGATATTTAATTTCACAACACTGGAAAGAATTAGGCTTCTAACTGATATTGGACTTCAATCTACTTGAGATCCACCACCCTGCACAAACACTTCTGTAAGTAAACCTTCTTCAAATTATCCAAATTTGAGTGAGTCACCTGTTTCTTGTTGGGACACTGACTGATATATTTTCTTGGGAAATATTTTCTTGGGAGTCGGTCTTGGGAAAAATTAAAAAGAAGACTATGGGTCAAATGATGTTTGATGAGAAGCCTTTGGAGAGAATCATATGTTAACATATAATTTGGAAGCTCAAAAAGGTGTTGGTTATTGTCCTTCTCAATAACATGAGAAAACAGAGAAACCATATAGGTTATCCCTGCCCCTACTTTGGAGCTTAGAGCAGAATACAAAACAGTGGAAAATGGATCTGGAAGGGCAAAGGAAAGCTATTTAACACATTCGATAGGTCTCATCCCTCATTCTCCTTTCACTGAACCAACCCCTCTACCTCCCCACAATTTAGGGAGGACCTCAGCTAATACTGGGGAAATGATTCAGAAAAATGTTACAAAAAGATTGTAGGTACATCAATTGTGGTACTTCTGACTATAAGAAGAGTAGACCCAACTAATAGAAATTAAAATAAAATATTATTTTATAATAAGTCCAGAAGAAAGACAAGTTCAAGCCTAGGTAAATCCATGATCCTACTACGTCCTCAAGAGCCAGGGGCTTTTTCCATCTCGGTAGCATGAGAGCAAAATCTCCTCTTGGCTGCAAGACGACTGCAGATGTTCCAGGTCTCACACACTAACTCAACAACCTCTAGTCAAGGATAGCAGCATTTCACCCTAGGGTTTTCTTTGTTTTAGTGAGGAAAATCTCTCCCCAAATCTTCAAAGAAGATATCCTCAGATCCCATTAGCCAGAACTCAGCCTCAAACCATTCCCTAGGAATGTGAATGAGGTTGTCACTTAAGTCAATCATGATTTACCTCCTGGGACTGTGAACAAGCCACAGATTCAAAGTTTCTACCAACAAGGAAAAAGGTGGTAATTGCTGCAAGGTAGTATCCAACATTTCTGTATCGAGGGAGGGAAATACAACACTTTTTCCTCAAAGAACCAAAGAACGGGCTTTCCTGTAGCTTCTTCTTTCTTCCCCCATAAACTGGAGAGATCTCCAAGGTAAAATTTTTAGTAAAAGGAGCACCAAAAATTTTTCTTCCTTCCCACATCTCTGTCTTTAATATATTATGGGGATTTTTGCTTTTGTTCTTTACTTTTTTGGCTGTTTACCACCTTTGGGGATATAACAATAAACAAACCAAAGCCCCTGAATTCTAGGAGCTCATGAATGATGTCAAGAGGGTGGTAAGTTTTTAATCCTTCTTGAGTTAATTTTTGTGTATGGTGAAATGTAAGGGCCCAGTTTCATTCTTCTGCATATGACTAGCCAGTTAGACTAGTGCCATTTATTGAATAGGGAGTCTTTTCCCCATTGCTTCTTATTGTCAATTTCAGTGAAGATCAGATGGTTATGGACCATCTGTAAAAATCTAGAAACTAAAACTATAAAAATCCTAGGAGCAAGCCTAGAAACTACCATTCCAGACATTGGCCTTGGTAAAGAATTTATAACTAAGTCCCCAAAAGTAATTGCAACAAAAACAAAAATTGATGAGTGGGACATAATTAAACTAAAGAGCTTCTGCACAGCAAAATAAACTATCAACAGAGTAAACAGACAACCTACAGAATGAGAGAAACTATTTGCAAACTATGCATCTGACAAAGGTGTAATATCCACAATCTATAAGGAACTCAAACAATTCAACAAGCAAAAAACAAATAACCCCATTAGGAAAAGTGGACAAAGGATATGAACAAACATTTCCCAAAAGAAGACCTACATGTGGCCAACAAACATATGAAACAAATGCCCAATATCTCTAATCATTAGAGAAATGCAAATCAAAATCACACTGAGATACCACGTCATACTAGTCAGAATGGCTATTACTAAAAAGACAAAAATTAACAGATGTTGGTGAGGTTTCTGGGAAAAAGGTACACTCATACAATGTTGGCAGGAATATAAATTAGTTCAGCCAGCGTGGAAAGCAGTTTGGAGATTTCTCAAAGAACTAAAAATAGAATTACTATTTGGCCCAGAAATCCTATCACTGGGTAGGTATCTAAAAGAAATCATTCTACAAAAAGATATATGCACTGGTATGTTCATCACAGCAATATTCACAATAGCAAAGACATAAAATCAACCTAGTTGCCCATCAATGGTGGGTTAAATAAAATATGGTACATATACACCATGGAATACTATACAGCCATAACAAAGAATGAAGGCATGTCCTTTGCAGCAACATAGATGGAGTTGAAGGCCATTATCCTAAGAAAATTAACACAGGAACAGAAAACCAAAAACTGCCATGTTCTCACTTATAAGTGGAAGCTAAACATTGGGTCCACATGGACATAAAGCTGGAAACAATAGACACTGGAGACTACTAGAGGGGGAAAGGAGGAAGGAGGCATGAGTTGAAAAACTACCTATCGGGTACTATACTTACTACTTGGGTGATGGGATGATTTGTACACCAAATTTCAGCAACACATGATTTACCCATAAAACAAACCTGCACATGTACTCTCTGAACCTAAATTAAAAGTTTAAGAGAGAGAGGAGAGGAGAGCACTCTGTGTACAAAGGAGAGACCAGTGACTGAAGTCAGGAAGTGAGCAAAGGGGTCAAGAACTACCTTCTGCTCTGGAGAGCTGGGTGGCACATTGGCTGTAAACAAAAGGAAGCCCAGGAGACATCTGCTTAAGACTTATCTTAGACACTGACTTTAGAAGAAAGAAGCAAGACCTTAGTAAGGTAGGAAGGTGCCAGGGAAACAGGGCAAAGCTTCTTCAGGGAAAGCTTGTCTGCTTGACAGAAGCCCTCCCTGAGCTGTCTCAGGAACTTGAGTGAAACAGCAGGGACTCACAAAGGACACCCCCTCGAAACAAGGCAGGGAGGGGCACTGCTGGCCATCCCAGCCGAGGGACATCACAGGAGCAAAGAATCAGGAGCAAAGGTGAGAATCCCAATGCCAAATCTGTACACATGTGAGATGGGTATAGAACGGAGACAATTGAAATCTAGAACTGCACCACATGCCATTAGTTCATAAGAGAACAATGCTAACGATGACTGTGAAGATGTCAGTGATGATGAAGACAATAACAACAATCGTGTGATGGCTGTGGTCACCTTGACACATCGGCTGGGTTAGTGGAGGTTATCCCTGCAGTGCCACCTGCAGGTAAACTCGAGAAAGACCTGGCCCTTTCAGTCCCTTGACCCACAAAGAGAAGATCCAAGAATCAACCTGAAGTCTTGGTTGACACTTTTAGAGCAAGATGTTGTTAAATATTTAGCTAAGGATTTGCAGTTGGATTTTCATCCATACCAACATGACTGCTACGGTTCTGTTTGAAATGTTCACAGCTCAGAAAATTGCACCACCCTACAAGTTAATCAGCTTTTCTATACATAGTTTCTTCTAGTGTATAATTACTGGCCGGGCTTTATATTATTTTAGGATAGTGTCAGCAGCTAATTGTGGTACAGTCTGAATGCTTTGAAATGAGCTCGGCTGACTATGAGAATAGCTCAGCAAATTTAAGGCTGTGTGTGCATCATTTAAAAAGTCTATTGTTTAGCAGGACACTGAACATGGCAGATTAACGGTGGAGTCCAATTCAAAGGGCAAGTGATTATGGAATCCGACCTGCCGCACACTTCACTTTGAACTTCCTAAGCTGCTCATTCTTTGGTACCTACTTACCACACTCAACTCCCAGTGAATGTTTGTGCTGGCCCACTTGCACAGGGAAGCCTCCAGCCCTGGAGAACAGCTGAGCCTCAAACACGGCTACAGGCTCACAAAAATCAAGTCATTTCGACTGTGTAGGAGGGAGTGTCATTCTTGCCTCAGGTTTCTTTTAAGAGAAGGAATTTCCTTTCCATTACCCTGGAGGCAAAAATGTAGGAAGAATCCTTCTGGCCCCTTTTGGCTTCCTTAGCTACTATTGTATTTTTGGTTCGTTTGTTTGTTTGTTTGGGGTTTTCTTTTTTTTGGTTTTTGGTTTTGTTTTTTGTTGTTGTTTGTTTGTTTGTTTTTTGAGACTGAGTCCCCCTCTATTGCCCAGGCTGGAGTGCAGTGGCACAATCTCAGCTCACTGCAATTTCCGCCTCCCGGGTTCAAGTGATTTCTCAGCCTCCTGAGTAGCTGGGATTACAGGCGCACACTACCACAGGTGGCTAATTTTTGTAATTTTAGTAGAGATGGGGTTTCACCATGTTGGCCAGTCTGGTCTCGAACACCTGACCTCAAATGATCCACCCGCCTCAGCCTCCCAAAGTGCTGGGATTACAGGCCTGAGCCACCATGCTGGGCCTTTTAATTTAATTTTATTTTATTTTATTTTATTTATTTATTTATTTTGAGATTGAGTAGCTCCGATTCTGTAGGGTATGGATAATGGATGAGAGCACCGTATCTGACGGACGCATTTGGGAAAAGGAAGGAACATTAGTGATTCAGCCACTTCCACTCACTCTATCCATATTCTGATTTCAAGATGCAATTGTTTTCCCCTTCCACATTTCAAGCAACTTGCCCCCACAGAGGAATCCCTGCACAGATTCAGGTCAAATGGTGTTGTCCAATAGTTTTCCCAATAATTCAGAAAATTACATAAATTCTACATATTGATTTAACCAAAATTGTAATGTCACTCCAGTGGGAGGATGGGAGAGAGGAAGCAGTACAACAAAGGTAAATACTTAACTGCCATAATAGGAAATTAATAGGTAATGTCTAAAATCAATGAGTCAAAGGATACTACTGAGAAATCTAGAACAGGATATATGCCAGAAGAAACAGCCAAAACTGTCTTAAGAAGTTGCCAGCAGGGAGGGAAATGACATGGACTGGAGAATGGTGGGTGTCTTAGTCAGCTGGGCTGCCATAACAGAATACTACAGGCCGGGTACAAACAACAGACATTTATTTCTTGCATTTCTAGAGGCTGAGAGTCCAAGATCTAAGTGCTGACGAGTTAGGTTCCTAGTGAGGGTTCTCTCCCTGGCTTGCAGACAGCCATCTTCCTCCTGTGTCCTCTCATGGCCTTTCTTCTGTATTTGCAGAGAGAGAGCAAGCTCTGGCATCTCTTCCTCCTCCCAATGAGGACACCGGTGCTATGGGATTAGGGCCCCACCCTTATGTGTGCAATGCCAACAGATTGGTGTTTGCTACTGAGTGAAAGGGGTGCCAGAGACGTATAGATGCTAATAGAAGATAACTGAGAAGGACTTCCCCTTAAACAAACTTCAGTCATTTCTCAGCCCTCTTCTCAACTAGGCCTTGGCCTTGGCCTACTGAGCCCAGTTTTAGCAAAGAATCCTGCTAAATCAGTTTATCAAGAATATCCCCATCCTGATATCCAGTCGAACTCCTCTTCCCTCACCCTCGAAACTAATCAGTTCCTCTCTCTTGTTCCCTTGATACCTAACAATTCTCTTAGTCATTTTCCATCCTTGGCCTCACCTTGCCCCTTGACAATAAATCCTCACTTGTCCCTGCTGTATTTGGAATTGAGTTCATGCTCTCTCCCCTGCTGCAATAGTCATGAATAAAGTCTTCCTTGCTATTTTTAACAAGTGTCAGAATAATTTATCTTTGCTTTAACACAGTATACATTCTCTATGCTTTAACACAATATCTATGCTTTTAAATTGCCATTCGGTTTCATCCAAGTGGTAAGAAATAACATTTCAAGCTTGTAAACTAAATTTAAAGTAGAACAAATTCTCTGTCACCAAATAACAGCTCCCCTCCCCAGCCCATATATGCCCATCTCTTGCTTTCCTTCTGTGGTAAACAGCTTCTAAAATGACTCCCAGTGATCCCCACTTCCTGGTATTCACTCCCTTGTGGAATCGGCTTCTTTTGTGTGGGAGCTAGAACTAGCTTCTAATAAAAAGAAGATGGAAAAAAATATGGAATTTATTTCTGAGATGAGATTATAAATGCCTATGACTACTGTTTTGAATGCAGCCTCTCGACTGCTTTCTTGGTTGGCTTGTTTCAATGAAGCAAGTTGCTGTGCTGGAGAGGCCCATGTGTCAAAGAACTGGGGGTGGCTGCTGACCAACAGCCAGCATGAACTGATGTCTCTAGCCAACAGCCCACAAGAAACTGATCCCACCAACAGCCACATGAGTGAGCTTAAAAGTGTGTGCTTCCCCAGTCAAGCCCTGAGATAGCTACAGCCCTGGCTAACACCTTGCTTACAGCTTGTGAGAAATCCAGAAGCTGAGTACCTAGCTAAGCCTTCCAGATTCCTGAACTGCAGAAGCTATGAGATAATAAATGTATGCTTCTTAAACTACTACACTGTGGGGTGATTCGTTACAGAGCAATTGGTAACTAATACATCTTCCATGGCCTTCTTGTCATTGGTCAACTTTTGTGCATAACTTAAAAACAGAGACCAGTGTGACACACAAATTTTGGATAGTTTAAGGACACATAGAATCCACTGCACTATCCTGGGCAGACAGTGTTCTGATTTAAACTTGACTTTTAAAAGATGTTCATGCAGATTTTTGTTTCCAGTATTTCAATATCTTCTCCAGTTCTTTCTGAATATTGTCTGCTTCCATCATGCGGAAAAGCATATTCCAAAACAAGGGTATGAGGCTGGAGGTGTGAATGCATAAAAAATGTTTAACATCCCTCTAATACCTGCAAGTCACCCCTCCATCCCTGCTCTTCCACAATTATGTTTATTCCTTCAACATTTATTAAGCATTTACTATCCTGGCACTATTCTGGTAGTCCCAGGATAGTAAACACAGCAATGAACAAAAGAGGCAAGTCGTTTGCCTTCACAGGGGTCATGTTTTAGTGAAGGGGGCAATAAACAAAAAAAATACATAATATAATGTAGATAGTGAGAAGTGCTATAAATAAAAAATAAAATGCAGTAAGGAGGATGCTGAATGGTAGAATCGCTCTGGAAGGAGAGGTAGGTGTTTTAGGTAGGTGGTCCAAGAAAAGAGCCATACTAGGGAACTGTTTTAGAGAATGCCTGAAATAATGGAGCGAGCCATGAGAAAAATCTGACCAGAGTATTCCAGTCTAATGAAAGAGCAAGTGCAAAAACTCTGATGACAGAACAAACTTGAGATGTCAAGAAATATCAAGAAAACCAGCACAGGCTGGCCGTGGTGGCTCACACGTGCAATCCCAGCATATTGGGAGACTGAGACAGGAGGATTGCTTGAGTCCAGGAGTTCAAAAACAGCCTTAGAAACATGGCAAAACACTCTCTATAAAAAATACAAAAAAATTAGCCAGGCATGGTGTCTGTAGTCTCAGCTATTCAGCAGGCTGAAGTGGGAGGATGGTGGAGGCTGCAATGAGGTGGAGGCTGCAGTGTGCCATAATCAGGAAGTGGAGGCTGCAGTGAGCCATAGTCATGCCAATGTACCCCAGCCTGGGTGACAGAGTGAGACCCTGTCAAAAAAAAGAAAGAAAGAAAGAAAGGCTGGGAGGGGGAGGGAGGGAAGGAGGGAGGGAAGGAAGGAAGAAAGGAAAGAAGGAAGAAAGGAAGGAATGAAGGAAGAAAAGAAGGAAGAAAACCAGCATAGCTGGAGCAGCATGAGCATTAAGAGGTGAGGCTAAGGCTGGAGTGAGGAAAAGGGCCTGGCTGTAGAGCTTGTTGACCAGTGGACAAGTTTGTGTTTTATTATGAGCATGATGGGAAGACTGTAGAAAGTCTGGGTTTAGATGATTCCAGATTATGTGTATGGAGGGAAATGGGTCACTGACAGTCTAAGATACCTCTGGAAGAAGAGTAAATTGGGATAGAAACATTGGCGGGTATATTAGTCCGTTCTCATATACCCAAGACTAGGTAATTTATAAAGGAAAGAGGTTTAATTGACTCACAGTTCAGCATGGCTGAGGAGGCCTCAGGAAATTTACAATCATGGCAGAAGGGGAAGCAAACATGTCCTTCACATGGCAGCAGGAAGGAGAAGAATGAGAGAAGTGCAGAGAGAAGAGGGGAGAAGCCGCTCAAAAAACCATCACATTTCATGAGAACTCACTCAACATCATGAGAACAGCATGATGGAACTGCCTCTATGATTCAATCACCTCCCATGAGGTCCCTCCCCCAACACGTGGGAATTATGATTTCAATTACAATTCAAGATGAGATTTGGGTGGGGACACAGAGCCAGACCATATCAATAGGTGCTTAAAAAAATGGAAAATGTGCATGTTCTACAACCTAGCCATTCCATTTCCAGTATATAACATACAGAAGCCGCTATGCATTTGCACAAGGAAACATATATAAGGATGTTTATTGCAGTATTGTTTATAATAATGAGACTGTTAAAGATGGAAACTGAATAAAATATGGTACATTGACTATAAAGCTGTTAAAAGCAATGAACTAAATCTATTTGTATGAACATACTATGTTTGAAAAACAATGTTGGGTGGAAAAATCAATATACAGATGAATATGTCTTGCATGACACTACTTATTTACACTGAAAGCAACAACCAACTCACAAAACAATATTACCTACTGGTTGTGTGTGTATATATATATATATATTTATAATAGATATCTATTATAAATATATATATATTTATCTATTATAAATATATATATAAATACGCACACACACACACACACATCCATACATACAGGTTGAGCATTCCTTACGCTTGGGACCAGAAGTGTTTAGAATTTCAGACTTTTTCAGATTTTTGAATATTTAGAATTCTAGAATATTATACCTACCTATTAGGCATTTCTAACCCCAAAATTCAAAATCTGAAATGCTTCAACAAGCATTTCCTTTGAGCATCATGTCAGCACTCGAAAAGCTTTGGACTTTGCAGCATTTTGGAGTTCAGATTTTTGGATTAAGAATACTCACAATCTGGGCCGGGCGCAATGGCTCACACCTGTAATCCCAGCACTTTGGGAGGCCAAGGCAGGTGGATTACCTGAGCTCAGGAGTTCGAGACCAGCCTGGCCAACATAGTGAAACCCTGTGTCTACAAAAATCAGCTAGGCATGGTGGCAGGCGCCTGTAGTCCCAGCTGCTCGGGAGGCTGAGGCAGGAGAATCTCCTGAACCCGGGAGGCAGAGGTTGCAGTGAGCTGAGACTGTGCCACTTCACTCCAACCTGTGCAACAGAGTGAGATTCCATCTCAAAAAAAAAAAAAAAAGAATACTCACAACCTGTATAGATGTATAGGAAAAGAAATCATAGAATTAATTGAAAAGATACCTACAAAACTCATAGTAGTGGTGGTGGGAACATGAATGGGACACAGGTCAAATGTCGCTTAAGGCAGCAGTCCCTAATCTTTTTGGCATCAGAGACCAGTTACACGGAAGACAATTTTTCCATGGATGGGGGGAATGGTTTGGGGATGAAATTGTTCCACTTCAGCTTATCAGGCATTAGATTCTCATAAGGAGTGCACAACCTAGATCCCTCGCACACACAGTTCACAATAGGCTTTGCACTCCTATGAGAATCTAATGCCACCGCTGACCTGACAGGAGGCGGAGCTCAGGAGGTCATAATGCTCACTCACCTGCCACTCACCTCCTGCTCGTGGCCTCCATTCCTAACAGGTACCGGTTTGTGGCCTGGGGGTTGGGGAACCCTGACTTAAGTTTTCCCCATAATACTTCCTTTCATTATAAAAATAAAAAGATACGTATGACAAAAATATCCTACATTAATTCCAGGTGGTAAGAAACTGGCGCTTTTCATACTGTTCTTTCTACCTTTATATCCATGTAGGAAAAAGCTCAGCTATTCTACAACAATTAGTTGGAGCAAAAGGAAACCCCTTTGGCTTATTTATGGCCACATGAAATTATTCTGCCTTGAGGAGATAAAATCAGATCTCTATTTTGGACTCAAGAAGAAGATTAAAATGTTTCCCTGGTTGTTTTTGTGGGTAAAATAGGCCACTTACAATTCTTAAGCAGTTTCTGCGGCCTCAGGCCTTTGCAGTCTGCTCTTCTTAACACTCTTCAGCAAAGCCACAAGGCTCCAGTCTCACAGCCAGGGTCAATATCACTTTTATTATTTTATGTGAAAAGGTCTGTTCACACAGTCCTTAAACCTACATCCAATCAGTTCATTTAAAAGAAAAAAACCTCTCCATCCCTGGGATGAGGTCCAAGGACTGAGATATCCTGTGAGCTGAGAAAGAAGAAGTTTAAACCAAAGTACAGATTTAAGCTTTTAATCCATTGATTTCATTAAGCTAGGCGGCCTAGATCGAAACCAGTCTCATTGGCTGTGAAGACTAGAAATAAATAAACAAATGTAATCGCATGTTTACCACCAAGCAATTGGCAGGTATAATCTGCTGATACTTGAGGGGAAGGTAATGTAGGGGAAGCAGGGTGAGATGGATTGTTGCCATTTTCTTCCTCCTGATGGGGATTTTTGCAAAACTTAGAATTTACCTACACAGTTTCAATTGATATTGATGTCATCAATCTGACTTCATATTCCTTTTCCGTTACCTCAGCCACATTGCTGCCAGATCCTAAATTTCCTTATGCTACGATTTCAACCTCCAAGTCTGTCCTCCACTGGAAAATTCATCACATCAATCCTACCCTCAAATCCTTTCCTCCAGGCTCTGAAAAAAAAAAAAAGGGTGCAGTGGCTCACACCTGTAATCCCAGAACTTTGGGAAGCCGAGGCAGGAGGGCTGCTTGAACCCAGGAACTCGAGGCCAACCTGGACAACACAGTGAGACCCCATCTCTATTTTTTTAAAAAAAGTTTCCTTCTTGATATAGTTTGGCCATGTCCTCACCCAAAATCTCATCTTGAATTATAATCTTCATAATCCCCACATGTCGAAGGAGAGACCAGATGAAGGTAATTGAATCACGGGGACGGTTCCCCCATGCTGTTCTCATGATAGTGAATTCTCACGAGATCTGATGGCCTTATAAGGGGCTCTTCCCCCTTCACGCGGCACTTCTCCTTCCTGCCGCCTTGTGAAGAAGGTGCCTTGCTTCCCCTTTGCCTTCCACCATGATTGGAAGTTTCCGGAGGCCTCCCCAGCCATGCGGAACTGTAAGTCAATTAAACCTCTTTCCTTTATAAATTACCCACTTTGGGGCAGTTCTTTATACCAGTGTGAAAATGGACTAACATACCTCTCCTTTTCTGTGGCAAAATGAGACTTTTATTCTTCAGTACTCAAATATGAGAAACTTCACATTTCTTCCTTTTTCTAAGTCAGATAAACCCACTACACTGTGAGTTGCCTCACCCACTCCCTCAACATGAGAGAGGATCTCTTCCTACTTTTCACAGAATTGTATAAGAATCCTGATGCCAGAGAACCAGGAGGAGGGCTGAACCTTAGTCCAGAGCTTTCACCTCATGGCTGGGGCTCCCTCTGGGCTGCTGCCCAGGTCCTCTGGCATTGGGTACATTCTAAATGTCACACAGGTGCTGGGGTCTCTCAGTGGCCCACCCTGAAGAGCACAGATGCCTCCCCAGAACCTCTTGCTGCTGCTGACCTTGGCGTACACAGGTTTTCTACAACGATTCCCACTGTAAATGGTACCAGCAGATCATCTGACCAAGTCACTCTCTTCTGGCTGCTTATTGCCTTTAGAATAAGGCACATGATGCAACCCCTGGGAAATGCACTGCCCCTGCCCCCTGTCCCCCCCACCCCCACCACTCACCCCAAGCTCCAGCAAAGATCCACTAAATGCTCTCTATGTCTGACTGCTTCCATCTTTCACCTGCTTTAGGTTCTGCCTAGAACACCACCTTCTCTACCCTCCATCTTCCCTCTTCTCCCCCTGACCCCCAGCCTCACCTATGTTAATAGCGCTAACACAGATGGGCTCTCAAGTCAAAATGCTTGGGTTTAAACCCACCTATATCTGTGTGTGACCTTGAGCAAGACACTTGATATGGTTTGGCTATGTCCCCACCCAAATCTCATCTTGCATTGTAGCTCCCATAATTCCCACATGTTGTGGGAGAAACCTGATGGGAGGTAATTGAATTACTGGAGCAGGTCATTCCCATGCTGTTCTCATGATAGTGAATAAGTCTCACGAGATCTGATGGTTTTATAAAAGTGAGTTCCCCTGCACATGCTCCCTCTCTTACCTGACACCATGCAAGACATGACTTTGCTCCTCCTTTGCCTTCCACCATGATTGTGAGGCCTCTGCAGCCATGTGGAACTGTAAATCAATTAAAACTCTTTTCGTCATAAATTACCCCGTCTCAGGTATGTCTTTATTAGCAGTGTGAGAACAGACTAATATAACACTTAACCTCTGTCTTAGCACCCTTATCTGTAAAATGGACAAAACATATTAATAAAACATTAATTGAATTAATAGATTATAAATAAATTACTGACAATATAGCACCTATCCATAGGGTGGTGATAAGAATTAAATTAGCTACTACTAATAAGTGCTTGGAGTAATGGCCAGCCCATGAGAAAACCACACTAAGCAAGTATTGTTACTGTCACTACCACCCAGCCCAGCACAAGCTTTAGCTCCTCTGAGCAGTCTCCCCTCACTCCTCCAAACTGCCTCCAGCATCTCAGGGCACTCCCTGGTTTCAACATATTCTGGTGGTATTCTTAGCATAGGACAGTGGGTTCCTCAGTTCAGTAACTTCTCTGTCACTAGCCCTATGCCCGTAGCCGCTCATATTACCGTAAATACAGCACAGATATTGGAGTTCAATCAAACCATGGTTTTCAACCCCTGCTGCACATTAGAATCATCTGGGGAGCTTTTAATATGCTGCCTGGGCCCCAAGCCAGACCAATTACATCAGGATCTCGGAGCATGGGGCTCAGACTTCAGTATTTTCTTAAAATATTGAAGTGATATATACCAGGTGATACTTATGTTCAGCCAGTGTTAAGAACCACTGACCTGAACCCACATTGAAATCTCAGTTCTTTCACTTCCCAGCTCTATGACCATGGGCAAGTTATTAAGACTCTCTGAGTCTACTTCCACATCTGTAAAATGTGCATTATAATATCTGACTGCACTAGTCACATGCAAAGTGTGTCGCCATTGCCTGCACAGATCCAAGAAAGACAGAGGGAGGTCAGGGTTCCCTGTCTTCCACTCTGCCAGGCCATCACAAACATCTTGAGTCCCTCCACCAAGGGACACACTGCTGGGCAGTCCTCTCCTACAGACAGAGCGATTTTCTCCATAATACACCCATAGCCATGCCCTTCCATGGCATCTGCAGATGCAGGGGCAGGAACGCCTTCCCACTCTTCATCCCCACGGTCCTTTACTGTGTCTTGTGGGTTTGCCTTCACTCTGCCCATGCTCGTATAAATAATTCCTTTATTAAAATCTCCCACACTCTCATCTGAGTGTGCCATTTGTAATCCTGCTGTGATTACAATAGCGGACCAATTGCACTAGAAAAGAAAGAAGAGAGAACTGAAATCTACAGGTAAATTTTTAGAAAAGTTAAAAAAAAAAACCCACCTCAATCCTACCTTTACTGGCAGAATAGCCCCATGGAACCCTGGAAAGCTTGAAAAGACTTCTGGGTATCTGCGTTTTGTTTGACAAAAATCACAGCAAACTAAATCATATTCCAAGTTTCTCTGATACTTTCTCTCATACCACTTTTTTTCTAGTTGATGATATTCTTTCCATCAAAGCCTTCTTGTTCTTTTCAAATTGGCAGAAATCATTCACAGAATTGCTGTGAAGATGAAATGAGGCCAGGCATGGTGGCTCATGCCTGTAATTCCAGAACATTGGGAGGCTGAGGCAGGTAGATCACTTGAGTCTAGGGGTTTGAGACCAGCCTGGGCAACATAGTGAAACCTCGCCTCTACAAAACATACAAAAATTAGCCGGGCATGGTGGCACACACCTGTAGTCCTAGCTGCTGGGGAGGCTGAGGTAGGAGGATCACTTGAACCCAGGAGGCAGAGGTGGCAGTGAGCCAAGAATGTGCCACTGCACTCCAGCCTGACAGAGCCAGACCCTGTCTCAGGAAAAAAAAAAAAAAAGATTAAATGACATGCTCTATGGAAAAAACCTATCCCATCAAAATGATACAGTGGAACAGGCTCAGGCTTTGGTGTCAATTTTTTTTTATTCTTGAGACAGAGTCTTGCTGTGTCACCCAGGCTGGAGTACAATGGCATGATCTTGGCTCACTGCAACCTCTGGCTCCCGGGTTCAAGTGATTCCCATGCCTCAGCCTCCTGAGTAGCTGAGATTACAGGCATGCACCCCCATGCCCAGCTAATTTTTATATTTTTAGTAGAGACAGGGTTTCACCATGTTGGCCAGGCTGGTCTCAAACTCCTGAGCTCAGGTGATCCACCTGCCTCACCTTCCAAAGTGGTGGGATTACAGGCATGAGCCACCGCGCCCAGCCTGGTGCCAAATTTATGTGCCAAAGTAGACCTATATTTGCATCCCACTCTTCATTCTGTAACTATAATAAAACAAATTGTTTATTGCTTCTGAAAATTAGTAGTAATTCTCATTGGGTTGTTGTAAGATGTTATATAATGATTATTATGAGTTATTATTTTGAGCACTTTCATGTATCAAACAATTTAATAAGGACTTTATATGCACTATTTCATTTAATTCTCACAAAAACTCTCCAAAGTAGGTGCTCTTTTTAATCCTTATTTTACATATAAGGAAACTGACGATTGGGAAGTTTAAGTAATTTGCCCAAGGTTGAACAGCTAGTAAATAACAGCATAGGAGATGATGTATGATGCAAGTGCCCAGAGTGTATATTAGGTACATGTTAATGATACCCTGATAGTTTGATAGTGATTAATTTTCTTGTAAAAAAAAAATACAAGCAGAGTTCAGAATCCCATCATAATCTAGTAAAGTAGTTCTGAGCTAGGTAAGCGCCCAATTGTCCAGAATTCAAGGTTTCTCTGTCTAGGACTTTTAATGAGCATAATGTCCTGTATTTTCACTCCTAGGAATTCTCCCAAGAAATATATATCCACAAAAAGACATATACAAGAACATTCAGGCTGGGTGCAGTGGCTCACGCCTGAAATCCCAACACTTGGGAAGCCAAGGTGGGTGGATCACTTGAGGTCAAGAGTTTGAGAACAGCCTGGCCAACATGGTGAAACCCCATCTCTACTGAAAAAATGAAAATTAGCCAGGCGTGGTGGCACGTGCCTGTAGTCCCAGCTACTTGAGAGGCTGAGGCAGGAGAATCGCTTGAACCTGGGAGGTGGAGGTTGCAGTGAGCCAAGATCGTGCCACTGCACTCCATCCTGGGCAACAGAGTGAGACTATCTCAAAAAAAAAAAAAAGACTGGAAGATAAGGTTAACCCGAATTCTGGAGAACCTTTAATAGCAGACTGAAGAATTCGAGCTTAGCATAACTATTAGGAAGCAAGGCAGTAACCTAGTGGAAATTACAGTTGTATACAGCATTGAGAGAAAGGCATGGATTTGAAATCTCTGGTTCTAGGCCTGGTTAATCTCATTGCTAACTGTATGAACTTTGACAAGTCTCTGGGCACCACTTCCTTATCAATAAAGTGAAAAGAATAATGAATAATCTCAAATATATTGTTAATGAGATTTGTAAAATGGCAATGATATTTATCATTAATCTGTATTTATCAAGAACTTATTAAATACCTGCAATAAAATGTAATAATAAGTGAGGCTAAGAACATGAGTCCATTCAATAAGCTGCTGTAGAAGCCTTTCTACCAACGTTATTCTCCAAAGGTCATTCTTGGCTATGCGACTATACTTTGACTAAACTGAAACCCAGCAACCTAAGTTTTCTACACCCTTAAAAGATGCATTTACTCATGTTTTCGTGCATTCAATAAAGACAGTATAGGGGAGTATGAAAGGTTTTCTATCATGACTTAATTCTGCTTCTTGCTTTCCCGCTGTGCCTAGATTTAGTTATCAAGACAATTTGACCCTCACTCTAGTAGCAGAAATGGTACAAAAGGCAGCAAGAGGAGAAAGATGCAGAGCAGCCCTTTTCCCTTGCCTTTTCCTAGATGATTTAGAATTTCCTGATTAGGCACATGGAGCCTGAGGGGAATCACATCTGTTCTTTGCTATTTAATACTTGTCAGCATCTCTTTAGGAAAGAAAATCTGAATGGCAAGTTTGTGCAGTTTTTTTCAGGTCACTATGCCCTTCCAAAGTTGAGATGATAATTAAACAAAATCTAGGTATGTCTTTTATTTTATTTATTTGTTTTTGAGTCCGGGTCTTACTCTGTCACCCAGGCTGGAGTGTACTGGTGCAATCACGGCTCACTGCAGCCTCAACCTCTCGGCTCAAGCGATCCTCCTAGCTCAGCCTCCCAAGTAGCTGGGACCACAGATGCACACCTCCACACCCAGCTGGTTTTTGTATTTTTAGTAGAGACAGGATTTCGCCGTATTGTACATGCTTGCTTCGAACTCCTGAGTTCAGACGATCCACTCACCTCAACCTCCCAAAGGGCTGGGATTACAGGTGTGAGCCACTGCACCCCGTCCTACGTACTTCTTGATGCTTGAAAAGTTCATTGACATTCAATACTTACATTTTTTTTTTACAATATAATGGATTGAAGAAAAATAGCCAAAGTAATTGAATAACAATTAAGAAAGTAAGAGTTACAAATCACCAATATATGAACCAGAAAATTCCAACTCTTTCCTAATTGAAAAGATCTAAATTAAGTCTGGGCACACTGGCTCATGCCTGTAATCCCAACAGTTTGGGAGGCTGAGGCGGGTGGATCACTTCAAGTTAGGAGTTCCAGACCAGCCTGGCCAACATGGTGAAAACCTATCTTTACTAAAAATACAAAAATTAGCCGGGCGTGGTGGCACATTTCTGTAATCCCAGCTACTCGGGAAGTCTCACCTGATAACAATATTCCATGGGTGTAGCCTTTTACTTTTTTTTTTTTTTTTTTTTTTGAGACAGAGTCTCACTCTGTCACCCAAGCTGGAGTACAGTAGTGCAATCTTGGCTCACTGCAACCTCTGCCTCTGGGTTCAATCAATTCTGCTGCCTCAGCCTCCCACATAGCTAGGATTAGAGGCATGCCAACACACCCGGCTGATATTTGTATTTTCGTAGAGATTGGGTTTTGCCGTGTTGGCCAGGCTGGTCTCAAACTCCTGACCTCAAGTGATCTGCCTGCCTTGGCCTCCCAAAGTGTTGGGATTACAGGCATGAGCCACCGCACCCGGCCAAGGGTGTAGCCTTTTAATAATTGATATTAAGTTAATGCCATTGCTCATCCTTTTATTCCCAACTTTTCTGCTCCACTTTGTTTCAGATGTTTCTTGTATACAACAGATAGTTGGGTCTTACCTAGTAATTCAATCAGTCTTTTTATTGTTATCAGGTGAGATTAACCCACCTCTATAAACGTGGGAGGTAAGTTTGGTCTTAGTTCTGTCATCCTATTTTGTTACATTTTTAATATTTTCGTTGCCAAAAAAATACTTTCTATAGGCTGTGATTTCTTTATAGTTTGGGTGTATGTGCTGTTTCATTTTGTTTTGTCTTGCTTTTGATACAGGGTCTGCTCTGTTACCCAGGCTGGAGTACACTGGAGTGATCATAGCTCACTGTAGCCTCAAACTCCTAGGCTCAAGGGATCCTCCCACCTCAGCCTCCCAAGTAGCTAGGACTACAGGTGGGCACCACCACACCTGGCTAATTTTTTATATTTGTAGAGATAGGGTCTCATTATGTTGCCCAGACTGGTCTTGAACTCCTGGCCTCAAGTGATCCTCCTGCCTCAGCCTGCCTAAGCCCTAGTGTTACAAGCATGAACTACCACACTTGGCCTGGTGTGGTTTTTATGATAATTGGAAAATCTGGTGGCTTTGTTCTAATGTTTACATTTATAATTTCACCTTGTTATTGTTATTTTGTGTTTTTCTATTTTCTGGTAGCTAATACATGAACATGGTACAAATTTTAAAAGGTATAAGAATATACATTGAAAAATATGTCTTGGCTGGGCACGGAGACTCACACCTGTAATCCCAGCACTTTGGAAGGCTAAGGCAGGAGGATCACTTAAGCTCAGGGGTTCAAGCCCAGCCTGGACAACATAGGGAGACCTCATCTCTACAAAAAATAAACAAAAAATTAGCCAGGAGTGGTGGCATGAGCCTTGTAGTCCCAGCTACGCGGGAGGCTGAGGTGGGAGGATTGCCTGAGCCCTGGAGGTCGAGGCTGCAGTGAACTGAGATTGCACCACTGCACTCCAGCCTGGATGACAGAGCAAGACTCTGTCTCAAAGACAAATGTTTCTCCTGTCTTCCCAGGTACCCATTCTCCATCTTAGAGGCATTTATTTTTACAAAGTTTTTGATAGCTATAATTATTTAATACTTAATCATCTATTTTTAGACAGTATGAATTACTCTGATTATGAACAATGATGTTAGTATATTTCTTTTGTTTCTACATCCCCATATTATCTGATTTTTGTTTATTATCTTTTTTAGTATTTACTTTTATCCTTAAATATATTTGCCATCTATTATTTTTATATCAGATTTCAATGATTTCTTGTATCTCAATCTGTAACTATTAAATCATAGTACTGGCCGGGTGCGGTGGCTCATGCCTGTAATCCCAGCACTTTGGGAGGCCGAGGCGGGGCGGATCACGAGATCAGGAGATCAAGACCATGGTGAAACCCCATCTCTACTAAAAAATACAAAAAATTAGCCAGGTGCAGTGGCGGGCGCCTGTAGTCCCAGCTTCTCCGGAGGCTGAGGCAGGAGAATGGCATGAACCCAGGAGGCAGAGCTTGCAGTGAGCCAAGATCGCGCCACTCCACTCCAGCCTGGCCACAGAGCCATCTCAAGAAAAAACAAAAACAAAAACATAGTACTTAGGTCACCTCATACCTTCTCACTATCTCACCCTCCAAAATTTTAATAGCTACATCACTTCTACATCATCAGAATTTATAGATTTAACTTTTCATCCTCAAACCACAGCATGAGATCTGTTTTGGTCTTAATCCTGCCAGTAGAATTGATGTTATACTGCAATTTTTTCATGGAGCTTTTATTTGGCTGAAGTTTGTCTATAGTAGTTTCTTTAAGAAGGGCTCGCTTTTTTACCAAGGACCCGCTAACATGGGCCGCATTCGCACCAAAACCGTGAAGAAGGCGGCCCGGGTCATCATAGAAAAGTACTACACGTGGGGAAAGGATTCCCTATTTAATAAATGGTGCTGGGAAAACTGGCTGGCCATATGTAGAAAGCTGAAACTGGATCCCTTCCTTACGCCTTATACAAAAATTAATTCAAGATGGATTAAAGACTTAAATGTTAGACCTAAAACCATTAAAATCCTACGAGAAAACCTAGGCAATACCATTCAGGACATAGGCGTGGGCAAGGACTTTATGTCTAAAACACCAAAAGCAATGGCAACAAAAGCCAAAATTGACAAATGGGATCTAATTAAACTAAAGAGCTTCTGCACAGCAAAAGAAACTACCATCAGAGTGAACAGGCAACCTACAGAATGGGAGAAAATTTTTGCAACCTACTCATCTGACAAAGGGCTAATATCCAGAATCTACAATGAACTCAAACATCTTTACAAGAAAAAAACAAACAACCCCATCAAAAAGTGGGCAAAGGACATGAACAGACACTTCTCAAAAGAAGACATTTATGCAGCCAAAAACCACATGAAGAAATGCTCATCATCACTGGCCATCAGAGAAATGCAAATCAAAACCACAGTGAGATACCATCTCACACCAGTTAGAATGGCCATCATTAAAAAATCAGGAAACAACAGGTGCTGGAGAGGATGTGGAGAAATAGGAACACTTCTACACTGTTGGTGGGACTGTAAACTAGTTCAACCATTGTGGAAGTCAGTGTGGCGATTCCTCAGGGATCTAGAACTAGAAATACCATTTGACCCAGCCATCCCATTACTGGGTATATACCCAAAGGACTATAAATCATGCTGCTATAAAGACACATGCACACGTATGTTTATTGCGGCACTATTCACAATAGCAAAGAGTTGGAACCAACCCAAATGTCCAACAACGATAGACTGGATTAAGAAAATGTGGCACATATACGCCATGGAATACTATGCAGCCATAAAAAAGGATGAGTTCATATCCTTTGCAGGGACATGGATGAAACTGGAAAACATCATTCTCAGTAAACTATCGCAAGGACAAAAAACCAAACACCACATGTTCTCACTCATAGGTGGGAATTGAACAATGAGAACTCATGGACACAGGAAGGGGAACATCACACTCCGGGGACTGTTGTGGGGTGGGGGGAGAGGGGAGGGACAGATTAGGAGATATACCTAATGCTAAATGACGAGTTAATGGGTGCAGGAAATCAACGTGGCACATGGATACATATGTAACAAACCTGCACATTGTGCACATGTACCCTAAAACCTAAAGTATAATAAAAAAAAAAAAAAAAAAGTACTACACGCACCTGGGCAACGACTTCCACACGAACAAGCGCGTGTGCGAGGAGATCGCCATTATCCCCAGCAAAAAGCTCCACAACAAGATAGGCTATGTCACGCATCTGATGAAGCAGATTCAGAGAGGCCCAGTAAGAGGTATCTCCATCAAGCTGCAGGAGGAGGAGAGAGAAAGGAGAGACAATTATGTTCCTGAGGTCTCAGCCTTGGATCAGGAGATAATTGAAGTAGATCCTGACACTAAGGAAATGCTGAAGCTTTTGGACTTCGGCAGTCTGTCCAACCTTCAGGTCACTCAGCCTACAGTTGGGATGAATTTCAAAACACCTCGGGGACCTGTTTGAATTTTTTCTGTAGTGCTGTATTATTTTCAATAAATCTGGGACAACAAAAAAAAAAAAAAAAGAAGGGCTCATAGAAGCTATAGTCATTAGGCCGGGTGTGGTGGCTCATGCCTGTAATCCCAGCACTTTGGGAGGTCAAGGCAGGCGGATCACAACATCAGGAGTTCGAGACCAGCCTGGCCAACACAGTGAAACTCCATCTCTACAAAAATGCAAAAATTAGCCAGGTATGGTAGCACACTTCTGTAGTCCCAGTTACTCGGGAGGCTGAAGCAGAAGAATCACTTGAACCTGGGAGGCGGAGGTTGTGGTGAGCCAAGATCATGCCACTGCACTACAGCCTGGGCAACAGAGCACGACTCCGTCTCAGAAAAAAAGAAGACGCTATAGTGCTATAGTGCTTGCATCCTGGGTGACTAAAAAATATTTGTATGGAGGCCGAGTGCAGTAGCTCACGCCTGTAATCCCAGCACTTTGGGAGGCTGAGGCAGGTGGATAGCTTGAGGCCAGGAGTTAAAGACCAGCCTGGACAACAAGGTGAAACCCCTTCTCTACCCAAAATACAAAAATTAGCTGGGCGTGGTGGCACATGCCTAAAATCCCAGCTACTCGCAAGGCTAAGACACAAGAATCACTAGAACCTGGGAGACAGAGGTTGCAGTGAGCTGAGATCACACCACTGCAATCCAGCCTAGGTGACAGAGTAAGACTCTGTATTAAAAAAAAAATGTATATTGCCTTTATATTGGAAAATTTTAGCTAGGTTTTAAAAAAAAGTTTGTCATACTCTCTTTCTCTAAAGCTTTGTGAGCAAAGCTCCATTGTTTTCTAACACTGAATGTTTCCTGAAGAGTCAGAGGCCAACCTTACGTTTCCCCCTTAAAGGTGGATCAAGAATCTCCTCCCCACCAAAATGCCAAGGTCTCTGGCTTCATCTTTGTAGACTTATAACTTTACCAGATGTTACTGCTGTTGATTAGTCTGTATCAATTTTTTCAATAAGATGGATCCCTTCAAACTGCAGATTCATGTCTTCTATTTCTACTAAATAAATATCTGGAATTTTTTTTCTAATTTTCTGAGACAACTGCACATTCAAATTTCTTTTTACTCCTGGAAATGTTTATTAAACATTTAAAATATCTTTTTTTTTTTTTTGAGACAGACTCTGTTGCCCAGGCTGTAGTGCAGTGGTGTGATCTCAGCTTACTGCAACTTCCACCTCCCAGGTTCAAGCAACCCTACTGCCTCAGCTATCGGTGTATCTGGGACTACAGGCATGTGTCACCACACTTGGTTAATTTTTTTTTTTTTTTAACTAGAGACAGGGTTTCACCATGTTGATCAGGCTGGTCTCCAACTCCTGGCCTCAAGCGATCTGCCCACCTCAGCCTCCCAAAGTGCTGGGATTACACTGCGCCCAGCCTTAACATTTAAATAGCTTCCAATTTTTTTGTGTTCGATTATTTTCTCTTTGTCATGTACACCTCTTATGCATGTATTAAACATCTTTTGTCTTTCATAGATCAGTTTCTGTCTAATCCTTCTTAAGCATGCTCATTTACATTACATTTTGTTTGCTTTTCTCAATATGCCATCCATATGCTTTGAGCTACTTTTAATGAGGCTTTTATTTCTATAATAGTGAATATGTATTTTCTTCTTCTTCCCTTTAGTCTGTTAGTTTATGTTTCATCTCCTTATGTTGCCCTGCTATATTTTTCCTGAATTTCCTATATTTCTTCTTTAAGCCCTTGTTTTATAGACACAATTGAATCAAACATTAATTCTTTTTCCTTTTTAGGTTTTGAATGGTGCTGTTTGGCCACAACATTCACTTGCTTTGAAGTAACATTTTTCTGATGAGTGTTTTTTTAGCCAGCATTAGTGTTCCTCCTTTCCCCATTTTTTTCCTCATAGTATCGTTGTATGGTTCTCATTACTATTTGCTACAATTTGTTGCAGGTTACAAGTTACAAATGTCTAATTTTCCTTAGTAGTCATTGTTGAATTATTCAGTTCTTTTTATATCGAATAATTGCAGAAATATCATGCGAGAGGGGCTAGGGGATAATTTCCAGAGTATCAGGATCACAGTTAGGTTCCCTGAGTGAGGCTTTGGGTTCCAGGAGGGTTTTTCAGTGTCAACTTTTCCCCCAGGAAATCCAGACTGATAACTTTGCACTGCATGTGATAGCTTCCTCCGCTCCACTGGCAAACTGCTTCTAGCAAATATGGTGGGTCTGTGTGTTTCCCTTTGTTCCAAATTAGGTATTGTTGGTCTTGCTCTGCTGACGTTCTGAGAGATCTGTACTCCAGGCACCTTCTGTGGACAGCAAGCCCACGTTTTACTGTCGTCACTGAATTTGGCCACCCTCCCCCATCTAGTGTGCTTCAGTGCTACAGCTGTCCCCTCGTTTATTCAAACATGGAGTTTTCTTTTCTATTTATTTTTGTTTGGTGGCATTTTTAGAGACAAGACTGCAGAAGAACTTTCTTACTATGCCATTTTAAACACAGCTATCTCATGATTTTTGTAAAATCCAGATATAATTGTTGTCTTTTTTTATTCTTGTGTGAAGTGTGAAATCTTGCATACCTTCATGGTGTTTTGTAATCAGCCCCAGCCTATTTCATCTTCATCTTCTGCTGCTTCCTCCCACAACTTTTGCTTTGGCTACAAGATGATATCATACAAAATCTTCAGTGGCAAATGTGTTTTCTCCTGAAATTCATAACATAAAATAGCCATTAAAGGATGTTAGTCATACTTGATAACTATTACTGAAACAAAAACAGGACTCAGGCATAAGAGAGAAAAGAGTTTATCAAATGGCAATCAGATCAATGGGGATTGTCTCAACAGAGAAAATATTTGACAAAATAAAAGTGAATTCCTTCCCGAAGACACTGGGATATACAAATTGGAAATCCCAGATTTTGCATTAAAAAACGTGAATTTCATCCTTTCTCAAATTCCTTTATTAATCTTGGGATTCCCTTTAAAAAAAAGCAATGTTTTTATTGAAGTATAAAATACATACAAATAACTTCATGAATCCTAAGTTTACAGCTCAATGAGTTCTCACAAAATGAACACACATTTGTAATCTCCAATATCAAGAAATAGAAAACTACCAGCCCCCAGAAGCTTACATGGGCCACCTCCTAGTCATTAGTCCGTCATTGCAAAGATATCCACTGTCCTGATTGTTCACCATACAATATGCTTTCTTTTGTGTTTGACTTTCTTTAACTTAACATTATGTTTGTGAGGTTTATCTGTGCATTTTCTTTCTGTATAGCATTGTACTGTATAAATATATCACAACTGATTTATCCATTCTACTGTTGGTGGAAATTTGGGGTGCTACGTGTTTGGGATTATTATAAATTGCTGCCGTGTACCTTATTCTACATGTGTTTTGGTGAGTACATATACAAATTTCTATTGTGTATACCTAAGAGCAGAACTATTAAATAATAAGGTCTATATGGCCAGCTTTTAGTGATACTACCTCAGTTTTCCAAAGTTCTTGGGAGACTCTTCTGGAAGGATTTTTATGCCTGTGGTGAATTTGCATCAAAAGCATTTATATTGGTTACTTTTGGGGTCATAACAATCCACACTGAAACTTAGTGGCTCAAATCAACTCTTTTTTGTTGTTCATGATTCTGTAGGTCAGCAATCTGGGTGGCATCCTAGTCCATTTTCCGTTGCTATAACTAAATGCCTGAGACTGGGTAATTCAAAAAGAAAAGAAATCCATTTCTTAATGTGGCACATATACACCATGGAATACTATGCAGCCATAAAAAATGATGAGTTCATGTCCTTTGTAGGGACATGGATGAAGCTGGAAACCATCATTATCAGCAAACTATCTCAAGGACAAAAAAACAAACACCACATGTTCTCACTCATAGGTGGGAATTGAACAATGAGAACACGTGGACACAGGAAGGGGAACATCATACACCGGGGCCTGTTGGGGGGTGGGGGGAGGGGGGAAGGATAGCATTAGGAGATATAGCTAATGTTAAATGAAGAGTTAATGGGTGTAGCATACCAACATGGCACATGTATATATATGTAACAAGGCTGCACGTTGTGCACATGTACCCTAAAACTTAAAGTATAATAATAATAATAATAATAAAAAGAAATCCATTTCTTACCGTTCTGGAGGCTGGGAAGCCTCAGGTCAAGGGCTGCATCTGGTAAAGGCCTTCTTGCTGGTGAGGACTCTGCAGAGTCCCAAGGCGGTTCAGGGCATCCCGCAGCAAGGGGCTGAGCATGCTAGCTCAGGACTCTCTTTCTCCTCTTATAAAGCCACTGATTCCCCATCCTCACGACTTCATCTAATCCTAGTTACTTCCCAAAGGTCCCTCTTCTCAAATGCCACAGTCAAATTCCCCACCCTCTTAATATGGTTACAGTGGGGACTAATATTCAAACCATAGCAGGTGGCTATGCCAGTCAGGTTTTCTGCTGAGGTCACTAACGTAGCTGCCGTTATCTGGCAGCTCTACAGGGTCAGATGGGATAAAACGACCTCATTATGTCTGGTGGTTGGTTCTGGCTCTTGACTGAGCCGCATGTCTCCCGCAGGTCAGCTTGGGTTTTTCAAATTAGCGTGGCATTCGAAGAGGAAGAGAGCAGACACTAAGATCTCCTGAGGCCTCGTCCTCGTCCAGGAAGCCACCCAGCATCACTGCAGCTGCATTCCACAAGTCAAAGCAGGGCACAGGGCCAGTCCACATTCAGGGAATGGGGGATAAGCTCCACTTATTTTTTCCTTTTTTTTTTTTTTTAACTTTTAAGTTCAGGGGTACAAGTGCAGGTTTGTTACACAGGTAAACTTGTGTCACGCGGGTTTGTTCTACAGATTATTTCATCACCCAGGTATTAAACCTAATACCCATTAGTTATTTTTCCTGATCCTCTCCCTCCTCCCACCCTCCACCTTCCAAAAGGCCCCAGTCTGTGTTGTTCCCCTCCATGTGCCCGTGTGTTCTCATCATTTAGCTCCCAAAACTCCACTTCTTGATGAGAAAGTCAGCAAAAAAAAGTCAGCCATTTTTTTTCCAATCTCCCATCATCTTTCATCTGACCAAAATTATTTATTTTCCTCTCACAGCCAAAGTATGCTTGCCCCATCCTAGGAACACCAAGTGCCTCATCCAATTATGGCATCGTGCTCAAGGCTATGGTCTAATCTGCATTAGGTCCAAGTGAGGCTTCTGGAGGACTTATCATCAGGTGCAGCACCCCTCAATCTAGACACCTTCAAAATAAAAAGGCAAGTCTTCTACCCCACACATACCCAAAATATCATAGTAAAGCAGGATAACCACAATAAATAATCCTATTCAAAAGGGAAGGATGGAGGGACATAGAAGTCATTTTTCCATGGCAATTCTCAAACACAGCTGGACACATGTTGCCAGGTCCCCCTAAACTGGAAGCTGAGAAAGTTCTTTTTTTGTTTTTTGTTTTTGTTTTTGTCTTTGTTTTTGAGATGGAGTCTCACTCTTGTCGCCCAGGCTGGAGTGCAACAGCGTGATCTTGGCTTACTGCAGCTTTCACCTCTTGTGCCTCAGCCTCCTGAGTAGCTGGGATTACAGGTGTGTGCCACCACGCCTGGCTAATATTTGAATTTTTAGTAGAGACAGGGTTTCACCATGTTGGTAAGGCTGGTCTTGAACTCCTGACCTCAAGTGATCTGCCTGCCTCAGCCTCCCAAAGTGCTGGGATTACAGGCGTGGGCCACTGTGCCTGGCCCTGGAAAAGTTCTTGATTAGGGTTCATTGCTGTTCCTTTGGCATGGAACCACCCAGCTCATATATCAGAGTGGTTCTTGGTTCTACACTACACTAGGGGCCCTTAGCTCAGCACTCTGAGACAATTTTTCATTTCTATAAGAAATGGCCCATTTTGCCACTGAGTAGCTTTCTCAGTCTGCCTCCTACCTAGAGAACGTCGGGAGCCCACAGGTCATTTTCTTTTTTTTTTTTTTTTTTTTTTCATTTTGAACAGTCTGTTCCTTTTAGTGAAAGCTGGCAGTGCTTTTACCAGAAAATTCTCTTAAAATTTTTGTGGATTTCTTGTGACTTTGCTACAGATCTTCATGTGGCAAAAGTCACATTGATAATTTTTGTTTAGACAGTTCTTTTTCTACTTTGGGTCGTAAGTCAGGCTGAGTGCAACAATGCTCCTCTGTCTACTGAGAGTGTTCAGGAGACACTGCCTTGACTCTTTTGGCAACCTTAAATATGATGTCACAGCTGTACACTTAATTTGGGACTTGGCCCCAGGTCTCATTTCATTCTGAGAATCTTCTATGAGCTGTGGAGACCAGGGATGATCAAACAGTTTTATCTTCCAACGCAGCAAATCTTGGATCCTTTCTTTTTTTATTAATATGTCATAGTTGTACACATTTTGAGGGGTGCATGTGATATTTTGATACATGTATACAATGTGTAATGATTTGGATCCTTTCTGTTTTCTCTGAATTCTACTTGCAAATGAAACAGCTACTTCTTGACTTCATCTCTCTCTTCCTCTACCTTATCATATATGTATTTTAGACCAACAAGCTGACACTTTCAACATTCTGCCTGGGGACTTCCTTAATGAAATCCAAAAGTTTATTAGTAGCATTTGCTGTCTTCCAAGTGATTGTAGACAACAGTCTTGCAGATTGCCCTGTCATTTACCCCAATTGCTGGAGCCATCTCTTCATTGCTTTTCCAATCTCCGCTAATGATTGGTTTGCCACTTACACAGCCTTGATGAAAAGTTTTATCATCACTGTCTGTTCTTTTTCTCCATGGCATTTCTCAGGATTGTTTATTCAGCTAGTAACTTTGAGAGATGAGATGGTGTCTCCCCCATGACAAATGGTATGCTGCTAACTGCTTGCTCTGAAAGTGTTGGGGTCCCAAAGCTCAGTGCTTCTCAGTGGCATCTCAGACCCACTGCATGGGTGGCATTCATCTAGGTCACATTGCATCATCCCCATAGGACTTGGAGGCAGAGAAAACCAAAGCAAATATGCTGATGCCCATGCTGCTTGCTCTGCCATGAATAATAAAGGCCTTTATCTCTGACATAGGAATCTTTGTCTAGTGCCAGCATCTGTGAAACAGGCACAGGCTCACTTATCAGCTTGTAAGTAGGCAAAAAACAAATCCCAGATCCAACAGTCTCCATCTCCAGAAGGTATTCTCAGATTAATTTCCAATAAACCTCGAGTTAACACTACCGAAATTTGGACATGACCTGAAAAAAACTCACTTCCCTGAGATAGAATTGGAGGAAAAATTATGTTCATAGCATTTTTAAAAATTCAGAACCATGTCAGAATTCAGAAATGGAAGTAAATTCTATTAGCATCTCTGTGGTCATGTTTCTGTGTGACCTCAGAGCTAGCCAGCCTAAGATCAAATGAAATATTATAGCATTGTCAAAAACCACGTATTCTCTTCAGGAAGTTTTATCTTTAGGATCATTTGTCGATCTAGCAAGAAAAAAAATTCCAGTAACTTGCCAACTGCAATGCTTTATGTAGTTTCTGAACAAACATTGTAATCTTTAACTCTATGACTCCCAAATAATGTCTGTGTTACAAAATAACAAGTCAGAAAAAAAAAAGATTAGAGACATAAGGAGGAAAAAAGATAAGTAGCATTCATATCTCACCTACCACATGCCAAGGAACTGTAGAAACTTTGTTGATATTTATGTAAAACCCTATGATAATTGCTACTGCAATTTAAAATAAAAGTTACATTAAAAAAATAACAATTACGTCAAGGATCCCATGGCTCATGCCAGTAATCCCAGCACTTTGAGAGGCCAAGGCAGGCGGATCAGTTGAGGCCAAGAGTTCTAGACCAACCTGGCCAAAATGGCAAAACCATGACTCTACTAAAAATACAAAAATTAGCCAGGTCTGGCAGCACATGCCTGTAATCCCAGCTGCTCCGGAGGCTGAGGCACGAGAATTGCTTGAATCCAAGAGGCAAAGGTTGCAGTGAGCTAAGATTGTGCCACTGCACTCCAGCCTGGGCGACAGAGTGAGACCCTGTCTAAAAAATAAAAATAAATAAATAATAACAATTGCTACTGCTTTAATTTCACAATGAATAGTACAGCCTGGTGCCTAGGAACAGACTCTACGACCGACAACCTGGTGCCTAGGAACAGACTCTACGACAGACAACCTGACAGACAATCAGCTCACTGCTAATTAGCCCTAAATGTGGGGGCAAGTTACTCAGCTTCTCCAAGCCTTTGTTTCCTCATATGCAAAATGGGGATACTATTCATCCCTACTTCATAGGCTTACTGTGTTATTTGAGGTAAAAGGGTTAACTCCTGTAAAATGCTTGTAAACGTGCTGTTTAATTTCAATGAATAGTATCTAGGTCAAAAACACTGAATGAGGAGGATGAGAGAAAAAGAAAAAATGTTACCATGTACAGGAACAGAAATGGCTGGAATACACTCTCAATGATCCAAGAGTCTAGGAGGAAGGAATGCAGTACTTCCAATGCCTGGATTTCTGGATGACTGCAAGTTGACTCCAGAAACTTTTTTTGCATTAGCATCTTTCTAAAATATAGAAATCTAATGTCCTTAATCTCAGACATCTAGCCTCAAAAACTATGAGACAATGCATTTCTGTTGTTCAAGCCATACAGTTTTTGGGTCTTTGTGACAGCAGCCCTAGAAAACTAACACAAAACACACTACGTAAATTTGCACTATCTCTTCTGATTTCTTTTCTTTTTTTCTTTTTTTTTTTTTTGAGATGGAGTCTCGCTCTGTCACCCAAGCTAGAGGGCAGCGGTACGGTTTTGGCTCATTGCAAACTCCACCTCCCAGGTTCAAGCGATTCTCCTGCCTCAGCCTCCGAAGTAGCTGCGATTACAGGCACTTGCCACCACGCCCAGCTAATTTTTGTTTTTTTAGTAGAGACGAGGTTTCACCATGTTGGCCAGGCTGGTCTCAAACTCCTGACCTCAGGTGATCTGCCCATCTCGGCCTCCCAAAGTGCTGAGATTGTAGGCGTGAGCCACCGCGCCCAGGAGACTTCTTTTCTAAATGAAGACACAGTACAGAAGTGCTTATAATAACAAGTAACAATTCCCTACCCCATCCCTAGTCCCTCTCAGTTACAATCTAAAGAGCCTTTTAAATTGCTGTTAAATTTCCTTCTTCTTTAAAGCCTTTCCAACTACCTGGAAATGCAGTGTGGGTTTCTCATTTCTCTGATATGAATGTTCCACTTTGCAGCACACGAAACGCCTACGCAATGCATATGCATAATAAATTTTTTTTTTTAGTGTTTGAACAACTCCACATCAGACTGCTTTGGAAGGACGTTGGCTTTATGAAAGTCTGTTTTACATGGAGGTGCTGTGGGCAGCTGAAAATAGCCCAGGCTTCATGGGGGATCCACTGCCTGCCTGCTCTACCTGTAGCCAGGTGACTTCAGTGCCCCACACATGGTTGCTTTATTTTTTTTAATGGATGTAGGAAGATAATATCTCAAAATATGAATCTCAGTGCTCTTTTCCTTTTTTTTTTTTTTTTTTTTTTGAGACGGAGTCTCGCTCTGTCGCCCAGGCTGGAGTGCAGTAGCATGATCTCGGCTCACTGCAACCATCGCCTCCCTGATTCAAGCGATTCTCCTGCCTCAGCTTCCCAAGCAGCTGGGATTACAGGCGCCCGCCACCATGCTTGGCTAACTTTTGTATTTTTAGTAGAGACAAGGTTTCACTATGTTGGCCACGCTGGTCTTGAACTCCTGACCTCAAGTGATCCACCCGCCTTGACCTCTCAAAGTGCTGGGATTACAGGCGTGAGCCACCGCACCCGGCTACTTCTTTTCTTATTTTACTGTGAAATACAAAACATTCACAGTTTAACCACTACCTAAGTTGGAAGATAGAACACTGCCCCTCCTCCAGTAATGTTCCACATCACTCGCCATTAAGGAAGTGCAAATTAAGGCCATGATGATCTAACACTACACATGTATCAGAACAGGGGAAAAAAGTGTAATAGCAGCAATAGCAAATGTTGGCAAGGATGCAGAGAAATTGCACTTCTCACACATTGCTGGTGGAAATGTAAAATGGTGCAGTCACTTTGGAAAATGGTGTGTTGGTGTCTTTTAAAACTAAGCATACACTTACCATAAAACCCAGCAATTGCACTCCTGGGAATTATTTAAGAAGTAAAAATGTGCATACACACAGAAACCTATGCACAAGTACTCATAGTAGCTTTATTTGTAACAGGGAAAAACTGGAGGCAACCGAAATGTCCATCAAAAGGTGCATCCGTACAGTGAAATGCAACTCAGCAACACAAAGGAACAAACTATTCATAAGAACATGTGTCAATCTCAAGCGGATTCTCTGATTGTACAAAGCCAATCTCAGAAGGTCATGCATTACACAATTCCATTTATACAACATTTCCAATGACAAAATTACAGAAGAGGAAAATAGTCTAGTGGTTGTTGCCAGGGTCTAGGGATGGCGGGGAGGGGCTGGAGGGAGGAAACTATAAAGGACACACACGAGGAGCTTTGTGTATGTGTAATCAAATGACACAGAACTAGATCCATACATTGGACCAATGTCAATTTGTACTATCATTATGCATGATCCAACTATTGGGGAAATTGAGTGACAGGTATGCAGGACATTTATGCACAGTGTTTGCATCTTCCTATGAATTTATAATTATTTTAAAATACATATATTTTTAATTCTAAAGTAGCCACCACCTAAGTCAGAAGATAGGATAGTGTCTCCTGTCCCACACATTCCTCCCCACTCAAAACCCTCTTCCTTGCCATTGACACCTTGCTTCCTATTATATATTGACCACCTGTCTTCATCTGTTTATATTGCTACAAAGGAATATCTGAAGCTGAGTGATTTATAAAGAAAAGATATTTTGCTCATGGTTCTGCAGGCCGTACAAGAAGCATGGCACCGGCATCTGCTTCTGGTGGGGACCTCAAGCTGCTTCTGCTCATGGCGGAAGGAGAAGGGGAGCCAACATGTGCAGGTCACATGGTGAGGGAGAAGGAGGCAAGACAGAGTGAGCAAGAAGGTGCCAGGCTTTTTTCAACAACCAGTTCTCTCAGGAACTGAGAGTGAGAACTCACTCACTCCCAAGAGAATGGCACCAAGCCATTCATGAGGGATCCAAACACCTCCCACAAGACCCCACCTTCAACACTAGGGATTAAATTTCAACATGAGACTTGGCCGAGCTAAACAAACTGCATCCAAACCATAGCACCACCTACACATGCTTTCCTAAAAATAAATTTTTTTTGCCTAATTTAAACTTTATACAGATGGAAGCAATCATATGAAATCTTTTGACTCTGCCTTTTTTTACTAAACTTTTTCACTAAACAACATAATTGTGAGTTTCATCCATGGTGCGTGTAGCTGTAATTCTGTATTCCATCAAATGAATACACCACAATGAATGCATCCATTGTGTTGCAGATGACTTTTTGGGTTGTTTCTGGTTTGGGGCTATTATGAGCGATGCTATCAGGAGCATTATTGCACCCTGGTGCATATGTGCATGCAGATTTCCAGAGAATATACCCGGGAAATAAGCTGCAGGCTCCTGGGGTATATTTATTTTCAACTTTACAAGAGAACAATAAATTATTTTCCAAAGGTTTGTACCATTTTTCACCTCCATTGGCTGTGTAGGTAAGTTCTTCTTGCTTTGTTTAGCTTTGAAAGACAGATTTAGCCATTCTGGTGGGTGCATAACTGTGTCTTGTTGTAGCTTTAATTTGCATTTCTCTGATTACTTTTTGGTTGAGCATTGTTTCATTTTGGATTGTCTCTGTTATGAAATGTTGGTTCAAGTTTTTGATCATTCTCTATTGAGTGGCGCATCTTTTCCTTACAGATTTGTAAGAATTCTTGTATATTCTGAACACTAACCCTTAGTCTGTGGCTGTCCTTTTCCTTCATTCCCTGCTCTCCTTTCCCAATTCAGCAGGCATGGCCCTTCCTTTCTTCAGCCAAAGGCTTAGGTAAAAAGAAAATCAGTAATGGGAATATAACCAAAATCGAAATACTGTTTATTTTTGTCTCCTAAATAAACTCTTTAAACTATATTAGTTACACCCATGATCATAACAGCTCTATTCACAATAGTCAAAATGTGTCTGCAACCAAAGCACCCATCAATGGATGAATGGATAAACAAAATGCAGTATATCCATCCAATGGAAATATTATTCGCCTTAAAAAGGAAGGACATTCTGATACGTGCTATAACATAGATGAAGCTTGAAGACATTGTTATTGCTAAGTAAAACAAACCAGACACACAAAAAATAGCATATTTGAGCAAAGTCTGTGGGATTCCACTTATATAAGGTACCTAGTCAAATTCACAGAGACAGAAAGTAGAACGGTGGTTGTCAGGGACTAGAGGTGGGGAGAATGGGGAGTTAGCATTTAATGGATACAGAATTTCAGATTTGCAAGATGAAAAAAATTCCGGGCTGGGTGCTGTGGCTCACACCTATAATCCCTGCACTTTGGGAGGCTAAAGCAGGAGGATCACTTCAGTTCAGGAGTTTGAGACCAGCCTAGGCAACACAGGGCATGGACCAGCCCATCTCTACAAAAAATTTAAAAATTAGCTAGGCATGGTGGTGCACACCTGTGGTCCTAGCTACTTGGGAGGCTGAGGTGGGAGGATCACTGGAGCCTGGGAGGTGGGGGCTGCAGTGAGCAGTGATTGTGCTATTGCACTCCAGCCTGGGCAACAGAGTGAGACACTTTCAAAACAAAAAATTTCACATGAATGGTGATGATGGTTGCACAACATTGTGAATATATTTAATGCTGCTGAACTGTACTCTTAAAAATTGGTAAGATGGGGCCGGGCACAGTGGCTCACACCTGTAATCCCAGCACTTTGAGAGGCCGAGGCGGGCGGATTGCTTGAGACCAGGAGTTCGAGACCAGTCTGACCAACATGGCGAAACCTCGTCTCTACTAAAAATACAAAAAATTAGCTGGGCATGGCGACTCACGCCTGTAATCTCAGCTACTCAGGATGGGAGGCTGAGGCACAAGAATCGCTTGAACCTGGGAGGCAGAGATTGCAGTGAGCCAAGATCACACTGCCGTACTCCAGCCTGGGCGACAGAAAGAGACTCGCTCTCAAAAAAAAATTGATGGTAAATTTTGTCATGTATATTTTATCACAATACAAACGTATTAGTACAGTCGTTTAAACTAACCTTTTATTAATACAGGAAGAAGTAATGTGTGTATTTTTAAAATTAGAAAAAATAGGCAACATGCTAAATAAATGAATAAAATGTTTTCATTTCTACCACCCTCACTGTGACACTGAATGTAGAACTTCTGATCCGAAATGAGCCTTCCGCTGTACCTGTTTGATAATCTACCTTATTGTATACATGATCTATACTTTTCTTTTTGAAATGGAGTCTCCCTCTGTCGCCCAGGCTGGAGTGCAGTGGCGCGATCTCGGCTCGCTGCAAGCTCCGCCTCCCGGGTTCAAGCAATTCTGCCGCCTCAGCCTCCTGAGTAGCTGGGACTACAGGCGCCCACCACCACACCTGGCTAATTTTTTGTATTTTTTTGTTTTTTTAGTAGAGATGGGGTTTCACCATGTTAGCCAGGATGGTCTCGATCTTCTGACTTCGTGATCCGCCCGCTTCAGCCTCCCAATACATTTTTACATTCAATTTTTTCCAATTGAGCTAAACACAAAACAATCATTTTAAAGCCAAACCTGAGTTTGGCGTTTTGGTGCTTGTTTGTTTTGTTTGTTTGTTTGTTTGTTTTTAAAGAGTCAAAAAGCAAGGCTCTAAAGAGGCAGCCTATAAGATTCATCCTTAAACAAGAGCTTGGGGCCGGGCACAGTGGCTCACTCCTGTAATCCCAACACTCTGGGAAGCCGAGACATGCAGATTGCCTGAGCTCAGGAGTTCGAGACCAGCATGGGCAACATGATGAAACTCTGTCTCCACTGAAATACAAAAAACCAGCCGGGTGTGGTGGCAGGCGCCTGTAATCCCAGCTACTCAGGAGGCTGAGGCACAAGAATTGCTTGAACCCAGGGGCAGAGGTTGCAGTAAGCCGAGATCATACCACTGCACTCCAGCTGGGCAACAAAGCAAAACTCTGCCTCAAAAAAAAAAAAAAAAGAGCTTGGGAGGAAGTTAGAGCATGCTGGGGAGGAAGAGAAAATGGGAGGAGTTGAGAAGGAAAGAAGGTGGGCCCTCCACTCCTAGAGGAGCAGAGAGTGGCCTCAAGATGGCCTGTACCCTGTCAAGGTGAACACCCTTAGTCTCAGCCCCAGAAAGCAAGCTGGGACCTTGGCTAAAGGCCAGCAACTTCATAGCCTTTAGTGAGCACTGCTTGTTGCTGTGCTAATAAACTACAGTGGTTTGCTGTGCCCTGAGTGGACATCCCAGTAGCAGCAGGCAATGTGCCAGGTGACCCCCAGCAAGAGTGACAGCTATCAGCAACTTCAGACTGCACAGCCCATCTGAACTCTCCCATGGCCCAGAATATGTGTGGATATCCCTGAATGTCCCGTATTCCTGAGGAAAGTACCACCTGTCACAAAGGGTAGTTTTAAGGATGGAATAACACACCTGAAAGTATCTGGGACAATGGCAATCTCAGCTCTATGGATGTTTATTGTTCTTGTTGTTTTTTTTTTTTTTTTTTTTTTGAGACAGAGTCTCGCTCTGTCACCCAGGCTGGAGTGCAGTGGCGCGATCTTGGCTCACTGCAAGCTCTGCCTCCTAGGTTCACACCATTCTCCTGCCTCAGCCTCCCAAGTAGCTGGGACTACAGGCGCCTGCCACCACGCCCAGCTAACTTTTTGTATTTTTAGTAGAGACAGGGTTTCACCGTGTTAGCCAGGATGGTCTCGATCTCCTGACCTTGTCATCTGCCCGCCTCAGCCTCCCAAAGTGCTAGGATTACAGGTGTGAGCCACCATGCCCGGCCTATTGTTCTTGATTTTAAGCAGGCCTATCTCTAACTCCAATTACACAGTAATTTGCATGATCCCATTGTTACCTATGCAATGCATCCTATTTGAAGATAATAGCTTACAAGAGAGGAAAAGCAAACATCATTAACCACATTGCGTGGCTATAAGAAATGAGGTTGGTTTTCCTGAGGGATGGTAATCTGACTCTGGAAAGATTCCAAATTCCAAACAGGGGAATTTCCATGCTGTTTTGAGCAAAGGTGGTACCCCTGGAAAATCATACAGTCTCCCTGCTTGGAAGACCATCTCTCCTTTAAGTGTGTCAACTTCTGCAACTATTGTTCAGTTTCCTAAGTTTCATGATGTCATTGATCTCATGAATACCATGAGATATTTGTTATTGCCTAAGATGCTTTAAATTAGCTTTATGGTTCTCAGAAATCACTAGACCCACACACAAAAATTCTGTCTGGACTGCAAATTTTCAATGTCCTATTTACATTGAGCAGTTTAACCTCTTCCATTAGCAGGCAATAAATGTCATCAGTTTTTAATGAGTAAATACCAGATGCATGGCATTGTTACAGGCATTAAGGTGTAACAATGGAGGGATTTGACATGGTCCCTTGACTTCTGGTTCTACTCAGAAACATAAGACACCGGACATGGATGAAGCTGGAAACCATCATTCTCAGCAAACTAACACAAGAACAGAAAACCAAGCACCACATGTTCTAACTCAGAAGTGGGAGCTGAACAATGAGAACACATGGACTCAGGGAGGGGAACATCACACACTGGGGCCTGTCGGGGGGTAGGGGGCTAGGAAAGGGAGAGCATTAGGAGAAATACCTAATGTAGATGATGGGTTGATGGGTGCAGCAAACCACCATGGCATGTGTATAACTATGTAACAAAACTGCACGTTCTGCACATGTACCCCAGAAATTAAAGTATAATTTTAAAAAAAGCAACATAAGACACCTTAACAATGAGAACAATATAGATGTGAGGGAAGTGGCAACTAGAAAAATGCTTAACAATTTTTATAATTAACATAGGCTTTTACAAAGCCAAATTTGAAAGAAAAATACTTTTTATTAATTTTTAATGCTCTTGTAAGCTTTGTTCACATTAACCATGATTTCATTAAGCTTTTATTTTTATATTTCTTTACATTATACTATGCCATATTCATTAAGTTTTTTGTTTTGTTTTTGAGACAGAGTCTTACTCTGTCACCCAGGCTGAAGTGTACTGGTGTCATCTCCGCTCACCCCAACTTCTGCCTCCCAGGCTCAAGCAATTCTTGTGCCTCAGCCACCTGAGTAGCCAGGATTACAGGTTGTCCCACCACATCCGGCTGATTTCTGTATTTTTAGTAGAGACGAAGTTTCGCCATGTTGGCCAGACTGGTCTCGAACTCCCGGCCTCAAGTGATTTGCCCACCTCAGCCTCCAAAAGTGCTGGGATTGCAGGCATGAGCCACTGCGCCCAGCCTATATTCATTAAGTTTTAAGAGGAGATGATAAAACCAAAATGAAATGAATAAAAAAAATAGGTATCGTAAATTTTCTTTCAAGGAAAGAATTGTTTCAATAACAGCACTTTTGTTGTGAACCATATATAAAATATTGTTATAATCTGTGCATTACAATAATATTTACTTGTTTAATCATTCAGTGAGAACATTGCTTAGAGAGAGGTAGGCAGGTTATATGATGCCCATTTTATAGAAAAGAAAATGTACTCAAGAGGTCATGTGACTTCTCCCAAATCTTACCATGAGTCATAAAAGCAGAGATTAAGTTTCCTGACTCTCAGGCCTTTGCTGTGCCCACTTCATGCTGTGTTCACTGATTTTAAAACTTGACTACCTCAGTCTGTTTCCAGCTTCTTTTCATAGCTGATCACAGTTTTGCCTTCCACGGCTCAGAAAAGTGTTTTCATTTGTACATGTTCATGCTTTCTCAAAGGATGCCGACATTCATCACAGGACTTCAGGCCTGCAAGGGGTCTTTGAGATCTAGTCCACTAGTCTCATTTTATAGGCAAAGAATCTGAGGCCCAGAATGGTTAAGAAGCTCCAAGGGAGGTAGAAAGGCAAATAACGGCATAAAAATGAATCCTATAAGAAAAGGTTAAAGGCACTGAAATCGTTTCCTCCAAATGGCTAATATAATAATGGCCTTTGAGTATTAGAGGATTTATGATTCAAGACAAGGAAGGTTTTTACTCTTCTCTGTCTCTACCAAAAACAAAACAAGTGTTTATTAGAGTGAGCAAAAAGAAAAATACTAAATATGGGAAAGAATTTTCTGGCAAGACACAGTGGCTCATGCCTGTAATCCCAGCACTTCAGGAGGCCAAGGTGTGAGGATCACTTGAGTCCAGGAGTTCAAGACCACCTGGGCAACACAGGGAGACTGTTCATACAAAAAAAAAAAAAAAGTTACAATTAGCCAGATATGGTGGCTCATACCTGCAGTCTCAGATACTTGGGAGGCTGAGGTGAGGGGATCACTCAAACCTGGGGGGTCAAGACTGCATAGAGCAGTGATCACACCACTGCACTCCAGCCTGGGTGACAGAGCAAGATCCTGTCTCAAAAAAACAAAAAGAAAAAAAAGAATTTTCTGGCAGCCAGGAAGAAACCTAGAGAGATTTCTTTTTCATTCATTCTTTCTTCTTGAGATATAATTCACATACCATACAACTCACTCATTTAAAGGACACTTCATGGTTTTTAGTATATTCATAGCTGTGCAACCATAAACATAATCCATTTTAGAACACTTTTATCAATTAAAACCACACCCTATAGCTATCATTCTCCTGCCCCACCCCCAGCTCCACTAGCCCTAAGCAACCATTTAGTCAACTTTGTCTTTATAGATTTGCCTATTCTAGTTCATATAAATTAAATCATACAATATGTAATATTTTGTGACTGCCTTTTTTCTCTTAGTGTACTGTTTTTAAAGTTCATTCAATGTTGCCACATATGAGTATTTCATATTTCTTTTTATTGCTAAATAATATTCCATCATATGCATGTACCACATTTTATTTTATTTATCCATTCCTCAGTTGATGGACATTTGGGTTGTTTGCACTTTTTTTTTTTTTTTTTTTTCAGAAACAGGGTCTCACTCTGTTGCCCATGCTGGATTGCGGTGCTGCAATCATAGCTCACTGCAACCTTGACCTCCCATGCTCAAGTGATCCTCCCACCTCAGCCTCCCAAGTAGCTGGGACTACAAGTTCCCTTTTCTCTTGGGTATATGCCGAAGAGCAGAATTGCTGGGTCAAATGGAACTCTGTTTAACTTTTCAAGAAACTGCCAGACTATTTTCCAAATCAGCTGCACCACTTCACATTCCCACCAGTAGTGTAAGAGGATTCTAATTTCTCCACATACCCACCAACATTATTATTATGACTTTTTGATTATAGCCATTTTAGTTTGTATGAAGTGGTATCTCACTGTAGTTTTGATCTGCATTTCCCTGATGACTAACGTTGGGCATCTTTTTTTTCCCCCCCGAGACAGAGTCTTGCTCTGTCACCCAGGCTGGAGTGCAGTGACACAATCTCAGCTCACTGCAACCTCCAACCTCCACCTCCCGGGTTCAAGCGATTCTCCTGCCTCAGCCTCCTGTGTATGGGCATCTTTTTATGGGCTTATTAGCTATTTGTATATCCCCTTTGGAGAAATGTCTATTCAGATCTTTTGCCCATGAAAAACTTTGTTTTAAAAGGTTAGGCCAGGTGTGGTGGTTCATGCCTGTAATCCCAGCAATTTGGGAGGCTGAGGCTGGCGGATCACCTGAGGTCTGGAGTTTGAGACCAGCCTGACCAACATGGAGAAACCCCATCTCTACTAAAAATACAAAATTAGCCAGGCATGGTGGCGCAGCACCTGTAATCCCAGCTACTCGGGAGGCTGCAGCAAGAGAATCACTTGAACCCAGGAGGCGGAGGTTGCAGTGAGCCAAGATCGTGCCATTGCACTCCAGGCTGGGCAACTAGAGTGAAACTCTGTCTCAAAGAAAGAAAGAGAGAGAGAGAGGAAGAGGAAGAAAGGAAGGAGGGGAAGGAAGGAAGGAAGGAAGGAAGGAAGGAAGGAAGGAAGGAAGGAAGGAAGAAGGTTAAGTGCAGATTAGACTCTTATTATCTGGATTGCTTCATATCTAATCCTCTCTTACATAAATTATGTAAGTCCTAATTGTATCAATTAGAGTTCTTCTGGCCCTTTCTAGTTCAATGAATCTATAGTTTAAAAGAATTTTCGTATCTGAAGTTTGATTTTTGTAGAATACAAGCTGAAGACAAAATGCTACAAAATGTCCCCTCTCCCACAGAGGTGAATTTTTGAGTAAGAGTCTGCGGAGATGCATTTCAGGAAGATCCTTTGTTTCAGGGGCAAGTCCTACAGAACAGAACAGCCTCTCCATACTGAAGCAAAACCTGGCAGTGGGCTAATGGGCTTCATTTCCTCTGGCATTTTAGAGTGATTGCCTGAAAAAAAATAAACCTCGCTTTTGTCTGAATTACAACATGATGGGCTGATTCATCTTTAACCCCCACTGAAAGGGTGTAGCTGAGTTGCTTCACCAAATGTATGATGTAGCATGAAAATATGCATCCCAAGAAAGGCAGTTCAGCAGGGTCTCTGTATAAGAATATGCTCAGCCTTGGTGGAAATGCTAACACTTGGCTTCCAGACCTTTCCCTTCCTCTCTAAATGAGTTGCTCCATTTATGTGTGAACACTTTAAATTTTTTTTTTTTTTTTTGAGACAGGGTCTCTCTATAGCCCAGGCTGGAGTGCAGTGGAGCGATCTTGGTTTACTGCAACCTCCACCTCCCAGGTTCAAGTGATTCTCCTGCCCCAGCGTCCCCAGTAGCTGGGATTACAGGCGCACACCACCACGACAGGCTAATTTTTGAATTTTTACTAGAAACTGGGTTTCATCTTGTTGGCCAGGCTGGTCTCGAACTCCTGACCTTGTGATCCACCCACCTCAGCCTCCCAAAGTGCTGGGATTACAGGCGTGAGCCACTGCGTCCGGCCCCCTTTCTCTTCTTTTAAACAAAAAACAATGTACATTATTATCCATCACTAACACGGATACCACTGCCCTTAATAGTATAATAGAATTAAAAGAAATGTCCTGGGCCCAGCCTGGAGGCTCACACCTGTAATCCCAGCACTTTGGGAGGCCAAGGCGGGTGGACCACCTGAGGTCAGGAGTTAGAGACCAGCCTGACCAACATGGTGAAACCCCGTCTCTACTAAAAATACAAATATTAGCCAGGCGTGGTGGCAGGTGCCTGTAATCCCAGGTACTGGGGAGGCTGAGGCAGAAGAATCACTTGAAACTGAGAGGCAGAGGCTGCAGTGAGCCAAGATCATGCCACTGCACTCCAGCCTGGATGACAGAGTGAGACTCCAAAGAAGAAAGAAAGAAAGAAAGAAAGAAAGAAAGAAAGAAAGAAAGAAAGAAAGAAAGAAAGAAAGAAAGAAAGAAAGAAAGAAAGAAAGAAAGAAAGGAAGAAAGAAAGAAAGAAACCTAAAATAATGTTAACTGAAGGACAACATATCAACATATCTAAATGATCATCAGAGGGTGGGCATTTTAGAAGAAGAAAAAAAAACAGACCATGGGGTTTTCCGATTATCCAAGAGTCTCACAGCCCATCTATGGCTACATGAAGTGAAATGAATAAAAGGCAAATAAGGCCACTCATATGGTTTGGCTGTGTCTCCACCCAAATCACATCTTGAATTGTAACTCCCACAATTCCCATGTGTCATGGGAGGAACCTGGTAGGAGGTAATTGAATCATGGGGGCAGGTCTTTCCTGTGCTTTCTCATGATAGTGAATCAGTCTCATGAGATCTGATGGTTTTAAAAAAGTTTCCTGGTCGGGTGCCGTGGCTTACGCCTGTAATCCCAGCACTTTGGGAGGCCAAGGCAGGGGGATCACCAAATCAGGAATTCAAGACCAGCCTGGTCAACATGGTGAAACCCCATCTCTACTAAAAATACAAAAATTAGGCCAGGTGTGGTGGCTCACGCCTGTAATCCCAGCACTTTGGGAGGCCGAGGCAGGTGGATCACCAAATCAGGAGTTCAAGACCAGCCTGGCCGGCCAGGCACGGTGGCTCACGCTTGTAATCCCAGCATTTTGGGAGGCCGAGGCGGGTGGATCACGAGGTCAGGAGATCGAGACCATCCTGGCTAACACGGTGAAACCCCATCTCTACTAAAAAAAAAAAATACAAAAAATTAGCCGAGCGTGGTAGCGGATGCCTGTAGTCCCAGCTACTTGGGAGGCTGAGGCAGAAGAATGGCGTGAACCCGGGAGGTGGAGCTTGCAGTGAGCTGAGATTGCGCCACTGCACTCCAGCCTGGGTGACAGAGCGAGACTCCATCTCAAAAAACAAAACAAAGAAAAAAAAAAAAAAAGACCAACCTGGCCAACATGGTGAAATCCCATCTCTACTACAAATACAAAAATGAGTCCAGGTGTGGTGGCTCACGCCTGTAATCCCAGCACTTTGGGAGGCCAAGGCAGGCAGATCACCAAAGGTCAGGAATTCGAGATCAGCTGGCTAACATGGTGAAACCCCATCTCTACTAAATATACAAAATAGCTGGGCATAGTGGCACACACCTGTAATCCCAGCTACTCAGGAGGCTGAGGCAGGAGAATCGCTTGAACCCGGGAGGTAGATGTTGCAGTGAGCCAGGATCGCATCACTGCACTCCAGCCTGGGCGACAGAGTGAGACTCAGTCTCCAAAAAAAAAAAAAAAATACAAAAATTAGCCAGGCGTGGTGGCGGGCACCTGTAGTCCCAGCTACTCGGGAGGCTGAGGCGAGAGAATGGCATGAACCCGGGAGATGGAGCTTGCAGTGAGCCGAGATTGCACCACTGCACTCCAGCCTGGGCGACAGTGTGAGACTCCATCTCAAAAAATAAAATAAAATAAAGTAAAATAAAAATTAATAATAATTCAGTGTTTCAAAAGGTTTCAAAAGGCCAGTAAGGAATTAATACATGTTTAAAGAATTTTCTTGACAAAATGGTTGAAGGCTCATTGGTTACATATGACAATTAAATGAGATAAAGCATAGAAGGTTATCCCTCAAACACAGAAAGAAATAAAAATGTTGTCAGTTATTATTATAACTTAAAAATCTGATACATAAAAAAGTGCTTTTTTATAGAAGTCAGAAGAAAGTAGGTTGAGCATTTTTAATACTAATCTTTTAAATACCTTTGCTCTGCCAGGAAATTAATTTTCATAAAGCAATACATTGTTGGATCTCACCCTGAGGAAGATCTTCCCTGGGCACCCTATTTTAACAGTACCCCATCACCTCTAGCTCTTTACTTTGATTTTGTATGCTTTATAACCTATTACCATATGAAACTAAAGATATGTATAAAGTCATTTCTCTAAAGCTTCTCCTAAAGTTCACAGCTAAAATACTATGATTTTCTTCTGGTTTTTAAATAGTCCTCTTGTTAGAAAAGATTTAGCCCTTATCCTCAATCTCACAGCCACTAAATAGTCAATTCACACAAGCCAAGTGATTTGTAGAATAGGAGTCTCTGCAAACTGAGTCCAACCAGCTTGAATAATAACATCATAACATAATGGGATCCCTTTATAGTGGTAGTGTCCAGGTCCAAATACCAAAATTCCTATTTTGAGCTGTATTAAGATTTTCTAATTGTAGCTATGTTTCAAGAGAAGCTTGGTCTATGGATAGCTGAAGCCATGTAAAACAAGCATTCTTATCACATGGGTCCAATATCACTGATTTTACATGGCAGATAGACCTTAAAATGCATTCCTACTTTTCCCACTCCCTCCCACATTCTTTAAAAGGGTAGGGTTTATTATCTCTCTGAATACTCAAATGAAAACTTAAGTGTATAAACAAAACTAGACAAATCCTTGGATTAAGATGGGAGGAAGATGGTCTTTTGACCTCTGAATATTAGTTTGATCTAACATCTTTTTTTTTTTTTTTTTTTTTTGAGACAGAGTCTCATTTTGTTGCCCAGGCTGGAGTGCAGTGGCGTGATCTCGGCTCACTGCAGCCTCCACCTCCCGGGTTCAAATGATTCTCCCACCTCAGCCTCCTGAGTAGCTGGGACTAAAGGCCTGCGCCACCACACCTGACTAATTTTTTTTTGTATTTTTCTTAAAGACAGTGTTTCACCATGTTGGCCAGGCTGGTCTTGAACTCCTGACCTCAGGTGATCCACCTACCTCCCAAAGTCCTGGGATTACAGGCATGAGCCACCGCACTCAGCCTGATCTAAGTTCTTTAAATGATCACTCCATATTGTTAAACAATGTTTCTAAGTGAGAGGTAGAGAATTATATTAGATGGTAGGAGGCCTGAAAGGGTGAAGACAATTTAGAGAAAACTAGTTATTTCCTTGGCACAAAGTAAATCCTACTACTCCTGAAGTGTAAGAAAAAATAAAAATAAAAATAATAAAAATAATTCTTTGATCAAATAATTTTTTTAATTGACTTGTTCTGATCATTAGTGCCTACTTGTTCAGCCCACTATCCTTACATGCATTAGTGGATTCCTTCTCTTTTTTTATCTCTGAAGATTCCAAGAGTAGATCAGTGGATTCCTTAAATGTTAAAGAAACCCTGTCTTCTGTAGTCCCACCTACTCTAGAGGCTGAGACAGGAGAATCGCTTGAACCCAGGAGGTGGAGATTGCAGTGAGCCGAGATCACGCCACTGCACTCCAGCCTGGGTGACAGAGTGAGACAGAATGACTCTGTCTCAGAAAAAAAAGTAAAGAAAGAAACCCTTGCAATCAGAGAGAAAAAGAGAATTAGAACTTAAAGTGACCAATGTTAAATATACTATTATATTTGGACTATATATAAACTAGAAACCTCCGGGGCCTGGCCTCGGGTGGAGTTGTCTTGCAGCTGGTTGCTGGGCTCTCTTCTGTCTTCCCAACCTGATGTCATCCACTTCCACAACTTTAAATGCCATGAAAGTGATGGCTTGCCATTTCCAGCCCTGCCCTCTTCCTGGGCTCCATTGTCCCTCTGTCCTCAACCATGTGGCTGTTTCCTGGGTACCATAAAAGTGCCACGAAGGAAACCCAGCTCTTCTCTCCAGACCTTACCCCAAACACCTCCTTCTCATCTTAATAACACCATCAGTTGCTCAGTCACAAAACTTGGGCATTCTTGATCTCTCCCGACCTCACCCCCACCATCGGGGGAGGACTCACCAAGAAACTCCAGAAGCTCAAGTGTCAGGGACTCTCCTTTGCTCAGGACCCTCTATCTCATTTTGTGTTATCCCATTGCAGGGTCCTCTATCTCATTTTGTGTTTAGTTTTTATTTTTTCTTATAGAAGGCCCTCAAACTGTATGATTTAGGCCTCACAAACCTTGGATAGGCCTCTGCACCCTCTGTCCAGCTCATTTCCAAAAGAAAACTATCTCAAAAAATAAAAATAAAAAAGGAAAGAGAAACGAAAACCATCTAAAACCGACCACCGTGAACACTGTTGATTGCTACCACCTCAGTCCAAGCCCCATCCCACCCCACCCCATACTGCAGCCAAGATGATCTTTGAAAGTTGAAAGCTTTTCAGGTCAGATCTCTTTCTTAACCCTCCACTGGATTCCCCTTTCCCCTAGAACAAGTCACACTACAAGAGGCAGGACACGGTGGCTCACACCTGTAACCCCAGCACTTTGGGAGGCTGAGGCGGATGGATCACCTGAGGTCAGGAGTTCAAGACCAGCCTGGCCAACATGGTGAAACCCCATCTCTACTAAAAATACAAAAATTAGCCAGACGTGGTGGCAGGCACCTGTAATCCCAGCTACTCGGGAGGCTGAGGCAGGAGAATTGCTTGAACCTAGGAGGCAGAGGTTGAAGTGAGCCAAGATCACGCCACTGCACTCCAGCCTGGGTGACACAGCAAGACTGTGCCTCAAAAAAAAAAAAAAAAAAAAAAAAGAGAACAAGTCACACTACAGAAGTATCACAATGCCCTAGTGGCAGAACACGCTGCTGAACTATCAGGGTGCCCTGGGTGATCTGGCCTCTGCTGGACTCCCAACCCTCTCAGCTTTAGCTATCCCCTTCTTTCCTTCCTGGAATACCCCGACTTGTTTTTGCCTCTGTCCTTCGTATTGTCACCTCTGCTTGAGAGAGTCTCCTCCGTTTCTTCATTTGCCTCATCTTTCATTGTCACCTCCTCTCAAAAGAGTGTCCCAGCAGGGCACAGTAGCTCACACCTATAATCCCAGCACTTTAGGAGGCCGAGACCAGTGGATCACAAAGTCAGGAGTTCAAGACCAGCCTGGCCAACATGGTGAAACCCCGTCTCTACTAAAATACAAAAAAAAATTAACCGGGTGTGGTGGCGGGCGCCTGTAGTCCCAGCTACTCAGAAGGCTGAGACAGGACAATTGCTTGAACCTGGGAGGTGGAGGTTGCAGTGAGCCTAGATAGCGCCACTGCACTCCAGCCTGGGTGACAGAGTGAGACTCTGTCTCAAAGGAAAAAAAAAAAAAGACTGTGTCCCTAGGGTATGACCCCACCCCCAATCCAGTCATTCGTGATCCCATTATCTTCTTTTTTCACCTATAACTATATGCAAGTATCTTATCAGTTTACTTGTTTATCATCTGAATTCTTTCAAAAGAGCTAATCTCCCTGAAGGTGGGAACCCTGTCCGCATGCTCACCATAGAATCCCCACAGCCTAGCAGCACCTCCCACAGAGGGGTGCCTAATATTTTTCTAAACAAATGAATGAAGGAAATGTTCATTAAACAAATACTACTGCAGTTAAATGTGGCATCAAGCAGTACTACACATAGGGTGCATGGAATTGAAGCCTATGAACCATTATAAGGTCCCTTTCATTTGTTCCTCATTAACTGTGGATGACTAAAAATCCATGCTGCCAATAGCTCCAACTATGAGACGTGGATTGATGTCACAATTCAGACTCCATGATGTATGTCCTCATAATGCAGGAGGTGAAATGTGTATGTCATCTGTCCAAATTGTAAGACACTTGCTGTAAGTAGCAAAAAGATGGGAAGGAAAGTCTATAGGCCAAATCATATCTGAATCTCCCCATTCTCCCTCTCCACAAATATTGGTTTAGGAATTCTCCGAGGTTTGAAGGTTATGAATGGTTATCATTCAAGGATTCAGAACTGAGGTAAAAATACTGTGAATGATATGGAAAAAAAATCACTAATTGAAGTCTAAATCAATATCCTTCAGCTCTCTGAGGAAATGTATTTTTAATATAATAGCTTTATTGAGATATTCATACACCATAAAGTTCAAACTTTTACTTTTTTATTTTATTTATTCGGTTTTTTTTTTTTTTTTGAGATGGAGTTTCACTCTTGTCACCCAGGCTGGAGTGCAATGGCATGATCTCGGCTCACTGCAACCTCCACCTCCTGGGTTCAAGCAATTCTCCTGCCTCAGCCTCTTGAGTAGCTGGGATTATAGTCGCGCACCACTACGCCCAGCTAATTTTTGTACTTTCAGTAGAGACAGAGTTTCACCATGTTGGCCAGGCTGGTCTCGAACTCCTGACCTCAGGTGATCCACCTGCCTGAGCCTCCCAAAGTGCTGGGATTACAAGCATGAGCCACTGCACCCAGCATGAAGTTCAACCTTTTAAAGTGTACAATGGAGTGTTTAGTATATTCAGTGGGTTGTACATTCATCACTATCACTCTTTCCTCACCCTAAAAGAAAATTCCATACCTACTAGCACTCACTGATTCCCCTACCCACCCCATGCCCAGGCACATGGCGAGCACCAATCTACTGTCTATGGATGTGCTGATTCTGGACATTTCCCGTAAGTGGGACCAAAAAAATGTGTGGTCTTTGTGTCTGATTTCTTTCAGGCAGTCTAATGAGTTTAAGGTTCACTCATGTTGTTACATGTATCATTACTTTATTCTTTTATTGCCAAGTAATATTTCCTTGTATAGTTAGATGACATTTTGTTTATCCATTCACCAGTGGATGGACAGTTGAATTGTTTCCACTTTTTGGCTATGGTGAATAATGTTGCCATGAACATTCATGTTCAAGTTTTTGTGTCGACATATGTTGTCTTTTCTCTTGCATGTATACCTAGGAGTGAAATTACTGAGTCAAATGGTAACTCAGGCTGGACTGCAACGGCACGATCTCGGCTCACCACAACCTCCGCCTCCCAGGTTCAAGTGATTCTCATGCCTCAGCCTCTCGAGTAACTGGAATTACAGGCATGCGTCACCACACCCAGCTTATTCAGACTGTTTTCCAAATTGGCTGTAACATTTTATGTTCGTATTAGCAAAGTATGAGCGTTTGAATTTCTCCACATTCTTGTCAACACTTGCTATTGCCTTTTTTATTAAAACCATTCTATTGGGTATGAAGTGGTATCTTACATTGTGGTTTTGATTTGCATCTCCCTAATGATGAACGATGTTGCACATCTTTTCATGTGCTTATTGGCCATTTGTATATTTTCTTTGGAGAAATGTCTATTCAAATGTTTTACCCATTTTTTAAATTGGGTTGTCTTTTTTTAATTGAGAGTAGGGCTTTTTAAATATTCTGAATATAAGTCCCTTATAAGACTATGATTTGTGGCCAGGCGCAGCGGCTCACGCCTGTAACCCCAGCACTTTGGGAGACCAAAGTGAGTGGATCACTTGAGGTCAGGAGTCCAAGACCAGCCTGGCCAACATGGTGAAACCCCATCTGTACTAAAAATACAAAAATTAGCTGGGCGTGGGGGCGCACACCTGTAATCCCAGCTAATCTGGAGGCTGAGGCAGGAGAATCGCTTGAACCTGGGAGGCGGAGGCTGCAGTGAGCTGAGATCATGCCAATGCATTCCAGCCTGGGTGACAGAGTGAGGCTTTGTCTCAAAAAAATATATATTATTTGCATATATTTTCTCTCATTCTGTGGGTTGTCTTTTAACTTTCTTGATGGTGTCCTTAAAAGCACGAAGGTTTTAATTTTGTGAGGTTCAATGTATCCATTTTTCTCTTCTGCCTTTTGTGATTTTGATGTCATAGCTAAAAAATGATTGCCTACCCCAAAGCGATGAAGATTTAGTCCTATATTTTCTTGTAATAATTTTATAGTTTTAGCTCTTACATTTAGTCTATGATCCATTTTGAAGTTTTTATGATGTGAAGTATGGGTTCAGCTTCATTCTAATGCATGTGGATATCAAGTTGTACTGGCAACAATCTTTCCACAGTGAACAGTCATGGCTCCTATATTAGCCAGGGTCCTCAAGAGAAAATGAACCAATAAGAAATAGATAGGATGGGCACAGTGGCTCACACCTGTAATCCCAGCATTTTGGGGGGCCCAGGCAGGCAGATGACTTGAGGTCAGGAGTTCGAGACCAGCCTGGCCAACATGGTGAAACCCCTGTCTCTATTAAAAATACAAAAAATTAGGTGGGTATGGTGAGGCACATCTGTAGGCCCAGCTACTCAGGAGGCTGAGGCACAAGAATCACTTCAGCCTGGGAGGCAGAGGTTGCAGTGAGCCAAGATTGCGTCACTGCACTCCAGCCTGGGTGACAGAGTGAAACTGTCTCAAAAAAAAAAAAAAAAGGTAGATAGAGATTTATTTTAAGGAATATGCTACATAATTATGAGAGATGGCAAGTTCAAACCCTGCAGGGCAGGCTAGCAGGCTGGAAATTCAGGTTTGAGTTGATGTTGCAGTCTTGAGTTTGAAATCTGAAGGGCAAACCAGCAGGTGGAGATTCGGGCAGGGTTTCCGTGCTGTGGTCTTGTAGCAGAACAGTTTCTTCCCCCAGAAACCTCCATTTTTGCTATTAAGGCCTTCAACTGATTAGATGAAGCCCACCCACCGTGTGGAGGGTAATTTGCTTTAGTTAAAGTCAACTGATTATAAATGCTAAATTGTATCCACAGATACTTTCCCAGCAACATCTAGACTGCCGTTTGACCAAACAACAGGGCTCCAACAGCCTAGCCAAGCTGAAACATAAAATTAACCATCACAGTACCTTTGTCAAAAATCAATCTGACAACACATGTAAGGTTTATTTCTGGAGTCGCTATTCAATTCCATTGATCTATATGTCTGTCCTTATGCCAGTAACAGTGTCTTAATTATTATAGCTTTTTTATTTTTATTTTTTTTTGAGATGGAGTCTAGCTCTGTCACCAGGCTAGAGTGTAGTGGTGGAATCTAAGCTCACTGCAACCTCCGCCTCCCGGGTTCAAGTGATTCCCCTGCCTCAGCCTCCCAAGTAGCTGGGACTATAGGCACGCACCCTCATGCCTGGCTAATTTTTTGTATTTTAGTAGAGATGGGGTTTCACCATGTTGGCCAGGATGGTCTCGATCTCCTGACCTCATGATCTGCCCGCCTCGGCCTCCCAAAGTGCTCGGATTATAGGTGTGAGCCACTGCCCCCAGCCATTATTATAGCTTTATAATAAGCCTCGAATTCAGCAACTGTTAATCCTTCGAATTTTGTTTTTTTCCACTGCTTTGGCTACTCAGAGTCTCTTGCAACTCTAGATGAATTTTTAGAATCAGTTTGTCCAATTTACACTCCTACCCACAGTGTTTAAGCATTCCTATTTCTCCACAGCCTCACCAGCATCTGTTGTTTCCTGACTTTTTAATGATCACCATTCTAACTGGCATGAGATGGTATTTCATTGTGGTTTTGATTTGCATTTCTCTAATGACCAGTGAGGATGAGCTTTTTTTCATGTTTGTTGGCAACATAAATGTCTTCTTTTGAGAAGTGTCTGTTCATATCTTTTGCCCACTTTTTGATGGGGTTGTTTTTTTCTTGTAAATTTGTTTAAGTTATTTGTAGATTCTGGACATTAGCCCTTTGTCAGATGGATAGATTGCAAAAATTTTTTCCCATTCTGTAGGCTGCCTGTTCATTCTGATGACAGTTTCTTTTGCTGTGCAGGAGCTCTTTAGTTTAATTAGATCCTATTTGTCAATTTTGGCTTTTGTTGCAATTGCTTTTGGTGTTTTAGTCATGAAGTCTTTGCCCATGCCTATGTCCTAAATGATATTGCCTAGGTTTTCTTCTAGGGTTTTCATGATTTAAATCTTTAATCCATCTTGAGTTAATTTTTGTATAAGGTGTAAGGAATGGGTCCAGTTTGTGTTTTCTGCATATGACTTGCCAGTTTTCCCAGCACCATTTCTTTTTTTTTTTTTTTTTTTTTTTTTTTTTTTTTTTTTTTTTTTTTAGAATGAGTCTCACTCTGTCACCCAGGCTGGAGTGCAGTGGCACGATCTCGGCTCACTGCAAGCTCCACCTCCTGGGTTCATGCCATTCTCCTGCCTCAGCCTCCCGAGTAGCTGGGACTATAGGCACCTGCCACCACGCCTGGCTAATTTTTTTTTGTATTTTTACCAAAAAAAAGTAGAGACGGGGTTTCACTGTGTTAGCCAAGATGGTCTCGATCTCCTGATCTCATGATCCGCCCGCCTTGGCCTCCCAAAGTGCTGGGATTATAGGCGTGAGCCGCCACACCCAGCCTCCCAGCACCATTTCTTATATAGGGACAGTGTGGCGATTCCTCAAGGATCTAGAACCAGAAATACCATTTGACCCAGCAATCCCATTACTGAGTATATACCCAAAGGATTATAAATCATTCTACTGTAAAGACACATGCACACGTATGTTTATTGCAGTACTATTTACAATAACAAAGACTTGGAACCAACCCAAATGCCATCAACGATAGACTGGATAAAGAAAATGTGGCACATGTATACCATGGAATACTATGCAGCCATAAAAAAGAATGAGTTCATGTCCTTTGCAGGGACATGGATGAAGCTGGAAGCCATCATTCTCAGTAAACTAACACAGGAACAGAAAACCAAACACCACATGTTCTCACTCATAAGTGGGAGCTGGACAATGAGAACACATGGACACAGGAAGGGGAACATCACACACCAGGGCCTGTCGGGGGCTGGGGGACAAGGGAAGGGAGAGCATTAGGACAAATACCTAATGCATGCAGGGCTTAAAACCTAGATGATGGGTTGATAGGTGCAGCAAACCACCATGGCACATGTATACCTATGTAACAAACCTGCACGTTCCACACATGTATATCGAAACTGAAAGTCAAATTTAAAAAACTATCAGCTTGTCTATATCTGAAAAACAAAGGCAATTGGAATTTTAATTGGGATTACCTTGAATCTATAGATTAAGGGAGGGGGGTATCACCATCTTAATAATATTAAATCTCCCAATCCATGCATATAGACTGTTTCTATTTATTTAGATCTTCTTTAATTTCTTCCAACAATGCTTTATAATTTTCAGCATACAAGTTCTACAGTTCTGTGAAAGTTACTGTTACTTTGCTACTGAGTCTTATTCTTTTTTGATGCTATTGTAAATAAAACTTTTCTTAATTTCATTTTCAGATTGTTTATTGCTAGTGTATGGAATTACAATTGATTTTTATATATTGATCTTGTCTCCTGCAACCTTGCTGAACTTGTTTTGTTTGTTCTAATAGTTTGTGTGTGTGTGTGCTTGTGTGAATTCCTTAGGATTTTGTCTATACGAAATCATGTCACCTGTGAATAGAGATAGAACTTCCAGGCCGGGCGCGGTGGCTCATGCCTGTAATCCCAGCACTTTAGGGAGGCCGAGGCAGGCGGATCATGAGATCATGACAGAGATCGAAACCAACCTGGCCAACATGGTGAAACCCCATCTCTACTAAAAATACAAAAATTAGCTGGGTGTGGTGGCGCGTGCCTTAATCCCAGCTACTCAGGAGGCTGAGGCAGGAGAATCGCTTGAACCAGGGAGGTGGAAGTTGCAGTGAGCCAAGATCTGCACTCCAGCCTGGGTGACACAGCAAGGCCCCCTCTCAAAAAAAAAAAAAAAAAAAGAGATAGAACTTCCAGTAAAATACTGAGTAAAAATGGTGAGAATAGACATTCTTGTCTTGTCTTGATCTCAGGGAGAAAACATCCAGTTTTTCTCAACTAAATATGATGTTAGCTGTGAGTCTGTCACAGATGGCTTTTATGAAGTCGAAATCCCTCTTTATTCCTAGTTTGTTGAGTGTTTTAATAATGAAAAGGGACTGGATTCTCTGAAAAGTTTATCCTGCATCAATTGAGATGCTCATATAGTTTTTATGCTTTATTAATATGGTATATTACATTGATTTTCATATGTTATGCCAACCTTTCATTCCTGGGATAAATTTCACTTCGTCATGGTAGATAATCCTCTCTATATGTTGTTTAATTCAGTTTGCTAGTATTTTGTTTAGAATTTTTTGTGTCAATATTGGTCTACAGTTTTTTTGTTTTTGGCAGCAGGGCACAACTGGCCTTATAAAATGATTTATTATGTGTCCACTCTACTATTTTCTCACAAAGTTTGAGTAGGAATGGTGTTAATTGCTGTTTAAATGTTTGGTAAAATTCATCAGTAAAGTCATCTGGTCTAGGACTTTTCTTTGTGACTTTTAAAATTACTAATTTGGCTGGGCGCGGTGGCTCACGCCTGTAATCAAAGCACTTTGAGAGGCCAAGGCAGGTGGATCACCTGAGGTCAGGAGTTCAAGACCAAACTGACGAATACAGTGAAACCATGTCTCTACTAAAAACACAAAAATTATCCAGGTGTGGTGGTGTGTGCCTATAGTCCCAGCTACTTGGGAGGCTGAGGCAGGAGAATTGCTTGAACCAGGGAGGCGGAGGTTGCAGTGGGCTAAGATCATGCCACTGCACTCCAGCCTGGGTGACAGAGCAAGACTCTGTCTCAAAAAATAATAAAATAAAATAAAATAACTAATTCAATAGTTTTACTTGCTGTAGATCTATTCATATTTTCTATTTCTTCATGAATCACTTTTGATTTGCATTTTTCTAGAAATGTGTCCATTTCCTCTAGGTTATCTAATTTGCTAGCACACAATTGTGTAAAGTATTCTCTTATAATTCTTTTTATTTCTGAAAGCTGGGTAGTGATGTCTCCTCTTTCATTCCTGATTGTAGTATTTCAGTCTCCCCTTTTTTTTCTTGGTCAGTACAGCCAAAAGTTTGTGAATTGTGTTGATCTTCTCAAAGAAAGAATTTTGGGTTATTTTTATTTTCTCTTTTTAAATTTTCTATTTCATTAATTTCCTTTTTAGTCTTCTTTCTCTTTCTTTTTCTTCCTTTCTCTTTCTTTCTTGCTTTCTCTCTTTCTACTTGTTGTAGATTTAGTTTGCCCTTCTTTCTTTAGTATCTAAGGAAGTAGGTTATTGATTTCTTCTTTTCTAATTCATAAGGACAGCTCTAAGTGTCCCTATGAGCGTTGCTATCACTGCTATCCCATAAGTTTTGGTATCTTATATTTTTGTTTTCATTCATCTGAAAGTATTTTCTGTTTGTTTGTTTGAGTCTCGCTCTGTCGCCCAGGCTGGAGTGCAGTGGCACGATCTCAGCTCACTGCAAACTCCGCCTCCCAGGTTCATGCCATTCTCCTGCCTCAGCCTCCCAAGTAGCTGTGACTACAGGTGCCCACCACCACGCCCGGCTAATTTTTTGTATTTTTAGTAGAGACGGCGTTTCACCATGTTAGCCAGGATGGTCTCAATCTCCCGACCTTGTGATCCACCCACCTCGGCCTCCCAATATGCTAGGATTATAGGTGTGAGCCACCTCGCCCAGCTCAAAGTATTTTCTAATTTCTCTTGTGATTTTTTTCAATATAGAGAAGGGGTCTCACTCTGTCTGTCACCCAGGTTGGAATGCAGTGGTGCTATCATTGCTCACTGTAACTTTGAATTCCTGGGCTCAAAGGATCCTCCCACCTCAGCCTTCCAAAGCACTGTGATTAGAGACATGAAGCACCGTGCCAGGCCATCTTGTGATTTCTTCTTTGATGCACTTGTTATTTAGGAGTATGCAGTTTAATCTCTTGTGAATTTCTCAAATTTCCTTTTGTTCTTGATTTCTAATTTTATTCTGTTGTGGTCAGAGAACATACTTTGTATGGTTTCAATCCTTTAAAATTGACTGAAGCTTGTTTTACAGCCTAACATATCATCTATCCTGGAGAATGTTCCATATTCACTTGAGGAAAATGTTTACTCTGCTGCTTTTGGGTGGAGTGTCTTACACTTGTCTTTTAGGTGTAGTTGGTTTATCTTGTTCTTTGTCTTCCATTTACCATTGATCTATCCAGTTATCCTATCCGTTATTGAAAGGTGGGAACAGAAGTCTCAAACTATTTTTGTTGAATTATCTATTTCTCCCTTAATTCTGTCAGGTTTTGCTTTATGTATTTTGGTGCTGTTAGGCACATGTGTTTAAAACTGTTCTATCTTCCTGATTGAATTTTTTATTATAAAAATGTCCTCTTTATCGCTAATGACATTTTTTGTCTTAAAATCTGTTTTGTCTAAAATTAAGAGATCCATTCCACCTGCTTTTGTTTTTTGTCTTTTCGAGATGGAGTCTTGCTCTGTCACTCAGGCTGGAGTGCAGTGGCACCATCTCGGCTCATTACAGCCTCTGCCTCCCAGGTTCAAACAGTTCTCATATCTCAGCCTCCCAAGTAGCTGACAGTACAGCCGCCTGCCACTACACCCAGCTAACATTTGTAATTTTAGTAGAGACGGGGTTTCACCATGTTGGCCAAACTGGTCTTGAACTCCCGACCTCAAGTGATCCACCCACCCTGGCCTCCTAAAGTGCTGGGATTACAGGCACCTGCCACTATGCCTAGCTAACGTTTGTATTTTTAGTAGAGACGGGTTTTCGCTATGTTGGCCAGGCTGTATATCTGCTTTTGAATACTGTTTGCATGGTGTGTCTTTTTCTATCCTTTTATTTTCAACCTATTTGTGTCCTAAGAAAAATCATTTAACTTAGAAATGAAATCTTTCTGCTAAGTGTGTGTATATATATATATATATATATATATATATATATTTTTTTTTTTTTTTTTTTTTTTTTTTGATACCTAGTCTCGCTCTGTCGCCCAGGCTGGTGTGCAGTGGCACGATCTCAGCTCACTGCAAGCTCCGCCTCCCAGGTTCACACCATACTCCTGCTTCAGCCTCCCAAGTAGCTGGGACTACAGGTGCCCGCCACCATGCTCGGCTAAATTTTTTGTGTTTTAGTAGAGACGGAGTTTTACCATGTTAGCCAGGATGGTCTTGATCTCCTGACCTCGTGATCTGCCTGCCTCGGCCTCCCAAAGTGCTGGGATTACACGCGTGAGCCACTGCACCCGGCCTCTGCTAAGTATATTTTTATTTCAGGTTTTAAAATGCAACAAATGATTTTTAAAAATCCACTTACCACTTTTAAATGAAAACAATTAACATCAAGAAAAGGTATTTTTATTTTCTCCAACTCTTAACCAGTCTTCAATTTAACTGATAAGGATTTATTCTTCAAAATCAGACGTGATTTTTAAGAATATCATCTTCAAAATTAAGTACCATCTAATGGTCCACCATTCTGTTTCTGTCAAATCAGCAGAGGAAAGAAATTCCTAAGGGAACACTGCTCAGAAAGTACTGTACCATGTCTTCAAATGCCTGAGGATCAAGTTGGAAAACTAGAAGCAACAGAAAACACAATAAGGTAACTGATTTCACCTGGGGAAAAAGTCACTTCCTTTTTTTTTTTTTTTTTTAAAGAGACAAGGTCTTGCCATGTTGCCCAGGCTGGTCTCGAACTCCTGGTCTCAGGCAATCCTCCCACCTCAGCCTCCCAAATTTCTGGGATTACAAGCATGAGCCATCACACCCAGCCAAAAGTCACTTCCTAAATGTCAATGTACAAAGTATGTAGGACACCTATGTGTAGCTAGTTCGCTATTTTATTCTCTAGCAAAGCACTGCCCAATCGAAATATAATATGAGCCACAAATACAAATCACATACGCAATTTTAAAATTTCTAGTAGCCGTATTTTTAACAAGTAAAAAAAAAGTGAAATTAATACATTTAACAATAGTTTATTAATAAATATAACTAATATTTTATTTAACACAATATATTAACATTTCTACATGTGACCAATATAAAATTGTTATTCCTAATTTCCTACTAAGTCTTTGAAATTTACTGTGTATTTTACACTTAAAATATATCTCAGGCCAGGCTCAGTGGCTCACGCCTGTAATCCCAGCACTTTGGGAGGCCAAGGCGGGTGGATCACGAGGTCAGGAGTTCCAGATGAGCCTGGCCAAGATGGTGAAACCCTGTCTCTACGAAAAATAAAAAAAAAATTAGCCGGGCATGGTGGCGGGCACCTGTAATCCCAGCTACTTGGGTGGCTGAGGCAGGAGAATCACTTGAACCCGGGAGGCAGAGGTTGCAGTGAGCTGAAATCGTGCCACTGCATTCCAGCCTGGGCGACAGAGTGGGACTCCGTCTCAAAAAAAAAAGAAAAAAGCATATCTCAGTTCAAAAACGCCATATTTCAATTGGTCAACAGTCATAATGGCTAATGGCTAATGGCTACCATAATGAGCATTGCAACTGTAGCATTGAAAGCTGGAAATAGCCTTTAAATAGCTCTGTGATAATCAAATCAAACTTGATTTTTTTCTTAACCACAATTATTATGCATTCCTATAACATGACCACTTATATAATGGGAATATAAAAATGCAATAGTCTAACAGGTAGATGTCCAATCAAAATTAAAGTTACAAATTTTAGAGGTTGCAATCTGTATTAGCAATGACAGCCACTATTTATTAAGCATTTACTCTGTGCCCGGCACTACTGCCAGGTATTTTAATCAGTAGTAAAAAATACTTCTATTACACCCAATTCAGAGAAGAAGAAACTGGGCTTGAGGAAGGTTAACTTGGGCAAGATCACACAGCATGTAGGTTGTGAAGCTATCATTTAAACTTGCACGTTGGCCGGCTCTGGAGCCTCTGCTCCCAGCCTCCCTAAAATGAATCCCTCCACCTGCAGATATCCACTGAATCTCAAATATAAAACTAAGAAAGGGCGCAAAAGAAAACAATCAAGTCAAAATTTCCCTGGCCTGTGTTCCATTCCACAATTTACTGAGGGCCTATTGTGCACAATGTCCTTCAGGATTGTTAGGGTCCCACTTGCCCCTGGCTGGGGTGCACTGACTGTATGTAACAGACTGCTTCAGAGCAGGAACTTGAAAGTTTTGATAAGAAGCAGTTGAAAAAAAATGTGAATATTTCAGCATATTTTCAATAATTTTTCAACCGTTCAAACTTTTTTTGCTGGCTCTTATCTAGGCAAGAGAAAACATCAATATTAGAGTCAGAAATCTTACTTATCAGCCAAGTGTCTATTGAATATCTGTAATCCATTCCATACACTATTTTACTCTGTACAATTGGGAGACTAATAGAAAATATGCAAGTAGATTTTATATAAACACAAATGTGATGCACATGACTATGCATCAGATGCAGGCTTAAGACTAATTACTTGTTTAAGGCCAGGCGCGGTGGCTCAAGCCTGTAATCCCAGCACTTTGGGAGGCCGAGGGGGGAGGATCGCTTGAGCCCAGGAATTCAAGACTGTCCTGGGCAATATAGCAAGACCCCATCTCTAAAAAAACAAACAAAAAGAGTAATTACTTGTTTAAGGTCACATTTAACTCCCAAATCCATCTTACTAATAAAAGAGATAATTATTGAGTATCTACTTATGCAGACACCATACTATGTGAATTTACATATATTATCCTAACTTTCAAAACACTCCTATGAAGAACTATCATTCCAATTTTACAGATGAGAAAACAAAGCCAGCATTCTTTTTCATTGTACCAGGTTAATTATTAACAAAAATAATAATGCCATCAGCTTACGTTGGTGTAGTTACAGATTATAACACTTTGATTTATAGCATCTAAATTGACCCTCATAATAAATTGTGATATCAAGAGCACAAGCGCTTACAACTACCAGGATGAGGAGTCATAGAGACTGGAGACAACTTAAAAAAATTAGATTATTCACTTGGGAGAATCACGTTATTTGCATTCAGCACTCTGCAAACCAGAAAGGGCAGACAAAACCAAATTCTATCCCAGTTGAGGAAAGCTTTCACAGAGGTCTTACAAGCCTAACTTCTCCAACCTTCTCCCATTTCCAGAACACTCCCGTCAACATGGGAGCCCATAAAACTAAGAGCAGTAGCGGGAGAGATTCTGATGCTCTCTAGTTAAGGAGCCTTGTCTCCTGCAGTATTACAAATAGGCGTCATGCCCAGGCTGCGCAGTACTTCCTAACAGCAAAAACCCTAAACTACCTAGATTTCAAGTACCAGTTGAGAGAGACTTCGTTTTCTTTCCCCCAACCTCACCCTTTTCGTAAGGGGTTGCAAATGCTCCAAGCAAATTTGCCTCCAGCACTTAATGGAAGTAATGTCAAGTCTAACAAACTGAAAGGGAAAGGAGCTGGCCATTCACAAGATAAAGCACTAAGTACATTACTTTGGGGCAGTTTTGTGTTTGTTTTTTTTATTTTAATGTGGCCAAGGCAATGGCAGCGAATACCGAGTGAGCAAAACTCAAAGTTTTCTACCCTTGCATTTTTACTTCCAATTATAAGTTAATGCTAGAAGAACTTTTATGATTAATAATATTATACTTTTTATTATCCCCATTTTATAAATGAGAAATTGAGGCTTAGTGACATTAAGCACTCAAGGTTACACAGCTAGTAAGAGACTAAACATACAAATCCCCTAGACTCAAGTTCAACGCTCTTTACTTTCCACCATTTGATCTCCTTGGGAAATAAATAAGTCTATACTCCTGAGGGCTGCCTTTATGCAATATCTTAGTTAAGTTATTTTCTTTTCTTTTCCTTTTTTTTTTTTTTTTTTTTTTTGAGAGGGAGTCTCGCTCTGTCGCCCATGCTGTAGTGCAGTGGCATGATACTGGCTCACTGCAACCTCCGTCTCCTGGGTTCAAGCGATTCTCCTGCCTCAGCCTCCTGAGTACCCGGGATTACAGGCATGTGCCACCATATCCAGCTATTTTTTTTTTATATATTTCTAGTAGAGACGCAGTCTCACCCTGTTGGCCAGGCTGGTCTCAAACTCCTGACCTCAGGGGATCCACCTGCCTCCCAAAGTGCTAGGATTACAGGTGTGAGCCACAGCACCCAGCCCCTGAGTTATTTTCTTATAAGAAAATGATACTCTTATAAACAATAATGACACTGTCTATGGGAAATGGGCTTCTAAGTGCAGTAAACTTCCCAGAAGGCTGAGCATTATAAACTCTCCAAAATGGCAAGCCTGCTACCGAAAATACAGTCCCCACCTAGGAGGTTTTCTGGACACCAGAACCAGTCTCCATTGTCAGGACATCTGCTATCTACCCCAAGTTTACTGGAATTTCTCCCATTTTGGGTGGCGGGTGGTCTCTTCATTCATTAACCTTAAAATTCTCCTTCCCTTTTGATTGGATATTTAAAACGTTAAAATAAGGCTGGGCTGTGATTTCGTGTTCTAGCAGTTGATGTCACCACTAATACAAAATTGTTTTGTTTTTAGCCTGCCTGAAATAATCTTAGGTTTACACTTTGCCTCATTAAAAAACAAGCTCCTGGCCGGGTGTGGTGGCTGAGGCCTGTAATCCTAGCACTTTGGGAGGCCAAGGCGGGAGGATCACCTGAGCTCAGGAGTTTGAGACCAGCCTGGGTAACAGGGCGAAACCCCATCTCTACCAAAACTACAAAAATTAGCCAGGTGTGGTGGCTTGTCCCTGTAGACCAGCTACTTGGAGGGGCTGAGGTGAGAGGATCGCTTGAGCTCAGGAGGCGGAGGCTGCAGTGAGATCACACCACTGCTCTCCAGCCTGGGCCACAGAGCGAGACTCTGTCTCAAAATAATAACAATAACAATAATAATAATAGTAACAAATATCTGCAAACTTGATTGGATTTCTATTATTTGTAACTATTGAGCAAATATATGTAATCTATAGACTCATTGCCAATAAAAACACATAGCACAACAGTTGTTAAAAAGTAACTGGGGATCAGGCCATTCCCTAAGCAGCCTCTAGGCAATTTATCATATTTCGCTGTTAACCTAGTCATTTGAATGAGTTGTTTTTGTCTGTTTTTCTTTTCTTTTTTTTTTGAGATGGAGTCTTGCTCTGTCACCCAGGCTAGAGTGCAATGGCGCGATCTCAGCTCACTGTAACCTCCGCCTCCCAGATTCAAGCAATTCTCCTGCCTCAGCCTCCCTAGTAGCTGGGATTACAGGCGCCCACCACCACACCTGGCTAATTTTTGTATTTTTAGTAGAGACAGGCTTTCACCATGTTGGCCAGGCTCATCTCGAATTCCTGACCTCAGGTGATCCGCCCACCTCGGCCCCCCAAAGTGCTGGGATTACAGGCGTTAGCCACCCTGTCCGGCCTGTAATTCTTAAAACCTTAATAACCTTGGCTGATGATGAAACCTCCTCAGAATCCAGACACCCCAACTATCCACACAGGAAAAAATATATCAAAATCAAACAAAAAAAAACTGCCCCCAAGTAATGTGCATAGTGGTTTGTCTAGAAGAAATAGCGTGGCATAAGAATGAAATCTTGTCACATCTAAGAAATATAAATTCAACAAAGATAGATCTGCAGACCTCCTGTAGAGAACCCATCATCGTCATGGCCCAAAACTTTCTAAGAGAATTTTCTCTAGGAATCAATTAGAATCCTTTAGAAAAAAATCTTGGCTGGCCATCACAACTGCATGTGGATCCCAGGGCTCAGCCCAGATTCTGGACACAGTGGCCAAGATTTAAAATCATTCACCAAAGAGCAAATGTTTTGACTTTCAAAGAGCAGAACTGCAGCAGAATAGCCAACAGGAAATTAAATTCCCTAAGTTAAATACTATGTACTGCCAGCGGTGTGGAACTACTCTCCATCTCACCCAATATGAAACCTCCTCACTACAGATGTAGTGTCCCTTTGGGGCATAAATGAATTGTTTTTGTAGCTGGGCGCGGTGGCTCATGCCTATAATCCTAGCACTTTGGGAGGCCGAGGCGGAGGTGGGGGGGTATCGCCTGAGGTCAGGAGTTCGAGACCAACTGGGCCAACATGGTGAAACCCCTTTTCTACTAAAAATACAAAAAAGTTAGCTGGGCATGGTGGAACATGCCTGTAATCCCAGCTACTTGGGAGGCTGAGGCATGAGAATTGCTTGAACCCAGGAGGCAGAGGTCACACTGAACCGAGATCGTGCCACTGCACTCCAGCCTAGGCTACAGAGCGAGGCTTCCACTGACACCCTTAGCCCAATGTATTGGATACAACAGGGTCTCAACAAAAGTACCCTTTGATTTGTACGCTGCTCTCTGCCTTTGGCAGCCCCAGGAGCTAAAGAACATTGCGTGTATTATCTATGCATTAGAAAGCTGAAATTGAAATTACGCCTCTAGGTTCCTAGACTGAGATTGAGATATCAGCCCTGTAAACCAGTGCTCCTTTAGGAAGAAAGGTGTCTCTCTTGACGTTCCCCAATCATTGAGAGAACATAATTCCTAAACAAGGGATTCAAAGGAACAGTCACAGATCCTGGGGTGGGGGCATGTTTGCTACGTGGACATCCGAGGACGACCGCGGGCTGGTGACGGGCGGCCTGGCGGGAGAACCCCAGGCTGAGTAACCCCTCTTCCGGGCAAGCCCCAGGCATGAGTCACTGGCGAGCACGGCGGGAGGAAGGGGCGCCCTGAGTCCACAGCCCTGGGGGAGGTCGGGAAAGCGCGGAGTCTGTGAGTGGAAGGTACATAGGAAGTGGGTCTAAAGGGACTGCCTTCCTGGGGTGGGTGAAGGGCTGGATCCCAGGGGGCGAGGGACCAAAGGGGTGGGGCCTGCTCCTGCGGCCGCGGGGAGGGGCCGGGGGTCCGCGAGGAGGCCGACCAGCCCGCGGCGCCGAAATCTCCCGCGCTCAGAAACGGGCCCCTCCTCCCCGGCCCGGCCGTGCCCGCCGGCCGGCTCCTCCCGCTGTCCCCGCGACGCAGCCCTGGCCCCAGCCCAGGCCTCGACCTCGACCCCGATCCCAGCCCAGGCCCGGCTGCGAAGCCGCCAGCCTACCCCACCCGCGCACAGCCGGCGGCCCCCGGCGCGGCCAGTGACAGCACCGCAGGGTGCGTGGCCAATCAGCGCGGCCCCCGAGGAAGCGGCCTCTGCCCCGCTCCCCTGCTCCCAGGGCCAGTGAGGCGCCGGCGCTGGCGGCCGCGGCGGGGGTGAGAGGCCACGAGGCCCCGCCCCGTCCTTCGCTTTCCCCTTTGCCCCGCCCGCCCCAAGCCCCGCGCCGTCGCTAGTGCCGGTCCCCGCGCTGGGCCCGCCCCCGCCCCTCCCGCGGCCTGGCCAGCGCGCCTCACGGCTCCTGTCTCCCTTCCCTCCCTCTCTCTCACGCGTAGCGCAATGGCGGCGGAGCAGCAACAGTTCTACCTGCTCCTAGGAAACCTGCTCAGCCCCGACAATGTGGTCCGGAAACAAGCAGAGGTAACCGAGTTCGCCGCCCGCGTCTCCGCGCCCTGGCCGATGCGCCGACCCTTTCCCGACGCCGGGCGCGCCGGGCCTCGGCCAGTCCGCGGCGGCCGCGCAGCCCACGTGTGAGGCGGCCTGCGGCTCCCGGTCGTGCCCCCGAGCTTTTCCGGCCATTGCTGCCGCAGCGCCCGGCACCAGTTACCTCCCCGCCGCCGCTCCCACCACGTGCCCCCGTCCAGGTGCGGGGTGCCGGGCGGGCCCCGGGCCCCAACTCCGCTGGCCACCCCCGTTCCGAGCTCCCCGCTTGCCCCTTTCCCGCTTTCTCCCAGCGGGAGCCCCCACCGCCCTTCCAGCCGCTGTCTCCACCCAACCTAGCGCTGTGGGTCTCCCAAACCCTGGCTGCTACCTGACCCGTCACGCCTGCTTCTACCCCCTGCTCATCTCCCACACCGTCTGTCCCTCTCTTTTTAAATGTGTGCCCTGCCTTGTCGCTACTGCCTTTTTCCATTTAGTTCTTTCTCATTCTAGTTCCTAACATCAGAAGCCAGATTTCCCTGCCCCCTCCCACCCCCAGTTTTGTAAAGTTGCCTTTAGGGTTTCTTTCTATGCAGTTTCCACCTTACTCTGGGCTTATAATACACTTACTGTGCTCTGCAGACAAATTTTCTTTGCTCTCTAGAGAATCGTGGGATAAATGGGATGTAGTGGGACTTCCGTTGTTTAACTGGGCCAGTACCATATGTTTATCTTCAACTTCATTAAATCTAACCGTAATCTTTTTTTCACACCACCTCTTGTTCCTGGCCTCCAAAATGTGGAGATACTTTCAAGTGACAGTATTTTAAATATATCTGTAAGCTCATTTACCAAGTTCACTAGAAGACTGATGTTACATTGTCAGCGTTGAGACCACGATTCTGGTGGGATACTTCCAGGGGAGGGAGAAACTTTCCAGTTTCTTAGCTGACCGCCAAACTTGGTTATATATGGGGTTTTTGCAACCAAGCGATTGAAGAGTTTTATAAGATTAAGTGAAGGATGTTCAGCCAGATATTTTTAAATAACAAAAATTAATTTTACATATAGCCAATGAAGTTGACTACAGGTCCTCTTCTGAACTCAGGCCTGAAGACTTTTCCAGGTGTCTTTAAAACGACAGTGGTAATCCTTGTTTTTAATAGATGGTGGATATGCTGGTTACACTTAGGGGTTTTATATTAAGTGAAGTAAACACACCCAAAATTCGGTTCTATGTGAAAAGGTTTTTTCAACTACTCACTTCATTAAGTTTTTATTTTTTATACATGTAATACATGTTCAGGGTAAAAATTCAAACAGTGAATAGTTTCTTATCCCGTTTCCCAAAGGTGACCGCTTTTAAGTGTCTCGTGAATCTTCCCTGAAAATTTAACATACATATTCATTTTTTACTTAATGGGCTTCTAATACTATTTACACTATTTTGCAAGTTGAATTTTCCACTCTATATTTCACATTGCCTCATGAGTGAGTTTTTTGGTCAGCTGTAGATTATACATCATATGGACAGATATTTATATAAGCAACCCTCTATGAAATGGATATTGCGGTTTCCAGTGACCTGCTCTTTTAAAAATAGTACTGTGCACAGGAGTACATGTATACCTATCTTTGCATACTTTGCCAGGTTTGCTTGTAGAATACTGAAAAGTAGCATTTGTTCCTAGAAGTAATATGCATGTATTGCACCAGTTTGCCTTGGGGATATGATGATGCTTAAAAGAATATTAATGCTTTCTGCTAACTCTTGAGATAATTTTTCGCCAAAATAAGTTTTTAATCCCAGCCTGTAATAGAAATTTTCATGTGTTACAAAGCAGAACAGCATTGTAATTAGTAAGCTAGTTTAATTCTCCCTCTTCCCTCCAGTCGCTTAAGTCTCTATTGTCAAGCCTAGTGGGGAATCTCTCTTCTATTGAACTAAATGCCAGTGTCTGGTTTAGCTTGAATTCCAGTTGGTGCCTGTTGTAAATCTTTTATCACTTACATCACTTTGGGGATAGTTATCAGCATTCAGCACATTTTCTCATAAAGAACAATTGGAAATAAGTACTGTTATTCTCTTAGTCTCTTTATTCCTAATGAAAACATTCAGATGCTAGGTTTTTACTTTCTTTGTATATCCTGAGAATATATTAATATGTAAACTAAATACTGTGATACAGAATTTTCTAATTTGACCCCCAAAAAAGTAAATGTTAAGAGAAGCTCTCCGGTGCCATATAATGCCCCTTTCTTTTTTGCCTAATGAAATAAGTGTTTTATAAGAAATCAAATGAAATAAAATTAGCATTAAGTCTGACAGAGCAAATATAGAAATATTTTCTGTGAACTGAAAAATTGGCCAGGGCTCAGTAAATATCTTTGTAATTTACTCATTCAAAATAAAAATACTTAATCGACACATAAATACCAAACTGTTGACTAAGGTGACTTCTTTTGTATTCAAATATGGTTATATATTTGGTTGAAATCATTGAAGGGACATCAAAACTCTAAAAAGTTAAAATTTTTTCATCGTATATGCCAGTTAGTAGGCTTTACATTTATTTCTATTTTTAAATATCTGTAAGGATATTTCTCTTTATAGAAAATGTTTCTCATTTGAAGAAACATATGTGAATGTCCCTGAGTCTCAGAATACAATAACGTGAATAAACCATTGAATAAATAGTTGACAAGTAGTGCAAAGTAGGGTATTCATGGTATTTATCTCTAGACATTTTTATATGACATAAGCTTAAGTATTTATTAATTATATGCATGGATTTTATTTTCTTACTAAGGTTCTCCATACAGAATTTGTTCCTCATTGACTCTGAGAATTTCACTGAGTGTTTTTTGTAGAGATAGGGTCTTGCTGTATTGCCCAGGCTGGTCTTGAACTCCTGGCCTCAAGTGATCCTCCCATCTCCCAAAGTGTTGGAATTACAGGCATGAGCCACCACACCCAGCCCATTGTTGAGATTTCAATAGACAGAGGATAACATTGAAAAATATACCTGATTGTTGAGGAACCAGGGTGTTAATAGATAAAAGTCATGCGTCCCCTCTTACTTTTCCTCATACAAGGTAGGCTCACTATAAATATTTATGAAATGAGATGAGTACATATGAGCATTTCTTCTTCATGGGCAGGGAAGAGGCGGAGGAGAAGTCTTTGCATTGTGTAAATTGTATAAGGTGGAATCAAATCGAATTGAAATTTTGTTTGCCACAACTGGTAACATTCACTGAACCTAACTGGACTAGTGCTGGGAATGGTGTTAGAAACAGTCTGTATAATTCTTATACGCTAATGTGCTAGGTACTCAGATACAAAGATAAAGAGTTACCATCCCTGTCTGTGTGGAACTTAGACTGTTTAACCATTATCCTTGACCATTGTGATGGTATTGATGTAATCCTATATTTGGATTACCACAATGGAACATATCAGATGGAGAGAACCCTCTCTCAACAGACATCATCTGTCACTCGTACTAAACTCTCCCACCATTGGCTTCTAATTCATTATGGAGTAGAGTTTAATATTTGACCCTATGTTAAGTTGAGTCAAATGTTAAGTCTGCTAGTTACCATAGTCACACCAGCAGTTCCCCCTGGGCAAGGGTAGGGAGCCTCAGGATTTATATTAGGTTTTCTGAGAGTGACAGCCTAGTAGAGAAGTTTTTGGCTGGGCGCGGTGGCTCATGCCTGTAATCCCAGCACTTTGGGAGGCCGAGGCAGGTGGATCACGAGGTCAGGAGTTCAAGACCAGCCTGGCCAAGATGGTGAAATGCCGTCTTTACTAAAAATAAAAAAAAATTAGCCAGGCACCATGGCAGGCGCCTGTAATCCCAGCTGCTCAGGAGGCTGAGGCAGGAGAATCTCTTGAACCTGGGCAGCAGAGGTTGCAGTGAGCCGAGATTGCGCCACTGCACTCTAGGCTGGGCGACAGAGTGAAACTCCCTCTGAAAAAAAAAAAAAAGTTTTTAGAAAAACTTGATTTAGACCACTGAAAATTTACGTGTTAAACATTGATCACATTACCAGTGTTAAAGTGGCTAAGCTGGGTGCTTTTTATTGTATAGTGAGATACTTTTAAAATGAAAACATACTACTGGCATAAGGAGTTGCTTTGGTAAATATTAAGTGAAAAGTCTCAAAGGTACATAACCATTTTTGCATTCAGCTTGTGAATATCTTTACATAAATTATCTCTTCTGGATAAATAAATTCAGACCATCTTCTCTCCTCAGCTGTGAATACTTTTTGGCAGTTTTCAGCATTGTTATGATCCTATGTGCTTTTTACTAGAATGGGAACTTGAGGTTATCAGAAGATCTTGAATTCTCCTTTCCCCCAAAATCTGTTCTTCCCCACACAGATATGTTTGAAAAGTTTGAAAACTGTGTAGCACTGCATAAATAAAACTGGTTGTTTAATGAAGTGAAACAGAGCTTTCAGTACCAGAGAGATTTTGAATATGGTTGGCCTTAGAGGACCAGAGTTCTGTCTGCTGTTCATTGTCTGTGGTCTTGGGCAAGTCACTAACTTATAAGCCTTTATTTCATTATCTGTTAATATCTCATGGATGCCATGGGGTGCTTAGTAAAAGGTTTAAGGTAGATGTGGATTCAAAATAGCCTTGTTTTTCCTCCCTTGTCACTTTGTTCCAGAGAAACCACGTAGATAAAGAGGTATGGTAACAATGGGGAGCAGGTAAGCTCTAAAGAAATTAATGTCACCCACATTAGACTCAACTCTAAACTGCTAGATAAGAATGGATTATCTATTTACTAAGAGGCTTCTTAGAGTAAGCAATTCCAAGTGTACTTAAATTGACTTCTTTTCCACAGTGAACGAATACCATTAGAATTGTTGCATATGAATCTGCACTTCTCTGGACAGCATATAGTTGGTTCTTGTCGTTTAATCCGTTCTGATCATCTGTCTTTTAATTGATGTCAACTTTTTTTGTTAACCAGTTTGTTGTGATTTTACATTATTAGCAGAGGATAGAGTGTCCTGAGTCACAAACCTCTTGCTAATAGATCTGCAAAAGACAATAAAGCCTCCTGGCCAAATTTATCCTGACCACATTCATTTATCTATGTAGTAAGGTTTTAGTACGATCCTTGCTTGGAAGGAAATGTAGCATAAAGGATTTGAATACTTTGTTTCTCTGACTTACTTCCAGGTGTGTGTCTGGTGGTTCTAAGTAGCAGTAATTTGAACCAGTTGTACATCATCCAGTCTCAAAAATGTTAACAAAATAGTTTCTCATAATGTAAGGTGATTTTAAGTGAGCACTAAAGTTTGCAGCACAATGGCTTAAGTCACATTTGGCAATTTTTTGGCCCTCTTAGGCCTTGAGGTTTGTTAACCAGGGAGCATAAGTTGGGAAAACATGCACACACATTAGAAACATTTAAGAGATATATGTAGAAAGGAACTTGATAAATAACCCTTTGGACATCTTCTCTTCCCTAATGTATCTGAAGTATATTTCATGTCACAGAAGGTGTTAACACCAGACCTAGATTAAATAATTTCTCAGGCATCCTTCCCACTCTTTATTTCTTTCACTGGTTTACTCATGAAGTTTTCTAACATTCTTTCCTAACCATTTTTTTTTCCATGCAGGAAACCTATGAGAATATCCCAGGCCAGTCAAAGATCACATTCCTCTTACAAGCCATCAGAAATACGACAGCTGCTGAAGAGGTACTACCTTAATATTTGTGACTATTACATTCTTAGAAAATAAGTTATTAGATGATCATATTACAAATGAGAATTGTGATTAACCACATAGACTTTACTAGAACTTTGTACTTATTATTTGCTAAAAGCTACTTAGGAGTTATAATGTAATTTTTTGACGTACTTTGTATTAAGAATGAGAATTGCCTTTTATCCGCATAAGATGTGTCCAGGGTAGATGAAGGTTATTAATGAAGGTTATTAATGAAGATGAAGTTATTAATCAAGTCTCAGCAATTTGGGGCCAACTGTTACACAAGTTATTGTTTAGCTTCCCAGATGGTTACTAGACACAGAGGTCTGACCTCCCGCAGGTCAGGCGGGCTTGCTGGGTTGTTTATTGTAGATAAGGGGTTGGTTTCCTGAGAGGTTGCTGGAAGCCATGGTCCAGTTCTCTTGTTATAAACGGTCTGACCATGGTCTGTTTAGATATTCAGCCTCTCACACGCCATTTAGTGTTAAACAAAAAAGCTTTCTGGGTAAGTGTAACTCAGCAGATACAGGAAATGCAAGAGGGTGTGTGCAGTGGTGTTGGTTGTTTTTCTTAGAAAACAATTGTTAATAGCTCCATGATGGGAGAACTTGTTAAAGGGTAAATAGAAGTGCAAGGTCCAAGCTGCGTGAATCTCATCAGTGGTAATAACAGGCATGTGGTTAAGTGCTCACACACTGCGCTGGAAATTTCTCCTCAAATATTTTAAAAATTAAAAAGCACAAAGAGGATTCAGTTCACATGGAGCCTGCCCCACCTACCCTGATCTCATGCCCTCAGGAAAAAAGAAATGGGTCTGTTACTGCAGAAGGGTCTAAGAGGTCATTATTTTGAGCCATACATCATGACAATAACCAGGGTAACAGTCTCAGAAGTGATTCTAGATTATTGCTTACAGAGGAGCACTCCAATGTTTTTTTCATTTGAGCCAATTATTTAAGGCAAAACTGTCTTTCACATTAAAAACCCAGTGGGCAACTTGTAAGCATCAAATAAATTGCACTGGGGGTCCATTTTCAGGCTCCGTTGTATAAAACTGCCATTACTTGCCCCATTAGTTATGGGGAAACAGAAAAGTTTGCATTATTCTACATTTCACATGCAAACAACTGGAGCTCAAAGGCATTTTAAAAATGCAATCTTGTCTTTCCAATCTTTGCAGCTTCCCTGGGCTCTATGAAATGGAGTGAGCTGAACACACTAAATTAGCCCCACTTGCTAACAGAATGAATGTCTCCTCAAAACCAGGCAGAGGAAAGAAGGCAGGAAGCCCCCTTCCAGCAGCAGCGACAAACCATTTCCTCTCCTTCCAGAAAGGGCCAAAGAATTAACTAAATCCTTAGCTCTTCTGAGAAGAGCAGCAAAGATAACAGTGAAGATTAAGCTTGAAGGAAAGAGAACCCCTTGGCTGCAGATTAGCAAACCTGAAGCAAAGAAAAACTGCTCGTTTCAGCTGCATTGCCTTGGTCCCCAAAATTGCAACTGCACAGCCTTTTGCTATATGGTGAAGAAAACCCCACTCAAATACCCCGTAAAGATGAGCTAGGTCCTCTATTTCATTATTTGTTTGAAAATATCTGAGCCTGTGCCTCACACAGGAGTTACTAAGGCACATTCTCAGAAAGGGAGAAAATAATAGTAGATTAACCAGAGCCAGGGACACCATTTCCTCCAGCTTCAATTGCTTGCCCATATTGTGTTCTTCTGTTAAGCAAGAGCCCAAAAAGCTAATTAGATTGGTCCTGCTCCCACAAGTCACCCTTGGGGAAGAGATGTTGGGAGGATGAATGTCCCCCTAAGGCTCTATGTCTTTCATTTTGCATGAAGTCAGTGCTCTTTCTGCTACAGGGGTGGGAAAGTTAACAAATGAGCCACTTTCCTGGACATTGTGCTTGTTGATTCTGGAAACTATCACACACACACAAAAACCCAGACAATGAAGCTGTATACCAAACCACAAGGATTTACATGTAACTGGAAAAAAAAAAAGAAAAAGACCATGCACTATGCAGTGTAATCATTCATTTTTCAAATCGTTAACACCCATGATGTATCAGACACTAGGATTTCATAGATGTGAAAGTCATTATTCCCACCCTCAAGTAGCCCATGGTCTAGAAATTCAACATCCAATCCATGACCAGTCCATCATAAAATCTTGTCAATTTTACCTTCTAATTAGCTCTCAAAAGCATCCAATTCTAACTTTATGCCCACCAAAGCGACCCAAACCATCATCTCTCACCTGAACTTTTACAATAGTCTTCTAACTGTTCTCTCCACATCCTCTCTTCCTTATATTCTCCAAAGCCAGAATTACCTTTTTGAAGGTAAAGATACATCTTAAAATCTTTAAGTGATGTCTTTGTACACCTTAAAATCTTTAAGTAATTGCTCAGTATTCACAGACTAAAAATAAAATGCCTTAAAATGTCCATAAGGCCCTAAGTGTAATAGCCCCAACCTGCCTGCAGTCAAATGCAAAACAAACAAACAAACAAACAAACAAAAAAAACTGCCCCAATTCTCCAGCCCTCCTGTATCCATGGCTTTGCAGCATAACTTTGTAGCTCATTCCATTACAAACGGGAGTCTACTTCTCCACCCGTGAATCCAGGCTGCTTTGTGACTTGCTGTGGCAAATAGAATAGGACAGAAATGATGGTGGTGTTCTAAAGCTACATCACAAGAGGCTTTAGTCATTGCCATTCATTCACTCGGAATTCCACCACCACATTAACGAGCCCAAGCTAGCCTGCTGCAGGGTGACAGACCAAGTGGAGCACCACCACGCCATCCAGGTTTCCTAGCCAAGGCTCCACACACATGAGAGAACCCAGCCAAGATCAGACACCTATCCAACCCACAGCTGACCACAGATGATGAGTGAGTCCTGGTCAGCCCAACCTAGCCAGGAGACTCACACCACTGACTACAGATGTGGAAGCAATGATAAATGGTTATTGTTTTAAGGCAGGACATTTTGTTTAGCAGCTTGCTGTACAGCATAGCTAACAGATACACTGTCTCCACATCCCCATCTAGCCCTTTCTTCTTGTCTGAAGCCCTGAGACACTAGCCTTCTTTTCAATCTCTGATACTGGCCATGCTTCCTCCTGCCACTAGGCTTTGAACATGCTGATCCTTCTGTAGACATATTTGTAACCCTTCCCTCCAACACCATTGCCTAGTTAGCTCTTCTTCTTCCATCCAAATCAGCTCAGCCACTGCATCTTGAGGAAAGTCCCTACTGACCTTATTTCATTTCCAAATATTCCCTATTACATAATCTCTAATATATGTGACAGTACAGCATAGTAGTAACAGCCCAGACCCTAAGGCCAGACTTCCTGGCTTAGAGCCCTAACCTCCCCACTTGCTAGTTCTTAATCCATGGAATGAAGCAAGAGCTCTGTGTCTCAGTTTCCTTATCAGTAAAACAGTTACCAGTCTCATAGCCTTGTTCTGAGGACTCAATGGGTTAGTAAAATACTTGGAATAGTTCCTGGCATGCACCAAGTGCAATGTAAGAATTAGCTATCATTAAAGTACCATGCACCTCTGTTAAAGAGATTGTAATTTTCCATTTATTTGTGATTCTTTGATGAATGTCTATAGGCCAGTGTATTAGGGTTGTCTAGAGGGACAGAACTAATAGGAGAGAAACATATATATATGTATGTTTATTAACTTACACAATCACAAGGTCCCACAATCATAGGCCAACTGCAAGCTGAGGAGCAAGGAGAGCCAGTCTGAGTCCCAAAACTGAAGAAGTTGGAGTCGGATGTTCAAGGGCAGGAAGCATCCAGCACGGGAGAAAGATGTAGGCTGGGAGGCTATGGAAGTATTGTCTTTTCACGTTTTTCTGCCTGCTTTATATACCAGCCGCACTGGCAGCTGAGTAGATGGTGCCCACCCAGATTAAGGGTGAGTGTGCCTTTCCCAGCCCACTGACTCAAATGTTAATCTCCTTTGGCAACACCCTCACAGACACACTCAGAATCAGTACCTTGCATCTTTCAATCCAAACAGGTTGACACTCAGTAAATTTGCCTCTTTATGTCAAAAGGTGAAACGCAGGGCACAAACCCATCTTGCGTGCAGTCTGAGTGGACTGGCCAGCACCAGTCTGTGGTGGGCAGTCATTCATTAAGCAGCAATGTTTTGCAAGACTGGTTAGCTGTCCCACCAAAACCATAATGGGGGCAAGGGAGTTTTTGGCCACAACATAAGGTGGTCTGTTAAGATTGGTGGAGAAATCTTCCAGACATTGTTTTTCAGGAACTGGTTTCTGTTTAATCATAGGAAAGCAAATCTTCTAGCAGTTAGCAAGGTAGGAGAATATTGACTTCTGACTGACCTCCTGCCTTGCCAAAGCCAGAGAATCTGGTTTAAAGTTTTTTAGGATTTCTTTGTGCCACAAGGACTCTGTTTCATTCTGCCCCGGGGGTTTTAAGACTATTTCACAGTGGTTCTAAACCCTCAGAAATGACCATACTATTTGTCAGGTCTTTCTCAGCCTTTGCTATAAAAGGAGGGAGACCTCAAAGCTATTCAAGAGATGTAGCTTCTAGGTGGGTGGATTGGGAGAGAAAGTCAAATATTCACCTGAGAAAACACCATCTTCTGAGGCATTCATTCATCAAAAAAATATTTATTAGGTGCTTATTCTGTGCCAAGGAATCTTTTAGGTGTAGGAGATACAATAGTAAACAAAAAGACAAAAATAAAATTCCTGCCCTCATGAACTTATATTCTCACATGTGTGTGTAATAGAGAGGAATAGAGGCAAAATTTTTCCTTAAAATAAGTAAAATGTAGTACATTATAGGGTGTAAGTTCTATGGAGAAAAATAAAGCAAGGAAGGACCCTAGAGGGTGCTAGATTGGGAATATGGGACATTTCCGTTAACTCTCATGGTGTTGGGTAAATGAGCTCATTCCTACTTTAGCATTTGGCATTACAAGAAGAAACTTCATCATTGCACTAGAAAAGTATTTGGCTATTTGATCTTCACTTTAGGGAGGAAAGTATTGAAATCTCAGCTTTCTGGGAGTTTCAAATTTTTAGCACGGTTACAGTAACAATTCATTCCCCTACCCTGAACCTCTTGTGTGCATCTTGGACATAACACACTTGTCCAAGTGGAAAGTCATACCTTGGTCCACCAAGAAAACAAGGACACAGAATACAGAAGTTGGCTGAAGCTGGCCATTTGAATATGGGCTGGCCAAACTCATATAGTAGTTTTCTTATCAGGGTCAGAAATCTCTGCAAGCCAGGGAACTATCCTTCAGGCTCCCTTTACTTCATTAGGCATTTTCCAAACAGAAGGAAGGACCCATGTTTCGGAAATTCTGATCAGAGTATTCGGGTGGTCACATATGAAAGTACTCCTTCATGCCTGCCAACACCCACTCAGCAGTGCTAAACCCTGCAAGAAAGCAGGGGCTTGGGGAGAGGGCTTGAGTTTGAAACATACTGCGAATGCACTGAAAACCATGAAAAAAATCGTCTCGACTTAACTGGCTTGGCCAGTGAGATTGAATCATTTGCAAAACCACTTTTATGAAGCATTGTCCAGAGACTGAGAATACAGCATAAAGATCTAAACAGCCCCCAGTCTTCTCCTAAGTATTGACAAGAGTCTTCAGTGTCTGATGAAACAAAAGCAAATTCTGTCTCTCAGAAGGTGGGAAGGGGGCCACAGGACCTACACTGCACTGCAGAACCCCAGGTGATATGCTGAACGGGAGTGGAGGGGAAATTGTGGAAGAGCTAGAAAAACTTCCACATAAACAATTTGGAAGGTAATATAAATGATCTCTGGACAATTTTAATTGCTCTCAGAGTACAATGAAAAGATGCTAAAACATACCAGCAAATATTTATAAATGTTTTTAGCTCAACTGTCCATAAATCAGTGTGCTTTTTCATGTTTCTCATAAGATTTACACCTGAACAATTTTTAAGAGATGAGCTCACTGTGATTAGTTAATTCAGTATGGTTACTTAACAGCTTGCTATTCCTGAGGTATAGTGACCCTAACATGCTGATTGGTGTTAAGTTGCTAGACACTGCGAAACCAAGCTGACTGACTCACAAGAAGACCTCTTAAAAATAGCAACCCTTCATTTGCTCTCTGTGCCACCAATAGCTTCTGAGTTTTGTTTTGTTTGTTTGTTTTTTAATTGAAACACGTGAAGATTTGTTTAAAAGTACTATTCTAATACTTCTTCAAAAGTGGCTTCTCATTGTACTTCAGCGTAAATATGAGCACCGGGAACAGTTTCATGGAGTTTAAGTTGAGTGAACATCGGCCATGAAAATCCATCACAAATACTTTTGTATCAATAGTCTATTTTAAAAAAGAAAGAAAAAAACCACTTTTTTATAGTCCCTAGCTTTGCCATATGCCCGCCTTAAGTGGAAGGAAAATTAATCACTTAACTATGTTTTACAAAAAGAAAAAAAGGGCTTGGAATGCTTTTTGTAAAACATAGTTAAGTTATTAATTTTCCTTCCACTTAAGGCAGGCAGATGGCAAAGCTAGGGACTGTAAAAAAGTGGTTTTTTTCTTTCTTTTTAAAAATAGACTATTGATCCAAAAGTATTTGTGATGGATTTTCATGGCCGATGTTCACTCAACTTAAACTCCATGAAACTGTTCCCGGTGCTCATATTTACGCTGAAGTACAATGGGAAGCCACTTTTGAAGAAGTATTAGAATGGTACTTTTAAACAAATCTTCACGTGTTTCAATAAAAAAAAAAAAACAAAAAAAAACTCAGAAGCTATTGGTGTCACAGAGAGCAAATGAAGGGTTGCTATTTTTAAGAGGTGGTCTTGTGAGTCAGTCAGCTTAGTTTCGCAGTGTCTAGCAACTTAACACCAATCAGCAGTGTAGTCAAAATCTCTGAACATTTCCTGCTCCTCTTCCGAAAGTATCCTTCGTTCTCGAGGTGGAGTCAGAATAGGTGCTTCTGAGGTAAATTCATCATCGAAATGACTAACATCTTCTCGTCCTCTTATGGTAGGTATAAATGGTGGCTTTACTTTTTTGTCCATCAGAGCGCTCCAATCAATTAGCCGGAAAAATGGGTGCTTTTTTACATCTTCTGCATCTTTCTTGCTAGCCCCAAGGCGCCGCTTAGGATTTCTTCTTAACAGCCTTCTCATTATAGAAATGGCTTCTGTAGATAAGAACCTTGGATACCTTACTTCATCATTTACAATACTGTCAAAAAGTTTCTCTTCATCGCCACCACGAAAGGGATAGTCACCAACAAGCATTTGATATATAAGCACACCAAGGCCCCACCAATCTACAGCCCTTGTATAAGAAATTTCTGTTATTACTTCTGGGGCAAGATATAGAGGAGTGCCACAAAATGTGCTTGTTCTATCTCTGTATCCCATTCCTTCTTTGCAAAGACCAAAATCAGCAATTTTCACAAAGCCCTCTGTATCTAGCAATAAGTTTTCCAATTTCAAATCTCTATGAGCAATTTTGTGTTCATGTAAATACTGCAACCCAAGAACTACACAAGCAGCATAAAATACAGCTGTTGGTTCAGAAAAGACACCAGTATTAATGTGCATCGTTAGGTCCCCACCGGCAGCATATTCCATTACAAAGCAAACATGCTCTTTGGTTTGGAAACATGCAAACAGGTTCGCCAAAAAGGGATGCCTTACACTATTCACAGTTTCAAAAATTCTTTTTTCACGCATCAGGATGTCTACTTCATGTCGAGCCACAATATCTCCTTTCTTTAAGGCTTTTATGGCAAACATCTCATTTGTGTGTTTATATTCAGCTAAAAGCACCTTTCCAAACTGTCCTCTTCCCAAGACAGCACAACACCTGAAATCTTGTAGATTAAACTGAAACCTTTGCTGCAATCTTCTATCCTCAAGTTCTTGAATACCACTATATTCTAGGCCTGACTGAGGAGTATCAGGTTTGTATTCAGATTGAGATTTTGGAAGCATACTATTTCTGTCATTCTCAATATCAAAAGCAGTCTCTGAATCCTGTCCTGGTGTATCCAAAACTCTTAATTCAGAAGATTCATCTATTTCTCCAAGGAAAGAAGCTCGTGGTGGGGCTGGAGGAGGTTCAGGCTCAAGATCAAAGTCCAATTTGGTTACTGTAGAATCACTAGCTGGAGGTGCTAGTTCAGGGATGTGTACATCAACCACTGGCACTGTAGTAGGCACAGGAGCTTTAGGGCTGAAGGTGCCAGAATGATTTACTGTAGGAATAGCTCTTCTTACTAGCCTTCTCCAAGTGGCAATAATAATATTCATTGGAGGAGCTCTGAGAAATCTTTTGCCTTGTTGCTTTGAAAATATTTTCTTTTCTCTTTGAAGTTTTGGTCTTCTTTCAATAACTGGATTAAAAAAGGTAACCTCTGCAAATAAAGTACCCTGTGGTTCCAAATAGAGACACATGCCATGCCGTTGGTTGTCTAAAAAATCTTCTAACCTCAGAAATTTTACAGCACACAGAGCCCGCCAATCACGCCAATAAACTGAAATTTCCAGTTCATGTGACCTGTCCAGTTCCAGTGTAAACTTCTGGTCCCATGACTGACTGGAAATGGGTTTCCAGCTAGTTTGGCCAACCACAGTATTATCGAGCTTCAAAACAGCACAGACATCATTGGACAAGTCATCGGTTTTTGGAAGATTTCGACTACTTCCGCTTTTACTTGTTCTGCTGATGAAACATGATCTGGTTTCACTTGGACTCCAACCAGGCAGTGCAACTGATGTTGCTTTTGACCGTCCAGGGACATTCTCTAGGATATCTTGGCAGCCGATAAGACGCACTTCCAAAGTCCCTGTTAATGCTGCTGGTTTGGATGGTGTACTATATTGATTTTGTGTAGATATCATACTTTGACCTGGACTTAGTGTTGGTGATGCGGCAACAAGTGAAAGTTCTTCAATAATAATACTGCTTTTGGGATGATTCTTGGGGAGTTCATTTAATCTTTGCTCTAATGAATACTTTAAAAGGTCCAACTTCTGACTTGATTCATTAAATCTTGCTTGAGCTTCTGAAAGTGCTTTTCTCTCTGTTACTTTTCCTGAGCCAAGTAATTTCATTACATTCTTTGCAACTTCTGCTACTGCAAACTCTATCCTAACATGACGCCTTAATTCTTCCATCCGAAGTTCAAGAGGACTTATCACAGGTTTTGCATTATCAAAAGCCAATTCATTAGTCTGGACTGCCTGAAGGATCTGCATTCGTATGACTTCTATTTTTGTCTTGCTGTCCTGGAGCAGTTGCTGAGCTGTACCATGGAGTTTCTGATCCTTTGAAGATCCATTTGAATACATCTGTATCATATTCTCTGCAGCTTGTTTTACTTTAAGTTCTATATCCAACTGTTTTTGTAGAGCCTTCAATCTATTCTTGCCAGTAGAACAACGAGGGTCACTATTTGGAGTACCTGGAGTCGTTGGGCAATCTGTAGTATCTTCTGGATCTGATACAACAATATGTGCATTTAATTCCTGCAGCTTGTGATGTAGTTCTTCTAATTTTTTATTTGATTTTTTCAAAATGTTGTCTACATAAGCCAAACTTTTTTTATCTCTTGTGACTTTCCTCAGATATTCTGCTCCCTCTTTGATTTTCAGTTCTTTCCTTATTTCTCTCTTAATTCGATCCTTGATATTATCCAATTTCTGCTGCACCATTGTATCTGAAAAGTCTAATTTTTGAACAGCACTCACATTCTCAGAAAACGGAAGACTTCGGGAATCCCCCTGCAGTTCCGTGAGCAGAATCTCCCCCCGTTGGGGGTTGGACGCCATTGCACTCCGGTATGGACTCCGCACCTGGACGCGGCCGCCGCTGACGAAGGGAGCCTTCAATCTATTGTTGCTAGTAGAACAACGAGGGTCACTATTTGGAATATCTGGAGTCCTTGGGCAATCTGTAATATCTGCTGGATCTGATACAACAATATGTGCATTTAATTCCTGCAGCTTGTGATGTAGTTCTTCTAATTTTTTATTTGATTTTTTCAAAATGTTGTCTACATAAGCCAAACTTTTTTTATCTCTTGTGACTTTCCTCAGATATTCTGCTCCCTCTTTGATTTTCAGTTCTTTCCTTATTTCTCTCTTAATTCGATCCTTGATATTATCCAATTTCTGCTGCACCATTGTATCTGAAAAGTCTAATTTTTGAACAGCACTCACATTCTCAGAAAACGGAAGACTTCGGGAATCCCCCTGCAGTTCCGTGAGCAGAATCTCCCCCCGTTGGGGGTTGGACGCCATTGCGCTGGTATGGACTCCGCACATGGACGCGGCCGCTGCTGGCGAAGGGAGAAGGCGGGACGGAGCTCGGAGTGGGGGTGAGGAGAGGGGAGAGAAAGCAAAAAAAAACAACTAGGGATTCATGGAGGCGCAGCCCCTGCAGGAGGCGCGGCTTATTCCCTCCGGTTCATCGAGAGAGGCGGGGAACGAGGGCACTTGTAGCGGGCTTCCTCTCACTGCCTGCCAGCCGCCACCACTGCCCACACCGGAATGTTGGTGTAGTCGCTCTGGTGACACCAGAATCTGCCTCAAGCTTCTGTGTTCTGACCACTGCGGCCGCCTATTGCATTTTTTTAAAAACTTGGAGTCAATGACATGGATGACCAGTTAATCAAGGCTGCCCACTTGGATGCCTTTTTTCATGTCTCTGCAAATTCAGAGAATTCATCAAACATTCACTAAGCATCTAGAGCCAGGAATGGTGTGGACACTTATTAAATTATTGCTGAATAAAATAGTAAACCACACTTACTTAGAGGCTGGTCTTGCAGATATTACAGAAACACTTGTCAATCATAAAACAAGATGCATGTGTTCTTATAACCTGCTGACCAGTTTATCAAAGTTCTCCTCAGAGTCTTCCTTAGGTAATTGCCCTCTATTCAGCTGGTTTCCCTAGCAACAGCTGACATCCTGAGAAAGGCAGCTGTGGCTCTGCCTCAACTCCATCCATTGCTCACTCTAGTGGGTTTCTGTAATTTTCCGTAGCAGCAGCACCTATGTTCATGTTGTATTATCTTCTCATTGTTCTTGTGAATTTTTAAAAAATAAGGGTGGGTTATATATACAGTTTGACTCATTTCCATTAAAAACAATTAAAATGATTGATAAAAACAAACAAAAAACTCACCATCATAAATATGTCTCCAAGCTGGCAAGAAAGTAAGGAATCCTCAGATTAAAAACTGAATCGAGACAGGCACCCAGAAACAAAAGCAGAGACAACTTTTGCATTGAGGATATTTGCCATGAATTTGAGCCTGGGTGCTCAAGGTCTTGCAGGGTATGGAAAAACAGAGACAAAGACTAGGGCCCAACCAGGTTGTGATTTAATAGAAACCCCACCCCCACATATAAACCCTGGACCCCAAAGCCTATACCCTACAAATAAACATGCTCTCTGCCCCTCTCCCCAGGGGACAGTGAGGACACATACTATCTGGAGTCACTGACAGTATTAGTCTGTTTTCACACTGCTGATAAAGACATACCTGAGATTGGGTAATTTAAAAGAAAAAGAGGTTTAATGGACTCACATTTCCACGTGGCTGGGAGGGCCTTGCCATCATGGTGGAAGGCAAAAGCCATGTCTTACATGGCAGTAAATAAGACAGAATGAGAACCAAGCAAAAAGGGAAACCCCTTATAAAACCATCAGATCTCATGAGATTTAGTCACTACCAAGTGAACTGTATGGGGGAAACTGCCCCCATGATTCAGTTATCTCCCACCAGGTCCCTCCTATAACATGTGGGAATTATGGGAGCTACAATTCAAGATGAGATTTGTCAAGATGAGATATAAACCATATCACTTAGTATACAGGGAAAGTCTCCTTTGGGAATTTGCAACTATACACTGGCCCTCACATGGTTTGTAACCCAAATTCACACAATCTATGTTGTCTAAAAAACATACCATCAAAAATGTAGTTTAAAGTGATCCCAGGCTGGTAGTAGTACTGCTTGCCTAGCGGAACCAAGTGCAGTTCTTTTCTGGAAGAACTACCTTGCTTCTAAAAACAGAAGGTAAGATATGGCCTAAGACAGAATACTGAATTTAAAGATAAACCTGAAGAAACCACAAGAATAAAGCATAGAGAGAAAACAAGATGAGAAACAGGAGAGTTTGAGAACCATGGAGGACAGAATGAAAAGGACTAACACAGGTCTGATGTGAGAATGACAGGGAGAAAGAAAGAATCGGGTAGAAACAATATTCGAAGAGAGAACAGCTGAGAGGTTTTTAGAAAGCCATCTACAGATTGAGAAAACCCAGCTATGGTTGCGTGCAGTGGTTCAATCCTGTAATCCCAGCACTTTGGGAGGCTGAGGTGGGTGGATCACTCGAGGCCAGGAGTTCAAGACCGGCCTGGCCAACATAGCGAAACCCTGTCTCTACTAAAAATACAAAAATTAGCCAGGTGTGTTGGCACATGCCTGTAGTCCCAGCTACTCAGGAGGCTGAGGCAGGAGAATCGCTTGAACCTGGGAGGCAGAGGTTGAAGTGAGCCAAGATTGTGCCATTGCACTCCAGCCTGGGCAACAGAGCCCAGACTCTGTCTCAAAAAAAAAAAAAAAAAAAAAAAAAAAAAAAAAAAGCTATAAATATAACCATAAAGCAGGATAAATGCATAGAACTGCACTCCTGGACACAGCAAAATGAAAACTGAAAACCATGAGAAGATAAAGTCCTCTATAGAGAGAAGACATACAACCTTTCAAGAAGTGAGGCTTAATTTGATAGCTTGCTTCTTAATGGCAACAATGGGGGCCAGAAAATGGCAGATCTGTACTGAGAGGAATAAAAACACTGATGCAGAAGTTGAATCCCAGGTTCCACATCTCTCAAATATGAGGGCTAAGTAGACATTTTTAAACAACCCAAAACTCAGAGAGTTTGCAACATTTAAACACCCAGTAAGGAAAATTCTAAAGGATATTTTTTTCAGGCAGAAGAAAATGATCCCAGATGGAAAGTCTGATGTAAACAAACGATTAAAGAACAAAGAATATGGCAAATGTGGGTAAACCAAAGCTAATATTGATGGAATGAAACATAATTAAAATATCTTTTGGAGTTAGAAAAGCATGATAGGACTAAGATACTTGGCAATAGCATACAGATGGGAAGAGAATAATAATTGAGTTTCTTGTGTTTGGGGGGAGAAGGATAAAAATACTGCTTTCCTTTAGAATACAGTGTATACAACTTTCAAAACAGAAGAGGAAAAACAATGAGAAAATAATAATCAGTCCAAAAGAAGGTGAGAAGAGAGAAGAAATGAAGTATAGAACAAGGGAGAACAAACAAAAGCACAAGATAACCAGGTACAAATAAATCTAATTTATAAATTTAGTAATTATGACAAATACAAATGGACTTAAATCTTCAGGTACAAGGCTGTGTTTATAAAATGTAGTTATATGTTTTTTATCAGAGATAATATGAAATACTTACAATGGCAACAAAAGCCAAAATTGACAAATGGGATCTAATTAAACTAAAGAGTTTCTGCACAGTAAAAGAAACTACCATCAGAGTGAACAGGCAACCTACAGAATGGGAGAAAATTTTTGCAACCTACTCATCTGATAAAGGGCTAATATCCAGAATCTACAGTGAACTCAAATTTACAAGAAAAAAACAACCCCATCAAAAAGTGGGTGAAGGATATTAACAGACATTTCTCAAAAGAAGACATTTATGCAGCCAAAAAACACATGAAAAAATGGTCATCATCACTGGCCATCAGAGAAATGCAAATCAAAACCACAATGAGATACCATCTCACACCAGTTAGAATGGCCATCATTAAAAAGTCAGGAAACAAGAGGTGCTGGAGAGGATGTGGAGAAATAGGAACACTTTTACACTGTTGGTGGGACTGTAAACTAGTTCAACCATTGTGGAAGTCAGTGTGGCGATTCCTCAGGGATCTAGAACTAGAAATACCATTTGACCCAGCCATCCCATTACTGGGTATATACCCAAAGGACTATAAATCATGCTGCTATAAATACACATGCACATGTATGTTTATAGCAGCACTATTCACAATAGCAAAGACTTGGAACCAACCCAAATGTCCAACAATGACAGACTGGATTAAGAAAATGTGGCACATATACACCATGGAATACTATGCAGCCATAAAAAATGATGAGTTCATGTCCTTTGTAGGGACATGGATGAAGCTGGAAACCATCATTCTCAGCAAGCTATCGCAAGGACAAAAAACCAAACACCGCATGTTCTCACTCATAGGTGGGAATTGGGGAACTGAACAATAAGAACACATGGACACAGGAAGGGGAACATCACACTCTGGGGCCTGTTGTGGGGTTGGGGGAGTGGGGAGGGATAGCATTAGGAGATATACCTAATGTTAAATGACGAGTTAATGGGTGCAGCACACCAACATGGCACGTGTATACATATGTAACAAGCCTGCACATAGTACACATGTTCCCTAAAACTTAAAGTATAATAATAATAAAATAAAAAAATAATAATTTTAGAAGTTTTTATTGCTCTCTTTCAGGGCACTATTTTTTCATAAATATGTATACTATTTCATTCAATAATAAAATTTTGATTGGGGTGGAGGTGTCATATGTTAATATCTCTACAGTTTCTCATTTCTAAAGGGAAACCACAGGATTCATCATCACTAATCATCATCTGTTAGTTGTGAACTAAATCTATGACTTGAGAACTAGGACCTGATAATGCAGCATATAAAAGCAGCAATTCATGTTCAGCACATTTTTTCTAAGAAATGTTTTAAATTATTTAGAATTTTCACTCTAAAATGTGAAATTGTTTGAAATGGAATAAAACAGAAAACTTGTTTTCTTTTCACTTTAGTAACTAGAAAGAGGACTAAAGTTATTCTAATAATCTTGCTATGTATTCGCCAAGCTGAATTGTGCCTTATAATGAATTCTCATTAGGAATAGAGTTCTTATCTCTGTCAGTCCCCAGTGCCTATTAGTACCTGGCACAGTAGCAAGCTCAATAAATATCTGTCAACCTACTAACTGTTTATTTAGCTGAAGTACTATATTTATAGTTTTATACTTCTAATAGAAAGGTAACTAAAATTAAGAATTTGAAAATTCACTCATTTCCTTCAATAGATTACAAAATGTCCTGAATAACAAAATACCATTTGGCTTTAATAAAGTAGTTTTAATTTAAATGGCTGTTTTTAATAACAAACATTTCAACAGACACACCCCCTCAAATCCATGATGAATCACTCCACTGCCCAAAGAAATAAAATTTAAAATAAAAAACTTACCTTGTTAAAATAAAATAACTGGATTATCATGGTCTTTCATGTACAGATGCTTAATTAACATCAGAAAAGTCAAAATTAACTATCATTTTAATATAAACCTAAACTTTTATATACACACACACACATTTTCTCTAAACTTCTAAAAACTTCCTATTAACATTTTAGGCTAAATGTATCCTAAATTCACTTACATAGAACACAATTCTTACACATGTTAACAGGTGTTTTACAAAACAAGTATTCCATGATAAGGGAATTATATTTCAAAACCTCTCTTAGATATTTACCATCTGATAAGTCAAGGTTTTCTAAACATATTTAATCACAGAAAAAAAAACTTACAACATAACTCTTAGCATCTTGTAATATAGCTTTCTATGGAACACAAGTTTGACAAACGAAACAAACCATATGTACTCAATAAGCACTCCATGGTATGAACAAGAATGTGCTTTTTGTCCAAAAAACAATCATTAGGATCTTCCTGCATGGTGAATCAGATCATTATTTTACATTGATTTCATTGGAATAGAATCCTGCCTAGATAAACTTTCCAAAATCAATCACATTTTCGTTTTAATTTTGCTAGCAGCACTTCTTTTTCCAGTTTTAAGTCATTAACAGAAAGCTTCCTCACAGCACAAAACAATATTTCGATAACTCTTCATATCATTAAATGAAAAGAGTTTTATCTTCTGAAAATAATTGTTTTAAATAAATAGACTTATCTTATTCACTTGTCAGGATCATCCATGTTTTTTATTAAAATCAAAAGCTTATTATCAAGCTAAATCCAAATCAGACATTTTATATTCCCAATAAGATTTCTTCATCTTTCCCCACTAGCACGTGGATTTTCCTTGTTTCCTAGCCCATATTCAGGAACATGGCAGTTCCTATCCTTTCCCAAAACATGGACTGCACCAGGCATGTTGAAAACTCAAGGGTACCTCACTCCATCTCCACACAACCACCAACCCTTGTCATGAATACTAAACAAGCCCAAAGCTAGCAGAATTCAGGCCTTACTATTCTTTCATTGGTCATTTATTCATTTAACAAATATTTATTGAGCATCTACTATATGCCAGAGACCATATGAGGCCCTAAGAATTAAGTACTGAATGACACACAGATGGGGCCACATTCTAGAGAGACGGAAAATAGAAAAAAATAAGTAAAATATACAGTATATTATATTAGCAAATGCTAAAAAGAAAAAATAGGCAGGATATAAAGAATATAAAATGTCAGGGATGAGTTTGAGAATGTTTAAAGGGTGGTCAGAAAAGACTTCACAGAAAAGGTTGCTTCTGAGTAAATGGTGACAATGAAAGCAAGAAAACAAGGCAATGGATAGCCCAGAGAAGGGCATTATCAGCAAGTGCAAAGGCCCTGGGGTAGAGGATGCTTGGCCTGTGGGAGGAACAGTGAAGAGGTCAGTTGTGGCTGGATGTAGGAGGCACATGGTGGTTGTGGTAGCAGATGAAATCAGAGAGGTGACAACCAGCTGCATCAGGTGGAGCTTTACAGGTCATTGTAAGGACTTTAGCTTTTGTGCTAAAAGAGGTGGGAAGCTATAGGTGGGTTCTGAGCCAAGGAATGAAGTGCTGTGACTTCCATTTTAATGAGATTACTCCAGCTGCTATACTGGGAATAGACTGACAGTGGGAAGAGAGTAGAGGTAGGAAGGCCAATGTAAAGGTTGCCTCCTCCTAATGCAGGTAAGAGCTCATGGTAGCTTTGACCAGAGCAGTGGCAGCAGGATGCATGTGAGAAAAAGCAGGAACCCTCCGAGGCATGGGGCAGTTCTTGGCTCCAATCCTCTTATGGTGGCACATGCCCTGAATATTAAACCTACCGAGGTGGTCACTCGCCTTGTCAGGGTGTCTTTTGGGATTTGCACTTCTTTGAAAGGCCTTTTTATCTCTGCAATTGTACCAAATACAAATCTCCTGCCTCTCCTCGGATCCCCTTGGTCATATTACCTGCCTGTTAAACCCATTAACACCACAGGGATGCAACCAGATGAGAACCCTGGATGAGTCAGGCCATCCCCCTTGGCCTCTGCTATGCTGCACTCCCCAGCCACATGCTCAGTTTCTGGGCCACTTCCAGACTATCATGAAACATCACAATGGGGAACATGGGAACTGGCATCAGGGGGAGCATTAAGGAGCTCTAGTGACACCCTCTGCAAGCTAACTGCCCATAGGACAATCAATGACCAACAGGAAACAAGACACAGAGCGGGGCTAGCTAGGCAGACAAATTCCCTGTCCTCCCTCCCTTCCCATAGACTTCTCGGAAGGTAGGTCCTCCTTGCAGCTCATTTGAGAAGGGTCATATGGGGAGAAAATATGCCAGCCAAGTGACTTGCTGCATCTTATATGTCTTTTTGGGAAGCAGTAACACGTCATGTTCTCCTGCTTCTCTTTCTTTAATCCTCACACTCGCTAACCTGGGTTTGCACCTCCCAGATAAAGCTTCACCCCTTGAATCACAGCCTCAGACTCTACTTCCTTGGAAAACATACATCAAAAGTATCCTCTCAAGCTATGGCCAGTTTATTGTCTTTGTACCATCTGCCATACTCAAATATTTTACTTTTAGATGGCCAAAGTGTTTTCTTTAATAGCTTCTAGACTTCCTGTTTTGGTTAGAAAGGTCTCCACAACCTGCGTGTTAATACAGGTATGATTAATCTTCCTCTTGAGTTTTATTTTTTAATGTAGGTCTTTTACTCCCTTGAAATTAATTTTGCATATATATAAAATAATGGTAACCATTTATTTTGATTGCCAGTTGTGTGAGCAGTTATTTAACTAAATTAACTAAATCATTCTTTTCATAGTGAAATAAGATGTCACCTTTATCATGGATTGTTCCCATATATAGCGAGATCTGTTTCAGGGTACTTATTCCAGTCTACCAATCTATCTTTGCTCTATTCCCATACAACATTGTTGTCATCACAGTTGTTTTACAGTATGTTTTGATATCCAGCAAGAAAATGGCTTTTTATTCTTCTTTATATTTTATTTTTTCTCCAGTGTTTTTTCTTAATCTTGAATTTTTTAATTCAATTCAAAAAATAACTTGAGTTTCTAAATGAAAAGGCATTGAGTTTATATATTACAAATAGAGTATTAGTTCTCTTATTTGTTTAAGTCTTGTTTTATATCCTTCAATAATTTTTTATAATTGCATTCCTATAAATTCTGTGGCTTTCTTGTTAAAATTAAACCTAAGTATTTTAAAATTTTTGTCATTTTTATGACTGGAATACTTTTCCTATTTCCATTTCTAAGTGACCATTAATAGTATAAAGAAAGCTTGAATATTTCTCTTATAATCAGGCTCTTTATAAAGTTCCCTCATCAATTCTAGCCATTCTTAGCAGCATCTCTTGGGGTTTCTAGATATGTAAGAAATCTCTTTGGGAAAAAAAAGTTGACCTTACTATTTCCTTAATTATATTTATATCTATGATTTTATTTTCCTGATTTGTTGCATTTACTTCAACCTACAAAACAATGTTAATAAGCAAAAGAAGGCATCTTTTTCTCTACCCAGATTTCAATGAAAATGATTTAGGGTTTTAGTATTTAAGATGATGTTTGCTGATTATTTTAGTAAATGGTCTTTATCATGCTGGTTAGTAAATGGTCTTTATCATGGTGAAATATTTTCCTTTTATTTCCATTTTGCTTAGAATTTTTATTGGGAATGGCTGCTAAATTTATCAAACACTTTTTCAATTGAATGTAATGAATTTTTCTGCTTTAATTTGTTGATACAGCAAATTATATTCATAGATTTCCTGATACCTGACCCATCCATATATTCCCAGACAGTAACCCTAGTTGGTCATAGTACCTATTTTTTCTAATATATTACAGCATTCTCAGATTCTAGCTGGTAACATTTTGAGTAATCTAGTCCAAAATACAAATTTTAAAAAACAATCACCAGAATAAACTATATTATAAGAAATCTGTCTAAACACAAGAGTTTTTAATAATTTGTTCAGAGGTTAAAAAATGTAGTATAAATTACAATAACAAATTCATATGTGTATATTTATAACAGAGAAAAGCCAACAATGTACAACAATTTTCAGAAAAGGGTCATAGAGGGATTACATCAGTGACTCTCAAACTTATGTATAGATCATAACTATAGGTTATGATCTAACTATATGTTAGATCACAACTAAATGTTAGTTGCTATGATTTTTTCACTAAAAAAGTAAAGAATTAAAGAATAAAAAGAAGGAGACAGGAGAAACAGGAGCTAAGAAGGAAGACTAATACAACACCCAATGCCTGTTAGCTATTTCCATTTTATGGCAATTACTAACATACTAAGTTAATAGCAAAAAGAATGAAGAATTAACTAGAGTAGAACTATTCATCTCTGTATGAAGTGGGGATAAAAAATATTGTAATTATGTTCAGCATTGAGCCATAAATTCCATGAAAAGAAAAATTAAATAAATCACCAATGTTTAAATTTGATGTTAGGTATTATTCCATTTTAAAATGTTCACTAAACTACTTTCCACACGTGGCTTGATAGTTAAGTAATCACTTGTATTGAGCTATATGTGGATAATGTTCTTTAAAGATCTTAAAATAGCTCTAAAAAGTTAAAGCTCCTTAAGGGTCTTAAAATTGCCAAATATTAAAATATTTTAAGGTATTATATAAGATTTTTCTATATATTTTTATGATTAAGACTTCTTGAAGTAAATCAGTTATCTCATGGATATTAAGCATTTGGAAGTATACCTTAATAAAAAATAATTCATTTAGATTTTTAATTATGAATTCAACAGGGATGTCTGAGATGTTATATAGAGGCTCATCCGATTTACTTTTATCAGAAAACATTGAGAATTAGGGACTGTGGCTGCTGAAGTCAACTTCTACTACACTGTGCCTTGGTGACAAAGCTTTTCTTGTCTTCCAAGGACCTCCAGAGGAGAGGCTTTGCCCTGGCATTGCTGTCATGGGTGCTGGGGGATTCTGCTTCTCTCCCAGATCTGCTTTGCTGCTTTGCTCAGCACAGCCTGGACACACACTCACACGCACGCACACTCACGCACACACACATGCACACACACACACACCCCACCTCACCTAAGGTATAATTAATAATTATATCTTAATAAGGTATAATTAAGGGTAAGTGTCTGTACCATTCTGAAAACAGGAGCATTAGGCAAAAGTCCACATACCCAGTGTTAAAACCCCTAGTCTTCCTCTCAACTCAGCTCCCAGGGTAACAGAGCCAAGCACAGACAAGCATATCTCCCATCAGGAGAGTGAAGGTGCCATTTCTGGGTAATACAAACTGCCCAAAGTAAAGACTTCAGGATACTAAGCTAAATTTTTGAAATTAATGCTTTCCTAGCCATAACCACTGTTAACTCTGTGGAGAATATCCTACTGCATATCTTGTTGTTATCTGTATGTCTTCATGCCTATAGACCTAGAGATTCTATTCATCTGTGTTTTGAAGGATGCCATAGTCTACAGCTACTGGAGATCTGCTTTTGTATTAATGTATAATGAACATTTTTACAGGATGTTAACATTACACAATAAAATTTTAAATACCCCCCCCCCCCACACACACACACACACACACATCCAGAGCTTTCAAAGACTGCATGTAGGTCTATAGAGAAAGAGGGGTAACTCAGGAAGGAAACAGGAGGGATTTCAGGGCTAAATGATTAAGAATTAAACCGTTAAAGCAGAAAAAGAGGGAGAAGCTAAAATAAAGCAGAAGGGGAGAACGAACTGCCTAAGCTACACAGAAAATGCTTCGCTCTGTTCTCTGAGATTGCCACTTGTCAGACAATGTCAGCCTCAAGCTGCAGGTTGCCAACCTGGACAATTGCTGGGAAGAATGAAGCCAACACCAAGGAAAACAGAACTGAGAAAGAGAGAGAAGGAGGCAGTGAGGGAAAGAGAAAGAGAGAGGGGAGAGGAAGGGAGGCAAGAAGGAAGAGAAAGTAAGGGAGGGAAAGAGGGAGAGAGAGAGGAAGAGAAAGAGGCAGGAAGAAGAGAGAAAGGGAGGGAGGGAGGGAAAGAGGGAGAGAGGAAGAGAAGCGCAGGCAGAAGGAGAGAAAGAAAGGGAGGGAGGGAGGGAAGGAGGGAAAGTGGGGGAGAGAGAGGGAAAGAGGGAGAGAGAGAGGGAAAGAGAGAGGGAGGGAAGTAGAAGAAAGAGAGATAGAGAGATACCAATCTGATAACTTGATTAAGCCCCTGGATCTATCCATGCTTGAAGCTAGAGAACCATAAGACTTGCCAGTTATGTGAGCACAGAAATTCCCCTTTTTGCTTAAACCAATTTGAGATAAGTTTCTCTTCCTTGCAGTGGAAACATACCTTGTCCTTTAAGTTAAACTTCGCCTCTTATATCTCCAAACAGGCCAGAAAGACTCTCCAATCCACAGCGCGCCTACCAAATTCAGCATTAGAGTAACGGTAAATACTGTGTGAACTAATTCCTGACTTATTCCTCAGAACACCAGTTTCTCTCACTGAGGCAGATAACTATTAGAATCTAAGAGCCCAATTCCCTATTCTGTACTGCTTTATTAAATCACATACAATATATGACCATATTTTCCATCTTCTCAATGGCTAAATGGCTGTTCTTAAAATGGAAGGGGATTACAGTTTCATAACTTAGCATCGTGAATTTAGAAGTAGAATAAATAGCACTAAATAAAAGTATCTTTTAGTCTCTCTGGAAGTTAAATTATTGCTAAATAGTATATCTTTAAGATGATCAGAAGTGTCAGCTGCTCCTTGAAATTTATGTGCTGGGGAGCACAAGGATGATCAATCATCAACATGTCAGAGTTGTAGATCTTTCAGCTGAATCACACTGAAGAGGTGCTTGAAGTTCTGTCACACGGCCTCCTGTTCTTTTTTTACTGGTTGATTATCTTACACTGTCAAGACCTTACCAAAGCCAAAGATCATGAAGCGATGAAGTGCAAGACTAATAAGTAAAAATATGCATTAAAGCCCTAAGATATTAATATATGCATAGCCAACGTACATTCTTATTTCCTGAAAATCTCAGTTTTCAAGAAAGAAAGAGAAAGAAAGCAAATATGCATTCAATCCTAAAGCCCTAAGATATTAATATATGCATAGCCAATGTACATTCTCATTTCCTGAAAATCTCAGTTTTCAAAAAAACAAAGAAAGAAGGAGAAAAGCAAGCAGACCAGTAACCTCTTTACAAAAACCTTAGAAAAAAAGCATCCAACCTGTGATGGTTAATATTGAGTGTTAACTTGACTGGATTGAAGGATGCAAAGTACTGTTCCTGGGTGTGTCTGTGAGGGTGTTGCCAAAGAAGACTAACACTTGACTCAGTGGACAGGGAAAGGCAGACCCACCCTCAATCTGCGTGGGCACAACCTAATCGGCTGCCAGCACAGCCAGAATAAAAGCAGGCAGAACGTGGAAAGACTAGACTGACTTAGACTTCCGACCTGTATCTTTCTTCCATGCTGGATGCTTCCTGCCCTTGAACATCATCAGACTCCAAGTTATTCAGCTTTGGGACTCTTGGACCTTTGACCACAGACTGAAGGCTGCACTGTCGGCTTCCCTACTTTTGAGGTTTTGGGACTTGGACTGGCTTCCTCGCTCCTCAGCTTGCAGAGAGCCTATTGTGGGACCTCACCTGTGATTGTGTCAGTCAGTACTCCTTAATAAACTCCCCTTCATCTACATCTATCCTATTAGTTCTGTCCCTCTAGAGAACCCTGACTAATACACAACCAAAACATCAATGGGGAAAAATTTGGTTCCCTGTTACCCCACGGCTTTTAGATAAAAGCATTGCTCATCATTGTGCTTGGGTCAAAGGAAGCTGGTCCCACAATTCTTTTCGGAATCTCCATCTTTCTGTTAATATTTGGGGAAAGAAACAAATGGAATAAAAGTGTATGTTTTCAGGAAGGTATGCTGGCATTTAATAAGCAAACTATCAATTTTAGAGTAAGACAACACTTATTCATTGTGAACCATCTGTATCCTCTATAACCTTGCTAGTCAAAGGGTGACCCACAAGCCAGAGCATGAGCAAGACCTGGAGCCTGCTGGAAATACAGAGCCTCAGGTCCCACTATGGACGAACTGCGTCAGAATCCATGTTTTAACAAGCTCCCAAGGTGATCTGTATGCACATTAAACTTTTAAAAGCGCCATCCCATAAGGAGCAGTAACAGAAATGCCTTAGAAACATAATTTTGTTGGGAAAAAGCAAATTATAGATAATTATATACATATCCAGTATATTGTTTGGTCATTCAGGTGTAGGTGACGAAACTATAAATTAAAAGGCAATTTAGGACACTATTCCCTCTGGGGGTAGGGGTGCACAGAGATGAAGTAGGGGAGGAGGACAAGACAGACGCAACAGAATTGTTCCAGTTCCTAATGGAAGGGGGGATTCACAGGTGTTCCTGTTAGGATGACGTTACATACAGTTTATATGTTCAAATATTACATGATAAACATTTTCAAAAATGAGGAAACAACCTCATTAGAATGAAAATAGTCTTTGCAGTCATAAATAACAGCTTTTGCTGGGATGGAGAACTGCAAAGGACTTACTTAGCAGCTTGTAGACTTACTAAGCAAGAACAACATGATTTAATCCAGGTGAATAATAAAGAATACTTTATTACTTAGAAAGGGAAAGGTAACAAATAATAAAACAAATATACAAATAAATGAACTTATAGATCAAACATTTGCTTGCATTTTTCTGCAAATTAAAAAAAAAACACTGCATCACCATCATCAATGTCTCTGAAATGACAGAAACAAACAATGAGTCTGGGATAGCAGATGCTTGGAGCACAGTGAGGGAGAGATATTCAAGAGATGCAGCCAGGTTACTCATCAGGGACTTTTTAGGGACAGCTGTGGAGTGAATGGGTTTTCCAACCAACAATGTTGCTCTTAGGTAACCAGGCTTGTATTCCTTATTTGCTATTTTACGTTAAACAATAATTGATTTTAAAAATTCATGATCGCAACAGCCCTTTGAGTAAACCCTGAATTCTAAAACTTTGCTTGCAAGGAAAGCAACCTTATTGAGGAAATATGCAGCCTCAGGTTTTCATGATACACCTCCTGACCAGGATATCATTTCACAAATTTGCTTTCAGGTTAGAGCATCATGAGACAGTGTAAAAATTCTATGTAAGAACTTACATATTATTCAACATACTTGGAGTACCCTAATCCTGACAATGAGAGGGTGGAGAAGAAACTAAATGTTGTATTTAGAAATAGAATAAACTAAATATTTTAATGAGATATTGTACGCAAAAGATGTAGGTTTAATTCCTGGCATCCCATGTCATGAGGACAACAACAGTAAACGGTAAGTCCGTTTACCCCACTGACCCGCATACGTTCCTCATTGGTTACTGAGTATACCCAGCTCTTCCTCTACTCTGTACGGGAATTCAATACACATGGATGTGTCTCCCGAAACATCTTGTCTGCTCCATACCTGCTTCACTATTCCTCGACCCCTTGGATGTTGACCTTCACCTGGTGAAAGGTCATGCTTCTGCCAACGCACATCTAGCTGGACTCCTCCCAGCCACTGACTTTGACCAGACTTCCTGGCTACTGACTTCTCTCTCTTCCATGGGATACCGACTCCAGAAGAGTCACCCCCTTCTTCTACCTCCATTCCAACATTCTCACATGTTTGCATGACTGGGCTCAGGGAGAGGACTCATGACATACCCTCTTCCCAGGCTTATTCTGCAGATCAAAGAAGGTACATTAGGTGTGAAGGCATTTTGTAAAGTTTAGAATAGTTACTGAGAAGTATCAGAAGATTAAAATACAACAGAAGTTAACCTATCAACAGGACTTATAAAATTCAGAGAATTCACATAAGTACAGAACTTTACATAAGTATTTTCACAACCAGTGCTCTTAAGTCCAGCTATGTCACCAAGTGGACCCACTGAAAAATTCTTATTACAGATCTCTTGAGCTTTTCCTGTAGCATTGACTACAAGTAATCTTGCCATGAGGACAACAGTCATGCAAAATATGAAGACTGCAGTTACCTAATGTTTCATGAGGGAAGTCTGAAAGAATTCACAGCTGTAAGTAACCTCAATGAGTATCCAACATAACTCCTTCATTTTCTCTTTTTGGAAATATGCCTGTGACCATAGAACTAATTAGTACTAGAACCAGAACGATAATTCAAGTCCCAGTGTAAAAACATTTCCAGTAATTTTAAGATGTCTAGTAAATACTTCTGAATGCAGGCAAGTTAACCACTTCAGACTGGTGACAGTATGGCTATTTTTAAAGCCATTGGGACAAAAATCTCACAATAGCCCTCAAGATTCTATTGTAGTGCTAAAGAGGCATTACCTGTATTACTAGTCTTTCTCCTCACAGTTGTCTGAATCATTCTTACTGCAATTTTACCTATTTTGTTGATTCCAAAAAAAGCATGCGCAGTTGTTTCTAGTTTTCTTGCTAGCAATACTCACATTTATGAGAAATTGGCTGATTTTCTTTACAGAGCTCAAAGCAATCAACTATCCTTAAAGATATAGATTTCTGGGCTGGGCACGGTGGCTCACGCCTGTAATCACAGCACTTTGGGAGGCCGAGGTGGGCAGATCACGAGGTCAAGAGATCGAGACCATCCTGGCCAACATGGTAAAACCCTGTCTCTACTAAAAATATAAAAATTAGCTGGGTGTGGTGGTGCGCACCTCTAGTCCCAGGTACTCAGGAGGCTAGGACAGGAGAATCCCTTGAACCAGGAGGCAGAGGTTGCAGTGAGCCGAGATTGTTCCACTGCACTCCAGCCTGGCAACAGTGCGAGACTCCATCTCAAAGAAAAAAAAAAGATACAAATTTCTGTTGCTGCATGGGAGTATGCTAAAAAGAGCTGCCCTTAAGAGAAGCAGGATATGAGAAACCAGTATCTACAATTCACAGCCCCTGTTGTTACTTTGATTTGAATCTTACATTGAAATTAGCATTTGTTTTACAAAAATATGGTGTCTTTATATGTGTGGTTTGTCTCTCTGTCACATGTACTTCTTATTCTGTCGCAATATTAACTGTTGTGCCAGAAAATGGCTATCATATTGAGGTACATCTTCATGAATTTTGCACAGGTCACAAAGCTCTTTTAAGACAGACTACACTAGACCTATCTTCTAGATTTCTCTGCAACTGTAAATACATCCAGCAGGTTTTGTGTTATGTAGTTCAAGAGGGACAAAAACGTTAACTCATTTTATATTGATTACAAAATATATACTCTCTTTGGGGAGTTTGAACTCTCTGATTGTTCAAACAATTTAGTAAAAATCTACTTTTCTATTTCATTTGTTGCTGAATGGAATACATCCTGAATTTGTCACCTCTTCTTTCTCTACACTGGGTCCCTCATGTTGAAGGCAATCACTCAATTGGTTTACAATATAATACCTGAGAGGCTGCGGTTACACATCACTTTGCTGATAGAAATAATAAATGTAGAATGGAGAAATGGTAGATTTTTTTTAAATGGACAGAAAAAAAGAAGGTTTCATTGGTAATTTTTTGGCAAATATATCATCAAAGACTAGAACATATGGCCAAGAAGAAATGGCTCATTTCTTGAAGAAAAAACATTTCATTGCAGCTATTAACCACCAGGTAAGAGACTTGTCAAAAAAGAAAATTTCAGTGACACATCGCTTTTGCAGAACCATCCAGGAGCTAATACTGTACACAAAGCAAGCTTTATGTTGACAGACAATAAGAACCTGCCAGTGTAATATGTTGCCAAGCTACTGACTGAGGACACCAAGGCAAAGGGCTGACAAACCCAGAAGCTATGTCCACATACAGTTGAAGTGACAGGAATAAAAATTCAAACGTTTTAGGGAGTTGTAATCCCTTGCCATTTTTTATACAAAATGATTAGCTATCTTGTAAAAATATTAACAATCTTAAAAAATAAAATTAAAGTAGCAAAAAATATAGTTTTATGAGGTGACACTGAGAAGAAACCTCTGAACACCAAACTATAGGCACAATTGAGAATTTCCAAACATTGCCAAATTACTCCCAATATAGAATTAAAGAAGCAGGCTGACTGAATGCTAATGACTACTCTTTTATGTGATGTGCAGAAGACAAAAGAGCAGTTCTGAGATAAAGAAGGTAAGAAAGAAGAAAGGGAAATAGAGCAGGTAAGAAAGTAGATGAACAGCTAACAGAAGCCGCAGGATTCTTTAATAAGAATGGCCATGGCTGGGGTCTAGATAAATTCTACTCAGCTCTTAGTTCTTAATTTGGCAGTTTTCTTTCCGCAATCAACCTTTTTCTAGCCTCTTGAGACAAGATTAGATGTTCCTGTTGAGTGCTTCTAACACTCTGTAACTTGCTCCTTTGTATCACTTACAATTTATATAGCTATTTGTTTAATGTTTATATTCTCCTAGCCCTCGACTATAAACTCCACAATGCTAGAGACCATATATACCTTGTTCACCAAAATATCCACCATACACAGTGTATACTATGTGTTCAATAAATATATGAGCAAACAAATTCAATGTAATCATTAATGTAAGTATGTGGAGAGATAGCATGAGCATAATGATTAAAGGAAAAAACTGAGTTCTGATTGCCTGGATTTGACTTCTGTTTGTGACATTCACCATCTCTGTGAACTTTGGCTATTCAAGCTTTCTTCCTTTTCTGAAATTACTTTATTTATATATAATTAAAATGATACATTGAAAGTCAGTTACTTTCTGCTGGTTTAATATATTATCTGTTCCTCCATTTATATTGTAAGATCTTTGAGGATGAAGTCTGTAACCTGGGCTGCTCATTGTTCACTCATTGTTCTGCCTCCATGAGGGCTGACACAGTGTTGGAAATTCAGCAGGAATTATATTACTACTTGATGGTTAAAATAAAACAGGTGTAATACCTGAAGAACACAAAATTACATCAACATTTCAATAAATTTGTTCTTAAAAGGTATTGAAAATGTGATTGCCAAAACTCATGAGTTAATTGATAAGTTGTAGTTCCTCTAAAATACTGCTCAAATCATTTATAAAGCCTTGAATAAGGTTAGATAACCCATTACTTACATCATTGTAGCTTTTTTTTTTTTTTATACTTTAGGTTTTAGGGTACATGTGTACAATGTGCAGGTTTGTTACATATGTATCCATGTGCCATGTTGATTTCCTGCACCCATTAACTCGTCATTTAGCATTAGGTATATCTCCTAATGCTGTTCCTCCCCCCTCCCTCCACCCCACAACAGTCCCTGGAATGTGATATTCCCCTTCCTGTGTCCATGAGTTCTCATTGTTCAGTTCCCACCTATGAGTGAGAACATGCGGTGTTTGGTTTTTTGTCCTTGCGATAGTTTACTGAGAATGATGTTTTCCAGTTTCATCCATGTCCCTACAAAGGACACGAACTCATCATTTTTTATGGCTGCATAGTATTCCATGGTGTATATGTGCCACATTTTCTTAATCCAGTCTATCGTTGTTGGACATTTGGGTTGGTTCCAACTCTTTGCTATTGTGAATAGTGCCGCAATAAACATACGTGTGCATGTGTCTTTATAGCAGCATGATTTATAGTCCTTTGGGTATATACCCAGTAATGGGATGGCTGGGTCAAATGGTATTTCTAGTTCTAGATCCCTGAGGAATCGCCACACTGACTTCCACAATGGTTGAACTAGTTTACAGTCCCACCCACAGTGTAAAAGTGTTCCTATTTCTCCACATCCTCTCCAGCACCTGTTGTTTCCTGCTTTTTTAATAATGGCCATTCTAACTGGTGTGAGATGGTATCTCACTGTGGTTTTGATTTGCATTTCTCTGATGGCCAGTGATGATGAGCAATTCTTCATGTGTTTTTTGGCTGCATACATGTCTTCTTTTGAGAAGTGTCTGTTCATGTCCTTTGCCCACTTTTTGATGGGGTTGTTTGTTTTTTTCTTGTGAATTTGTTTGAGTTCATTGTAGATTCTGGATATTAGCCCTTTGTCAGATGAGTAGGTTGCAAAAATTTTCTCCCATTCTGTAGGTTGCCTGTTCACTCTGATGGTAGTTTCTTTTGCTGTGCAGAAGCTCTTTAGTTTAATTAGATCCCATTTGTCAATTTTCGCTTTTGTTGCCATTGCTTTTGGTGTTTTAGACATGAAGTCCTTGACCACGCCTATGTCCTGAATGGTATTGCCTAGGTTTTCTTGTAGGATTTTAATGGTTTTAGGTCTAACATTTAAGTCTTTAATCCATCTTGAATTAATTTTTGTATAAGGTGTAAGGAAGGGATCCAGTTTCAGCTTTCTACATATGGCTAGCCAGTTTTCCCAGCACCATTTATTAAATAGGGAATCCTTTCCCCATTTCTTGTTTTTGTCAGGTTTGTCAAAGATCAGATAGTTGTAGATATGTGGCATCATTTCTGAGGGCTCTGTTCTGTTCCATTGATCTATGTCTCTGTTGTGGTACCAGTACCATGCTGTTTTGGTTACTGTAGCCTTGTAGTATAGTTTGAAGTCAGGTAGCGTGATGCCTCCAGCTTTGTTCTTTTGGCTTAGGATTGACTTGGCGATGCGGGCTCTTTTTTGGTTCCATATGAAGTTTAAAGTAGTTTTTTCCAATTCTGTGAAGAAAGTCATTGGTAGCTTGATGGGCATGGCATTGAATCTATAAATTACTTTGGGCAGTATGGCCATTTTCACGATATTGATTCTTCCAACCCATGAGCATGGAATGTTCTTCCATTTGTTTGTATCCTCTTTTATTTCATTGAGCAGTGGTTTGTAGTTCTCCTTGAAGAGGTCCTTCACATCCCTTGTAAGTTGGATTCCTAGGTATTTTATTCTCTTTGAAGCAATTGTGAATGGGAGTTCACTCATGATTTGGCTCTCTGTTTGTCTGTGATTGGTGTACAAGAATGCTTGTGATTTTTGTACATTGATTTTGTATCCTGAGACTTTGCTGAAGTTGCTAATCAGCTTAAGGAGATTTTGGGCTGAGACAATGGGATTTTCTAGATATACAATCATGTCATCTGCAAACAGGGACAGTTTGACTTCCTCTTTTCCTAATTGAATACCCTTTATTTCCTTCTCCTGCCTGATTGCTCTGGCCAGAACTTCCAGCACTATGTTGAATAGGAGCGGTGAGAGAGGGCATCCCTGTCTTGTGCCAGTTTTCAGAGGGAATGCTTCCAGTTTTTGCCCATTCAGTATGATATTGGCTGTGGGTTTGTCGTATATAGCTCTTATTATTTTGAGATACGTCCCATCAATACCTAATTTATTGAGAGTTTTTAGCATGAAGGGTTGTTGAATTTTGTCAAAGGCCTTTTCTGCATCTATTGAGATAATCATGTGGTTTTTGTCTTTGGTTCTGTTTATATGCTGGATTACATTTATTGATTTGCGTATGTTGAACCAGCCTTGCATCCCAGGGATGAAGCCCACTTGATCATGGTGTATAAGCTTTTTGATGTGCTGCTGAATTTGGTTTGCCAGTATTTTATTGAGAATTTTTGCATCAATGTTCATCAAGGATATTGGTCTAAAATTCTCTTTTTTGGTTGTGTCTCTGCCTGGCTTTGGTATCAGGAAAAAAGAATAAAAAGAAATGAACAAAGCCTCCAAGAAATTTGGGACTACATGAAACGACCAAACCTACGTCTGATTGGTGTAGCTGAAAATGACGGGGAGAATGGAACCAAGTTGGAAAATACTCTGCAAGATATTATCCAGGAGAACTTCCCCAATCTAGCAAGGCAGGCCAACATTCAGATTCAGGAAATACAGAGAACGCCACAAAGATACTCCTCGAGAAGAGCAACTCCAAGACACATAATTGTCAGATTCACCAAAGTTGAAATGAAGGAAAAAATGTTAAGGGCAGCCAGAGAGAAAGGTCGGGTTACCCACAAAGGGAAGCCCATCAGACTATCAGCTGATCTCTCGGAAGAAACTCTACAAGCCAGAAGAGAGTGGGGGCCGATATTCAACATTCTTAAAGAAAAGAATTTTCAACCCAGAATTTCCTATCCAGCCAAACTAAGCTTCATAAGTGAAGGAGAGATAAAATACTTTACAGACAAGCAAACGCTGAGTGATTTTGTCACCACCAGGCCTGCCCTAAAAGAGCTCCTGAAGGAAGCACTAAACATGGAAAGGAACAACCGGTACCAGCCACTGCAAAAACATGACAAATTGTAAAGACCATCGAGGCTAGGAAGAAACTGCATCAAGTAATGAGCAAAATAACCAACTAACATCATAATGACAGGATCAGATTCACACATAACAATATTAACTTTAAATGTAAATGGGCTAAATGCTCCAATTAAAAGACACAGACTGGCAAACTGGATAAGGAGTCAGGATCCATCAGTGTGCTGTATTCAGGAAACCCATCTCACATGCAGAGACACACATAGACTCAAAATAAAGGGATGGAGGAAGATCTATCAAGCAAATGGAAAACAAAAAAAGGCAGGGGTTGCAATCCTAGTCTCTGATAAAATAGACTTTAAACCAACAAAGATCAAAAGAGACAAAGAAGGCCATTACATAATGGTAATGGGATCAATCCAACAAGAAGAGCTAACTATCCTAAATATATATGCACCCAACACAGGAGCACCCAGATTCATAAAGCAAGTCCTGAGTGACCTACAAAGGGACTTAAACTCCCACACAATAATAATGGGAGATTTTAACACCCCACTGTCAACATTAGACAGATCATCGAGACAGAAAGTTAACAAGGATATCCAGGAACTGAACTTAGCTCTAAACAAAGTGGACCTAATAGACATCTACAGAACTCTCCACCCCAAGTCAACAGAATATACATTTTTTTCAGCACCATACCACACCTATTACAAAATTGACCACATAGTTGGAAGTAAAGCTCTCCTCAGCAAATGTAAAAGAACAGAAATTATAACAAACTGTCTCTCAGACCACAGTGCAATCAAACTAGAACTCAGGATTAAAAAACTCACTCAAAACCGCTCAACTACATGGAAACTGAACAACCTGCTCCTGAACGACTATTGGGTACATAATGAAATGAAGGCAGAAATAAAGATGTTCTTTGAAACCAATGAGAACAAAGACAACATACCAGAATCTCTGGGACACATTCAAAGCAGTGTGTAGAGGGAAATTTATAGCACTAAATGCCCACAAGAGAAAGCAGGAAAGATCCAAAATTGACACCCTAACATCACAATTAAAAGAACTAGAAAAGCAAGAGCAAACACATTCAAAAGCTAGCAGAAGGCTAGAAATAACTAAAATCAGAGCAGAACTGAAGGAAATAGAGACACAAAAAACCCTTCAAAAAATTAATGAATCCAGGAGCTGGTTTTTTGAGAAGATCAACAAAATTGATAGACCGCTAGCAAGACTAATAAAGAAGAAAAGAGAGAAGAATCAAATAGATGCAATAAGAAATGAAAAAGGGGATATCACCACCGATCCCACAGAAATGCAATCTACCATCAGAGAATACGACAAACACCTCTATGCAAATAAACTAGAAAATCTAGAAGAAATGGATAAATTCCTCGACAAATACACCCTCCCAAGACTAAATCAGGAAGAAGTCGAATCTCTGAATAGACCAATAACAGGTTCTGAAATTGTGGCAATAATCAATAGCTTACCAACCAAAAAGAGTCCAGGACCTGATGGATTCACAGCCGAATTCTACCAGAAGTACAAGGAGGAACTGGTACCATTCCTTCTGAAACTATTCCAATCGATAGAAAAAGAGGGAATCCTCCCTAACACATTGTAGCTATTTTTTAAGAAAACACGGTTAAAATTATAGCTGATTCATTTTATTCACACCTGATTAATTACAAGACTTGATCAAAATTAAGCAGTTGATGCGAAACTTCAAAAGAAATTATTGATTCTTCTCATAAGCAACAGCCAATTAAAACAGTATGGTGCAAGACTGCTCTAGTTCTTAGTATTCTAATTTTGGATTTTTTCTCAATTTTTTAAACAAAGAACATTATATAAAGACTTCAAATTAGCTCTTGGCTTTTCCTATTCAATATCAGCCACTTACTGAGTGCCAATCATTTTGCTGAACTCTTCTTTAAAAAAGAGTTTTGCCAGTGGCACTGCAAACAAAAAGAGATGATGAGCTAATCATAGCAAAATCTTACTCCAGTGTTGTGCTGCCTTTCTTCCCTGATGAAAACCCCACAGGATATTTTGCTGGAAAAGGACATGATGATTCAAAGACCAGAAACTGTTTCTTGCCACACAAACAAAATGAAAGTCCCAAAAAGCGCTTGTATGTGGATTTTGAGTACAAGAAGTTTAAGGTATTGATTGTCATAGGTCTTGAATTTCAGATATCCTACTGGCAGTTCTACTTCTGGGAGGAAATTGAAATATCGAGCTTACAATAAGTATAGATAAATAGCAAGTTTCCAAGATGGCTCTCCTAAGACAGGTTAGCCATGTCAGCCATGTCTTTAAAATACCTCCTGTATTAACTGAGTCCTCATTATTAGTTAAGCTAAAACTTAATGCACAATGCTGTCAGAATTAGCTCATGCACTGAAGACTGCTGAAATCTCTGTATAGCTCATGTCATTTTCCATTCCCAAAAACTGAATATTTTTCCCATAGCTGACAACAATCCAAACTGTCTATCACTGTTATGTTTCCCATGATTTTCATGAAAGCAGTATTGTAGTATTAAAAATAGAAAATAATTTGTTCATTAATCTATCACCCAAATATAACTATTTTCATAACTGTGTTCTCTCCCAGCCTTTGTTCATGCTTTTTCATAGCAGTAATTGTAGTATAAATATTATTTTATGTTGTTTTCCTCACTCAAAATTAAAAAAGAATTTGTGACATTTTCATGTTGATATATAATCATAGTTATAATTTTAATGAATGCATATATTCCATTTAATTAGTACAATATCCTCAACCATCAACCTTTGCCAAGGATATTTGGAAAATCTATCACCTTTCTGAATAAATAAAGAAATTGACTTGTATTTTTCAAAAATTCTTAGTAGCACAGGAGCTCTAATCTTTGTCTCTGCATTCATATAGCTCTTAAACAAAACAGTGGTATCTACTGTACACCTACTAGGTCTCCACATTATAATAGAAGTGGTGAGAAATACCAGAACATAACACATAATCTCTGGTTGCAACCAATTTATAATACAGTAAATGACACAAGACAAAGACAGAGGGTAAAATTCAACCATAACGTCAGAGGTAAGCTAGATCCATGAAGACTGCTATTCAAGGAATGCTTCACTGGGTATGTGGACTTGGATGGAACTTGAAATATGGAGAAAGTATATTTAGCAAAATACAGGAAGGGCATTCCAGAAAGAAAACAACTTATTTTTGAATATGTCCAAACAGGGACTTTGTCAAGAGTGGTGGAATCTGTCCCAGGCTGAAGCAGGACTCGGCCTATGCATAAACATTTCATTCTTTCCAGTTGTGAGGATTTCATGGACAGAGAATTGAATAGTGAGTAAATCTACTCTCTTGGCAGTATTTATCCAACAAGAGCATGGAGGGAGTTCTAGCCTCCAGAACTGCAAGACTGTTGTTTAAGTCACCAGCTTGCAGTATCTTGGTAGCATGGCCAAAGCAAACTAATACATGGTGCTTTTCAAAATGCAGGTTCCTGAGCCTTATGGTAAACCTAAAGCCAGAATCTGTGGGCATGGACCCATCTCTATAAATCACCCCAGATGATTCTGGCACACTTAAAAGTCTAAGAATCTTCCACATAACCTATGCCAAACATTAAACTACAACACCAGCAAAGAATTTAGGAGAGATTAGCTAATAAAGATTATAGAGCTTATTTTTCAATAGAAATCCAATGAAATAAAAGTTAACCTGTATAGCAATGTGTGCAAGACACTTTCACATGCTTTACTGTATTGAATCTTTAGAACAATTGGGAGCTACATACAGGTGACTATACTGGTCCTGTTTCCAAAATAAAGAAACTTGAGTTTCAGAATTTTTCCAACTTGCTGAGCATCACACAGCCAATAAGAAGCTGAGCTAGTGCTCCCAGTCAGGTTTGGGGACTTGCTCAAGAAATGTTTGCAGGGTATTGAAGGTCAAAGCCAATCAAAAGGAAAGATTAGGTGATGGCATCAGAGAATGGCATTATGCTCCAGATAACTGGTCTGTTGGGTATCAGTCGGTAATGTCTTGGGTCCAGTTCCACAGAATACAAGACAGGGCTGGAGGGAGGAACAAGGCAGGAATCCTGCCTCAGTGGAAAAATGGTGGGCTGCTTAGACAAGTGGGATAGCAAATTTACTTCTGACTCCTAGTGAAACTGCACTGACTGGCAAAACCTCCACACCAGCAACAAAAGGAAGTCAGAGGCTATCAAGGCATGCTGGGAATGGCAAGGCATGCTGGGAATGACAAGGCATGATGGGAATGGTAAGGCATATGGGAGAGTCAAGTCATGATGGGAACAGAGGGCAAGTCTTAATGGAACCAGGCCAACTAACTCCTACCCCATACCCGCAACTCTACACCCAGGCTGTGCTTAACAGGCATGGAGAGGCTTTGCACACATAATTTTAAGTAAGCTTTGGAAATTAATTCAGAACCACCACCACCAAAAAAAAAAAAAAGAGACAGAAGAATGGTACTGGCATTTGGATTATTTAACTTCACAGCTACTGACATTTCAGAAAAGTCTTGATTGTCACCTTGAGCCTTGCATAAAAGCTGTGGAAAACGAAGGAACACAACTTGAGGAAACAGATTTCAAAGAAGAATGCTTTAAACCAAAATGATAGCTTATGGATGTGTGTTTTACTTCTTTTTCATATTGCATTTTAACCCTAGATACATAATTCATTCTTAATATCATGTAGGTAACTGGAGAAAGTATGCTGTGATACTATGACTTTGGAAACATTGTTCTATTGATTAGAAATGGGGAAAAAATGAATACATGGAAATTCTCTGAAAATGAGAATGAAAATGCACTGCCGGTTGCACTATGACTCAAATTCCCCAAATAATTACTGGTAGGGCCCATTGCCATCTAGTTGTATAAACATAAATGAGCCCACGATAACACCCAAAGCTCAAAGAGTAATGACAAAGGTGGAAGAGATGGTCTAGTCAGGCATGAAATTGATTTTATAATAACAAATATCTGTTGCCTTCCATGTGCTAAGTAAATAATTCTGAAGCAGGGGGTAAAGATAATAAAAGCAAAATCATTAACTGCTTCTACTAAATCAAACATGGGAAGGAACGCATCGTCATTTTGACCCTGAAGCCTGTCTAATGGCTAACTAAAGCAATTATTTTCATCACGACACAACCCTTCATCATAGGTACCTTCAGAGCTGTAGGAGACTTTGGCTGGTAACCTTGTTGGGAGTAGGTTTTTTTACTCCCACGATTTACACTGAAAATGAGTGAAACACTATGCTAAGGTCTAGCTGGAGAGGAGGCACTAGGAAATAAACCCAGTGCTGAAGCCTGCAACAGAATCATAGGCCCCACAATCTAACCTTGAAGGCAGGCTTCAGTTGATGTCATCTAATTCTTCAGTGTGTGTGTGTGTGTGTGTGTGTGTGTGTGTGTGTGTGTAAAGGACTAGGTTAGCTAATCACTGATAATGGAATTTTATGGTCAGCTTTAAAAGGTCACTTTCAATGTCATTATGTCATTTATGTTCCTACAGCTTCACTTGGTTGATTAGAATATAATTCTATGGAGAGCAGCATTTCTGGTTCAATGCTCAGGTGGGTCAGTTAGCTTTACTTAGTTCCTTGGCCCCACAACTCATCATTTTCCAGCTAGCTGTTTCCAAATGTGGGACTTTTATCCAAAAGAAATCACAAAAGAAAATATAGAGGAAATAGGCCGGGCGCGGTGGCTCACGCTTGTAATCCCAGCACTTTGGGAGGCCGAGGCGGGCGGATCACGAGGTCAGGAGATCGAGACCACGGTGAAACCCCGTCTCTACTAAAAATACAAAAAATTAGCCGGGCGTGGTGGCGGGCGTCTGTAGTCCCAGCTACTCGGAGAGGCTGAGGCAGGAGAATGGCGTGAACCCGGGAGGCGGAGCTTGCAGTGAGCCGAGATTGCGCCACTGCACTCCAGCCTGGGCAACAGAAAATATAGAGGAAAGAATGTTATACGTTTCCAAATTCCAGCAATAACTCAAGAAAAGTTCCACCGAACTACCTTATTAATGGTGTCTGCACACATTATGGACACACAAGGAGTAACTACCTATGGTTCTTGTCTTCCTAGCACCCCACTCTCCTTCTTGAAAGTGTTCCTCTCCCTAGTTTAACGCAGCTCCTAGGGAAACTGCCTTGGTCCTACAGGGCTCAACCTCCTGGCCTCAGCTAGTTGGTTAAAAGGTCGACATTTTTCCAAGCTTATGCCCAACAGAAATCCCTGCCTGGGAGTTCTGAAACTGGACTCAGAGAACATGTGTAAGTCTGTCCTTCTTTGATGATGGAAACAGTCAGAACTTTAGAATTCAGGAGCTGCTAGTGGCCATATTTCATACCACTGTGCAAGAAAGTTGGCCTTAATAAGAAAGAGTGGGAGTTTGAGGTTGCAGTGAGCCATGATCATACCACTGCACTACAGCCTGGGGGACAGAGCAAAACCCTGTCTGAAAGAAAGAAAGAATCAAATAAAGAAAAGAAAAGAGAGAGAGAGGGAGAAGGGGGGGAGGAAGGAAGGAAGGAAGGGAAGAAGGGAGGGAAGGAGGGAGGGAGGGAGGGAGGGAAGCCACACAGAGAGAAATAGAGTCAGAAGGTAGAAAGAAAGGGCCTGGCAGGGTTTGGCTCCCAAACTCATCGTTCCTGAGGCTGAGCTCTTTCTGTGCCTTCTCACTGTCTTACTTTTTAACTCTTCGTTAGACTCCAGGTGCTGCTAACTTCCTTTGGTTTTGCCTCAACTAATTTCAGTTGAGTTTCTGTTATTTGAAACCTAACCGATACCTGCACACTCAATGAAAGGCAATCCAGAAAGAGAATCTCACCTTCAGTTCTGGCAGTGACTCCAGTTATCAGTCTGAAGAGGTTATGCATCAGCAACAAACAACTCCAAGCCTCAGGAGCTTAAAGGAACAAAGATTCAGTTCTAAGTGACTACACATCCCTGTTTACTCACAACAGTTCTGGTTTATACCTGTTGTCTCAGCCTCCTCTTAGTCTCAAAAGTGGTCTGGTTGGAATGCAAAATTATATGGTCACCCTACTGACTTCTCATTTTTGCCACCAGCCATCACTTGGGACCCAAGCTGATGAAGCGGTCAGTATCTAAAACTCTGCCAGTCAACATAGTCAAGGGGGAAAAATGTCCTAGCATCTCAAACTAGCAATTAAATGCACTGGACTATAAGAATTATCTACAAGCATTATTTTTTATCAACGATTCCTTGGCCAGAACTAGCCATAGCCCCACCTCATCATGAGGCATCAGGAAGGGCCACCCTACCCAGAAGGCCGAGAACTTGCATTATTTGGCGAGCAGCACTAACCACTTGGAAACTCTAGCTCCCCTTAACTGTATATCAGTTTTCCTATCATTCTTACTCAGTCTTTCTAATGAAACATTACATGGATCTTTAGATTCAATTCTTTTATTTTAGTGTATGATTCCTTTTCTAAACTTAGCTCTTAGAAAAAGCTGCATGATTTCATTTGACATTCATTGTATCCTTGTTTTTTAGACTTAGTGCTAACTCTTGAAGGATAACACAATGAATAAGACATGATCCCTCCTGCAGAAGCTGCACGCACTCAGTATTCTTTAGGGTATTTTTCTGGCTCATTGTAGCAGTAATTTACTAAGTGATTCCTTTAAGAACTGCTAGAGTTAATATCCCTAAGGTATGATTCACTCACCTGGTAAGACCTACTAAAGAATATCTCAATGTAAATTTTAATATAGCTTATTCCAATTTAATTTTAACTGTATAGCTTATAGTCTATTGCAATGAAAACTCTGATTTTAATTAAATAAGCACAATGCAAAAAACCCTAATATAAAACACTAGCAATATTCCTTACATAGAATTTACTTCTTTTGCATTATAGCTACTGGAACTTTCTCCCCCACCCAGAATTTTCCATCTACTACTATTGGGGTACTCAGAACTTAACTTCCTCTGTTATGACTAAAACTGAGAGTACATCAAGAAGTTTCTATTCCCCTTGCTCAAATTCTAAACAGGAATTGGGGAGGAGGAATTCCTATACTCATCACCAGAGAGGAAAAAGCAAAAAATGGGGCTCTAGCACCAGAATTGGGACTTGAAATGCATTTTCTCTCATAGAATATTTTATAAGGTTGTGAGCTATTATGTTATTAGTGTTATATTTCAGCACGGTGGTGAGTGAAATGGCTTTTTATGGACCAGTCTAGAGACCTCACTACCATTTATATCATTGTTATTATGCAGAAATATGTTTTGAATTCCAAGCAAGTAAGTTATTCATTAGCTTTCAGAATACTAACTTTTTTTTAAGTCAGACTTATCTGAACTGCCGTATGTACTAGGTCAGGATGATTTAGTGAGATGCCCAAAAAAATCCTTTGCTTTAAAGGCTATTACTCTTTCTAATGGCTGTGTTATGGACTTTAAATAAATACCTTGGCTTCAATCATTCAACCAAGATGTACTAAGTACCTACTATTTGTAAGACACTATTCTAAGTGCTGGTGCTATGTTAGTGAGCAAGAAGCAGATTGTCTATCATCCCTTTGGTATCATCTCTGCCCTTGTAAAGATTCTAGGAAATGCAGAGAGCCCTGAAACGAGTCTTTAGGATGCCCATCCCATATGGTGTCAGTTTAGAGTTATCCAATGAGAGGTATCCATGTGGGATTTGGACTTCTCTGGCAGCAGTTGCAAGGAGACTCATAGCAGAAGTCTAGTTATTGAGAATTGCTAAGATCAGCAGATGAAATTCCCACTGAGACTGGGAGATTCTCTCAGACAGCTTCTGTGTAAATTCCTACGTGTCACCTGCTCCCAAGCACTTGCATCCATGACCTTCCAAAGTAGTGTAAGTTTCTAGTTCCTTGTATGAGCCCCTTTCCATTCAGAATATCTAACTGGCTTCTGTTGTCCCAACCCAAAACTCACTGATACAGCAAGACAAGAACAGTCCCTGCCTTTAGGACCTTACATACTCATGGGGAATACAGGCATTGAATAATTGATTACACCTGTAACTGTGTGATTGTCAGTGATGTGCTGGAGCCAGGTCCTACTGGTTGTCTGAGCTGCTAGTGAAAGCAGGAATTTTGCACAACCCGGTCATTAAATAGTCATATTAAAATTAAATTATATAAATTTTAAATTAATTATATGAGAAACTTTAAGCTTACCACTTCCTATTTTACTATTTCTGTGCTCTTGGGATTCTTCACGCATGTATTTGCATCTGTATGGTGTAAATTCTATGTAATGGCTTGCTACTGGGCCTCTCTTCCCAACTCGACATTCAGTGTCATCACACTGGCAGCTTGAAATCACCATGCTGGGAGTATTTACACCACCAAAATCAGCAAACTCTATACACCAGGGCACTTTTCTTCCCCCCAAAGAGCAAATTGTTAAACATTTATCGAACTGTCACTGGTAATTGTGATAAGTACCAGAAACCTAATTACTCAATAGCACAGACCAGAGAGACTCTGCCATAACCAGGCATTTCAGGGAAACTTCCTAAAGTAAGACTTGGAAGAAACGGTACTTGAGTTGAGCTCTGAAAGTTGGTAGGTGAAGGGGTGGAGAAGAACATTCCAGGAAAGGAAAAGCATATATGAACTCTGTGAGGAGGGAAAGATCTGGGTCCTGGCAAGCAAATGAAAGGCTGATGGAGACACAGTGCAAAGAGAGAGGGTATGACATTAAGCTCCATTGTTTCAAGCTTCCTTTTTTTTTCCCAGTCTCCACAATCTGCCTTGTAGTCTTGTTATATGTGCATTTCTCTTCTCTGTCACTCAACAGACAATTTTGTTGAGGACAGGGACCATGAATTCTTTAACTTTCTCCTTCCAGATGCCCAGCACAACTCTTTATATACCCTCAGCATTATTTCTAACTGAGTGACTGAATGAATCCTCATAACACTAAGCTTGGTCAACATGAATGGTCAAATTTTCAGAAGTGAAGGTAAATTCATAATCCAACTTTTTAAATTACATTACATTAAAATAATGGTTTCAAATTAAAAGAGACAACTGAATGTGTATAATCACTAATGACAACTTCGAAAAAATCAAAACTGAAATAAACATATTCCATTTTAAAGAATAATAGGTCTGTTAGTCTGCTTGGGCTGCCATAATAAAATCCCATAGACTGGATGGCTTAAGCAATAGAAATTATTTCTCACAGTCCTGGTATCTCAGAGACTAAGATCAAAGTGCCAGCAAAGTAGGTTCCCTTCTGAGTCCTCAATCTCTTGGCTCGTGGGCAGCCTCCTCCTCCCTGTGTGCTCACATGACCTCTTTGTGCACACACACACTCAAGTGCAAAGAGAGCACACTGTGGTGTCTGTGCCTCTTTTACAAGGAATGGGCATATAAAGAGACAAATTGGGAGTGGAATCTGGGGAAAAGAATTAGACCACTGGACAGACAACCAGGTATGTCTAAGCTCTCACGGCTGACCAAAGGACAGTTTGGTTGCCCTTGGCTGCATTCTGATAAGTCTTGTTGGAAGGAAGGGATTGTATATAGAGAGCTAGAGACCAACAAGGTTTATCAGCTGATTCTCCAAGTGGCTGAGATGGTTGATTACAGCAGAGAAGCTGGGCCAACAAAAAGATAAAATCTAACATAGCGACATTATGAACTGCCAACAATTACCTACATTTATCAGACTGCAAAGGACATCAGATCATCTTGCTTATCCTCTTGCTTCCTGACAAAATTGCACATTAATGATTCTGGGTGGAGGTGTGTTTCACATATCAAATAATTTTGGGAAAAGCTGACTTTAGCATGAAAACTCAGTCAAAGCTAAAGACGACTTTCCCTTGGGTCTAGTATTCCTGATATTATGTCAAATTCATCCTGGTGCTAATTCAAGGAAATGGACACAATTTTTCAATTACAGATTATTTAAATAATCACAGAGATGTACATTCTGAACAGGCAGAAGCGCACATTTCATGGAAAGCAGAATGACTTCCCCCCACCTTGTCTCTAGGTTAACAAGCTATTGATGCTTAGTTGTAGTATGCACGAAGCGGTCACATTTTTTTGAGGAAGAGGTTGATAAACACCATGCATTTTTCAAAACTCACATAATTCAACACTAATTTTTCTATTGTAATAAATTGTAAGGCAGGGGGATGCATCCCAAGACTTCATAAATAGCACAATTGCCATGTAATTTCATTTTTAAATATACATTTTAAGTATATGAAATAGCATAAAAATTACACAATAAATGACCCATAAAACCATAAAACCTTCACCCTTTACATAGCTTATTACATCTAATATCATTCCATGGCTCTTGATTTGGGGGCATGTTTAACAACACTACTACTCAATGAGTTCTGAGCCATTGTTATGGTATACACAAACAATTATAAATTGTAAGAGCACTGAACATTAAGATAACAGTACAATATAACAACAGTTACACAATCATTCAGGAATGTTTTCAGGCTATAAAGTCAAGTGTGGTTCATGGGATACTTTTATTTCCAGTATTTTCGCTTACCAGCCAGAGTGCTGCTAGCTCATGGGCTAGCATAGATGCTATCTGTGGTCAACCTACTCAGCTCCCAGGTTTGAAGGAATGTGATTCATGGATGGTTTTCAAAGTGTGTGTGTGTGTGTGTGTGTGTGTGTCTTCAAATTTTTCATGTCAAGTTATATCGCATATAAATACAAGATGTAATATACAAAATATAAATGGTATAATTAAGTCAAACCACTTCAAGTTGGTGTCTTTCAGTGTTGTGTAATATGGGACTATCTCACATCTATATCCAGTAACAGTTATCATGATTACTAATGAAATTTTAGGAAGAGTTGCTTTATACCATATTCTCAAACCAAAAATGTGATCTATGCTCTCACATTAAGCCATATTGCTATAGACTTGATGTGGTTTGGCTGTGTCCCCACCCATATCTCATCTTGAACTGTAGTTCCCATAATCCCCACGTGTCATGGGAGGAACCCAGTGGGAGGTAATTGATGGGGGTTGGTTACCTCCATGCTGGTCTCGTGATAGTGAGTGAGTTCTCACAAGATCTGATGGTTTTGTAAAGGGCTTTTCCCCTTCTTCACTCTGCACTTCTCCCTGCTGCCGCCATGTGAAGGACATGTTTGCCTCCCCTGCCATGATTGTAAGTTTCCTGAGGCCTCCCCAGCCCTGTGGAACTGTGAGTCAATTAAACCTCTTTCTTTTATAAATTACCCAGTCTCTGGTATGTCTTTATTAGCAGTGTGAGAACAGACTAATACAGGACTAAATTGTGTTTCCCCAAAATTCATAGGTTGGAGCCCCAACCCCCTGTGGGACTATATTAAGTATAGGGCATTTAAAGAGGTGATTACAATTAGAAATCATGAGGGTAGAGCCCTCACCCAATAGGATTGATGTCCTTATAAAAGACGAAAAGACATCAGAGCTTGCTCTCTCTCTCTTTGCCCTTTGAGTGTGTGTGTGTGTGTGTCTGTAAAGAAGAGGTTATGGGAGCACACAGCAAGAAGGAAGCTGCCTACAAGTCATGAGAAGAGGCCTGAGTGTTTAGGTGAGAATCTGTTCCATGTTTAGTCCTTCCTATCAACAAGATCCTCACATGATAAGCCCAATGGTAACCAACCTCCCAGCAGGAACAACATAACTGCCCCTTCCCCTGCCTACTCCCCTGTCCTCTCTACCACATGAAATTCTTGACTTACCAGTTTCACACAATTTCTCATCCTAGTGGGAACCATCTTGCTAATGTTATAATATAGCACTTATAAAATCAGCCTCAGACTTTAAAATTTACAAAACAGTTTATACTAGCATAAAAGAAATTAAGATGTAAGCTAATAGTTGAGTTCATCATGAAACTTAACTACCTGGTATTACTTACACAGTGCCTTGGAAAGACTAACACAGATTTTTAATAACACAAAGGACATTCAAATAGTCAGGAGAATAGATTTTCTCCCTTCCCACTGAGGAAAAGTAGAAATAAAATAGCTTAAGTTGAAACCAGAAGTTTATTAGATTTAAAGATTTAGGAATGGTTAAATTAGAATTAGAATTTAGACTTAAATTCTGAAAGATTTAGATTGGTTAAATACAATTAGAAGAAGAAACCCAAAATACTATTTCCTGTTAAAGTACAAGATGAGAGATGCCAATTGTGTTAGTCCATTATCACTCTGCTATAAGGTCATACCCAAGAGTGGATGATTTATAAAGGAAAGAGGTTTAATAGACTCACAGTTCCACATGGCTGGGGAGGCCTCAAAATCAGGGTGGAAGGTGAAGGAGGAGCAAAGGCACATCTTACATGGTGGCAGGCAAGAAAGCATGTGCAGGAGAACTGTCCTTTACACAACCATCAGATCTTGTGAGACTTATTCACTATCATGAGACCAGCACACAAAAAAACCCACCCCCAGGATTCAATTGCCTTCCACTGGGTCCCTCCCATCAGGTCCCTCCAATGACATGTGGTGATTATGGGAACTACAATTCAAGATGAGATTTGGGTGGAAACACACAGCCAAACCATATCACCAATCTTTCAGAAATGGTTAGAACATACAGCTCAGGATACGCAGACTGACCTTTCCTTGGAGGCAGGTACTATATTTATTTTGTTCACTTCTGATTTATTGGTAGCTGGAATGTGTGTGGCACATAGGCATTTATTGAACAGGCATTCAATAAGCACTTGTTGCATGAATGAAAGACTCATTAAAATCTAAAGTCAAATATATTAGCTATAGTGTATTTGTTTGATCCAACATTCCTAATCATTGAAAGTGAAAGGAATTTTAGAAATCTCAAGGGATGTACCCACCGTCAAAATGGGAATTAGTGCAAATCTAAAATTGGGTCTCCCAGTCCTTTGTTCTGTCGATTAAGTGACTCTGCCACCCTTTTAGGAAAAAAAGATGAGCAAAATTTGAGTGGAGAATCAATGAATAATGTAAAATTTTACTTTCAAATATTTATTGACACATATCTACTGTGTAAAGTGGGAACAACAAAAAGTAAGTTGCTGTTTATCCTGTCCTTCAGCCCAGACCTCTGTCCCAGGTAATCTCAGAATCTTTACACCCAACCTCACATTCCCTTTGCAAATGATTCTCCAACCTCTGCATATTGTAATGCCTGCACCAAACCCTCTCAGGATCAGAGTCAGGAATGAACTTTGGGTCCCCAAAACTAGTTAACATGAATGACACTGATCTGAGGCGCCCAATAAAGGGGAGTTAGCAACTTGTATTTTCCACAAAACATCAGATGATTCAACATATCAACTACTTAGAGACCCAATTATTGGCAGTAAATTCAGACTAGACTAAAACGTCCTGCCTCCATACTTGCTAAGCATTGCTATGGTGCTCTTGCAGGGTATTTGAAAAAAAAAAAAAAAAAAAAAAAAAAACCCTGCAAGAGCATCATAATATGGGGATGATAATTCCTACTGCATGGAGTAGTCCAGAATTCTACTTAACTCTACAGAGGTTATCCCCATCTTACAGATAAGGAAAAAGCCACAATGAAATGAAGCAAACTGCCTAATATTCCTCACAGACTTGAATTGAAGCCAGATATTTTTATTCTACCACCAGTGTTGCTTACATTATATCTTGAGTAACCATGGAATTCATAGGCAATTAAATAGGGTGACCATCTATTTTATCATCCAAATGAGTAACCTTCTGAGAAAAGAAAGACCATGATAACAAGTATAAACTGGCTCTATTCTGGTCAAGATGAAGGAAGGTCACCATCGTCCTGTCCACTGACCCCTCCCCACACCACCACGGGTCTGCAATTCCATCATAATCCTAAATTACTCCATCATAAAGCTTTCCTTCTTTTGGGCCAGCCTATGTGCCTATAGTTCTTAAATTCCTAAATAGGAATTTTTACTTTTCACACTACAAAAAATAGCTGGAGTGTTACAAGGGATGCTAAATGAATTGGAGTCAACAGTGTTGTGCTCATCAAACACGGTGTCTCACGCCTGTAATCCCATTACTTTGGGAGGCCGAGGCAGGAGGATTGTTTAAGTCCAGGAGTTTGAGACCAGCATGGGAAACATAATGAGACACCATCTCTACAAAAAAAGAAAATTTTTAATTAGCTGGGCATGGTGTTACGTGCCTGTAGTCCCAGCTACTTGTGAGGCTGAGGTGGGAGGATCACTTGAGCCAGGAGTTTGAGGCTACAGTGAGCCATGATCACATAACTACACCTAGCCTGGGTGACAAAGCAAGACCCTGTCTGGAAAAAAAAAAGTGTGTGCATATTAATTAAATTAAGATTGCTTAAGGAAAGTCAATTTCAATTCAAAATTTCCAAGAAAGAGTAATTCCTTTTTTCTTTTTAGGGTAACATCAATAGCACTTTGCAGAGGGATGAAGAATGGAGTGGAAGTAAGTTGGACTCTAAGACCCCAATTTCCTACCCAGTACCACAACATCATTCTACATTTATATAATGTCTTTGGGTTGGGAATTTGATACACAGGGGTTATTAGCTAGGGAACTGCTCAGCAAATGGTAGAAAATGTCAATTCCACTTATTATTGCTTAATTAGAACTTTTAAAAAGTTATTTTCAAATTTCAGCATTTTGAAATGTCAACTTATAACACTGGCAAATAATTTTTTAAAAGGCTGTAAAAACCAAGCCTTATACCTTTGCCTTTTAGAAATAACCCATAGTGACACTGGATTGCTTTGGAGAGCTGCAAAACCTCTCATCTCCCCAGATCCCCAGAGTTCACTTCCCTGCACTGTAAAATAAAACTGAGAAAAGGGCTTGAATAGAAGTTACATAGGTTTAAGCTCAGAGTTGATCAGATACTTTGTTTTCAGCCATTCATGAGGGCCAGGCTCCACTTTATAGACAGGACAACTTTAAAGAGAGACCAGGTTGTTCATTATTTGGCAGTACCAGAAATAGAAGCGACCTAATTTGCTATGGTCCACGGGCTGTGTGAGTCGCCTCCCAAGTATGGACAAGCCAGGGCCAGCCAAAACACTTTCCTAGAAATCAGGGTTTTCTGCAGCAAGGGAGAAGTTGGCACTTGGTTTTGCAGGCTCTGGAGCCCCTTTCAGTGAAAGCTAGTTAAAAATGGCTCTGTGTGAACAGAAGGCACAGTCCCTCTGTGATCTTTATTCTGGAGATCTCACCCATTACCTCACTTCAATACCTCTTCCAGTATTTGCACAGCCAGTCCAGGGATGCATAGTGATACCTGCATAAACGTGGAAGATGCATTCATAGCATTCTTTGCTATGAGAAACTGAGATTAAAACAGAAAAAAAAAATCATAGGCATGAGTTTGTTTTCCAGGCATGATGTTCACCCAAATGAAGCCATTAATTCTCCAACATTCTTATACACCTAGGGGTGGGAAGGAGTATAGAGGTGAATCCCTCACCCTGGCTGGCTCCTAGCCCTGGAAGGTGGGCCAGAGAGTGGTCCCCACAACCCAGGAGGCCAGGCTCCATTCTGAGAACAGGCATGTGGCTGCCATTGTGGCAAATTCCCTCACCCCTCAATAACTGTCAAAAAAACCTGTCTCCTCCCCTACCCTACCCTCCCAGGGATTTGTTAATCAAGAAAACACTGAAAATCAGAGTGAAATATCCAGATCTGGACCTGGGTCAGTGGCTGCTCTGTTCTTGTCCACATCTGTCTTTTGTAAGCCAATGGTCTATTCCAGGTAATAAATGTCTGAATCTTGGCTCCCACTATCTATAATCTATACTAAATCTTTTGTGATTTATTAAATACTTAAGAACTATGTATCATGGGCACTAACAATATCCTCATTTTCTGAAAATTTGTTCATGTTTCTTGAATAATTTTCCACCTAAACAATATTAATATTCTTATGTCTTAAGGAGAAAGCTAGGGCCAGAAAGGTATTCCCAAACACATCATTATTTTCAATTAGATCCAGTATTCTAATTATAATAAATATTATGATTCATTTATTTTCCATTTGTTATATTAATGTGGGTGCTCACATGCATTTTCCCTTCTTCTGTGAAAGTTAAGTCAACTGTAGAATATGGACTGAGAAAACTTTCTAAGTGAATGGTTCTCAACCTGGGCTCCTTGAACTCTCAAAGGGATCAAGAGTAGAACTCAGGGAGTCCATTTATTTGGATAGAAAACTATATTGAAACTTTATTTTCTCTACCTCCAGTGGAAATTTAAGTGTCCTTGAATTATAAACATACGTGACATGTCACCATAGTATTAGCCAAACTTGTGACTGTCACCAATAGAATTCACATATATTTTCTTATCACATGAGGTTTTAACAGCTATTTTGCAAGAGTAACTATATTCATCGTTACTTCAAAATCATGGTACCTAAGACATCTATCTCATTTCAAATTTTTGTTTTGTAAAACTTTAAAAACAATACTTCAATATACATGGTTTCTATTGTAATCCTATGTATTTTATTCTATGCACTTAAGAAAACATTATTCTGAGAGGTCATACATAAGCTACCACAGACAAACAAATACGTCTAAGGTATAAAACAAGTTAAGAAACACAGTTAAGTACTCATTTAATAATATAAATAAATTCAGGGAAGTCACACAAAATAAAAATTTTCTATACTCATATCTGATAATATCGTGTGACCTATTTTGACTTAATTGCAGATGTCACTTCTGATTAGTTCCTGTTCTTTTAAGAGATATCCTTTCTTGAAAGCTAAAGAGAAAGGAACTTTCCCAGCTCTCTGGTTGATGCATGAGTACAACAGTCAGGTTAGCTGGATAAGGACTAATTTCTGCTCTGGTAAACTCAGAATGGGTAGACGGACACATTACTGACCATGTAGCTCTTAAAAACTGTTTGCAGATAATCTTACTTTTGTATTTTTTACTGTCTGATTTTTCATTTCATCAAGTCAAAAACTTTAAAAGGTACCATGTAAAGGAACAATTACAATCTAGGCTTGGTCATAATTTTCTTGATTTTTCCCCAAAAAGACACATGCTATCCTCAGACACATACGTCACAGACGACAGAAATATCCACCCAGACTCTTCAGGGATTTCTGACTTTCCCACTAAAATGCTTCTGTCTTAAATCTCAACCAACAACTCCAGACTAGACAAGAGGTCCCTGGGCCCTAACAGTCTTTTAAACATAGAAAACGTTTGCCTTCTATTTCTATGTTTCTTTAGATTTTCCACCTGCTGATTACTTTTTTCTCTCACTCTTATTTATTTAGTCAGATAGTTAAATGGCCCCTGTTAATTTCCTGGGGATAAAGATACCTAGTTGTGATGATGTTGATATCTTACTTTTGAGACATTCTTGAATGACAATCATGATGCACCAGTCTGATAACCTTCATTCATCCCAGATAAACACCACAGGAATAAATCGTCTCACTGTCATAGTAATACACATTTACTTTCTAAGATGATTCTAGGGTTCTTATTGTACCTCTACAAAAGCGGTTGATCCTTCTCTCAGTTTCTTCCATAAGAGCCTTGGTTCAGGTTACCTGTGTTCTTATAGATTCCAAACACACTGACCAGACTAGGCTGAAATGGATTAGTCTAGAACCATAAAATATCTTTATCTTCATATTTCAACGTCAAAAACCAAACAATTTAAAAAATAAAACAGGGACCATATTCTCTACAGAGCCACAGCGTCTACATATTTCTGTCTTTACACCAATTGCCACACTTGGGAGAATAGCATTTTAAAGACTCTAAAGTTTCCTGACTTTCCGTATAAGAAAGGTAGGCCTAAACAGATTGAGTGACTCATGCAAAATCGTTCAGCTGCCAGAGCTGAGGAAAACCAGTTTCCTCTGTTTTCTCCATTTCACCAGGCCATCTTCTGGCCCTCTGCTACAGATCCACTATAGTCTTGTATTTGTGCACATTTAATACTGAAAATAAAATCTATCATCAAGGATGTTTACTAACATTTTAAAAGCAGCAGGGTGCAATCAATTTCCTTCTTCATTCACAGTTCCATATGCCCTTTTTCAATTGGTACTCTCTATATCCAACTTTAGCCCCAACCACTTCAAGCCTATCATTACTACATTATGTATATACATATATATATATATAATCATTCACATATATATGTGTATATATATATATATTTTTAGGGATATATATATATATATATTCATGACTTTAAATTGTTTATATTAGCTTTACAACCACTAAACAATCAGTTCCTATTATATGTTATTAAAACTTACTGGTATTTACTAATGAATACCTGTGAAACTAAATATAAAACTTTTAAGATACAATTCAAAGACTTTTTTTAAAATAATGAATTTGCTAAATGGAACAGTTTTTCCTAAAAAAAATAATATGACCAAACATATGAATTATTGTTCTTATGAATCCTATTTGGCTTTTACTAGAAAACCCAGAATGTCACCCATTATAAAGGGGGTTAACATTAGGGGCAAACAGACTTAACTAAAAGAAAATCCAGGACAGGCACAGTGGCTCACACCTGTAATCCCAGCACTTTGAGAGGCGAAGGAGGGCGGATCACTTGAGGCCAGAAGTTCGAGACCAGCCTGGCCAACATGGCAAAACCCCATTTTACTAAAAATACAAAAATCAGCTAGGTGTGGTGGTGTGTGCCTGTAGTCCCAGCTACTTGGGAGGCTGAGGCAGGCTGGGAGGCCAAGGTTACTGTTAGCCAAGACTGTGCCACTGCACTGCAGCCTGGGTGACAGAGCAAGACTCTATCTAAAAAAATTAAAATAAAATAAAACAAAAAAGAGGGCCGGGCGCAATGGCTCACGCCTGTAATCCCAGCACTTTGGTTTGGGAGGCCGAGGTGGGTGGATCACGAGGTCAGGAAATCGAGACCATCCTGGCTAACACGGTGAAACCCCGTCTCTAGTAAAAATTAAAAAAAATTAGCTGGGCATTGTGGCGGGCACCTGTAGTCCCAGCTACTTGAGAGGCTGAGGCAGGAGAATGGCGTGAACCCGGGAGGCAGAGCTTGCACTGAGCCGACCGAGATCGTTCCACTGCACTCCAGCCTGGGTGACAGAGCGAGACTCTGTCTCAAAAAAAGAAAGAAAAGAGAAGAGAAGAGAAGAGAAGAGAAAAGAGAAGAGAGAAAAGAGAAAAAAAGAAAAGAAAAAGAGAGAAAAGGAAGAAAAGGAAGAAGGAAGGGAGGAAGGAAGGAAGGAAGGAAGGAAGGAAGGAAGGCAGGCAGGCAGGCAGGCAGGCAGGCAGGCAGGCAGGCAGGCAGAAGGAAGGAAGGAAAAACATAAATGCACTCAGCAAAAAGAAAATATTTCAAAGGCCACTCAAGCTAGGATCCTTGCAAAGTAGTGATCAAATGATTCAAGCAAGGATATCGAAGAATATTCACATTTAGAAGTTGTATTGGATGCTTTCATTATTTTTGACAGTAGCAACAGAAGAAGATACATAGAAGGCTCTGATTATTGACTCATTTTGTGTCTCTACAGAATTCAGAGGTAAACAACATAATCATGACTCAAATGAGGGCACCACCAAGAAAATAATATTTTATGAAAAATATTGCTACATACTCAAATCATGGTTTAATGCAGCCAACAGTTTAAACTTTATATTATAATAGAAATATAATTTGAACAAATAAACAAGAAACAAAAATTTCACCTCTCCTCTTTATCTGTGACTACTCTTTCTCTGACAGAGATGCTAATCAATAGTTATTTTGTTTTCCAGTTAAACAACAACAGGTAGAAAAAGGAGAAGGTAAAATGGATAGAAAAATCCAAAACTCAATGACCAAAGTTAAATGTCTATAAAGACATGAGGCACAAAGAACCAAAGAAAAATTTAAAAGATGACAGGTTGGGGTTGTGGCTTTCACATGTTAAAATGCTATCTTTATAGTGAAATTAGAAAATCACAAGAAAATACAAAATGTTTTCCACGGCTCTTCAAATATTGAAGAATTGCTACTGAGTCAACTCAAACGGGGGTTGGATTTGTCTAGATTTTACATCCAATCAGCCCCAAAGTCCTGTCATTCTTGTATCCTAGGATTTCTGACCTATCCCATTGCTCTTCCCAGAGCCACTGTGTGCTTCCACATCCTCTTGTTGTCATCTGGACCACAGTCATCCCCTATGACAGTCAGGGGAGCTTTCTAGGCCTGTGCCTGTCAGTACTTGCATAAAATCCTCCACAGGCTCCAATGTCTTTAAGATAAGGTTTAGGTGCCTTATCATGTCTTGAAAGGCCTTTCATGATTTGCTACCACCTGAGTTTTTACTCTGGGTCCTCCAGCCTGTGCACAAGTGCAAGGACACCCATGTACACACACACAGACACACACACACACACACACACACACACACTGCTTTCCAGATAAGCTAAAGTGCTTGCAGTTTACAGCAAGTTAACGTGCTCTCTCCTTCCCCTAATTTCCTGCATATGTAATTCCCTGTGTAGAATATCCTTCCCCTCACTATATCTGCTTGGTGGACTTAGCTCAAATACCTCTTCTTCTGTGAAGCTTTCCCCATTTAGAGTGAGACACTTCCTCATTTGTGCACCCATAATCCCTTCTACAGACTCTACAGTGCACTCATTACCATTTCATTGTCTTTCTAGTCTATAACCACCTATAGGGAAGAGATCATGCTATGTTCATCACTATTTCTCAAGTCCTTAGCATAGTAACTGATATATAATAATTAATGGATGACGAATGAATGGATTTAGTTGGACCATTATTCATTTGATAATGAATAAATATCCATTCAATATCTACTATAGGTCAGACACTGTTGGATGTTGGGGATATACTAATAAAAAGGCATTGATCTCTATGACCAAGAAACAGCCTGGTGAATGGCAGGTGAAAGGAAAGAGCCTATCCTAAGTGCCCATTGCTCTGACAAGCATGATCTTGTTTAATCTTTACTCTGACTGTATGAGGGGCTGCCAATCCCATTTCATAGACAAGCTCAGAGAGTTCAACAAACAATTGAGGCTCATACAATTAATCCCACAGCCAGAATTTTAATACGATTCTACCTAATTCCAAAGCCCAAAAGCCTTTCCTCCATTTCTTTATGTTTTTCTAATGTTTAAACTTCTTGGGGTTTTTGTTGTTGTTGTTGTTTTGAACATCTGACATGAGAACTAGAAACTGGACAATAAGATGACCTTGCTCAGATCATCCTGTAGAAGTGATTCGGAGATCTTGTTATCTAGGATTTAGAAGCAGTCATTGCCAGATACTGTGCCATCAGTTCTATGAATGTTTCCATTTTCCTGTTGCATTTAAAGAACTCAACAATAGACATACTAAATCCACTTCGGTCTCACCCAGACTTCAATAAAGAACTACCACTTCAGAACTTCTAAGTCCTGAGGCTGGACCACTGTATTTAACTGATGTAGTGAACTGCCATCAAGTCCAGTGGATTTTAATATTTTATGACAATGATTAAAATATTGATGATAGTGATAATAGTAACAACAGTAAAATTATTGCACTGGCATCCCTGCAAAATTCAATTGCACTCAAAGAATAAAGCAAAGGAAAAATGACGTTTGTCTTTTGGGTTCATTATACCCAATGAAATATGAGCTCTTGTAACACAAAGATTTCTATCTTAAAATCTCCTGTGGAATGTATTTCCTGCTGTTCTTGTCTCTAATACTCTGTGCTGTCTATAGCACTCACTTTTATTTTATTCTTTCCTTTACTCCCATTTTTATGTCTGCAAGCATTTCAAACCTAATGTCATCAGTACCTGATTATATGTAGAAGCTTTATTTATACTTTTACTTAGAAACATGTATATGCTTCTTACTAAGTAGTATGCACTGTAATGAGCATTTTATAAATGTTAATTAATTTATAAATGAATTAACAACGATGTTATGAAGTAGCTACTATTATTATATTATTAATGAAGAAATTGAAAAAATTAAGTAACTTGTCAAGGGTCCCAAAATTGATAAGTGGGTAAAGCAAGGTTTCAAACCCAAACAGTTTGGCACTAGTCTTTGTTCAAATTACCAGGTAGGCTGCCTCTCAGATAAATATGATAATCCCTGTAACAACCTTGGATAGGAATATCAGCATGGATAATTGGAAAGATGCAAATAATCTATAAATAATCTTTGAATCATAGAGCTCTGTATTACAGGTGTTATTACTTGACTGGAATTAAACTTTTCCTGCAGATGCACAGTAGATAGATGGCAAAGACTCTTCTGAGGCCAGCATAGTAGGATTAGGAAAGGAAAATCCTCTAGTCTCTTGTTAAACTCATTAATCTCAAGGTCCTGGTACCATTAAGTACTGGCACTATTAAGTACAGTGAAGGGGCGAAACTCCTGCCTTTGGAAGGGTTTCTAATGCTTCTGAGAAACGCCATCCTCAGAAATAAGTCCACTCATCCTTAGAATGCAGTTATGATGTTAATTCAACAGAAACAGGAAGCCCTTTTGAGAAATGCTGCACCTGAAATGTTAAACCAGATCCCAAATGAAGCACGTCAACCACAAATAGAGAGACCATATATCCCTGGTTGCCTAGGACCATTCCAGATTCCTCCTGTTGTCCCGACGTAAATATTTATAGCACACTCTTTCACTCTCAAAACCATACTGGTTTGGATGATAAAATATGTTGCAATTCTTACCATGGACAACCAAGGGTTGGTTGTAACTCTTAATACATCCAGGAGAGAATTATCTCTGCAGATGACCATGCACAGCTCATCTAAAGATCTCTAAATTTACCACCTTTGCCCTATGACTCTTCATCTAAAATTCAGTTCTACTACTAAATCATTCTAATCAGGGAAAATCTAACAATAAAAAATACTTACTAACTATGAAACAACTTGTGCAAAGCCCTGTAAATGCATGAAAAAGTGGTCTCTGCTCTCCAGGCATTTACTACCAGCTGGCTGGGAAGAGGCTGAAGCTGCCTTCCTGATCCCTACCACACAGCCAGAACTGTGCTAAACCCTGTAATCACATGATTTAATCTTCACAACAACCCTGTAAATAGGAATCAATATCCTCTTTAAAGAAGAAGAGTAAAACTGAGGCTTGGAGGTTACTGTAGCACTGATCAAGTAAATTAATAAATCGGACACTGTTGAAATAAAATGGAATGTGTAGTTCCCACCCTCGCCGCACTTTTGAGATGATGGAATGTTTCAATACATGTGACAAGGTACTCACATTTCATACAACCTTTACTGTCACTTATTATACGGTGAAACTCCATTTCTTTCTAGTACCAATTGCAGTGACCATATATCACCTGATGGCATACACTATGGCGTGACGGCACTACCATTGTCTATACAATAGCATTTGTGTAAGTATTTGAATATTTCGCTGATCTTTTCTGTTTTATGAAGCAGATTAGAAGACAGAAAAATAAAAATGCTAATGTCAGTGCTAATATAACTTAAGAAATGCATGCTATCATTAAGCATGGCAAAAGCAAGACATCAAAAGCTCATGGGACATGAGTTGGTCAATGGTGAGTTTATTTGTGAAGGAAATGGTAATTATTTAATGACATACATAAATGACAGAACTAGGGTCAAACATTGTGCCTTCAATTTGAGGTGTAGGTGTAGCAAAAATGGAGAGATCTGTAAAATTGTGAACTCAGAATCAAAATCAGAGAAGCACTAAAGTGATTCAGATACAAAGAGAAACTTCCATCACTAGAGCTGTTCACATGGATAAAGTTTTCTACAGATTTCTTATGAAGAGAAGACAAAGGCTAGTTTTAATACTCTTTGAGCAAGTTTTATATGGAAGTTGGTAAGTCTCCATCAAAGTCTACATCCTAACTGCCTGCTGAATCTAAAAAATTACAACCAGAAAGCCTGCCCCAATGTTAAAATACGTATCTTCTATCTTCTAAAATTCCGTGAAGTTGAGAGCCCTAGAATTTTAGATGGGAAAAAAATTTGTAAATGAATTTAAATCACGTGGTTTTAATTCTTAATATATTTTTTAGTATATTAGCAAATATATACATTGTAAAGTTTAGAAAGAAAATCTAGGCCTATATAATATACTTGATACTATAATTAGAAATTTGATAATGTTTTCACTTCTATGGGATTGTCTCTTTTTGACTTCTCGCTATTAACCTGAAACTCAGCTTTTGTAAATGACTTCTATCCTTGTTTGCAGGAAGACATCATGCAATAAAATAGGATAACATAAAAACTGTTTGCTGTCACAGTAAGCCTGTAGCAGATAGGGGAGGCCCCACAGCCCTAACTTAGAAGATCAACTCCCTGTGGATGGAGATGCTTATCTCTGAGTCTCCAATGCCTAACCTTGTTCCAGCTAGGTAACAGATACTAATTACTTGTTGAATAAATTTTGAAAAGGATCTAAAAAGTTAAGTATATTTCCAAAAGTAAGAAAAATGGAATATCTTTTCTAACCTAACTTTCACCATTTACTCTGACGCGTTCATTTTACAAATGGTTTTTAAACAGCTGAAATCCACTTAAAATTCTCACAGAATATTGGCTTTCTATTCACTGCTATGGAGAAAGCCACAAGGTCAAAAATCACACTAGTCAGCTTTTTTCTTTGGGTTTTCAGAACATACAACCTTCTCTTTTCTGGAGCAACTTGAAGTTACTTCTTATAAAGAAAAATTTTTCCTTTTAGGCAAAAAGGCTACTTTCTTTGGTTTTCCTAAGCTAGACAGTTTCTGAGCTTCTCTCTGGAGTCTGTCCTTCCCTTTGAGATTTTCTATATCTTCATACCTTAGAAACCTGAAATGACATCACTTTCTTTGGCTGATTCCAACTGAGCTCTTCCAGCAGGAACTGTGAAAATAAGCTACAAATTGTCTTTGTAAAGGGCCAGGCTTTTGGGAAATAAGGTAGATCACCAGGCACTGATAAGGAGGGATGTCCACTATGTAAGTGTGAAAAGAAAATAGTGTGTATATACATATATATATGTATATATATATATGTGTATATATATGTGTGTGTGTGTATATATATATATATATATATATATATTATTTTTTTTTTCTGAGACAGAGTCTCACTCTGTTGCCCAGGCTGGAGTGCAGTGACACAATCTCAGCTCATTGCACCTCTGCCTCCCGGGTTCAAGCGATTCTCCTGCCTCAGCCTCCCTAGTAGCTGGGATTACAGGCACGTGCCACCATGCCCGGCTAATTCTTGTATTTTTAGTAGAGACGGGTTTTCACCATGTTGGCCAGGCTGGTCTCAAACTCCTGACCTCAGGTGATATGCCTGCCTCAGCCTCCCAAAGTGCTGGGATTACAGGCATGAGCCATCGTGCCTGGCTTCTTTTTCTTTCCTTTTTCTTTTTTTTTTTAACAGATGAAAAAACAAAGACCCAAAAGAAAGAGTCTTGTTTATAAGTTGCATCCACTGCAGAACCTGGGTGTGTTGATGTGCTATGGTGTGTCCCATCCAACACACAGTAAGTAAGGTAACCACATTCTTTCCCCTAAAATGCCTCTCCCTGGCTTCTTTGTGAGTCTGCATCCTGAATGCAAATTATTTCCTGCTGTAATTTTGACCATGTTAATCCTTAACACTAAATCTCCGAAAGCTCCCTGAATTATATTTAAATTCCTTCCATAAATTTTATTTGCTATTGACAGACTTGCTCTGACCACATCTCTAAACTTCAGGTACCAAGTCATTATCAGCTTGCTGCCCAACTTCTCCACATTCCCTCTTCCTATCAAGTTTAATTTCTGAGTGAAGCTCCCAGGTAAACACAAATGGCTATCATCTCATTGTTTTCTATTGTGTTTCATTATCTCCTTTATTATTCTCCCAATTTCCTTCTGTGTTTTTGGTCTTCCTCATAACTGACTTTATTTTCATTTGTTATGTATCCTTTCTAGCCCTCATCACTGTTGCTCTTTCCATTTCAGATTTATTTTGCTGGAACTCTTCAAACTATAGTTGATTTCTTAGTTATTCCAAACCCTTTATGATAAAATGAATGTTCTATATTCATCAAGTTCAAAACCACATTTTCCACTGGCTATTGCTTTCAATGGTACAGTAATAGCTACTATACAAAACTAAAGGAACAAAAAGAAGAACCAATGATGCAACACTGCAATATTCTACCCATTCCATAGCCATGACAAGCCTTTTGCATATAATACCTTATATAACTTCAAGAAAAAATAAATAAAAAGTCCTTTTTCTGGATGGAAATTCTACTCTTGCTAGCCTAATAGTGGTCCCACTTAGGGCAGGAAGTTAGAAATTCATTTTATTGTAATTTTTTTGTTTTCCAATTTATAGAAATATTTCCACACTACAATTAGAGGAAAACATATTCTTTATACAAAATCAATATTTTATTTTTAAAAAGGCAATGTATCAATCATGCAATAGATTCTTCTGCACTGTCATTCAAAAAGAATGGTTAACATGTTTACCAAAAGTATGAAATTAAACCTGTAGAGGTTTCTTGTTTGGTAGGCATAAAATAAGCAGACTTCTTCTTTGGCTGACCAAGGCCACATACATCATGAAACACACTAGGCCTAACCACCCAACACATCCATCCTGGGAACACATTTGCTAATTTCTTTCCCAACAACATTTTTACCCAAGTTTCAGCCAGAACCCCTAGACCAGTGAACAAAATCTCTGTTGCTTCTCCTTATCTTTGAGCACAGCACCAAGGGAAATCATCTTTAGGTACCAATCATTTCTCCCATGTTCATCTTCCTACTGATCTTCCCTTCCCTGGTTCCACCTGATTCCCCCGCAGCCAATCCCTCTCCAGTCCTTGTCTCTGGGCTCCTGCTCATTACCACTGACCCCCTGACACTCCCATCTGTGATTTTTCAAGCTTATCTCAGGATGCTCAGAGCTCTTCACCACCCTATTTAGATCCCGCACTTCCTAGGTACTGATTTTCCCCTTTTAGCCCTCTCTGGTGGAGACTGCACATTCTCTCACACCCAATACACAAGCATTCTTGTTTATATTTTGTCTGCCATTTCTGGTTACTTTTCTACCTTTGTAGGACACTTCTCAGAGGCTCATGACCTCTGACTCTACTATCCCCACACCTCCTTTTCCTTATTATTACAATCCTATGATCTTTTTCACAACCAGCGAAGCTTTCACATTTGTCTTTCTCTGATCCTCAACTCCTGCCATCCATCCCAACACCTACTTAACAACGACACTGATAGCCATGTTGAACTGTGTCATATCTTAGGTTACCTACCTCTGCTCTAGCATCTTATACTCTGAATTCACACTCTGAGAACATAATCTCACAACAATCCATTTTTCTCACTCTTGCACCTTAACACCCTCTCGAAGCTATGTGCTCTACCTCTTTTCCAAATCCAGTCAATGTGGCACATTTCTTCAACTTTCTTACCACACTCCCCTTCAGAACAATGGGCTATGTGTATCCCTTTTATACCCAAGCAGACAAATGCTGCTGGAAACAAGCACACAATCATTCATGCTGGTGCCATTAACATTTTTATTTCCAACATCATAGGGAACAATAGCTTGTATTTACACTTTATGTATTACACTGGTCAGTACAGAGACCAAGGCTAGAGTCAGAAGGTTAGACCTCCTATGTACTCTATCAGCAGTCTTCATCTGACCCCACCCTTCACATAAACACATAATCTTAGTAAATACAGCAAGTGTATACAAGCCAGTTCCAGAAAAATTTCCTGCTTTCTTGCTACTCAAACTTTTGTGCATGGGCCTTGATATGGCTTGAGTCTGTGTCCCTGCCCAAATCTCATGTCAAATTGTAAATCCCAATGTTAGAGGTGGGGCCTGGTGGAAAGTGACTGGATCACGGGGTGGATTTCCCCTTTGGTACTGTTCTCATGATACTGAGTTATCATGAGATCTGGTTGTTTAAATGTGTGTAGCACCTCCCCTCCCGCCTTCCTCCCGCTCTGGCCATGTAAGACACACCTCCTTCCCCTTTGCTTTCTGCCATGGTTGTAAGTTTCCTGAGGCCTCCTCAACCATTCTTCATGTACAGCCTATGGAACCATGAGCCAATTAAACTTCTTTTCTTTATAAATTACCCATTCTTAGGCATTTCTTTATAGCAGTGTGAGAATGGACTAATACAGGACTATAGTATCAGCATCACTTGGGACTTGGGAGTGTGACAAATTCAGGATTTCAAGCCCCACCCCAGACATAATGAATCAAAATCTGCATGTAAGCAAGATTCCCACAGGATCAATAGGCACAGTAAGGATGGAGGAGCCCTGTACTGGCCCCACTTGCTTTCTTCTCCAATCCCTCCCTCAACATGCACACACTCTGGAGTTTCACTGAGGCAGCCCCTCTCTGCTTTCCTAACTGGCCGCTTCCACATTACCCTTCATACCTCTCTTTCCACCTTACCCAGAGTAGGTGGTCTTACCACCTCCCATATAGACAAGATGTAGATCCAGGTGGGAGCTGCCTTAACTTCTTAATCCTCAACCACTATATTTGTCAATTTCCGCAAGCATCTTCACCTCTTTCTGTTTGTCTTGGGTTCCATTCCTATCCAAGTTAATCATTTGGATCCTAACATTTTCAAGACCCTGCCTCCTTTCTCTGCTATATCATGAACCATCTGTCTTTACTGGCTCCGTCATCTCAGCCTGTGAACATGCTCAGATACTGTCCATCTTTTAGAAAGCCTCTCTTGACTTTGAGTCCCCTAAAAGCAATTTAGTTCCATTTTTGTGATAGAAGTCTACACTCATGTCTCCACTTCCTCTATTCCCATCCAGTCCTCTCTTGGCTTCCATACTGCTCCTGTGCTCCTCCCAGATATTGGTCTTCACCAAATTCCATCCTTGGACCTCCTCTTCTCCTATAACTCACCCTCCCTGACCTGTTTCCTCAGCTCCCAAGGCTTTGACTACAATTTCATGCTGAGTGACTCCCAAGTCTGCATCTCCAGACCCATATTTCACCTAGGATCTGAATAGTTACACTTGGAACCACAAATTCAGCATCTCCAAAAACTCAATTTACCTTTCCCATCAAATCAATCCAGTGATCCCTATCTGGTTGATCATCTATACAGTTGTTAAAACCAGTACCCTGAGAGTTTTCTACCCTCTCAGTTCCAAGCCTCACTGCCTTTTTAACTTTTCATCGTTTCTCACATGGACCAAAATGATGGGCTCTTGTTTCCCTGCCATATCCTTTTGCCCACTCCAATCCATCTTCTACATTACACTCTAAAAGACAAAAATGAGTATATCACTACTCTTCTCAGGGTCCTTCAACAACTCACCATTACCCACAGGATAAAGTTTAAACTCCTTAATATGAAAAATCTTTCAAACTCCTAAGCTCTGATGCTCTTTTAGACTCAACTTCTGCCAATTCAACATGTTCTTCCCATGCTCTAACCTGAGTTACTTGCAATTCTTGAACATACCCCGTGCTTTCCTAACTCCACATGTATTGTACAGAATATTCTTCCTGGTTACTTCTTACTTGTCTTTTGAGACACAGCCTAAATGTTTCCCTCTCTGTGAATCCTTCCCTTGCCCTAACCTTCCAAGCAGAGTTAAGTGCTTCTGCCTGAATCCTCCCTTGCAATATGCCCTTTATTTCATCATGTACCATTCTGTAATACTAAGAGCCTAAAGGGGTGGGGTCTCCCTTTGAGACAGTGAACCCCTTGAAGGCTGAAATTATGTTCTCTTCTATTATTTATATCCTCAATACCCATTTGGTACGGACTGAATGTTTGTGACTCCCAAACTTATATGTTGAAGCCCTAACTCCAAATATGATGGTAACTGAAGGTGGAGCCTTTGGGAGATAATTAGGGTTAGATAAGGTCAAGAGGATGGGATCTTTATGATAGCATTAATGCCCTGTAAGAGCAGACACTAGAGGGCATGTTTCCCGTCTCTCTCTTCACCACATGAAGACACCATGAGAAGGGAGCTATCTGTGAGCCAGGAAGAGAGCCCTCACTAGGACCAAATGCACCAGCACCTTAAGCTTGGTCTTCCCAGACTCCAGAACTGTGAGAGATAAGTGCCTGTTTTTTAAGCCACCCAGAGTATGGTATTTTATTATGGCAGCCTGAGCTGACTAATGCACCAGTCTAATTCTTAACTCACAGAAGGTGGTGTAATAGTGATTACCGAATGACCAAATGTACATGGAGGAATGAGAAATGGCAAGTGCTGTCCAGCACCAAAGTGATAGGCCCCCAAAATCAGAGAAAACCAGAATCAGTACCCCTCCTGGGTTTTTCAGCATAGACCATGGCATTCAAACCGAGTATATAATTAATTTCACTTTTTGGTATTTTGATGGCTATACAAAAAAGCAAAACCAGATCTTGAAATGGGTGACATTTTGGCTCCCTTATGATAACTTGAAACCCTTCCTAAATTTAAAAAGCATCTTCTGCCTTTTCTTGTCTGAGCTGCATGTCCCTTAGGATCTCTGCTTCTCCATCCACACTGCTCTCCTCACACCCACTCCCATAACCACATTCCTCTGTGCAATGCTTGCTCCTTAACTCACACTCTCCTGGTCCCTCTTCCTCCTTCTGGGGCTGCCCAGAGAATTAGTATGGTTTCGGTTTTAGCCTTTAATGATGTTCTGTTTTATTACATTGATCTGTTTTTATGTGGCTTTTTCTCCATCTGAATGAAAAGTTCCCTGAAGGCAGAAACAATGCTTAATTCCTTAGCACAGAGTTTCAAGAAATGCATTAAAATAAGGGGTGGCAAACCACATCCCATGGACCAACACTGGCCCATTGCCTGTATTTGTATGGCTACAGGCTAAGAACATTTTTATATTTCTAGATGGTTGCATAAAAAAATAAAGAATATTCATGAGAGGCCGGGCATGGTGGCCCACACCTGTAATCCTAGCACTTTGGGAGGTCGAGACAGGCAGATCACTTGAGATCAGGAGTTTAAGACCAGCCTGGCCAACATGATGAAACCCTGCCTGTACTGAAAATACAAACATTAGCTGGGTGTGGTAGCAGGTAGCTGTAATCCCGGCAACTCAGAGGCTGAGGCAGGAGAATCACTTAAACCCGGGAGGCAGAGGGTGGAATGAGCCAAGATCGTGCCACTGCACTCCAGCCTGAGTGACAGAGGAAGACTCTGTCTCAAAAAAACTATATATTCATTACACATGAAAATTATATGAAATTTCAAATTTTGATAGCCATAATGTTGTATTGGAACATAGCCATACCTATTCACATATGTATTATCTATGGCTGGTTTCACATCATAACAACAGTGTTTAGTAGCTGCAACAGAGAACATATGGCCCACAAAGCCTGAAATATCTACTACTTGATCCTTTATTAGAAGGCTGAGGTGATAACCTTCTAATAAAGATCAACTGAACTAAGTTCTCCGAGATTGTTAAAATATGCCCTCAACATACCTCTCCTATTCCCACTAAATTTTTTAATGAATAAGTAGAGATAAAAAGAGAAATTACAAGTCCTCTCTTAGAATACCCAACCATAGAATTGTTGATGGTGTAATTTGATACTGTGAGATCATAAAGCAACTGGAATTCAAAAGAGAAGGTCAGTCCTTGTGTCATCTTGCACCAACAATCATGAAGAAGCATGCAATGAAGGCCTTCTGCACATTCTCTACCTGGACAATCTGTATTGAAATTAATATAAGAAGACATAAAAGAGCTTTGTTTCCAGCAGTTGAAATCCATGTTGTGCAGAAAAAAATATGAATCATAGATTGGAAACAATGAGGCTTCTTGTCTAATGAATCATTTTTATGCATTTGTCTCTCACTGCAGGATAGAAATGAGTTATTTAAAAAATAACCTGAAAGAACTAAATTTTCCATAGCTACCTTTGCCTCCTGCAACCATGTGAATAAATGCAAGTTAAAGCCAGTGGTGTCACAGTACAGAGGTTCTTTGATCAAACAGTGGGAGATGTAGAACTTGAAAATTTAACCAAGTTAATAAAGGGCTGCCTGTACGTCATCGTAACATCTGTACTTGTCTGACCGTTGCCATATAGGTGCCAATGCATTAACTCAATCGGCATCCTACTTGATATCTCAGCTTAATTAGGACCATTTATCAAAATGACACCTGTTTTAGAGGCCAGATGAAATTGATTAGCGTGACTCTCCACAAGTGCTGTTAAGCATCTATTTTTAGAGCAAAAATGGGTAAATATTTATCCCAAAGTTTGTAGTAAATATAGTCTGTTGATGAGAAGAAATATATCTGATATGGAAGCCGTATTTGTACTTTTGTATGGAAGCTGCAAAATATGGGATCATGTAAAACCAGTATTTTAGGGCATATTTTTCCCAAGAGATTGGCCAAAAATACTTCTATCTTGTGTCAAGATAAAGGGAGTAATCCTTACAACTATGGATTTTACAGGCCACAGTTTTAAATGATATAAAAATATTTATGCAGCACACTAGCCAGATGACATCACAAAGGAGCACCAAGACACTACTGTCTAATCAATTAATGTGAATAATGTTAAGAGTAGCTGGCTCTCATCAATAATAACCATTGTTAAAAAACTTTGCCTTGTACTTGACAAAAGATTCTTTCATATCTTGGTTTAATATTTCACTTTATCATATGTATGTGCCATAAATGTGTATTCATACCAAGATGTCTATCCTAGATTTAAAGGCCCCCAAGAACATAACTATGCCATTTTATTTACTTAAACAGAAAAATATTTGCTATGTATAAGACAGAAATTGAAACACAGAATGTGTTGTTCCATTTAAATAGTATGTGTTAGAAGAAGGTTCACATATTTTGATTAGCAACAATATACACAACCACCACCAAAACAAAAGATATTATAATGTCTTAATTTCTTTATTATTATTTATTTATTTATTTATTTTTGAGACGGAGTTTCGCTCTTGTTGCCAGGGCTGGAGTGCAATGGCACGATCTTGGCTTACCACAACCTTCGCCTCCCGAGTTCAAGCAATTGTCCTGTCTCAGCCTTCTGAGTAGCTGGGATTACAGGAATGAGCCACCATGCCTGGCTAATTTTGTATTTTTAGTAGAGACGGGGTTTCTCCATTTTGGTCAGGCTGGTCTTGAACTCCCGACCTCAGGTGATCTGCCCACCTTGGCCTCCCAAAGTGCTCAGATTACAGGCGTGAGCCACCACGTCTGGCCAATTTATTTATCTTAATCATAAAAATCTTCAAGGTATTTCCTCTTTGAAATGTACATAAATCTATTGGTTGGCAGTTTTTAAGTGTTCTAAATTATTTAAATTAGTATATCAAATCTGTTTTTGAGAGGGCAGACCCTCTCCAAAACCAATCAGCCTACATTACAGTGACACTTGAGGTTGTGTCTTCACTGAAACCTGATTATTCCCACCACCACTGAGGGCAACAGAAGCCCAGAGACCCAACAAAATGCACTTAACCAAGATCAGCCAGTCATTGGCAAGACCATAAACCAAATTTCCTAATACTATTATCCCAGGACTCTCCATATAAATGGTGGCATGCTTATAAGCTACTTCTCTATACTTCTATTCACTCTTTTACATTCCCCCTTTTTTACCCAGTTGAAATTTAGTTTTGATTCTTTCTTAAATCTTGAGATACTTAACTTTCATGAATTTTAGTTGGTCACAAACAGAAAATATAGACATGAAAACCAAAAAATCTGGGTAAATAGAATTGCCAGATAAATAACACAGAATAAAAAACCCAGAATCCATTTGTAAATGTATCATTTACTAAAAGAGAAAAGTAAAGTTATTAAAATAAAATGTTCTATCATAGACTGATGCAAGGTGGGATGGATGTACAAGAACACTTAGATCTGTTGCTTCCCTTTTCCAGTACTATCTCCTCCATCAATAAAAAAAAGAGCTGCATATTCAACATGATTATCTAAAATAATCCTAACTATGCAGTGAGGAAAATATTCCAAAGTAAGGTGATTATGTCCAGTAAAAATGTTCCTCTTTGGGAAAAAAAAGATTTAAAATACTAAAGTCTGATGTTTCCTAACTTGTGGACTTTGGAAATTATTTGGTAGTTCATTAAAAGACTTCCAAAAGGAATAAACCCCATATAGCTTATTGTTTGCACCTCCTGGTGTAGGTGACTTATAGTAATGGCACAGCATTTCCACATACTTTCTTACCCCAGATAATTTAATTAGGCCAAACTTGATGTGATGCACATTTACTTCTCAAATGGCTTCACTGTCAGGTGTGACCAATTAAGTCTACCATCTACAAAAAATGTCTGTGATCGAAATTCACATTTTAAGCTCCCAAAATACTTACGACGCTTGAAGGAAATGTTTCATTCTTAGGGACTCTCTCAATTGCCAACTTACAAGCTAATATGTTGTGGTGCATAAACCATGCATTCAACTTCAGAATAATTCAATTACCCTTTGGAAAAATTAAACACACTCCCAGTAACAATGCAAACACGCTCCACTTAAACAAACATAAAAGTATGCCCAAATTATTTAAGAATGGCCTAAAAGAAATCAAAGTAATGGACGGTAAAGCAGACATTCATTTTTAGAGAATGTGAGATTCTTACCAGAAGAATCCTGTAGAAGGATCACTGGTCTACAGCATCATGAAACAATTAGGTGGCTCTGTAACCTTCAATGATCAAGCACTGCCTAATTCTAACTCTGTCTCCTTTTATCCTAAAACAAGACAATTTATATTCTGCCTAGAACATAATACTGTGAACATATATAAGCAAGGTTGTTTTGTTAATTTCTAAAAGGTGACATACAGGTCGGGTGTCATGGCTCACGCCTGTAATCCTAGCACTTTGGGAGGCCAAGGCAGGAGGATCACTGAGCCTAGGAGTTCAAGATCAGCCTGAGCAACATAGTGAGATCCTGTCTTAAATTAAAAAATTAGCCAGGCATGGTGGGGCATGCCTATGGTCCCAGCTACTCTGCAGGCTGAGGCAGGAGGTTCACTTGAGCCCAGGAGGTCGAGGCTGCCATGAACTGGTGACGGCACCACTGCACCCCAGCCTAGCAGACGGAGAGACACTTAAAAACAAAAAGTGACAGACAGCTCATCTCAAATTTCTCAAGTTAGAATTTGGTATAGGCCTCGAGATTTTACTCTTCTCTTTCCAAGCCAGCAGTGCTAACAGTGATGGGCTCTGGGGTCTCATTTGCAATCATTAGCCTGAAGAACCACAGGATAACTGAAAGCACCACAGAGGCTGATATCCTGACTCAGAAATTAGAACATCTCGAAAACCCACAGGTAACATGGAAAGGAGCTATGTGTGCCTCTAGGATGGACAGCTGGTTGCTATTAGGCTGAGTCATGCTCTTTTACATTTACTGAATTTATACTGTGCAAAAGGAGAGGAGAAGAGGAGGAAAGGGGAAGGGAGGGAAGGGAAGAAGAAGAGGGAAGGGAAGAAGAAGAGGGAAGGGAAGATTGAGAGGGGAGGAGAGGGGAGGGAAGGGAATATTTTGCTTGAGATTATATAAAGAACTAGCTGCCATCTGGAAGAAACTGCCCGTGGCTTAGAGAGGGAGATTGAAGTCCCCCAACTAGATATCCAAGGAAAGCATTGTTGACCTTTTATGGTAGCAGCTATCAGGGTCAGTTACATAGTTATAGTCAAAAATTGTGGCATATATGTTATTAAAACATCTAAGCAATCTTCTTTCTTCTCCTACCATCCTCCAAGTTAGACACAAATAAAGAAATAACCTAAAAATAAAAAATGAAAAAATTTCCCCTCATATCCATTCCAGAAGGAACATTCAAGGGGTTTTTTTGTATCACCACAAAGTACAGCTATTCTATTCTGAAAGCAATTGCTCTGGTCCATCCGTGAATGTCAACACTAGAGAAGGTTCTTGGGTTCAGGCCCAGGCTGGGGCATCAGAAAAATGTTCTGTGTATATTAACACTGCCAACACCAAAGCTGAAATTAGCTGAATGGTGTCAGTGAGGCGTTCAAGCCACTGTGGAGGCAACCACATTGCAAAGGGCATTGGAACAAGCTGTCCTGTTCCAGAGTCTGGGGGCTGTGCTGTCCAACACAACAAGCATGCCTCTACATATGAGGCCACCTCATCATCAGGGCATTTGCTAAATGGCAACTATCATGTTTCCTGTTGCAGAATAAAGATGCCTCACCTTCCTGTCCAACTCTGCTTCCCTGCTCCAATGTCACTCATGATTTCTCCCATTCTTGTCCTGATTGGATTACACAGCTAACATACTAATACTGAAAATTCAACTGAAAAATATTATTTTGTTCTTTCATGAAACCAAGTATTCCAAAGCAAGCATGGCTAACAATAGTAAGAGTCACTTAAAACACAAACACATCCATCCACACTAAGGCATATTATGCAGTCATATTCCATTTCCAAATCAAAATGCACAACATAATCAATTTTGCAGTTCCATGATATAACAATGCCACAGAAGCTCCTAACTTGACACCTTTTACCAGGTCATATCCACAAACCCCACTGAAACATACATATACACAGGCTACAAGAGTCATCCCTACTCCTTACAAAAGAGTCCTAACTTGAAACTCTATGAGCTAAAGCATGCTCCCCGATAAATGAGAAATTAATATTCAAATGGAGAAGGATGGAAATCTAAAAAATGGCATAGAAGGCATAGAAGTCCTAAGTTGTAAAATATTTATTTAAAATGCACTAGCAGACACAATAATTCTCTGTAAATAAATTCCTTCTGATTTTTCCATTTCTGATTCAGCTGTCGGGGCGATAGGCCTAAATACCGTACTCTTATAGAAAGAGCAACGCTCTAAGGAGAAATCATCCAGCAACAACGTAACAAAACTAAGCCCACTTACCTGGTGTTATTTCAGTGGGCAATTTTCATTAAAGAAAGTTAGAAGCTGCTGTTAGATTTGCTGATCTTGTTACCTCGTTTCCTGGATATTGACCTTGTACCAGCTATTTTGCCTCCAGTTTTCTCTGAGCTTTACTATGTTCTTTAATTTCCTGTGGTATTAATCTTCAGCCCAGGAAAAATGAAGTTGATGCTGTACCACAAGAAATGTTGCACATCACCTTTCAACACAGACATCTGCAGCGTTTTACAGGGCCTAGAAATTACTAAAGCCCATTTCAAGGCTTTTATTTATTCTTTGTCTTATGTAGTTTGTGCCTTGTTAAGAAATAAAATCAATTTGTTCCCTGTTACATCATAAAGTGTCCAAGAGGGAAGTCATATTTACTTCAGCATCTCTAGACTGTCTTACGAAGTTTTAAATAAAGAATTTGATTGATGTTTTACAGTTGCCCAAAGAAAAATATCCTTGATTTTATCTAATCACACTGTCAATTTCATCATCTGTATTTCAAAATTGGAACACTTTTTAAATCAACATGCTACAGTTTATAGTTCAGCCATCGAAAATCTATTATAAAATTTAAAATAACAGTTAATTCACCATCTTAAAAGAACATTTATTACAACTAAGGCCTTGATTGATTTTTTTTCCATTTCAAAGAGAAGATATAATATTTTTCAGTCATCCATGCTAAAGTGACAAATGACCTAATGTAAGGCTATGTCTTATTTTATATCCCAGTACTCCAGTACGTAGGCTCTTCTATGTTGCTTACATCATACAACCTGCTGATAAACTCTCCAACTATCTAGAATTCCAGGGGTCATGTGTCAATAGCCTTGTTTCTTCTGATATATGAAATTTTTGCAGCCAGCTCCTAGCTTGCTAGACTCTAGGGATCACCAGTTTACCCTATCTCTCCTTGACATCTATACTGTATCTGACCTCTACTGTTTGCTGCCTGTTGAATGGACTTTAGAGCATTCACGTGCATCTATCTGTTCCCCCAAATCCTACCTCCTCCCCATCCCAATGCAGTTAATTAGAATCAGATCACATTCACTCAAAAAATATTTATTGGAAGCTACCATGAGCATTGTTCTCAAGGCCTGAACACTACACTATTTAAGACAGTCAGAATCCCTAGCTTGAATTCTGTAGCTGGGAATATCCCATAAGCAATGAAACAATAAAGAATTGAAAACGACAGAAGGGTAGGGATCACACAGCAACTTTCTAGCATCACTGCTACTTTTCCTTGACCAATAATTTGAATAATAGTCATATGTACCCCACACAAATAGGTATTTCCCAGAAATACTCTCTCTGATCCTAACTGCTTTCTAATTAATCAAAAGTAGGAGTATCACAAAGTAGTTTCTCAACCAAAAAGCAGCACCTATTTTTCCTGTTAAAAAAAGGTTTTCTTTTGTTTTTGTTTTTATGGTGGAGGGAGGGCAGAGAGTCTATTTGAGACACTAGAAAAGGTAAATTTTCTTCTTTATTAGCTATTTCTATCCATTCATTTGACCCAAATGTATAATAATATTTAAGATGTTCAATTTTTAATTATTTTAAATTCAGTTTATGAGTCAGTATTGCAGCAGGAAATACAAGGAACACTCAAATTGAGTAATTGAGTAATTTCTTAATGCAATTAATATTCCGTAGTGGACTGTCATGGTTTTAGTAACTGCAAACAGGATGCTTCAACACTGAGGCATTAAAAAAATGAGAAAATCATGACATTGTCAGACAACATTAATTTCAACAATTACAGAATTAAATTCATGAAGCCAGTGGGACAGCCTTAAAAATTTACATCATATGGCTCAGCCATCTAATATGTGAATTTATAGAAGCCCTGGGCCAGATAAAATGTCACAGATTTATTAGGAGATATAAAGCTATTAGCAGGGAAAGAAGATAAAACAAAGTTTCTTAAATTTTTTAAAGACAGTGTCCACATGAAACAGATCATCACAAACAACCTGGCTAGCTCAAATAAGCTGATAGTTTAGAGAAAGAGAGAACCTCTGTCATTGTTAATTAGAGCTATTATTTAGGTGGCAGAAGAAGGAAAAATGACTTCAGATGACTGTGAGATAACTGCTCTACCTCACACCCTTAGAGAAAAAAGTGCCTTCCTTTACAACCCAAAAGCCAAGAAGACAAATCAGAAATTTTAAAACTTTAATGATGCTTGAAAAGTGTCTATTTATAAAGGGCTTACAAAAATATTTTCCCTCCAAATGATCTTTCCCAAAAGTCTTTCAAATGCATCTAATATCAGATTTATTATCTGCATGGAAAGGATGACGAATAAGATTTATTAAGCAACTATTATGTGCCAAATCCTACCACTCTCCAAGATAGACACTATGTTCACCATCTTATAAAGGAATGTGCTCCCAGATGGAAGGGTGCAGTCTGCTTTGTCTATCTCCAATTTGCCTAAAAAACCGCCTGGTACGTAGGAGGCATTCAATGAATGTTCTTGGAATGAATGAACAAGCGAATGAATTAATGATCCCACTAGAGTTTAAGAATCCTGCCTGTGGGCTGGGAGCTGTGGCTCACACCTGTAATCCCAACACTTTGGGAGGCCGAGGTGGGCGGATCACGAGGTCAAGAGATCAAGACCATCCTGGCCAACATGGTGAAACCCCCTCTCTACTAAAAATACAAAAATTAGCTGGGTGTGGTGGCACGCTCCTGTAGTCCCAGCTACTTGGGAGGCTGAGGCAGGAGAATCGCTTGAACCCAGGAAGCGGAGGTTGCAGTGAGCCAAGATCACACCACTGCACTCCAGCCTGGATGACCGAGTGAGACTTTGTCTCAAAAAAAAAAAAAAAAGAAAGAAAGAGAATCCTGCCTGTGGTTATGTGAGTTCAGGCCTATGTTTCTCCATCATCCACACTTTTATCAACATGCCATGTTCAAAGAATAGGGTTGAAAATACAGTCACAGGAAATCATCACCACAAAATATTATTCTTGCCAAGAAATGCAAGCTCTACCACCTACAGCAATGTATTATTTAGATGGTGTTCTGCCTCTAAAAGTCCTTAACAAGGACGATAAAACTATATTGGAAGGGAAAATGGGCAAACAGAAGGAAAGAAAAACACCAAGCATTTAACAAGGGAATTATGTAAGGTGACAGCTTTAGGCAGAAGGTGAAAGCAAATAACTAAGAGAGTGGATGTTAAATGTTCACACCATGAATAAATGAGAAGTAGGTGAGGTTATATACATGTTAGCTCGATATAGCAATTCCCCAATGTACACATATTATAAAATATCAGATGGTACATGATAATTATATACAATTCTTATTAATTTAAAATTTTTTTGAAAAGAAGGTGAAAGGGAGTGAGATCATCTGTGAGCCAGGCAAGCTATTGGAGTTAGTGTGGCTCTGGAAACATGCCTGTATGCAAGGGTCTTAATTTAGGCCGACTAGCAATGGGAAAATGTACAGGGACTGGCAGAGGTCATAGCTAGTCCCAAGGGCACCTTCGTGTGAAAAGATGGCGGCCCTGTGAGGGGATGGCTTAGGAAGCCATTGGCATCATTGTAGAAGGCAGAAAAAGACTGAACAGACATTCCACCACAGGCTACAACTCTAGGTTCTTAACTGAAAACTTCCACTGAGAAGTAGTGTGGGCTGGGGACTGGAGAGAAAAGCAAAATAGCAGAGATGATCCTTGCCAAGAGCAGTCCAGGCCTCAGTTGAAAAAGGATGGTACACCCACAGAGACTCAGTCCAGCAGCAGGAAAGCCCATCTGTTGAATGATGGACAGCAGCAAACAGCATCCACTAGATCAAGACAGAGTGCTCCGGAGCTGCCTAAACCCAGCCCTTCAGCACATACCTTCACAACTTAGCCAGACCACGACACGTGTCTTCCTGACAGTTTCCATCTCTGGCCAGTTACTGGCTTATGCTTTTAAACATGGCCCTAATGTTTGTCTTCTCCCCACGTGGCTGTGAGTGATGGGGTCCTGACACTTGGTAACTGGCATGTTCCCGGAGGAACCGTGACATCCTGGAAACAGACAGATTAGCGCACACAGCCATTTGCTGCCAGATCTCTTCCCCTGCCCCTCCAGGTCCTTCCACCCTTCTCCACCCTTCTCTCTGCCCCAGAGGCTGTCCCATGAGGACCACGGAAAGTGGCTCCCTTGCCCCCCGGCTTCCCATTAGGTTTGGTGGTTGGGAAGTTCAGGCAGGGAACCAGAGGGAGAGAGGAGTGTGAGGCCTGGCTCCCTCCCTGGGGGCCCCTCAGCTGCTGTGTCCCTTGCCTGACATTCACTGGTCCTCTTTTCTGGTTTCAGTAGCCACCCGCTTCTCTCTGGTGACACAGAGATGGTGAGGAGCATTGCTGATGCCACTCCTGAGTCCCAGAATCATCCTTGGGTCTTCTGGCTGGCATATTTAGAGGAGTCATTTCATAATTAAACTCTCCTTTAAATATTTTACTTTGACATCATCTCTTTCATGTATTTCTTATTGGGACCTGGACTCATGAAAATGTATTCATGCATTTAGAAAATACTTATTAAACACCTACTGTGTGCCAGACATTATTCTATGTGCTAGAAATACAGCAGTAAATGAGATGGGCAAAGAAATTTATCTATCTATCTATCTATCTATCTATCTACCCATCTATCCATCCATCCACCCATTCATCTATGTATCTATGTATCTAACTATACACATAAACACACACGTAAACACATACATGTATATAAATATATAAACATGTATATGCATATGCATGCACACCTATATACATACATAGTCACACACCCAAACATACATACTGCTTCTCTGCAGTATTAACAGTTATTAACAGTACAGATTTTGAAGTTAGACTAGTTTCAAATTCCTGCCCTACTTAACTAAACTTTAAGATCCTGCCAGAATTTATTAAACCTCTCTGTGACTTAGTTTTTTCATTTGTAAAATTAAAGATAGAGAGATGGATGGATGGATGGATGGATGGATAGATGGATAGAGAGAGAGAGAATAACATCTACTTCATTAGGAAGCTGCGAGGATTAAGTGAGGTAAGTAACACAAGTAAGGCCCTTAGTGATACACACACAATATGCCCTGAACAAATGCAAAGGCTGCGAATTATCTAATGGGGCTTCCATTTTGAAGGAGGGGAACCAGATGAATAAAAATAGCCTGGGTTATACCCATGCCAAGAAATGGGCCTTGAGCACAGTACTTTAAATCTCTAAGATTCAGTTTTCTCACCCATTATTAGAAAAATAAACCCTCTCTTCAAGTTGGGGAAGAATTAAATTGGATTGTATATGAGAAATAGCTAGTACAATTGTGTCATTCAATAAATGCTACTGTCAGACCCCCTGCTTTTCAGAATAGATATGACGTTCAAAATAGGTTGCTTCTTTCCAGAACCCTAGGAAACTTCCGTCTGGCTCCCCGATACCCAACTCCTCAACTCAGGCCTGCGAGGACAAGCCATTGGATCGAAGAAGCAGACGAGCAGGTTCCAGACCCACACCCTGGGGTTGCAGGCAGAACACAGAAAGAGAGAGAAGACAGGGTGTGGTCACAGTGACCTCTCTGCAGAGGGAACTCAGGAACCTGAAGGAGCAGGGGAAACAAGGCTCGCAGCGACAGAAAAGCGGACTGTGCTTTTCGGGTTTTCTTTTCCTTCCCCTTGCGTGTTCCTTTTATTTTTAGTAAAATTCCCTTTGAAAACTGTAACCTGTCTTAGTGTGCTAAATGAAAATAGGAAATGGTGGATGATCTGTGCTTTGGCCGGGATAATAAACGGCAACAGTGGCTCCCTCTAGGGCAGGAGAGAGGGGCCTGAGAGGAAGCAGCCTCCAAGCTTCCTCCGGGCACCTGTTTGCAGATTGTGCCTACCCCCCAACCACTTCACTCGTCCCTGCCCACCCCACAACGACACAGTTCTTAGCCAAGGAATGATCTGAAGTATATATGATGACACTCTAGCTTGCACTAATCCAGTTGTTGAGTCATGGGTATCTCTTACTTCTTTGTACACAGAAGGTATTGTCAAAATTAAAACTCCACCCTTAAATAATCTGAATTTTTAACAAGGACGTGAGCACAAGAATATTTCTCCTAATATTATTTATTGGCGGGCGGGGAGCAGGAAGGAAAGAAACTTTTAGTAGTCAACACTGAGGCAACGGCTCAGTGAATCATGACACACCCATTCAGTGGAATATTAAGCAGTCATCAGAAAGACTATTTACAGCATGGGAAAGGACTTTGGTTATGTGAAAAAGTAGAATCAAAATGTATATGCAATGCAAACCATTAAAATAGGCTAGAATGTCAGCATTGATTGACCAGAAATTGTGCAACAATAATGGTTAACACTTACTTACTATGTGGTAGGTATTATTTTATGTTGTTCATGAACATAAACCTGTATAATTCTCAGAACAATTCTATGATTGTTGTATGGATGAGGAAACTGAGAAACACAGACGTTAAAGAACTTATGCATGTTTACCCAGGAAGCAAGTGGCAGAAATGGGATTTGAGCCCAGGGGGTCAGCTCCGGAAGCATGCTCTTCACTACTACGCATTATTACCTCCCATAAATAGGTTGATAACAGCAACAACTACCAATTGTCAAGAGCAGTAATGATTTTGGTTAACCTTCACAACAACCCTGTGTGTAGATTTTATTAACCCCATTAAAAAGATGAAAAATGCAGCATGAGAAAGAGCTAAGTAAATTGTCCAACTATACAAAGCCAGGAACCACAAACTCAAACCTTACTCCGTAGCCCATATCCTAACCGTGACACTACATATTAATTCTACCTTGCACTATTTTCTAAATCTTCTACAATGAGCATATATTACTTTGATAAAAAAATAAAGGGGAAAAAAACAGAAAAAAGTTCAACAGAAAAAAGCTTTTTTTAGCAACAAAGAAATTGAAACTACAAAAGAATCTCACATTTTAGACTTAAAAACAAAATTTAAACTCCCACTTTAGGGCTTCCCCTTAAGTCTTTTTTAATAATTCATTGAGCATCTACTCTGTTCGATAGCAGTAAACCAAACCAGGAAGATCTGTCCTCACAGAATTACAATCTACCTGGGGAAGGCAGACAAAGAACAAACAAATTAAAATTATATTTTCAGACAGCGATAATTAGACAGGAAATTAAAGAGGACAATGTCATCAAGTCTGGACAGGAGGTATGGTCACCTCTACTGGATACAGAGGTCACACACGACCTCCGAAGAAGTGACATTGGAGCCAACATCTGAACACCAAGGAGACAGAAGCCATGCTATGTATAAGGATGGCTAACAGCAGTAATAGCAAGTACAATACCCCTAGGCTGGATTAAGGTTGAAATATTTGAGGAAATAAAAGCCTGGATGGGTGGGTGAAATGAGAGGTGGGGCAGGTGGCAGGGGCCACCACATGGGCAACCTGTAGAAGGGCCTGCTGACACTGCTATAGCCAAATGTTATTTTTTTTTTACTAGAAATTCTCCCAAAAAGGTATCAGCTACTTTTACTACTATCAGACCCACTATTTCTACATCCACCTATTCTCATGACTCCTTGTTCATAACAGATAATGAGCTTGAGAAAGTCTAGAGGCCAACAATAATGAAGATTTTTTTTCTCACAGGAAACCAGAAAAAAGCTGGGGAGCACCAACCATCTGTTACACTGTGGTACCCTTGTATAGCATTCACTCCATGACCTCAGACCTTCTCTACAAAATCCAGCATGGTGGGTGGCAAGAGCACTGGTCTAGGAATTGAGACACCTTGTTCTAATATGATCCCCGCTACTGCTAACCCACAACTTCTATAAGTTGCTCAGTGGCTCATGTTCTCAATTATCTCCCTTGTAAGATCAAGGAATTATATGGACAATCCATCTTTCCATCTATATTACTATATTGATGTCTACACTCTGTATCTCTTACTAGTCAAATCCGTATTCAAAACTTCTTTACAATTGAAAAGTCTATGGTAGTATTATATCCCAAGCCAAATTAAAAATCAGAAATTATCTGTTACATAACTTTGGAGTGTGCATAAACTCATGCAGTTAATGGGCTCAGTGAAGCAGTAACGTTAAAAACAGTGTTTGTCTTCCCAAAAAAAGGTGCCTGCTAATTTTCCCCAATATTCCATATTTCCAAGAAGATATTTATACATGGGAAAAATCTGCCTTGTTATCTGAAGTATTAACAACTATTCCCAAGATAAATGAGGGTAAACAAAAAACAAAAATTCTCTTTCACCTCGTACCCTTTTAATTGAGGATATCAAAGTGTGTTATTTAAATAATATCAAAGAAGAGGACTGCTACTATTTCACACTGTCTAACACTGTGTTTGGGGTAAACCATCAAATAAAAATTGCACGTTATCTTTACACAGTGGCTCTTCCCAAACACAACCACACTAAATCAAAAACACAGTAACTGATCCTTAAATTCTAACAACAGTTGGCCTATGTCATGAGAAAGAAACAAAATATTTTATTCTAAAATACTTGGTATTAGTAAATCCTTTGTAGTCATGAAAAGAATAATTTTTAATGGAAAAATATCTACATTAAATAAAAAATGTCATTTGAAGACCAATAGTCTAGTCTTTGAAACAGAGCTCTGTAACCTCCTTATATATTTTAGCCTGCTGTCTAAAGGAAAAGCAATAACCAGATAATGTTTCAAAGTGGTTCTGGTTTTTGTGGCAAGTTGTGTTATGTTTTCTCATCTTATCTTTTTATACTTATTATTAAGAAGCAGACGACCTAATACACAGGACCCATTTATTGCTTTTGGCCCTGAATGTGTAAAACAGTCTATACCATCAGATTTTACAAAAAGTTTCCTTGGTAGAAATATTACAAATGCTAGAGGACTAGTTCATTTATAATCCTTTTTTTCTTTTCTATGCATGGGGTAGGAAGGAGGAGAAGAAAGATACTCTGCACTCAGCTTACATTAGAACTAACGAAACTTAAAATAAAAGGCCATCCAGGCTAAGCCTTTCCCCAAGAAGAAATTCCTTTTACAACATCAGTAGTTAACCAGACATTCCTCGAGTTTTTACTGAGAGTGAGCATCAAAGAGTTCATGCTCTTTTTAGACAGTTATAAATTTTATTAAGTTCTTTCTTACTCTGAGTTGAAATCCCATCAGTTCTTATCCTAGTTCTATCCTTTGGAGCAATACAGAACAAGCCTCCCTCACCTTCCACATCTCATTCCTTTTACTATTTGAAGGCAGCTTTTATGTCTCTCCTTAATTTTCTCATCTCCATATTAAATATTACACATTCTTTCAATTAATTCTCATATGACATGGTTTCCAGATGCTGCAAATAAATTCGAGTTGCAGTTTGACTTAAAATTTTTCCTAAGTGGGATACAAAAAAAAAGAGATCTGAAGGTTCATTTATTTCTCATGTATTTGCACCTACAGTTGACACAGTTGGAGGGGTTGTCCAGAATCCAGTGGTCCATCCAGGACCTGTATCTATGGCAGCTCCTCTTCTTCCTGATAATACACACACACACAGACACACACACACACACACACACACACACACACACACCAGTCATATAAATGGCTGTGTGATACAAGGTGAGTCAGATAACCTTATCTCTCTCTCTGGCCACAATGACTGACTGAAAGAATAGTCACAAGTTCCAAGCTGGGCTAATCAGAGTCATTCCCCAAAATTTCAAACTGGAACTCAGAGAAGGCCTGCTTCCCTCTCGGCTTGTGGAGCTATTAGATATGAAGAACATTTCCCATCTTGTGGAATTGGCCAATTTGATAGAATAAGATCAATATGGAAAGGAGTATGGGAAGAAAGACCCCAAATCTCCAGTTCCACTCATTCCTGAAACCACCTCTCCCCAACCTTCCGGTGGGGTGACTAGGTTAGCCAATAATTCCCCTCTGGCTGAAATAAATTTGGGTTAGGTTGGTATAACCTGCAACACAGAAGGTCCTATTTAATATAACATCCACAGGGTTCAAACTATTCTAACAAAACTAATGGAATACAGGTCATAAAAGAGAAAAATTGCCATTCTATCCTACAAAATGATGCAGATAGAATATCTTTCCATCATTATTTAAGAATGGGAGTGATACTCACTTACCAGAGATGAAGCCTAGGCTACACAGGGCTGCCAATATTCAAAACGCAATTCCCAGAACTATCATAGTGCCTGGCACATAGTAAGTAGGTGCTTAAGGCACACTCCACTACACTTTCCATAGTAAACAGAAGACATAGAGTAAGCAAAACATTGAATATAAATTATGAAAATGAAGACATGAATTCCCTCAAGAAACCTTAGGTATATCATTTCACCTTTTTATGGTTACATTCCCCATGACAAATGTGGGACTAGATTCTCTCTTCAGTCCTTTTTAGCCATAAAATGCTATGATTCTATACATGCTCAAGAATGCTAAAAAGGAGTCTTTTAAGGCTCTGGACATGCAGATTAAGGGGTGTACAGTAATAAAGAAGGAAGCATAAAGAGAGTGAGAAAGAATAACCTGCCAAAAAAATAACTGGGGGTGGGGGAAAGCAACACAAAAATAATGGGAAAAAATCATCAGTGATATGATAAAAGAGGTAATTCCGATGTGCCATCATCCTATTCTAACCAGTTTTTGTGGTCAGAAGTTATCTCTGTGCTGGATTCAAACCACCAGCCCGGGGTCCTGCCCTTTCATGACCCATATAATCCATATGATGGCCCCTTCAAGTTCGCCATGTATTTCTTTTCAGAATTGGCTTCCTGCTTCAGATGTTCTCACCTCCTCTCTCACCATCCCAGATAGATTTTTGTGTTACCAACGGAATGTATATCCAATTATATTGTGTGCCCCCAACTTTGTTCCCCACCTTGCCCCCTGCAAAGACTGATGCCCAAATGGCCATAATTTTCAACTTATTGTTTAAGTTTGCAACCTAGGATGCTTAATACAAGTAATCATAAAATGGTATCTCTGAAAGGTGACCCATTTATACAGATCTTCTCTAAGAAACTGATCTCATGGTTTTTTAGGAAGAAGGCCTTGAGTAGGGAACCTATCGTTGCAATTAACAACTGATACTGCAGTATTACTATATGTCCACATAGTAAGTACGATATGCCAGCATATTATACTATGCATATATACTATGCTAAGCATTTTGCATGCATTGATTCATTTAGTTCTCACAACACCCCTATAATAGCCATACTAATTATTATCTACACTTTAAAAGTGAAGAAACTGAGACTCAGAAAGAGTAACTTACCCCTGGGTACATGGCTACTAAGTACAAGAGCCATATTTATCTGACTCCAGAATCCTTACTCTTACCCATTATGTGATCCATAAGGGCATTGATCTCTGAGCGAAATTGGGAGGAGGCGCTTTGGGGGGACCAAAAGCAGAAAGACTAGGGAACCGAAATCAACAAGATCCACTTATCAATTTTGCTTAGAGTCAGCCCTATTTGAAGTAGAACCTTGTTCCCATTATGTACCAATAGATTATCTGCCATTTTGCATTGTGAAAATATACCCTCCATTATCCAGGCTAATCTAGTTGACTGTAGAATGCTGTACACAGACATTACAATGACAGACAACTAATTCAATCTTCTCTGCTAGAGAGATGCTACTGTTAACATCCTTTCAACTTTTTCCCTATAGCTTTTGATGCAGGGCACTTCACATATGCCACAACTATTCCCTCCTACAGTATCTAGAGCAAGAAAGTAATTGAGAATTACTGGGGAGAGAGAGAGGGTGGGAAGGAAAAGAAAGAAGGATTATAAAATGAGGTAAAAATAAAATACTACCAAAAATGTTTTGTTTTTTTTTTTTTTTTTTTTTTTTTTTTTAGAAAGAAAAGGAAACCAGAACAGGGTGACTAATTGCCTGCTAACTTGTGATTCAGGGAGAAGTGAATGTTTATGCTCCATTACTAAACAAAGAAAATAACTTGATCATACACTAGAAATCATATGTTTAAACAGTCACAGTGGAGTTTTCCTGTGTCAACCGAATAAAGAGATATTAAGTATTTCCTATAGAAGTGAGACCTTACTGCTTGTCACCTATTCAGGGTCTGTAGTAACATTATTCATCACTAAGCAAAAATCTAATTATTTTTAGATTCCACATCCTCCTCTAAGTCCTTTAAAATCTTCATCTATTTACTAAGACTTTTATGAACCTGGGACAAAAATAATGCCAGCCCCTAGTGAACAGTAATCAGACGTTTTTATGTGATAATCAGTAAGACTCCAGTTTTAGTGAAATGGAAGCTGGGAAGCAGTCTAGCAAACCCTTTGGGGTCAATCAGGAATTAATCTAAACAGGGAGTACAAGGTTGGATGAAATGTAGCAGAAATTGTGTCTCACTGAAGTAATAGTGTTATGTGTTAGGAGGTTTGGAAGTAATACTTAATTGAAAAACTGTTTTAAGCTAAAAGAGAGTGGCAGGATCTAAAGTAATACACTATTAAAAATATTTAAAAGCAAAGGATCCGTAAAATATACTAAGGGAAGAGCCTAATGCCCTCATTCCAAATCCAGTTTCTTATTCTAACCAATGTGCACGAAACAGGAAAAGGAGCAGGGAGGAGGGAAAGTATCTGAAGAATTGCCAGAGTAAAAAATCCCGTAATGAAATTTTGCTCATTCTTGGAGAAATGAAGTAGAATTAGATGCTTCAGTGGTGGTAAATTCCAGAATCTGGGTAGCTTTCCAGTAAATTAAGCTTTTCTATAACGTCAAATGCAAACGCTATCTGGGATATCAACACAATGAGCTTGAGCTTTTAAATTCCTATTTCCTCATACCACATTGTTTGAAACCTTTAAGATAAAAACTTCAATGAATTAGCGTTCCAAGCTTTTAATATTTTCGTCCTTTAGCAAGCATGTCAGATTAATCTTCAAATTGCAATGGGCAGAAAGAACCTTCAACCAAATTATTAAGCCCATGTCTCTCCCAAAGCATGTTAATAATGTAAGCAGTTTCATTGGCTATTAAGATTTTTAACTTTCCTCATTCTCCATTGTATTACTGTTTTTTAAGGCTGGGAGGCAGGGGATCAAGAACGTCATTCCATCCTGAAAACAAGGGATGTTATGTTATCTTTATACTCACTTAACACCTAGCACACTGTCAGGCACCCTGTAGGCATTTAACATACTTTTGGAATAAGTTGATGTAATGGCCTAGGAAGAGCATGGAAATCGGAGGACAGGTGAGTCCAAATCCTGGCACTGCTGGGTAACAAAGACCATCTCCAGAATTAGAGTTATCTATCGAGGTAGAACAGGAATTTGCACGTGTGTCTTCAAAGTGGCATCAAGAGGATTGACTGTTTCCTGAGCTGCCACCCAAAAGCCACTTATGGAGGGATTATATTCGTCTCCAGCTTCACCACGCCTGGAAAACTCCTGCCCTGCCTCTCTACTGCCCCTTCCTTTTCCTGGGTTTGGGTTTGCACTCCCAAAACTTAAGTTCACAGTTCTACAAGGCTGGTCTAACCCAGACCGCGATCTCCTCCCCATTTCAGGGCGTTTTTCCAGCGTCCACTGGGAGGGAGGCCAGGCCGTGCTAGGCACGCACCAGGAAGGATCCACACGGTGGCTCCGCACATCTTAGAGGATGAAGGCAGAGGGGTGGCGGGAAGCGGTGGGGACTGGGGGAAGAACGAGTTCAGGACCTGGACACTATCCAGAGGTTTCTCATCCCTCCCCAAAGCCACAGCGCCAACCGCTGAAGACGCCAGGAAACCATCGGCAGGGGCGGGGAGCGCGGGGTCGCTCTGGGTCAGGACTGGGGAAGAGGGACGGGGGGTGGCGGGGAAGAACAGAGACGCAGTGGGGGACAGTACCTGGTGTGGCTGTGGTTGCGGGGACAGTCCTTCTTCTCCATGATGGCCGGCACGCAGTTGGTGAGCTCCGTCCAGTCGGCGTGCAGCCCGCAGCTCCAGCCGGTGGAGAAGCGGGAGAAAAGCCACGTCTCCTTGCCAGGCCGGTGGCAGGTGCACTTCTTCTGGCCGGCTTTGCAGCTACAAGGCTGCTCCAGCCGGATGTTCTTCACCAGGTGCCGGCCGAAAGTGGTGCCCCCGGTCTTCTGGATGTGGAGGAACACGATCACGTCGCGCCTTTGATGTTGAAATCCACGAAGCGGGTCAGGTCCTTCAGGGTGAAGTTGAAGAGCGGCACGAACCGGGGCAGGGAGCCGTTCTTGGGGGCCTCGGGGTCCGGCTAGTCTTCCTCCTCCTCTTCCTCCCCCTCCCGGGGGTCTCCGGGCTCCTCGTCCTCCTCCTCCGGCGCCGCGGCCCCCCGAGGTCCCTCGGGGGGCCCCCGGGGCGGCGGGGGCAACTGAGGCCGCCGCTCCCACTCCTCGGGCGGCGCCGGAGCCCGGCGGGCGGGACCCGGGACGGCGGGCGGGCCGGCCTCCCCCGCGCGGGGCTGCTCCCCGAAGTTGGTGCAGGAGCTGGTGCAGGAGGGGGACACGTACTGGTACATGATGACCACGAAGAGGAGAGTGAGCACGGGCGTCAGCAGCCACTTGTTGAACCTTTCATCCATGGTCCCGCTCTCAGGCCGGCAGGCAAAGCGGCGGCGGCGGCGGCAGGGCGGACGGGCGGACGGGCGCCCGCTCGAAGTTTCGCGGACTCCGGGGCGCGGCTCGGAGCCCGCCATTCCTCCATGCCCCTGACGCCGAGGCGTATGGCTGGCTGGCGGCTTCGCGGCCCTCGGGGCTTGCGGAGCCGGGGCCTGCGAGCCGGTCGGGGGAGGCGGGCGCCGGCGCGCTCGGCTGCGGCTGCGGCTGCGGCTGCGGCGTGGGGCGCCCTGCGCTACCGGGGGCGTCCAGGCCGGCCCGCTCCCTGCTCCCGCCCCGGCGCGGCACTCTCATGCGACGCGCGGCATCCCGCCGGCGGCTTGCAGGCGCTCAGGCGCTGGGAAGCGGGGTTCGGGTCCTGGACCTACCGCGCGCAGCCGGGCAGTCGGGTAGCTGCGGCCGCGAGCGCTGGGGCTGCATGAGGCTCGCCAGGGCGCGGGCCAAGGGCGAAGGCGCGGTCCGCTCCCGCCGCTCTGGCCGGCCGCGGGCACCGCGCCCGGCACGCGCGCCCGGCGCCTTTGCCCGCAGGTCGCCGGGCTGTGGAGCTGCGAGGGCTGACGGCGCTCGCCGCAAGTTTGCAGAGCGGCCCCCGCAGCGCAGCGGCAGCGGGCGAGGCGCCTCTGCGGAGACGCCTCTCCCGGCGAGTCGCACTGCCGCTCCGGGCTGTCCGCCCAGGCGCAGGCACGCAGACACACTCGCACACACAGGCTGGCACCGCCACAACCCGCCAGCCGGTGTGACAGGAGCCCTGCTACCCGCAGCAAAAACCTGCCCTAGGTACGGAGCATGCGCCAAAGCCTTCCCCAGCCCCGGAGGAGTTTCCAGGGGAGGAGTCCGCTGCTCCGCGGGAGTCGGAGGAGGCAGCTGGGGGTGGGAATCCTTGCCTGGAGCAAGGAGAGATTTGGCAGAAAGGCAAAGGTGGGGCGAGAAGAGGCCCCGAGGTAAGCGTCGCTGGCGTTGATCTGAGACCTTAAAATGGGCAGCTTCTCCGTCTGGTAGTGGCCGGCCTTATTTTCAGGAATAACACCTGCACACTCCCGGGAAGACTCACTAGACCAGACTTTACACGGGTTGGCAGTTCCCTTCTCAGCAGGGGAACGTGGCTCCATACTGCTGTGAATTTCTACCCAAGACATTCTAACTGGTGCTCGAGTTTTATGCTGGTCCTCCCTTAATAACAAACTTGGTGCGTCCAACTATGCAACTATATTCAACCGGCGTCAGTTAACCATTAAGCGCCTACTGTGTATCAGGCGCTACGTTCAATACACACTTTCTTTCAGCACTAGACAGTCCAGCCCTCAACCATGCAGTACTTAGAACATAAAAAGGAGTTTAGGGATCACCTACTAAAAAAATCATTCTACTAATAGACGTTGAACTCCTAAATGTTCAAGATTTATTCCTTCCCAACAATGGTGGAAGATAAGAGTTAAGCTTGCCTATATTTCATAAGCACTAATTTGTATGCAGATGTTTTGGGAAACTTTATTTTTCAAACATCTAGATGTTGCATTTAGTATTACCCCAGAACTAAATCTTTGCTCAATAACAACTTCTGTTTTTCAGATAGTGAAAAGATATACGATCAAATTGTTGTAACTGCCCTACCACAATCCCTAGACCTGCTGGACCTATTTTCCGAGTGGGGAGTGGCAATGTCTTAAAGGTGAGGACGATGCAGTGTGATTCCCTGGCCCAGGCCAGTGTGTCCCTCCCAGCTACACTACCGTATTCCACAGGTGTGCTATAATATTTCATAGCAGCCCACTTTCCCATCTGGCCTCTTTATGAATCCATGCACTTGTTTCTTCCTGAGACACTCTGTCGATGTCATCTACTTATCAGGGTGTCCCCTCTGCAGCCATCAGTGAAGATCCAGAGCTCTCTCAGGGATGCTAAAGCTTGCCCATAGGATACTATTTTCATTGTTTAGACAGGTGGAATTCTTCTCAATAAAACTTCCCTCCTCTGCTTCCTTTCCTGTTTTCAACTCTATAAACAACTTCAACCCGTGCCTTTCCTAATATGTAGGAGGCTATATTAGTAGAAAAGGTGTTGGGTGAGATGAATCAGCTTCTTTAAAGCTTATTTGATTCTATTTCTTTTTCTCTCACTTAAGTTTGAAATCCTATTAATGGCATCACACCCCACTCCACAGCAAGAAACTGTGATAAAACAAAAACCAATAAAACCCAACAATTATTTTCTGAATGTGTATGGTTAATATACACATACCTCTGCTTTAGTTAAGTGAAACATCATTATACCTTTTTATATCACCTTATTGAAGAAGCTTCTCATTTCCTATAAAATTGCTTGATATCACATGGATAAACATCAGCTTATTAGCTACCAAAATGGATAACCAGAATGCTAGTGGTAGTCTGTATAGTGGAAAGCACTCTCCTAGCCATTATTTCATTTGCTTCTCAGAACAACACTCTAAGGAGATAAGAGAAGTATAATATCCCATTTCAGAGATGAGGAAACTGACGCAAGGAAAGCTCGGTGAAAGCAAAGCCAAATTAGAAACCGCTAACATACCCAAAATACATTCACTGAAGAAGTTCAACAAACATCAACAACAGAGCCCATAATTTCCTCTCTCCCCTCTTGAGACCATTTGAGTCAAGAGGCAGGAAGAGACAACAGAATTGCAATAGAAAAATTATGTTCTCTCTCCTCCTGACTTTATAGGCAAAGCTGAGCAATTCTACATCCTGCAGTATTTTGTCACTTCGTCTATTAGTTTCAAGAAAGAGGGAAAAATAGCAATAACAATCATAAAATGATTGTATAATTGTTAAATCACTTAGAAGAATTGTAAAAATAAAACGTACAATAAACATGTAGCAGCTACATTGCTAACAAAACGTGTATTTCCATAAATAAGTGTACTTTTAACACTTTTCAAAGAACATTATCCCCGAAAATCTCGTTTTGTTTTCAGTAAAATAGCTAATGAAGTGACTCCATTTCCTTGAGGTAACCACAAGGAAAACAATGCATTGAATCAAGGCAATTCAGGCATTTACTCAAAAATTCATATTTTAATAATAGGTAACTTTGGTCGTGTAAATACAGTCTGTCCCAGGTGTGGTCTCCCTATTACAGTTGTGGAACTTGGTGTGAACCTAATCAAAGCTCTTAAGTCACACCATAAACAGGCTCCCTTATCTACAAGGGCAGACCTCACATTCAGGCAAAAATGAATAGAAACTTTCTAAAATTGAATGCTCTCCAGGTAAAAAGGCAAAACATACTTGCATTCAGCCTACTGTAGTTACTCCACGATGACACCAGCTGGCAATTGTTTCTCCCTAACAGATTGCAGCTACTATGATTCCTACACAAATCATTAAAATAATAAAAATAATGTTTTCAAAGAGCTTTCTTCTACTTCCTTTGCCAGTCTAGCAATGAGCTTAACACTATCTGTGAAGCAATTTGTTCACCTAATGTTATGCCTTAATAAGCTTTACTACAATTATTTTCTTGCCTGATTCTTTCTCTGCCTTGACTTTAGTATACTTCCCCCCTGTTCTTCTGCAATATTCTTAAACCTGTTAACAACATCGCACTCCCCCAGGATTCAAACTTTTGATTAGAACAGTCCCCATTTAATCAAGTTCAAATGGGAAATAAAATTGCATCTCAACTTCTCCATTTTCCCTTTGGTGCCAGAAACTGCCTTGAGAAGGTTGAAGAAACCCTGGAGAGATTAACAATCCAAATGATCACAGAGAATAGTTTTGGATCCCCTACGTTTGCACAGAGGAAGAGAGATATGAATGCCCTTCAATAGAGATGAAAATAAAACATATAATGTAAGTCATTGGCAGCATGACTCTCTCCTACAAGAATAGAAAGTGCTCTTGTATACTGAAATGACTTTTGTTTTTCAGTTTTGTAACAGTCTTTCTCCCCACAAAAGCCCCTGGAGTAAGCAGTTTTGCAAATAACCAGCAAAGTGACAGCTTTCTTTTTCCTCAGGAAGTTAAGCAGACAGAGCCCACATAGTTAGAACCAATGGCAGAAAGAATTGGGATATATACTGATTGGGATATATTCCAGTTCACTACATGATTGTAACTTTGGGGTGACCATGACCCTACATACCACTTTCCATAAAGTTCTATTATCTGAACAGTTCATTCTTTGCCTTACTGTATAACATCCACCGTAGATAGCTGCCTATGAGAATGAATGGAAACCATCTGTAGGTATAATGTATTCATTAACTCAGTATAGTGTAAGTAGATGCACTAATCTTTTCCCAATAGATATTCTTTTATTTCTTTGATAAGGACTTGTTGAGCATTTACTACGTACTGTATACTCTTCTGAATGCTTTAGATATGCTACGAAACAAGAATAAGGATCCTGTCCTCATGTAGCTTATAGTCTAACAGTGGAAAAATAAATTATAAAGAAGTAAACAAGATTCATTCATTCGATCCAAAGACATATATTGAGCCCCTGCTGTATGCCATGTAGTTTTAGGTATTTGGGACACACTGATGAACAATAAAGACAATAATTTTTACCCTCAAAAATTTAAATTCCAGCAGGGTAAAACAGTAGGGAAGAAGTCAGAGAGACAGTGGAAGGAAGGTTATGTCAGGCTTTGTGGGCCATTGTGAGAATTTGACTCTGAGAAATGAGGAGCCACTGGAGGATTTGAACAGTTTTAAAGGGTTCCTTTTGAGTGTTTTACTGAGAGTCAACTGTAAAAGGAAAAACACAGAAGCAGGAAAACTGGTTAAGTGGCTATTCCAGTAATCAGGTGAGATTGATGGTGGCCCAGACCAAGACGGGGTGGTTACAGAGGTGGTCGGAAGAGATCAGATTGCCTGCATTTTCAAGACAGAGCCATCAGAGTTTCCAGACAGATTGAATGTGGGGTAAAAGAGGAAGAGAGGAGTCAAGGATGATGCCAAAGTTTGGGGCCTAAACAACTGAAAGGATGGAGTTGTCATCAAAAGGGATGTCAACTGAGATCATTACAAGTGCTAAGAGGGGACATAGCAGGGTGATATGACAAAGAATTCATGGCAGGGTGGAGGAAATCGGGCAGGCCTTTCTACTGGAGAGTCAGAAAAGACTGTTGTTACATAGAGGCAAAGGGGCGAAGTCCTGAAGGATTAGAATGGTCTAGCCGTGCTAGGCATCCTGGAGAAGAGCTTTCTAAGCAGAACAATAAGCACAAAGGTCTGGAGCAGAAAAGAGTTTAGGGGGCTCCAGACAGACCAATGATAGAGAAACGAAAGAGAGAGAGGTTTGGGGTCAGAGCCATGATAGTGGGTGCAAAGTAGTCATTGAGGAAATGACAGGATTGATTGATACTAAAAGCTCACTGGGCTCCGTGAGGAATGGATTAGGAAAGACAAAAGAGAAAGCAGGGAAATCAATTAGGAAGTAACTGTTGTTCTCCAGGCAAGAGATGATGGGGACTTGGGCTAGGCTGGCAATGGTGGGGAAAATAATTTACAGACATGAGTCCACAGGCCTGGTATGGAAAGATTTCACCTCTTTCATTTTCAAATAACAAAATGAGATTTTGCCTTTAAGATTCTATTGTCTGATACAGAGGGAAATGAGAAGCATTCAACTTACGTTAATTCAGTCACTTCTGAGTTAATCTCTGTGTCTTTGGAATAAATAGTCAAATTCATGTTTCTCCCCTCCCCTTTGCTTTCTCCTGCAGTGAGCTAAGCCCTTTCGTACTGGCTAAGGGAACTGTGGTCTGCAGGGGCATTTCTTTTTCCCACTGCTCCCTCTCACCCCCTCCATGTGCAGTTATTCCTACTTGGTCGCAGGTGCAAGCCTGGATTTCTGCTGGGTCTTCTGCTGCCTCGTTAGAATCTAAGCTGTCATGTCCACATGCTCTACATCTTCCTCCACTGAACTGCGAGGCCACTTCTGTCTGCCACCTCAGCTCTTCTGTGGCCTTTTCTCAAGGGCCTGTTAGCATGGAAACCAGTGATGTTTAACCCCATCAGATGGAGCACTCATTTTTATTGAACAAATGTTTTGAAGTAATCCCTTTAATGATCTCAAGTTAAGCATCATAGATAATAGAATTTACCTACACACAATTTCTCAGAAATTAACATAATGCTCTAATTGTAATGTAAATGAAACATGAAAAGAAAGTAATTAATAAAACACTGTGTATTGCACCGTGTAAATGCTGAGACCTGACTACTGTAGACAACATAAAGAAGTTCTCAGATGCTTATGTCTTTTAACTATCTCAAGTTTGGACATAAGAGAAGTAAGAGCAGAAGACATTCATTTCAAGAAGAAATTAAAAGAGCAGAGGTGTTTGTGGACACCAGAATTAAAATTAGTGATAGGCTAAGTAAGAAAAAATCTGACTTAAAAATTGACATATAAGAAAAAGAAGAGAAAAACCTTAGTTGAAGCAATCACACACCCAAATTATAGACTTCGAGAGTGAAGAAATTGGGGAAGTATAATGTGCCCCAATTAAGTAGGCTTTTAAAAAAATGTCAGGTCAAAATACTTCTCTATAACATAAAATATCTTGGTGAAACCCCGTCTCTACTAAATATACAAAAAATTAGCCGGGCATGGTGGCGGGCGCCTGTATTCCCAGCTACTTGGGAGGCTGAGGCAGGAGAATGGTGTGAACCCAGGGGGCGGAGCTTGCAGTGAGCCGAGATCACGCCACTGCACTCCAGCCTGGGCGAAAGAGCCAGACTCCATCTCAAAAATAAAATAAAATAAAATAAAATATCTCAAAAAACATAACTTCTATCTTGAAATCCTACTATACATCAAAGGGTAATCCAGTTTCTGAATGTAGGGCAATATTGGCAAGTCACATGAATGCAAGACAATTCTATCATTGCCCCCACCAAATAAATGCCAGTAATAAATAAATCATCATGAGGTGCTGACCAAACACCAAACTGCAGACTATAAACTCTTTCCTAGCCATTAATTCCACTCCTATTGAGTATCTAGAAATCCCGCTGCCTTTCCTCTGTCAAAAAAAAGCCAGTTTGGAAGACATAAAAAGACTAAGAACACACTTTTCCTCACTGTCCTTATACTTTGGCTCTTAGTAAAGGCACATTTTAGAATTTTAAAATGATGCCATTTTTTTCCCTTTGAAAAGTCTGATTTTGAAACCATTTGAAATCAAAGTAACATAGTAAGTGATAGTACTCAGATTTGAACCAGGTAGTCTGATTCCAGAGGTAGAAAGAAGTGATTGCATCCAAGATGGATGTTGGAAGTCAAATCAACAGGATTTACTGAAAGATTGGGTAAGAGGAAGTGAACAATGGATGAATCAAAGATGTTTCTCGGGGTGTCTCTTGAGCTCCTGGAAGCCTGATAGTTCCATTTACTAAAAAGAGGAAAATGAGAGAGAAAAGTTAGGAGGTGTTGAGGGTGGGGAGCAGCAAGGGTGAATTTTGAGTTCTGCTTTAGATGAGCTAGGTTTAGACTGCTAATGAGACAGCTAAATGGAGATATCAAATAAATAGCTGGATATAGGATCTAGATTTCATGCAATAATTCTGGACAGGAGATTAAAATGTGGTGGTTTTAATAACATAGGTAACATAATAGCAGTGAGTGCTCAATAAATATTTGTTGACAGAATCTGTAAAAGACCAAGTAAGCAATTACCATGGTCCAAGAGAGAAATGAGACCTCAAACAAAAGGAATAGCAATGGAACAGAAGTGTATACATTTGAGAAATATTCCAAAGGCCGAATCAATAGGATTCAGTGACTAAGTAGGAAGGGGTGAGAGAGGAAGGAATTGAGGATGACTCAAAGTATGCTAGCTTGGAAAGCTAAGTGAACGGTAAGGTCATTAATATGGGAGGCAAAACAGATGATTGGGCATGAAAATCAGTGTAGAGGACTATTCTTTCTCTTAGCAAACTAAAATGTTAGTGTTTTTCAAATGGCTTTGAGCTTCAAAATGTTTACTTACATTTTAAGAAAGCAAACTTTAAAAATACACTTTAATTTGTCTACAGCAAGACAGATAACTTTAGTTTAATTATTACCTTTGGAAAAAAAATCCTAGGTAGAAACACATTTGGTAAAAACTATTTTCTCTTTCCTAATGTTTTATATCACAGATCAGGATGTAATCCTCCTCTTTTCTACATTGGCCATGAATTTTATTTTTTTCTCTCTCTCTTCATATATGTGTATACTTTTTTAATCATAAGAAATCCATGTCTAAAGCAGGCTCTGAGAGATATTTTAGGTAATTGTTCTTTGCTCCATTAGGATGGCCTTTTTCAATAGCACAGAAAGACAGATGATCCAGAAGCTTCTAAGAGCAGCTTTTAAATAGGACTCTCAGTTTTTTAGGTACTTACCACACTGCTTTGCACTTAGTAGGCATCTGAATAAATGTTCTTTGAACATGTTAAGAAGTAAATATGTTCTCCTTTTAAATTGCCAAAAGAGTTTTCACAAACTCCCTTGCTAACATATCCCTAGCTTGAAAACCCTCACACTTCTTGCTTACATTTTATCTAAGGTGAAGTAAGCTTTGACTCCCTTGGCAAATCGTTCAATGTGTTCCTACTGCTGATAACAACCTTTTTAGTATGACCTTTTGCCATCATTTAAACCAATGTTCCTAGCGAAATGTCTGTTGAATTATACCACACAAAAGCAATATTCCATTACATATAACACACACACACACACACACACATATATATGAATATACATATTCATTTATCAAAAACACTGGTCACCTGGCCATGGAAGCATATTAGCTACCCGACAAAATTATTTTTTGCTACCTTATAATGGTTATTAAATAGAACCTTTTTATCTTCCAAACCTGTATAATTACTTCTCCTTTTTTTCCTCTAAGAGATCAAGCAGTAAACACTTATTGTCCTGAGAGCATGTTCGTAAAGCTTTGAGTTCTGCTTATGATTGTTCTGGTTTTCTATTTTATCAAGAAGCATATTCTTAATATTTTAAAAATCCACAATTTAATGTGGGCATAAATCTTCGTACCCAAACCCAAGTCAAAGTCTTACATATAACTTCGGCAGTGTGTATTCATTGTTATTCAATTAATTAATATTAGTATTTGTTTTTAAAATCACATTGTGAGGCTCATGGCTTTTTATCTAATTAATTCTTAATTGTACTCCAGACACTCAAATTCCATATACTTTATGCACAAAAAGTCATTTTGAAACAACTGCTCTTTCATTTTTCCTGCTTCCATGCACTGTAGATGTCTACTGATCACTCTTTCCCATGAATTGCTCATTTAATGTTAATTCTCCCCAATTATTATTAGTTAAATGTTGTTCTTGTGATTTTATAAGGCAATAATACATCATTTAAGTGTCTTACTCTAAGATGTTGTCCTAATGTAGCAAATGCAAAAACATCTCATTCCCCCGAAAAAAGGAAATTGAAACATCTGTCTTTCTGGGTCTTTTTTGTGAGTTCTATTTGCTAAAAGCGCAAAATGGCAGAGCCAGATAAAATGATCATGTGCCTCACATGATGGTTATTTAACCAAATCAAGCATACCACCCATAGGGGAGTGTTTGCCTTCGGAGAATAAAAAAAAGTACTACCAGGTCTTTGACTACTGCTCTTCCCTGGGTCTATTTTACCAGCTCCTGCTCTACCACTTTATCTCTGAATGTTATCTGTCTAGATCATCAGCTCCCTCTTCTCACTCTACTATGCTCTAATGGCAAAGACCTTGCCTCCCACCTTACCTTCCCACCACATGCCAAACACACACACAGACACACACACAGAGAGACACACACACACACACATGCTCTTTCTATTCCTGGTGGCCTTCCATGAGGAAAACTCTTCTCCATCCTCTCTGCCTGATGATTCAGCTTGCCCTTCCACTCAACTGAAATAGCTTCTCTTCTGTATAGAGATTTCCATAATCCCTCTATTCCAGGTAAAGTTAATCATTGCCTCCATTTATTCAACCTTACTACAATTATGTAGCTCTACTACCATACTGTTTATTTAAATTATGTTTAAATGGCTGACTCTTATGAAAGTCTGTGAGCTCTTTGTGGGGAAGCACTATTGATTATTGATATCTGTATTGATCTGAGGCAGGCAGAATTCCAAGATGAGTCCCAATGACCCTTACCCTTGAATAATCGTATCCTGTTGAGTATGGGAAAAAACTGTGATTATGTTATGTTATAGGGCAAAAGGGATATTATCCTGGTTAGACATGACCTAATCATATGAGACCTTTAAAAGTAGAAAATTGTCTTCAGTTGGTTGCAGGGAAGACATTAGAAAGACACACTCCTGTGTATAGCCATACCACCCTGAATGCAACCAGTCGCGTCTGATCTTGTAAGCTAAGCAGAGATGAGCCTGGTTAGTACTTGGATGGGAGAAAGACACACTTATGCTGACCTGGAAGAAGAGCAATAATCACATTGTGAACTGTCTATGGGGGCCACATAGCGGAGAACTGCTGGTAGCCTCTGGGAGCTGAGAGCAAGCAGTCCTTGACCAACAGTCAGCAAGAAAACAATAACTTCAATCACGCTGCTTCGAGGAACTGAATTCTGCCAAAAGCTGAATGAACTTGGAATCAGGTTCTTCCTCAGCATCTCCAGACAGAAAATCAGCCCAGCTAACACCTTGATTTTAGCACTGTGGGACCCTAAGCAGAAAGCTCAGCCATGGCATGCCTAGGCTTGTGTCCTACAGAACTGTGAACTAATAAATGATTTTTTTTAAGCAATTACATTTGTGGTAATTTGTTATGTTTCAGTAGAAACTACACACTAGTGCAGTGCCTGGTACATAATAAAATATTGGCTGGTCAGTTATTGGTTGGTTGATTCGAATTAATGATTGAGAGTATGGAAGGAAGGACAGAGTAAAAAGAAAGAGAGGAGGATGAAAGAAATATGCTATTTAGAAAAAAAGGTTTGTATTTTGGCCCATTCATACAAATGAATTTTGAGAGAATGAGTAGACACTTTCTTGGAATGATTGATTGGGCTTTCTAGCTGAAGAAATGTGGCAGACCTATTATGCCTGTTTAGATTAGCTTTTTCTGCTCATGTTTCCTAACTTCCATTCCATTTCTCATCCCTAATCATTCCTTGACCCTGTTGTCATCCTTACCCTGACTCCAAATTGTCTGGTTAAAAAGAAAAACATAGCCCTAACAGCTGTCAGCTAGTAGCTGGCCTAGTTGCTACCAGCTAGGCCACAGTGTTTTCCTGTTGAATATAAACAGCTTCACATTAGTTCAGCATCAGGTGAGAACTCACCATAATTATAAAGTAAACAAAAAAGACCACTCCATAAACTTGCCTGAACACAGTTCAAAACAAAGAGACCGTGCAACCACAAAACAACCAAACATCTTCCAAAGAAAATGAATGACAACTGCTTCCTTTCCAAAGTCAACTCTAGCTCTGCTCTATCCCTCCTGCCCCTTAAATAAAAAATATTAAGATACCCATTCACCTAATTGGCCTGCTTTCTGACAGATCCCAATCCAGACCCCTGCTTCTTTGAATCCTCCCCCAAATCACTTAACACAAGCACAAATCTTAAAATAAGCTCCTCCTAACTCCCTCTGTGAAAGACAATTTATGGTTCCTCATGGCGTGCAGTCTTTTAACTGCAGAAAGCAATAGACTCATCTTTGCTTGACTACACTTATTTTCCTGGAGGTCTCCTCTGGCTTCGTGGGCCTCCACAGAGGTGAGGATATCTATGCTAGACACGTCTTGGATGCAATGTCATGAGTGTTTATTGATTCATTGTTGGGTATGTCAAAGTACAAATAGCTGAATCTAAAAGTTTGCACAAATCATCATATACCCTTTTCTCTGAAGCTGAGGACACTTCAGACTTACCTACAAATGCCAGTTCTCAGGAGCTGGTTTCCACAGCCCAACAGTGACCCCAGGAAAGTGACAATTGACTATCACAGTGGTGACTCTGGATCGAGTCAGGATTGCTGCTAATCTCATCATGAGTCACTGTCCACATTCTGTTTTCCTTGCTCCTTCCCGACTCCTGAGCCCCCAAAACCCAAGTGCACAAACATTGCTTGGGCACTGTCCTGGTCCCTGTTCCCAGGTGGTAAGAGGGGTAGAAATTCCCTGAGTAAACTGCAGAATACATGAAGTGTGTAGGTTTGGATTAAGGCCAAGCACAAGAGTGTAATTGCTGTTATTTTTATTTGAGGTGAGACTTAGACTATAACTATAGGCTTTTCTAAGAATAAAGACTTATGATAGAATCAGACAGGTAAAAATGTGATTAATAGGACTTAAGATAGGTAGGTGAGTTAGGTTCAGATTTGACTGACAATCAAAGGCTTGCTCCAGGTAAGCATACAAGAAAAAAGCTGGTATGGGTGGGAAAGGGTGAGTCTTTGGGTGTTTATTGCTCTAAACCAGAGATTTTCAACCTTGGATGAGCAATGGAATCATCTTGGGAGCTCTAAAAATTCCTAATATCAAGGCAACATTGCAGATCAATTAAATCAGAATCTGGGATCCAGGCATCAGAATTTTTAAAACTCTCCATGTGATTCCAATGTAAAGCCAAAGTTGAGGGCCACTGCTCTAAACAAGACTTTGGCTCTGCTTCTGGCTGGCCCTTCTTGCTTGTAAAAGGCCCAGGCTGTTCTAAGTAGATGCTGATTGTTAAACTGACTGTTGATTCCTCAAAGAACCAATGCAATGGTTTTGTTCATGGTGGATAGCAACACTGCGTTTTGAGAATCTATGGGCTCAGTAGGTAAGGGTGATTGTTTCTCTTGGGTGGGGTATGGATTTCTCCATGGCCTCATTTTTTTAAATTAAATTGAGGAGCTGGATGGAGCCTGGAAGCTTGATGTTCCCAACACATTATGGACTACTCAGGGGCAGAGTCTGTACCTTCCTCTTCTTTGGATTAGTATTAATGCATAGCTCAATAACTGACACATATTAGAGGCTTTTTGTATAATTGAATGAATGAATGATTTTTATCTGGGAATCTCATTTTCCTGTGTCACACCCAATAGGACTATAAAGGATAGGTTACCATGTACAGTTGCCATAGGTTATTTGAGCTCTATGATCACTCCTTTTCACTCTTCTTAGAGCTATGTATCAGGGACTCCCAGACCTTCCTATCTCCAGCCTAAACTTCTCCCTTGATGTAAGCACCTGCATGTAGCCAGCTCCCCTCTCAATATCTCTGTTTGGTACTTTTACTGATAGCACCAACTCAACATGTTTATAACAAAATTCCTGATCTTTCTCTTATGGATGCCCCAAGTCAATGGCAAAACCGTCTTAAGCCAGAAACCAAAGAGTCATCCCTGACAGTTCTTCTTTCTCACCACTCATCTTCAATCCATTTTCAAGTTCTATGGATTTTACCTCTAAATACTTCTCAAAACATTTTTTATTTCCATTAGCATGATAAGCTAAGCTACCATTATCCACTGGTTTGGTTCACAATTCACCCTAACTGGTCTCCCTGCTTTTGTGTCTTACACTTTGAAGTCATAATATTCTTTTCATACATCAGATCATGCCAGTCCCCTGTTTACAATACTTTAATGACTTCTCATTGCTTTTAAGAAAATGAATCACGTCTTGAACATGGCCTTCATGGTCCTTCCCATGCCCACTTTGCTCTCCTATAGTCACACTGGTCTTTGATTTTCTAGAATGAACCATGCATATTACCTCCTGCCTACAGACCTTGGCATATGCTGTTTCGTTCTTGAAACACGACTCCCCCAACAATTCAACAAGTGAATTTCTACTCATCCTCCAGATATCAACTCAAATCTTACTTCCTTGGGGAAGTGTTTTTTTTTTTTTATTCTTTCTACTACTATGTTGGATTCTTCTGTTGTGCAGCACATTCTCTTCTAGCACCATGTACCTTCATTTCATAGCGTTTTAGCTTTCTTCAATTATACATTTATTTGTATGTTATTTGATTACTGTGCATCTGCTTTACTAGACATATGTTCCAAATGTCAGCAATGATGCTTTTACTCATCACTGGAACCCCATGGGCTAGCATGGTATCTGGCATACAGTAGGCACTCAATAAATGTTTACTGAATGGATAAATCTAGACTTTCTGAATATCCTTGCCCTGCTTACCTTGAAAGACAACTTTCACTGTATCTTGATTTACATATATTAGGGAGACTGACATTTTCCTTTGGATAAGTGACAGCCAGTGTATATATGGACAAAGGATCAAAGGGTGTTTGAAAAAGCCTTCCTAAGTTTTAAGGATGCCTGTTTGTTGTATCTTGAAGTCCTCTATCCCTCTGTGATGGCCCTTTGTGCCTAGGTATATCATCAGCCCCTATAAACTCTCTAGAATCCCTTACTCTTTTAGAAATGGCTTAGTACAAATGTCACTTCAGGACTAGAGACCAATTTTTTTTTTTTTACCATATCCCCAATAACCTCTATGGGGCACCAAGAATAACAGCAGTTTCAGCAAAGAATTTTTCCTCTAAAGGAATTTGCTCAGTGTTATCTAAAATAGCAAAAGGAAGCAAGTTTGTGTAGCACCATATGCTACCAGGTTATAGTCATAAGTAGTACCCCTTTGCTGTGTTCTGCGACAAGGAAGGCATGAGTCTACTTTCCGTGTTGGCTCAGGCTGAACCTCTCTCCTCAATTCCTTGGGGCTTCCCAAATTCTGTCCCCAGACTATCTATTACTACAAAGAGCAATAAATAAGCATCCCGAGTGGTCTGGGGTCAAGCTTAAAATGGCTTGTGTAAATAGCAACAGGACACGTTTTGTCTTTAAAACTTCATGCCAATGCTCTGTTTCATTTCATAAAACATTCCAGAATACTTTAATTTTAAGATGTTTTGCTGACAACTCTTGGATTTAAAATGATACCCCAAAGTGGTATGTTTATCTTGTAGTTTTGCATAACCCTTGACACAGCTCTCTATCATACACTATATGTAGGTGGCTTTACCATGTAAGCCATGTACGGTGAAGTTATCGTATACAGTCAGCACTCAATATCTGTGGGTTCTGCATCCGTGGATTCAACCAATCTCGGTTTGAAGATATTCCAAAAATATATTACATCTGTACTGAACGTATGCAGACTTTTTTTTCATTATTTCCTAATCAATACAATATAACAACTATTTCCATACCATTTATATTATATTAGGTATTAAAAGTAGGTCGGAAGTGGTGGCTCACACCTGTAATCCCAGCACTTTGGGAGCCCGAGGCGGGTGTATCATCTGAGGTCAGGAGTTCGAGACCAGCCTGGCCAGCATGGTGAAACCCTATCTCTACTAAAAATGCAAAAAATTAGCCAGGTGCAATGGCAGGAGCCTGTAATCCTAGCTACTCAGGAGGCTGAGGCAGGAGAATCACTTGAACCTGGGAGGCAGAGGTTGCAGTGAGCCTAGATCGTGCCATTGCACTCCATCCTGGGTGACAAGGCGAGACTCTGTCTCAAAAACAAAAAGTAATCTAAAGATGATTTAAAGTGTACAGGTAGATGTGCATGGCTATATGCAAATTCTACAGCCATTTTATATCAGGGACTTGAATGTTCATGGATTATGGTATCCACAAGAGGTTCTAGAACCAATTTTCCATGGATACTGAGGAACAACTGTATATTTATTGTTTAACGTTAATTATATCATAAATACACAGTGTACATAACACATAGGTAGAGTTTTAAAATCCACCACCCAGCTCAAGAAATAAAATATTATGGCCAGGTGCGGTGGCTCAGACCTACAATCCCAGCACTTTGGGTGGCCAAGGCAGGCGGATCATCTGAGGTCAAGAGTTAGAGACCAGCCTGGCCAACATGGTGAAACTCTGTCTCCATAAAAATACAAAAGTTAGCCGGGTGTGGTGGCATGCGCCTATAGTCCCAGCTACTCAGGAGGCTGAGGCAGGAGAATTGTTTGAACCCAGGAGGCGGAGGTTGCAGTGAGCCGAGATCGCGCCACCGCACTCCAGTCTGGGCAACAGAGTGAGACTCCTTCTCGAAAGGAAGAAAGAAAGAAAAAAAGAAAGAGAGAGAGAGAGAGAGAAAGAGAAAGAGGGAGAGAGAAAGTGAGAAAGAAGGAAAGAAAGACACATAGGACCCTGTTAGCTCCTCCTAAATTTCCCCTCCCTTTCATACTTTCTTCTACATTCCAGAGGTATAAAGTTCACCTCTTGAACTTTTTGTTAACATTCTCTGATTTCTCTACGGTTTTAACACTATGCATACATCTCTCAACAATACATTGCTTTATCTGCTTTTTAACTTTACATAAGGGGACTCATCCTATATATATTCTTCTGTGATTTGCTTTTCCACTAATCAATATGTTCTTGAGATTAGCTATGTGAGTATATGTAGCTGTTGTTCATTCATTTTCTTTGGGATCCTGTTATTTCCTCCAAGCAGTGTCTCAAATCTGAATTTCTCTTCTTACCTCTTGCCAGGAGACACAGGGACCATATGAAAACAGAAATGTGTACAAGTATAAGTATCTATCCTTTTCAAAAGGGAAGTATGTAAACTACCTCTAATTACCACCTCGGGTTACTTACATTTCCTGATTCTTGAATAATTTGCATTTGACAATTCTTTTTAAATTTTAGACAAAGATAACAGCATGGACCCATTCCATTCATAAAAAAAAAACAACCTTCAGATTGTCAATTTTGCTGTCTTTCACTTCCACACAATTGTATTTTGTAAATACATTTCCAAATGGAAGAGTACCTGTTGTAATTTAGTAACTGAAATCATAAATAGTATTCTCACCTGTAATCCCAGTGCTTTGGGAGGCCAAGGCAGGAGGATCACTTGAGGGCAGGAGTTTGTGACCAGTCTGAGCAACATAGCAAAAGCCTGTCTCTTAAAAAGCTTAAAAAAAAATTAGCTGGGTTTGATGGTGCATGCCTATGGTCCTAGCTACTTTGGAGGCTGAGGGAGAAGGATCACTTGAGCCCAGAAGTTCAAGGTGAGCTATGATCATGCCACTGGACTTCAGCATGGGTGACAGAGTGAGACCCTGTCTCTAAAAAATAAATAAATAAGTAAATAGTATTATCTAAAGGAGTTCTGTATTACTTTTTCATCTTGCTTGTTTTAGAATGATATTAGCTGTTAAAATGTATTGCCAAGTTTATCTTTCAATGTTGTACTATGGAAAGGAAATATTGCCTACAAAAGAGCTTTATAAAAAATAACTCATGAATTATAAGAGAAAATGCAGGTTAAAAAACTGTATTTGATGATCCAAGCACACATTATTTCATTAGTGTTCCATTGGTGTTTACTCAGCCTCTGCTGAGGATCTGGGTGAGACACAGAAATGAGTAGAACAGGATCCCTGCTTAGGAAGGGCTCCCACACTCTAGCAGAGGGAGACTAACCCATGTGGCTGTAAGACAAGGCAGTGGTTGAAGCAAAGTGTAGGAATAGGAATTAAAAAGAAAATAAATTCCAGCCAGGAAGTCAGAGAAGGCTTAAAGGGAAAGGTGGCATTTCAGCTTTGAAAGATTAGTAGGATTTTGACAGCAGCGTGGAACAGAGGTGATGGCAGATACTAAGATTGAGAGTGTGTAAGCACAAGGGTGTGGAGGTAAGAAGGGACAAACAAGGTTCAGGAAGCAGTGAGTGGTCTCATTCGACTACAGAAGACAATAAAGGGAGTAAATCCTATTTTTAAATATTTTTTTACACTGTTTCTTCTTTGGGTGTCTCAGTGGGTCAGCTCTCTCTTATCTAGTGCCCAGCCACATGTGTTGATGTAACACACACACATACACACACACACACACACACAGTCTGACCTTTTCAATAATTTGGTTGGAATTACAGATAAGGGAATGACACCATGCATCCCATAGTAACCCTTCCTTAAAATCCTTATTATACCACCCTTTTCCTTCAGAAGTTCCATGTACCATTTAGCTCCACACGTCTGCAGGCCCCTCAGCATGAACTTACCCTCCTCTTCCCTCTCCTATCCCACTGCTGGCCATTGCCTCTGTAGCCTCCTACCCCTCTACTAGATTTTTCCTTCTGAATGTCTCCTTTTCTGTTTATCATGAACAGCCACCTGGCTTTCCATTTCTCCAGTTTTTCTCCCCACCCAGCAGCAAGGAAGAGTTCATTGCTTCCAAAAAAAAAAAAGAAGAGGAGGAAGACAAAGAGAAGAGAGAGGAGAAAGAGGTAGGGAAGAGAAAGAAAAGGAAGGAAAGAAAGAAAGATAAGGAAAAGAGAGGGTAAGAAAAATAAGAAACTCCTTCCCTAGAAAAATAGTAGGGCAAGGATACAAAACCTTATGCTTTACATTTTTCTCTGAACTAGTCAAAAAACTTTATGTAATCTTCAGCCATACCAGCTGGAGCAGTAAGACAATGTGGAGGAATTGGAGGTCACCAGGTTCCTCAAAGTATCAAACAATATTCATTCATATGATGACTTCAACATTTCAACATGTTTTCATTTTCAAAAATCCTCCACTAATGATCTCAACCGTCATTCTGGTTTGTTTATACTTTATTCCTACCACTCCATTTCCAATAGCCTTTGCTGGCCATTACTTTCTACCACGTACATCGTTTCTTGTTGATTTTTCCCATGGGTAGCACAGTCAGGCAGACTATATTTTGAATATGCATGGCTCAACTTGTGCAATAAAAACATGGAACAAGTAAAACAGCTGCCAACAACACTACAAAATTCTGTTTCTTGGATTAAGACCATAGAATGCACCTGCAGGTAAGTGTTATTACATCTTTTTTTTCCTTTGCGTACACCTATTAAGCAAAGAGATATTGTAGTCATTGATTCCTAAAAACTCTGTTAATAACCAACATCATCAGGTGCATGCAAGCAGAAGGTAGTTAAACGCAACTTGCTACTGCCAAGAACAGTCCCCTGGAGCCTCTCCTCCCTAATCGTTTACTCTTACAAATACACAGACAAGTCAGTGCAGAACTAATGTAAGACCCAGGGGGCAAAAAGTAAGAGGAAGCTCAACTACTTAAGCTTCCTAGATCTCTGGAGAAAATTACTTCTAAACAATTACATTACATTTTGTTAGCATCATCTCCTCCAAGCCAAGAAAGAGAACAGTTTTTGATTAATAAGCAAAAGAGAAATTGTAAATTGTAGAACTAACATAGTAAAGTTTAAATTATATTTGTGAATTAAATAATGGTTTATTCTTTTTTTCTAAGACCAGCTTATTAAAGAATCTACACATTCACTTGGAAATAGGGTTTTCCAAATTCAAAGAATGTGCATTATATACATATACATAAAATATTAAAATTTAGACAGCTTCAATGGAAGTCTTATCATTGTTGGTTATCAACATTGTTTTAAAATATTTCTCATCCAGTTGCTCTGCCTAAAAAAGCATTCGTTGGCAGAGGTCAACTTATTAAGCCTATCAAAGATACCTAGGAAACTTGGGAATCACCAATTAGCTGACTTTTATCACCTTTATGACGTGAGTGTGTGCATGTACTAACCTAAGAAAAGGGATCTGAGCTGTTGCAAGGTCTGAAGAAAACAAGATTGTTATGGAAAATTTTAAGCAAAAATCACTTAATCCATGAACAAACAGTCTCTTAGAATGAGAGCCTAAGTCATATGTTAGAGAAAGCACCTAGCTTGGAGTCAGACAAAACTAGTCTCTGCCACTAGCTGAGTAATCTTGACCGAGTGAATAAACATCTTCACCTCCGTAAAATGGAGACAGCCCTCTCTATATCACAGTGAGGGTTGAGATGATAAGGAGGGTTGATGTATGATAAATGTCTACTCCGCCTTCCCTCTCCTGCCAGTCCTTGATCAATTAGCATGCTCCCAACATGTGCATTTTCTTGGTGAAGGTGAAAAACTTGTATTTGGAGTAGAATTAATTTCTGTGTAATGTTGGAAGATGCTCAAAGCAGCACAGGAACTTTTTGGGCAAGTGCTTGTGTTTGCTTGCTTGTTGGCTTGCTTGGTGTGGAGGAGAAAAGAGGGTGGTTAAAGATTGGTGTAATTTTTAATCTGCCAAAAGAAGACCAGAGGACCCTTTATCTTCCCTTTTCCTCGTTCAGGAAGCAGGCTTAGGTTTAATGTTCAATTTTATTTAACCATTCAGAGACACAATGGGATAACATTAAAGATTTCCACCCTTGTTTTGAAGATTCCATTGAAAAGCTAGGAGTGGAATCAAGGACATATATGCTAGAAAAGTTAGATTCTCCTGAGACTGCATATTTGAGGTAAGTACTACAGAGCTGAATTGTGTGTGTTCTTGTGAGCAAAGTCTTAAAAAGCAAATAAGTACTTGATCACTGTCCCTTTACTTATTTTTTTAGAGACAGGGTCTCACTCTGTCACCCGGGCTGGAGTGTAATGGAACCATCACAGTTCACTGCAACTTCAAACTCCTGAGCTCAAGTGGTCCTCAAGTGTAGCTGGGACTACAGGCATATGCCACCACGTCTGGCTAATTTTTTTTTTTTTGGTAGAGACTGGTTTTGGCATGTTGCTAAGGCTGGCCTCAAACTCTTTGGCTTAAGAGATCCTCCTGCCTTGGCCTCCCAAAGCACTGGAATATAGGCATAAGCCACCATGCGCAGCCCCATTACATCTTTTATAACTGTATTTCCCCTCCATATGCCATGAATATTTCCAAAGTTTTAGATTCAGTAAGGCACTCTCCACATTTGAACCATTCTGTAAGGATCATAAAGATTAGATTATCCTAAATTTTTGCCCCATTCCCTAGTGGGACATTTTAGCAAAACACTCACATTAAAGTAGCAAAACTTCTATAAAGACAAGTCCTTCACTGGTCCAACAGATAATATTCAGTGAAGAATATGAGGTCGGGCGTGGTGGCTCATGCCTGTAATCTCAACACTTTGGGAGGTGGATCATACAATGATCCACCGAGGCAGGTGGCTCACTTGAGCTCACAAATTCGAGAACAGCATAGGGAACATGGCAAAACCCCATATCTGCAAAAAATACAAAAATTAGCTGGGTGTGGCATGCTGCTGTAATCCCAGCTACTCGGGAGGCTGAGGCAGGAGGATGGCTTGAGCCTGGGAGGTCAAGGATGCAGTGAACTGTGATAGCACCACTGCACTCCAGTCTGGGCAACAGAGTGAGACCCTGTCTCCATGTTTAAAAAAAAAAAATAAAAATAGAGAGAAAGAAAAAGAATATGAGGCCTTTGGTACCAATCTTGTTCCAATTTGAACCTTCAACAGTCACATGTATAATCCTCAATACATCCTTTTATAGTTGAAATAATTAACTTTTTTTTGCTTGACTCATAGTAAGTGGAATGCTTTTATTAAAATTTTTAGTAGTTTTAATTGTGGCAAAAAATACATAAAATTGGTGCGACCTTGAGCAAGTCACTTAACCTCTCCTGTTTCTCAGATTTTCTTATTATTATAATTCCAAACTCTGACAATTATGCCCTAAATTCACATGGAGATATGGACCTGTCAGGAATTTAGCTGACCCTACAATCCTACAGGCCTTTTGGACCTAATCTTCAGAGTTACAAAAGCCCTGAAACTCTTGCTTTGGTCAGTATATTCAGTATATTGTCTCAGCATTTAGAGACAACAGGCTATGGCTTAATTAATTTTTCCATTACCACAAAGTACGGGCTGCCAGCACTTTGCTGCAGGCATGAAAGGAATTCCCCTGCCCATTTCTCTGCCTCATCACCAAAACCAGTTCCACGTGTCCTTCATTTCCTGTGAGCTTCTGGTGTTTATAGCCCCACTCCTGGTTCCAATTTATTCTGATATTTTGGTTGCAAGGAACATGGGGTCAGTTCATTTCCTGGCACACGGAAAGGAGAAGAATGTGAAGCTCAGGCACGTGGGAATCCTGAAGTCAAGCAACCAGTCCTCTTGAGAGAACAGGAAACTTGGCAGAGCTGACTCTTCGAAAGTGTATTTGTTCCTGAGGGCCACCATAACAAAGTACCAACACTGAATGGCCTAAAACAACAGAAATTTGTCTTCTGGTTCTGGAGGCTGGATGTCAGGGATCAATGAGTCAGTAAGGCCATACTCCCCCTGAAACCTGTAGGGAGGAATCCTTCCTTGCCTCTTCCTAGTTTTTGGCAATTCTTGGTGTTCCTTGGCTTGCAGCTGGAATACTTTAATCACTGCCTCCGTCGCCATGCAGCATCCTCCTCTGGTGGGTCTGTGTTTTCACTTGATGTTTGATATGGTTTGGCTATGTCCCCACCCAAATCTCATCTTGAATTCTCACGTGTTGTGGGAGGGACCTGGTAGGAGGTAATTGAATCATGGGGGCAGGTCTTTCCCATGCTGTTTTCGTGATAGTGAATCAGTCTCATGAGATCTAATGGTCATTGTAAGGGTGAGTTTTCCTGCACAAGCTCTCTTTTTGCCTGCCGCCATCCACGTAAGATGTGACTTGCTCCTCCTTGCCTTCCGCCATGATTGTGAGGCCTCCCCAGCCATGTGGAACTGTAAGTCTAATTAAACCTCTTTCTTTTGTAAATTGCCCAGTCTCAGGTATGTCTTTATCAGCAGCATGAAAACAGACTCATACAATGTTCTTCTCCCTTCTTATAATTATGGGCACCAGTCATATTAGGTAGAGCCTATCCTAATGACCTCATTTTAATGTGATTACATCTGCAAAGGCCCTATTTCCAAATAAGGTCATGACACCAGGTACCAGAGCTTAGAACTTCAGCATATCTTTTTTGGGAATACAGTTTTATCCATAATAGAGATTGACCTGGAAGAGTGTTTAGAACCAGTTCTGGCAACTGGCTTACCTAGCTACCACCTCAGAGAACAAGATTTTATGAATTTCTGTTGCAATGTTCCCCTATTAACATGCTACAGCCGTTTATGAGTCTCACATTCAAAATCACTGTGAGAATATAATTCTTGTAATGAGTTGACAAGTCTTCTCTCGTGCAAAGCTCTCAACCCTAATCACCATTCAGGCCCTTGACAAGTCTATTCATTAGGGAAACTTGAGTAGGGTGTCCATCCATCCCTTATCTCTGCTATGGCCAAGGGAACAGGGTCGTGAGATATCACTGTAGCCACTTACACTTATGCAATCATCTCGGGCTATTTTGCTTAGCAGGAGACCTTGGGCAGAGAATGATTGGCCTGATCCATGACAACTTTTTTTTTTTTTTTTTGAGACAGAGTCTTGCTCTGTCGCTCAGGCTGGAGTGCAGTAGCACAATCTCAGCTCACTGCAACCTCCGCCTCCTGGGTTCAAGCGATTCTCCTGCCTCAGCCTCCCAAGTAGCTGGGACTAAAGGCACGCACCACCACACCCAGCTAATTTTTGCATTTTTAGTAGAGATGGGGTTTTACCATGTTGACCAGGATGGTCTCGATCTCTCGATCTCGTGATCTACCCACCTCAGGCTCCCAAAGTGCTGGGATTACAGACGTGAGCCACCATGTCCGGCCAACAAATTTTAAAAACTCATACATACACCATAAATCCACGTTACCAGAGACACATATTGTGATATAAATCTAACATGTAATGCCATGATTTATAATCTGTAAGTTAATGTTGTTTAGGGAATCATAATTTTTAATTACCTGAATTTTATACATTTAAATTTGCATATATATTATTATATTAGTTCAGCTTTAAAGACTATATGTGTAGTATATATATGTGAAACATAATAATGTGTATATGTGTAATTACAACTGAACTCAAGGGATCCCTATAATTATTTAATAACAGGGAGAAAAATAATCAAAGCCAAAAGCAATAAATCCATTTTAATTATATGTGTGATAGCTTATGGCTGCAGATTTTTATACTTTTATACATATCCATTCATGTGTGCCTTTTATACTTTACATTGATTCTAAAGCTGTTTCTTCCATGTTTTATAATTATGACCCCATGTAATCACCTCAGTAGAAAATTTTACATATTCAAACTAATGGAAAAAAATATAAGATGTTCATTTGCATTGTTGAAAACTCACTTTTACATGTTCACCATAGTTCTGCTCAATATAAGTGGTTGTAGGAATTCAGTGATTAAATGACTGTCACTTAATTTCTCTGTCTAAAATCATGAAAATGATAAGTTGTATACAGAGTCAATGTTTTTTAGAAGAAAGTATTTAATTTATTAGAGACTCTTTAGTCTACCAATTTGAAATGCTATAATCAGAGTGTGATTTATTGTATTTCCAAAAGCCTGAATCAAATATGCTGATTGCCTGATAATGTTTGGTTTTAGCTATTAATGAGTTTTTGTGTTTTGTTTTACTGCATTGGAAATACGTAAGGATTTGACTTTAATAGGGGTATGAGCTTCATTCCCAATTTGGTTAAAGCTGAATATAATACCAGAACTTAGGCAATGTCTTTCCTAAACTTCCTGAAAATTCTATACCCAGAAATTGCAGTGATGCATTTAATAGCAGCAAATGGAGAATGATGTTACTGTTTGTTTTTGCTCGAGTCTGATGTAGGTTCCATTTATACATGGCATGAGAGAGCCATCTACAGAAAGTTAAGGAGAGAACTGTCTCCTACAGTAAGAACAGAAAGTCTGAAGGTGTCTGTTAAGAGAGATTACTCTCTGGTGATATGTTAAGCACATTATGGTAGCACAATGAACACAGATTTGGAGTCCGGCATTGGCTCTAACAATATAAGGTAACTCAGAGGGCCTAAAATGACCTTGTCATAATCACACATGCCAACATTGACACTGGTCTAAGGTCCAAGAAGTTCTGATGTCAGGACAGGGAGAGCAGGGAGGCATCAAGAGTCTGGACTGGTAAAACAGGAAGCATGAGCATGAAAAGGATTGCTTAGGACACTATCTTATTCCTGAGATAGTATCCCTTTAAGATCACTGTGATAGTTTATTTTATGCATCAACTTGAGGGGTTAAGGGATGCCACAATATCTGGTAAGACATTTTTTCTGAGTATGTTTGTGGAGGTGTTTCTGGAAGAGATTGGCATTTGAATGAACCGACTGAGTAAGGAAGATCACTGTCTCCAATGTGGGCAGGCATCATCCAATCCAATGAGGGCCCGCTCAGCTACTGCAAAAAGGCAGAGGAAGGATGAAAACACTCTCTTCTTGGGTTGAGACACCAAACTTCTTCTGCCTTGGACACTGGAGCTCCCCTTTCTGAGCCCTTCGGACCCAAGAACTTACACCAGTAGACCTCCAAATTATCAAGCCTTTGGCTCCAGATTAAGAATTATACCACCATCTTTCCTAGTTCTCCAGTTTACAGATTACAGGACTTCTCAGTCTCCATAGTCACATAAGCCAATTTCCATAATAAATTCCTTTATCTATATCATATATCCTACTGGTTTTGTTTCTCCAGAGAACTCTAATATAATTACAAAGACCAAAATTCCAAAAAGGTGCTGCTTGTTTTGGTGGAAATGACAGTACAACTTCTTCAGAATTCTGGTAGCCTCCCTGTGATTTCTTTTAACTCTCTCCTGGCTTCCTGACACTTGTTTTGGTGGAGTCTTGGAGAAATGGCTCTGTGAGCACATTTGTTTCATCAATTATCATGTCATTTTTATCACTGGCCATTTATCTTTCACCCTGAATGAACTGTGCTCCTTAAAGGCAGGGATTTTGTATTTGTTTTTCATTTGGTTTGATTGCTTGGTTGGTTGATGTATCATTGATTCCCCATTGGCTTGCTCAGGACTTGTAGCAGGGGACAAATTAAATGATGAATGAATGAACCCTTGTAGCACACAGTGGAGGTGGCTCCATATTACACCCAAATCTAGAGTGATCCAGGACCTAGACAATGTGACAGGGCAGGTGTGACAGCAGTGCCAAATAAACTAAAAGCTAAATACAACCACACTCATTATGTAAATGCACCTTCCTTCCTTCCTTCCTTTCTTTCCTTCTCTCTTTCCTTTCTTTCTTTCTTTCCTTCTTTCTTTCTTTCCTTTCTTTCTTTCTTTCCTTTCTTTCTTTCTTTCTTTCCTTCTTTCTTTCTTTTTCTTTTCTTTTTTTTTTTTGAGCCTGTTTCTCAGGCTGGAGTGCAGTGGCTCACTATCATCTCAAACTCCTGGGTTCAAGTGATCCTTTTACCTCATATTTTTGAGTAGCTCGGGCTACATGTACATGCCACCATGCCTGGCTAATTTCAAATTTTTTTATAGAGACAGGGTCATACCATGTTGCCCAGTCTGGTCTCAAACTTCTAAGCTGAGAAGATCCTCTCACCTCTGCCTCCCAAAGTGCTGAGATTATAGGCATGAACCACTGCACCCTACCCCCTCTTTCTTTATTTCTTTCATAACTATTACTATGGATCTGTGCATATTATTAATTCAATGTGCCGTAATTAAGTACCATCACCTTTTATTTCAAATTATCATAAATTTGGCTAGTGGAAGTCTCATCAATTTTCCTGCCAGTTGATTTTCAACTCACCCCTCAATTCCTATTTCATACCATTTTATCTGTGAAGCATTCCTTACTGAGAGTATTAAGTACTCCTTTCCCCTATTCTGCTATTGGGTGTTTCTTATATCTTCATTATCAAAATTAACATTTTTCCATAATAATTATTGTACATTTTTCCCCATATTCATCTATAGGGACTCCAAAAAAAGAGATATATTTATATTTGGCATCCCCAATACTTAGTGTAGTGCCTGACGAATATGCATTACAACTGATTGAATGAATCATTGATTTCTCTTGTCCAGTTTATCATTCATCTTCAAGTTTCTGTCCCTCCTATCTTGCCTTGGTTTCATACCTCAGTTCTCACCAATTATTTATGCAATTAAAAGCATTTTTTTAGTGCCACAATTGATAGTAACCAATTTTAAAGAATAAATTAACATTCCTTTCCTACGGAAGTGAATTGCCTCACAGTTAAAATTTAGGTGAATGGTTTCTGATGAATGCTACCTGAAATGATTTCTAAGACTGGCATGATGCCATTGTCATCAGTGGCAAAGTGTTGATGTCTTCTTTTACCTCCACAAAACCACAAATGATGTTTCTTTTCCAGCAATTAATAACGAACTAGTTGGATATCACTATCAGGGCTTTTTCAAACTGAGTCAACAAAAAGAATAGCAACTAATAGTTGGAGCAGGCCATACTTTCCAGAGTGCCTTTAAACATCTCATTTTACTTTATATTCTCCAAAAAAATCCATGTTTTGAGCCCAGACTCTTATATCCAGTTATCCATAACCTATTCCTATTTGGATGGCTCCCAACAGATGCCTCAAACTTAGTATGCCCAAAACTTATCAGTTCCCCTAGCTCAGTGAATGCCTGTATCCTTCACCAACTTGCCCAAGCCAGAGTCCTCAGGACCATCACTCACACCTTTATTTATTTACTGAGCTCTTCCCCCAGACATTCAATCAATAAATATTTTACATTCTGACTTCTTAATATCTTAAATAACCCATCTCCATGCCACCTTGCACCTCAAACTCAGTATGTTCAATGCTGAACTCACCTTTTTACCCCTAAAACCTGCTCCATTCTTTCAGTGAATGGAACTACACCCATGTAGTTGTCACAGGTAGAAACCTTTAAGTCAACCTGGATCCCTCATGCTCTATACAAATCAGACATGCATGTTTGTTTCTTCTTTTTATGTATTTTTTTTATTTGTGCAAGTTTATGGGGTACCTGAGAAAATATGTTACATGTATATAACATGTAGCAATCAAGTTTAGGAAATTCAGGGTATCCATCACTCAAATACAATAGATTTTATAGTTTTGTTAACTATAGGCACCCTACTCTGCTATCAGACATTGAATTTATTCCTTTTGTCTTACTATATGTTTGTACCCTTTAACCTGCTTCTCTTCATCCTTTCTCCATCCCCTGCTCACCCTTTCCAGTCTCTGTTACCTATTTTTTCACTCTCTGCCTCCATGTGTTGAAATTTTTTAGCTCCCACATATAAGTGAGAACATGTGATATTTGCCTTTTTTGCCTGGCTTATTTTCTTTTAATATTTTTATAGTTTTGGGTCTTACATTTAAGTCTTTAATCTATTTTGAGTTGATTTTTGTATATGGTAAGATATAGGGGTCCAGTTTTATTCTTCTGAATGTGGCTCTCCAGTTTTCCCAGCACCATTTATTGAAGTGGGTGTCCTTTCCCCAATGTAAATTTGTGTTGGCCTTATCAAAGATTAATTGGCTGTACATATGTGGCTTTATATCTTGGTTCTCTGTTCTGTTCCATTGGTCTAAGTGTCCATTTTTATATCAGTGCCATGCTGATTTCGTTTCTACAGCGTTGTAATATCAGGTAATTTTAAAGTGAGGTAATATGATGCCTCTAGCTTTGTTCTTTTTGCTCAGGGTTGTTTTGGCTATTCAGGCTCTTTGTTGTTTCTTCTTTACAAATCCAATTGCTAGTTCTTTGTTGACTCCTCACCCTGTCTTACCCACACTATTTTAATCATCTCTTACCTGGTCTTTGGGGCTCAAGCTTCTTCTTCATATTGCTGTAGAATAATCTATCACATGTGTCTGGTGGTGCACTCCTCACTTTAAACCACTCTCAAAAGTAGCACAGAATTATGATTCACAATACAGATAAAATTAATTGATTATGTGAGAACTCTGGTTAGTCAATGAATGAATGAAAGCTAATGAATTAGCTTTGGGGAGAAAGATGTGAGTAATGGCTGTTAGGAGGCAAGAGAAGTGCTACCAATATGTACTATTCATTTAGCTGGGTAGAGATTACACAAATATTATACCTGTGTAAAAAATTCATTGAGCTGTACAAGTATGATGTGGGAACTTTTCTGTATATATGTTTTTCTTTCACTAAAAAGTTAATTAAATTTAAAAAAATACTTGATTAGCTAGTTATTCTTCACATCAGGATTGAGCAGCAGCTGCAGTTTTTTCTAAGCATCTTTATCATGGTGACTTTTGTTTTTAATTACATTCAGAACCAAAAGTGTCACAGTCTCAACAGTTAATCATCAACTACTAGCAGAATGTCATATACTTACTCTTATTTATTATTGAGAGTTGGGATATATTGATTTGCTTCATGTCATTGTGATAATGCACCAACTCACTGTGAAACGTTTTCTCTTCCAATGGGCAATGGTTCATCCATTCTGGGGATGATTACTGTCAGCTCTCTTTTGTCACCACACTTGTTTAATGCCTATGTGAGGCAGTTTAGTTAGACAGAGAAACATTTTGGTGTCACTAGCATCAATATGCTGATGCAGGAACATCAATATGCTGATACAGGCTCAACTCTATGCCAGCTGGTATTACTGTTCAACTCTTCCAGCCTGGATGAATTAGAGATAAAAATGAAAGCCAAATGCTTAAATATGAATCCAGACAAAACAGCCGAGAAACTGGTAGGAAAGAGACACCTTCAGAATCAATGGCAGAAATTATTCTGACATTTTGAATTATAGGAACTTGGAACCTAAATTTTAGATGAAGATATGGTTTATAATTATCAGTAGGATTTAGTAAAAAAAAAAAAACCACACCAATGTGTTCCCACAAGTTTGGAAAATTTATGAATAGAAAACTCTGCTACATGGACACTAAAGTTATAACAATATGAACCTTAAAGATAATCTTATAAAACACCTATTAATAGTTTCATTAAATACTTATTATATAATGCATATATAATTATAATTATATGATAATATATAATTAATTATATATTTGCAGTTTTTTTTTTTAAGACAGCGTCTCACTCTCTCACCCAGGCTGAAGTTCAGTGTTGCAATCACAGCTTACTCAAGCCTTGACCTCATAAGCTCATTGAGGTCATAAACCCCATTCTCCCACCTCAGCCTCACAAGTTGCTGGAACTATAGGTGCTTGCAACTACACCAAACTAATTATTACTATTATTCTTATTATTATTACTATGTGTAGAGATGGGGTCTCACTATGTTGCCCAGGCTGGTCTGGAACTCCTGGGCTCAAGCAATCCTCTCACCTTGGCCTCCCAATTGCTCCCAGACAGCCACCACGCCCGGCCTATATTTGCAGTTTTGGGTGCCTTTCATACACTTGGCATGTACAAGGCATTTTATATATATTATTTTATTTAATATAGTTTTGCGTATACTTCCTGTGATGCATTTACAAGGAATTAAAGAAACAGTGAGAAGTTCATCTCAATCAGTGCAATTGTTCTTAGTTTTTATCCTCTCTTTGTTGATTTTTAGTATCTATGAAGTGCCCACATTTGCAGTTTAATCTTTATTAGATTCACATATTAAGATATTAATATGATGCACTAAAATGCATAAGTCCCGAACCCAGCTCCCCAGTAGTCAAATTTCAGGACATTTTGTTCTCTACCCAGTCATATGTAGCCTCTGATTCCTATTTGCCTATTTCGTAGCTTCCTCTGGGATGTTTCTGAGAAGTGTGTCCATATGCAGCCCACCTCTCCTTAGAAGGTTCAGTCCCAGATGTTCTGGATGCCAAATGATAGAAAATAAAAAAAAATCTGAGGTGTAAGACCACAAGGCTAGTGTAAATGGGTGATGCTCCAGCTTGGGAGGAGGAAGCCAGGCTGCTGAGCTAAAGGTGTTGATGTGAGGAAAGAAGTTGGAACTACAGGTAAAAGAGTGTAGAAGACAAGCACAGATAAAACAGGATTCTATTGTTAAGCAGAGTAACCTGTGCTCTCTTAGGTCATGCTCCAGGTCCCTCTTTCTTCCAGTATAGCTGCAAGTGGGAGTACTGAATGATCTTTGAACAGAACACCCAGCTCTTTCAAATAGTACTCTGGCAACTCCAGTTTAGGTTCTGAAATACATTCACACTAAATTAAAAATAAATGATATCAGATGACTCATAGAAAGGAAATGAGAAGAAAAAAGAGAATAAAGAACTATACTGAGTCTAAAGTGGAATGGAGACAAAAATGAAAATAAATAAAAAGGTTTACCAAGTCTGCTAACATTGTAAAACTTGGTTGCACTTTCTCTCCATTTCTCTGCCTATACCTCAATATCTCCATCTGACATAGTATATAAAATAAAAAGCTAAATTCTCCATTTGATGTGGTGCCTCCATGCTTCTTTCTGTCTTTTCCAGAATCTTCCCTTCTTAATTCTAGAGCTGAAATATGCACTCAGAAGCAGATGAATAAGTAAATGGGAAGAATGAATTTCTCTGGTCTTTCTTTAGCTAGGCAAGAATAATCAAATTTTGACTTTTGAAATGAAATGAGTTATTATTTGATTATATTAAGATCAGTTGCTAGGTCAAGAGGATTTTTAAACCAAAATTACACAAATGACGTAAATTTTCTTGGCTAATGATACTTGATACAACTAATTTTAGACAAAGTGATTTTTAGCACTTCCAGCTGCAAATATAACAGATTCGAGACAATAATTTAACCCTAAATTTTTATATTTTGTTGCATTTGAATTATAGTATTTTTGAAATAAAGGCACTTTTATTGAAATTTGACTTTCAAATGATTAGCATTTGCTTTCTTCAACCAATGAAACCCATATTATTGTACTTACATTAGGCTAGAAGATACTTCCTAACAGTAGACAATCTGTTTCCTAATATTGTTCTACAAATTGTCCTCTGACTTCTAGAATTTCACTATTCCTGGTTTCCAGGCCAACCCATTGCCTCAAAATGAGATGTGGAAAGTAGAAAGAATACATGGGTTTAGCAAACACAGCCAGGGGTCTATATAACACACTTCACTCCCCAATTCCATAATAACAGAACTCTAATTTTCTTGAGGAAGAAAGTATGCCCAGCTATAAAATTACATTTCTCAGCCTCTCATTGTGCAAAGAATGACCACAGGGCAGAGAACTGGTTGAGAACTGATTTTTTTTTTTTTTTTTTTTTTTTTTTTTTGAAATGAGGAGCGCCTCTGCCCGGCCACCTATCGTCTGGGAGGTGAGGAGCGCCTCTGCCCGGCCGCCCCGTCCGGGAAGAAGTGAGGAGCGCCTCTGCCCGGCCGCCCCGTCTGGGAAGTGAGGAGCGCCTCTGCCCGGCCGCCCCATCCGGGAAGAAGTGAGGAGCGCCTCTGCCCGGCCGCCCCGTCTGGGAAGTGAGGAGCGCCTCTGCCCGGCCGCCCCGTCCGGGAAGAAGTGAGGAGCGCCTCTGCCGGCCGCCCCGTCCGGGAAGAAGTGAGGAGCGCCTCTGCCCGGCCACCCACCGTCTGGGAAGTGAGGAGCGCCTCTGCCCGGCCACCCACCGTCTGGGAAGTGAGGAGCGCCTCTGCCCGGCCACCCACCGTCTGGGAAGTGAGGAGCGCCTCTGCCCGGCCACCCACGTCTGGGAAGTGAGGAGCGCCTCTGCCCGCCGCCCCGTCAGGGAAGTGAGGAGCACCTCTGCCCGGCCACCCACCGTCTGGGAAGTGAGGAGCGCCTCTGCCCGGCCACCCCGTCTGGGAGGTGAGGAGCGCCTCTGCCGGCCGCCCCATCTGTGAAATGAGGAGCGCCTCTGCCCGGCCACCTATCATCTGGGAGGTGAGGAGCGCCTCTGCCCGGCCGCCCCGTCCGGGAAGAAGTGAGGAGCGCCTCTGCCCGGCCGCCCCGTCTGGGAAGTGAGGACCGCCTCTGCCCGGCTGCCCCGTCCGGGAAGAAGTGAGGAGCGCCTCTGCCCGGCGCCCCATCCGGGAAGAAGTGAGGAGCGCCTCTGCCGGCCGCCCCGTCTGGGAAGAAGTGAGGAGCGCCTCTGCCGGCCGCCCCGTCTGGGAAGTGAGGAGCGCCTCTGCCCGGCGCCCCGTCGGGAAGAAGTGAGGAGCGCCTCTGCCTGGCCGCCCCGTCTGGGAAGTGAGGAGCGCCTCTGCCCGGCCGCCCCGTCTGGGAAGTGAGGAGCGCCTCTGCCCGGCCGCCCCGTCCGGGAAGAAGTGAGGAGCGCCTCTGCCCGGCCGCCCCGTCTGGGAAGTGAGGAGCGCCTCTGCCGGCCGCCCCGTCTGGGAAGTGAGGAGCGCCTCTGCCCAGCCACCCATTGTCTGGGAAGTGAGGGGCCCTCTGCCCGGCCACCTATCGTCTGGGAAGAAGTGAGGAGCGTCTCTGCCTGGCCGCCCCGTCTGGGAAGTGAGGAGCGCCTCTGCCCGGCCGCCCCGTGTCTGGGAAGAAGTGAGGAGCGCCTCTGCCCGGCTGCTCCGTCTGGGAGGTCTACAATGGAGGCCAGAAGCAATGTGGGGGCTGGACGCGGTGGCTCACGCCTGTGGTCCCGGCACTCTGGGGGGCGAGGCGGGTTGATCACTTCGGGCTAGGAGTTCAAGACCAGTCTGGCCAACTTGGCGAAACATGAAAAATACAACAGACAAACCAACCAACCAACTCAGTGACAACAAAACAGGTCTACCCTGGAGTCATACTCTAATTTTTTCTATTTTCCTCCCTTTCTGATCCTTTATCCCACTTTCTTTTTCTTCCTCTTCCTTCTCCCTCTTCTTTGTCAAATAGAGGATTGAGTTATTATCACTGATCCACATAAAGTCCCTCTCTACCTTATTTTAACTCCCACCCCCCATTTCTATTCCCCGACTTCCCATGTGTAACCTTCCTAATATGTTTGATACGCATCTTTTTGTTTGTATGTATTTTTAGAAAATGTTTATTGTTTTTGTGTGCAAAAAAAAATTAAAAAAAAAAAAAAAAAAAAAAGAAAATGACTTGACCCAATGCTGCTGGCTAAGAAGATGGGGCCATGAGCCACAAAAAGTGGGCAGCTTCTAGAACCTGGGAAAGGGAAGGAAGATTCACCCCTAGATCCTGCACAGGCCTGCCAGCACCTTGACGTCAGTTCTGTGAGACTCATTTTGGACTTCAGACTTCCAGAACTGTAAGATAAATTTGTGTGGTTTTAAGCCACTAAGTTTGTGGTGGTTTATTATCGTAGCAACAGGAAATAAATTATACTCGGTTTGGTAAAAAAAAAAAAAAAAAAAAAAAAAAGAACTGATTAATACGCCATCAGGGGCAGTTATTTGATAGGGCTTCTGGGAAAGTTTACTAAATATAAGCAATTCAATTGACATCCAAGTTTTGCCTTTTGCCCTTGCTCTTTCACCTTCCACTTGCCAGGAATATGTAAATGATACCTGGAGACACAGAAGCCATCTGTGATGATGAATTAAAATCCACACATCAAAAATGGCAGATAGACACAAACGATTGGACACCGTTAACTGCCATAGAAGCTCTAGACTGCTTATTTCCAGGTTTATGAGAAAGAAAATGGAGTCTCTTACTAGTTTAAGCTACTTTTTTGGAGGTCCTGATACTACTGGCCCAAGTCAATGTTTTAAGCAATATATTCAGTGAAACATGGACAGAGAACAAAGGAAATTGTCTTGCATTTATACAATTATGGAAATTATTCTCTTGAGCAGCTCAGAAATTGGCTCTGAAATGAGTTCCAAAACTTGTGTTTCAAAAATACTTTGACCAATCAGGAAAATGCAAATCAAATCCACAATGAGACGTCACCTCACCCCCATTAGGATAGCTGCTATTAAACACACACACATACACACACACACACACACACACACACACACACACAGAAAATAAGTGTTGGGGAGGATATGAAAAAATTGGAACACTTGTGCCCTGTTGGTAGGAATGTAAACTGCAGAAAACCGTATGGTGGCTCCTCAAAAAATTAAAAATAGAATTACCATGTGATCCAGTAATTCTACTTCTGGGTAGATTATCCAAAAGAATTGAAAGTGAGGTCCCCAGGAGGTATTTGTACACCTATATTCATAGCAACATTATTTACAATAACTAAAATGTGGAAGCAACCCAAGTGTCCATGGATGGATGAATGGATAAGCAATATGTTGTATATACAGAGAGTGGAATATTATTCAGCCTTAAAAGGGAAGGAAATTATCACACATGGTACAAACACGGTTAAACCTTAAGGACATAATGCCAAGTGAAATAAGATGGCCATAAAAGGACAAATACTGTATGATTATCCTTATATGAGTATCTAGAGTAGTCAAATTCATAAAAATGGCAAGTAGAATGGTGGTTGCCAGGGGCTGGAGAGAGAATGGAGCATTTTTGTTTAGTGGGTGCAGAGTTTCAGTTTTGCAAAATGAAAAAGTTCTGGAGACTGGTTGCACAACAACGTGAATATACTTAACACTATTGAGCTGTACACTTAAAAATGGTTAAAATGGTAAATTTTATGTGTATTTTACCACCATTAAAAATATTTCGATTTAACCATATAAGTATAGATGGTTGTTGTTAAATAGCAAAGCTCAAGTTCTTACATCATCCAAAATGATTAATTTAAAAATTATATATTTCACATCCTTTATTTGCTATTTGAAAGCCACTGCAGTAAAAAGCTCCACTAAAAAAATTCATCAAACATACTGGGATTAGACATTTGTGAGGCATTTATTATCTATCTTAAATAAAATATGCAAACCTGTAAATATCAAACTTGCAGACCCTTAAATTTTTAAAAAAGCTATAAAGAGTTAAGCTTAAAACTAAACACAAAAAACCTAAACCACACTCATTTGATTATGATTTTTTATAATCTTGTCTAGGGAATAGTGATATAACAAATTACATAAGTCTCTAAATTTTTCCCAACTGGAATGAGTAGAAAACTTTTGTGTATTTAAGATATTTAAATAATATCCAGGCACGGTGGCTCATGTCTGTCATCCTAGCACTTTGAAAGGCAGGGATGCACAGATCGCTTGAGCCCAGGAGTTCAAGACCAACCTGGGCAACATGGTGAAACTCCACATCTACAGAAAATACAAAAAATTAGCCAGGCGTGGTGGCATGTGCCTGTGGTCCCGGCTACTCAAGAGAACCACCGCACTCCACCCTGGACGACAGAGACTCTATATCAAAAAAGAAAAAAAAAAAAAAAAAGAAAAAGAAAAAGATCTTTAATTTATTTATTTTTGAAATGGAATCCCGTCTGTTGCCCAGGCTGGAGTGCAGTGGTGCAATCTCGGCTCACTGCAACCTCCGCATCCTGGGCTCAAGTGATTCTCCCGCCTCAGCCTCCCGAGTAGCTGGGACTACAGGCACCTGTCATCACACCTGGCTAATTTTCGTATTTTTAGTAGACATGAGGTTTCACCATGTTGGCCAGGCTGGTCTCAAACTCCTGACCACACGCAATCCACCTGCCTCGGCCTCCCAAAGTGCTGGGATTACAAGCATGAGCTACGACGCCAGGACAAAAGATCTTTTAATAATAAAATGAGAATAGGAGAATAGGGTCTTTCTTATGAGGGAAATCTGGGAAACCTACAGAATAATACTTTTAAAAGTGATTTCACCCACTGGATTTTATGTAGGCTTAGAAAATTAAAATTTTATTATATAACGCAATAATTTGGCAGTAACTTTATACTCATGTCATGCCATTATTATCATTAAATATATATCATTAAATTCAAGATGACTTATTCTGTTAAACACAATATTCTTATTATAAAGCACTCATTAATCACTTCTTCCACATATGATAGAAACTGCTACCTTCATCAATTTTCATTCCTTTTATCCTGCAGTGAATAACTTTTGTATTGTATTTTGCTAAAAAGACTTAGGTAGAGTTAGGTCCCTAGTTCAAAGCCAATCTGTGCCAAAGGGTTATTGATAGTGGATTTTAAAATACTTTGCTACTCCACTGACTTGAGTGGACTTTGCTAATTTACTCAATTTTTGCATTTTAGTTTTTTTATCTGCACATAGGAATCACATATAGAAGGAACCTTAAATATCACATTGTCTTATCCTTTTGCTGTATAGATGGGGAAACAAGCTTGGGGATCATCATTCTGAGGAATGTTCCAAATTAAAATTTCTAGGAGAACACCATGTAAGATAAAATGTATAACAAATATATACATAGATGGCCTGGATTAGATTAATTTTATTCTCTTTAAAAGAGAAATGAGCATTCTCACTATTCTGAACTCACATATACTGAAATTTTTACTAATATACATTTTATTAGTGTCCTTAATAGTCTATTTAATGTGCCTTTTATATGGCCAATTATTTCTTAAAGATTTGCAGCCCATTGAATATGCTGACATTTAAGACATTCACTGTCAATATTTTATTTCCTTAATCCCACAATCTCAATAAAAATTTCGGTCTAAATATGAGTGGAAATGGGGAGTTAATTAAAGCAAATAATTGTGAAAGATTCGTAATGTATTTTTCTCGTTTACACTATGGATAGAAATGAAGCGCATTTGCCTTAGCTTTCTATCTTCTTTCCATAAAGCAAGGGTTCTTCAATCTTCATGGAGCCCCCAAATAACATGTGAATGTGAAGTATTGTGCTAGGTACTGCAAGGGATGCCAAAGATGAACAAGGCATGAGTTCTGGGGGAATATACCATCTCTCACAGGAGAAATAAGTAAGTACCGTACTCAAATATTAAAGTGAGAACTTAAGTGCTATATGGCAGTTACAATAAAGAGGAAATTTAAAGTAAGGATAGATCATACCAAGTAGGATAAATCAGGAAATGAAGGCTAAACTGTGGAAGTGAGAAATTATTCTGGAAATTCGTAGAATTGCTTAGCGGAATAGGGTTTTCTAAGGAAGGGTACTGACTAAGCAAATGAAACGAAAACAGGGAATGACTATGTTTCCGCAACTTCAAGAGATCCAGCTTCCCTACAGAGCAAAGGAGTAACAGGAGAGAAAAATCCGTGCATCCCCTAAACTATTTTACCATATATTTTACTCTGACAAAACAACTATCACTTATTAGCCTTTTTTTTTTTTTTTTTTTTTTTTTTTTGAGACAGGGTCTCCCGCTATCGCCCAGTTGGAGGGCAGTGGCGCAATCACTGCTCTCTGCAGCCTCGACCTCCTCGGCTTAAGCTATCCTCCCGCCTCGACGTTCCAAAGTGCTGGGACTACAGGCGTGAGCCACCATGCTCAGGCTTATTGGCACTTTTCTGTGCACTTTTAAATGTAATCCTCTAAATCACTCTTCTCCACCTTTAGTGTGCATAGGAATCACCTGTGGTTCCCGTTAAATTGGAGATCTTGATTCATTAGGTCTGGGGCGGGGCCTGAGCTTCTGCATTTCCATTGAGCTCACAGCTGATGCCCACTCTGGACCACACCTTCCAGTGGAAAAGACTCCAGCGTGATTTCTAGCCACTAGTATTATCTGCGAACTTGGGAGAAATAAAATGCAAGTTCTCGGCCCCCACAAGGGATCTACTGAATCCGAAACACTGTGGGGAGGCCCACCACTCTGCAGTGTTTTAACAAGCAAGTGGTTAAAGTTTGGGAGCCACCCGTAAGTCACGGGTTTCCTAACATGATTGGACACTGGAATCACCTGCGGATTTTAACTAATACTATTGATGCCGCATCTCACCCCCCTCCCGAGATTCTCAGGTACGGGGCGTGGCCTTGGCGGCGGCCTTCTAAAAGCTCTCCCGGGTGAGTCCAATCTGTAGTAACACTTGAGAACTGCGTGAGGTGGGGACTTCAACTTTTACAGGCCATATTTTCCTCCTATGTAAAAGGTGGACAATATGCAAGTGGTCCTGACTTTGCTTTCAGATTTTGGCCACTCCAGCCAGCCCTAGTTCGGTCTGGAGAGCCAGCTTCCCGCCCCGTGTCTCAAGGCCTCTGTCCGAGAACCCAAGGTCCCGGGAGTGGACCCGCGGGAGCATCTATGACGCCGCTCAGCAATCCGGCGCCGCCCCGGCGGCTGGGACGTGGCCCAGTGTCCGGCTGGCGAGGGCTCCCGAGGCCGCACCCACTAAACCGCGCCGGAGCGGGACACGCATGCGCCGGCCTGGACCCGGCACCCAGTAACGGACTCGAGCTCCCCCCACCGGAAGTGGGCAGCCGCGCGCCTGGAAGAGCCGGCCGAAGCGTGGCGGCCACAGACTGTGAGTACCGGGTCCGAGGGACTCGCGCGTTTCTCTCCGTGCCATGGCGCCAGCGAAAGCCACGAACGTGGTGCGGCTGCTACTAGGCTCCACGGCGCTGTGGCTTTCGCAGCTCGGCGCCGGGACGGTCGCCGCGTCCAAGTCGGTGACGGCCCACTTGGCCGCGAAGTGGCCCGAGACCCCGCTGCTGCTGGAGGCAAGGTGGGTGCGGGCCGGGCCCTCGTCCGGGCGGGTGTGGGCGCGCTGCCACCCTCAGCCGCTCTTTCTTCGTGCCGGCAGCGGGTGTCTGGCTCCCACCCGGCTTCTCCAGACGCCTTCGCTCTGGCCCTGAGCATCACCACCTCCTTCCTTCCCGACCTGGGGCGGCTTCTCGGTTCCTGTGCAGCACTCACTTGCAGTTCCTTTCCCCCTCAGTCTTACTTTACCTACGGTTTTTAAAGCTTCCCTGCTCTGCTTTAATATGTTGGGATGTGTTAGCATTTACGCGTGGCACTTAACGCAAGAGCTTCCACTGGGGTAGGCAGTTCTGTTCAGACAGTGCTTAAAGTACCTAGTTTCGTAATGATGACATCATACCATCAGCTCCTAGGCTTGCTATGCGGAGGGCAGCTTCCTGCAAGGTAATATTTTTCCTGAATCTCTTCCAGCGGAATTAGTTCATGACCTATCATTTACTCTGCAGAACAAAACTTGTAGCTATTGCATTTTGCCCCTTAGTATTCTAGTTGAGTAAAATTAGAAAGTTCTTTCTCTTAGCAAAAATGAAGTTTTACACCAATGACTTAATGACTGTTCACCACAGCAACAGTGTGTGTCCCTAAAAAGAGACTCCATCACTCCACATAAGTTGCATGTATTTGATGCTAAAACAGTTAATTTTTTTTTCATTTCTATAGTTTATTGGGTAACAGGTGGTGTTTGGTTACGTAAGTTCTTCAGTGGTGGTTTCTGAGATTTTGGTACACCCATCACCCCATCAGTATATACACTGCACCCAATTTGTAGTCTTTTATCCCTCACTCCCTTCCCAACCTTTCCCCCGCGTCCCCAAAGTCCATTGTGTCATTCTTATGCCTTTGCATCCTCATAGCTTAGTTCCCACATATCAGTGAGAACATACTATATTTGGTTTTCCATTCCTGACTTACTTCACTTAGAATAATAGTCTCTAATCTCATCCAGGTTGCTGTGAATGCCATTAATTGATTCCTTTTTATGGCTGACTAGTATTCCATCATATATATGCCACAGTTTATCCACTTGTTGATTGATGGGTATTTGGATTGGTTCCACAGTTTTGCACTTGCGAATTGTGCTGCTATAAACCTACATGTGCAACTATCTTTTTCATATGACTTCTTTTCCTCGGGGTAGATACCTAGTAGTGGAATTGCTGGGTCAAATGGTAGATCTACTCTTAGTACTTTGAGGACTCCTCGCACTGTTTTCCATAGTGGTTATACTAGTTTACATTCCCACCAGCAGTGTAAAAGTGTTCCCCGTTTGCTGCATCCATGCCAACATCGATTATTTATTTTTATTTTTTTATTATGGCCATTCTTGCAGGAGTAAGGTGGTATCGCATTGTGGTTTTGATTTGTGTTTCCCTGATCATTAGTATGTTGAGCATTTTTTCATGTTAGCCGTTTATATATCTTTTGAGAATTGTCTATTCATGTTCTTAGCCCACTTTTTGATGGGACTGTTTTTTTTTTTCCTGCTGATTTGAGTTCCTTGTAGATTCTGGATATTAATCCTCTGGCAGAGGTATAGATTGTGAAGATTTTCTCCCATTTTGTGGGTTGTCTGTTTACTCTGCTGACTATTCCTTTTGCCGTGCAAAAGCTCTTTAGTTTAATTAAGTCCCAGCTATTTTTTTTATTATTATACTTTAAGTTCTAGGGTACATGTACACAACGTGCAGGTACATAGATATACATGTGCCATGTTGGTGTGCTGCACCCATTAACTCATCATTTACATTAGGTATATCTCCTAATGCTATTTCCCCCACCCGCAACCCCATGACAGGCCCTGGTGTGTGATGTTCCCCATTGTGTGTCCAAGTGTTCTCATTGTTCAGTTCCCACCTATGAGTGAGAACATGCGGTGTTTGGTTTTCTGTCCTTGCGATAGTTTGTGGAGAATGATGGTTTCCAGCTTCGTCCATGTCCCTACAAAGGACATGAACTCATCCTTTTTTATGGCTGCATAGTATTCCGTGGTGTATATGTGCCACATTTCTTAATCCAGTCTATCATTGATGGACATTTGGGTTGGTTCCAAGTCTTTGCTATTGTGAATAGTGCCACAATAAACATACATGTGCATGTGTCTTTATAGCAGCATGATTTATAATCCTTTGGGTATATACCCAGTAATGGGATGGCTGGGTCAAATGGTATTTCTAGTTCTAGATCCTTGAGGATCTAGTGTCTTCCACAATGGTTGAACTAGTTTACAGTCCCACCAACAGTGTAAAAGTGTCCCTATTTCTCCAAATGCTCTCCAGCACCTGTTGTTTCCTGACTTTTTAATGATGGCCATTCTAACTGGTGTGAGATGGTATCTCATTGTGGTTTTAATTTCCATTTCTCTGATGGCCAGTGATGATGAGAATTTTTTCATGTGTCTGTTGGTTGCATAAATGTCTTCTTTTGAGAAGTGTCTGTTCATATCCTTTGCCCACTTTTTGATGGGGTTGTTTGATTTTTTCTTGTAAATTTAAGTTCTTTGTAGATTCTAGATATTAGCCCTTTGTTAGATGGGTAGATTGCAAAAATTTTCTCCCATTCTGTAGGTTGCCTGTTCACTCTGATGGTAGTTTCTTTTGCTGTGGAGAAGCTCTTTAGTTTAATTAGATCCCATTTGTCAGTTTTGGCTTTTGTTGCCATTGCTTTTGGTGTTTTAGACATGAAGTCCTTGCCCATGCCTATGTCCTGAATGGTATTGCCTAGGTTTTCTTCTAGAGTTTTTATGGTTTTAGGTCTAACATTTAAGTCTAATCCATCTTGAATTAATTTTTGTATAAGGTGTAAGGAAGGGTTCCAGTTTCAGCTTTCTACATATGGCTAGCCAGTTTTTCCAGCACCATTTATTAAATAGGGAATCCTTTCCCCATTTCTTGTTTTTGTCAGGTTTGTCAAAGATCAGATGGTTGTAGATGGGTGGTATTATTTCTGAGGGCTCTGTTCTGTTCCATTGGTTTATATCTCTATTTTGGTACCAGTACCATGCTGGTTTGGTTACTGTAGCCTTGTAGTATAGTTTGAAGTCAGGTAGCGTGATGTCTGACTTCACGCTTTGTTCTTTTGGCTTAGGATTGTCTTGGCAATGCGGGCTCTTTTTTGGTTCCATATGAACTTTAAAGTAGTTTTTTCCAATTCTGTGAAGAAAGTCCTTGGTAGCTTGATGGGGATGGCATTGAATCTATAAATTACCTTGGGCAGTATGGCCGTTTTCACAATATTGATTCTTCCTATCCATGAGCATGGAATGTTCTTCCATTTGTATCCTCTTTTATATCGTTTAGCAGTGGTTTGTAGTTCTCCTTGAAGAGGTCCTTCACATCCCTTGTAAGTTGGATTCCTAGGTATTTTATTCTCTTTGAAGCAATTGTGAGTGGGAGTTCACTCATGATTTGGCTCTCTGTTTGTCTGTGATTGGTGTACAAGAATGCTTGTGATTTTTGCACATTGATTTTGTATCCTGAGACTTTGCTGAAGTTGCTTATCAGCTTGAGGAGATTTTGGGCTGAGATGATGGGGTTTTCTAAATATACAATCATGTCATCTGCAAACAGGGACAATTTGACTTCCTCTTTTCCTAATTGAATACCCTTTATTTCTTTCTCCTGCCTGATTGCCCTGGCCAGAACTTCCAACACTATGTTGAATAGGAGTGGTGAGAGAGGGCATCCTTGTCTTGTGCCAGTTTTCAAAGGGAATGCTTCCAGATTTTGCCCATTCAGTATGATATTGGCTGTGGGTTTGTCATAAATAGCTCTTATTATTTTGAGATACATCCCATCAATACCTAATTTGAGAGTTTTTAGCATGAAGGGCTGTTGAATTTTGTCAAAGGCCTTTTCTGCATCTATTGAGATAATCATGTGGTTTTTGTCTTTGGTTCTGTTTATATGATGGATTACGTTTATTGATTTGCATATGTTGAAACAGCCTTGCATTCCAGGGATGAAGCCCACTTGATCATGGTGGATAAGCTTTTTGAGGTGCTGCTGGATTCAGTTTGCCAGTCTTTTATTGAGGTTTTTGCATTGATGTTCATCAGGGATATTGGTCTAAAATTCCCTTTTTTTGTTGTGTCTCTGCCAGGCTTTGGTATCAGGATGAAGCTGGCCTCGTAAAATGAGTTAGGGAGGATTCCCTTTTTTTGTATTGATTGGAATAATTTCAGAAGGAATGGTACCAGCTCCTCTTTGTACCTTTGGTACAATTTGGCTGTGAATCCGTCTGGTCCTGGACTTTTTTTGGTTGGTAGGCTATTATTGCCTCAATTTCAGAGCCTGTTATTGGTGTATTCAGGGATTCAAGTTCTTCCTGGTTTAGTCTTGGGAGGGTGTATGTGTACAGGAATTTATCCATTTCTTCTAGATTTTCTAGTTTATTTGTGTAGAGGTGTTTATAGTATTCTCTGATGGTTTGTATTTCCGTGGGATTGGTGGTGATATCCCTTTTATCATTTTTTATTGCATCTATTTGATTCTTCTGTCTTTTCTTCTTTATTAGTCTTGCTAGCGGTCTATCAATTTTGTTGATCTTTTCAAAAAACCAGCTCCTGAATTCATTGATTTTTTTTTTGAATGGTTTTTTGTGTCTCTATCTTCTTCAGTTCTGCTCTGATCTTAGCTATTTCTTGCCTTCTGCTAGCTTTTGAATGTGGTTGCTCCTGCTTCTGTAGTTCTTTTAATTGTGATGTTAGGGTGTCAATTTTAGATCTTTCCTGCTTTCTCTTGTGGGCATTTTGTGCTATAAATTTCCCTCTACACACTGCTTTAAATGTGTCCCAGAGATTCTGGTATGTTGTGTCTTTGTTCTTATTGGTTTCAAAGAACATCTTTATTTCTGCCTTCATTTCGTTATGTACCCAGTAGTCATTCAGGAGCAGGTTGTTCAGTTTTCATGTAGTTGATTGGTTTTGAGTGAGTTTCTTAATCTTGAGTTCTAGTTTGATTGCTGTGGTCTGAGAGACAGTTTGTTATAATTTCTGTTCTTTTACATTTGCTGAGGAGTCCTTTACTTCCAACTATGTGGTCAATTTTGGAATAAGTGCAATGTGGTGCTGAGAAGAATGTATATTCTGTTGATTTGGGGTGGAGAGTTCTGTAGATGTCTGTTAGGTCCACTTGGTGCAGAGCTGAGTTCAATTCCTGGGTATCCTTGTTAACTTTCTGTCTCGTTGATCTGTCTAATGTTGACAGTGGGGTATTACAGTCTCCCATTATTGTGTGGGAGTCTAAATCTCTTTGTAGGTCTCTAAGGACTTGCTTTACGAATCTAGGTGCTCCTGAATTGGGTGCATATGTATTTATGATAGTTAGCTCTTCTTGTTGAATTGATCCCTTTACCAGTATGTAATGGCCTTCTTTGTCTCTTTTGACCTTTGTTGGTTTAAAGTCTGTTTTATCAGAGTCTAGGATTGCAACCCCTGCTTTTTTTTGTTTTCCATTTGCTTGGTAGATCTTCCTCCATCCCTTTATTTTGAGCTTATGTGTGTCTCTCACACATAGCAAGGAGCTGCGTTCCTTTGGAGGAGAAGAGGTGCTCTGATTTTTAGAATTTGCAGCTTTTCTGCTCTGGTTTCTCCCCATCTTTGTGGTTTTTTCTACCTTTGGTCTTTGGTGATGGTGACGTACAGATGGGGTTATAGTGTGGCTGTCCTTTCTGTTTGTTAGTTTTCCTTCTAACAGTCGGGACCCTCAGCTGCAGGTCTGTTGGAGTTTGCTGGAGGTCCACTCCAGACCCTGGTTGCCTGGGTATCTGCAGTGGAGGCTGCAGAACAGCAAATACTGCAGAACAGCAAATGTTGCTATCTTATTGTTCCTCTGGAAGCTTCGTCTCGGAGGGGCACCTGGCTGTATGAGGTGTCAGTCGGCCCCTACTGGGAAGTGCCTCCCCATTAGGCTACTCGGGGGTCAGGGACCCACTTGAGGAGGCAGTCTGTCTGTTCTCAGATCTCAAACTCCGTGCTGGGAGAAGCACTACTCTCTTCAAAGCTGTCAGACAGGGACATTTAAGTCTGCAGAAGTTTCTGCTGTGTTTTGTTCAGCTATGCCCTGCACCCCAGAGGTGGAGTCTACAGAGGCAGGCAGGCCTCCTTGAGCTGCAGGTGGGCTCTACCCAGCTCAAGCTTCCTGACTGCTTTGTTTACCTACTCAAACCTCAGCAATGGCGGGCGCCCCTCCCCCAGCCTCACTGCTGCCTTGCAGTTTGATCTGAGACTGCTGTGCTAGCAATGAGGGAGGCTCCATGGGCGTGGGACTCTTCAAGCCAGGTGTGGGATATAATCTCCTGGTGTGCCATTTCCTAAGACCGTTGGAAAAGTGCAGTATTAGGGTAGGAGTGACCCAATTTTCCAGGTGCCATCTGTCATGGCTTCCCTTGGCTAGGAAAGGGAATTCCCCGACCCCTTGCGCTTCCTGGGTGAGGCGATGCCTTGCCCTGCTTCGGCTCACGCTCTGTGGGCTGCACCCACTGCCCTGTACCCACTGTCCGACAAGTCCCAATGAGATGAACCTGGTACCTCAGTTGGAAATGCAGAAATCACCCTTCTTCTGCGTTGCTCATGCTAGGAGCTGTTCCTATTCAGCCATCTTGGAACTTCTCTCCTATTTATCTTTGTTTTTATTGCATTTGCTTTGGGGTTCTTGGTCATGAAATCCTTGCCTAAGCCAATGTCTAAAAGGGTTTTTCTGATGTAATTTTCTAGAATTTTTATAGTTTCAGGTCATAGATTTAAGTCCTTGATCCATCTTGAGTTGATTTTTGTATAATGCGAGAGATAAGAATCCAGTTTCATTCTTCTACATGTGGATTGCCAAGTATCCCAGCACCATTTTTTTGAATAGAGTGTCCTTTCCCCACTTTGTTTTTGTTTGCTTTCTTGAAGGTCAGTTGGTTGTAAGTATTTGGGTTTATTTCTGGATTCTCTATTATGTTCCATTGGTCTATGTGCCTGTTTTTACTCCAGTACCATGCTGTTTTGGAGACTATGGTTTTGTAGTATAGTTTAAAATCAGCTAATGAGATTCCTCCCGATTTGTTCTTTTTGCTTAATCTTGCTTTGGCTGTTTGGGCTCTTTTTTGGTTCCATGTGAGTTTTAGGATTTTTTTTCTAGTTTTGTGAAGAATGATGGTGGTATTTTAATGGGAATTGCATTGAATTTGTAGATTGCTTTTGGCAGTATGGTCATTTTCACAGTATTGATTCTACCCATCCATGAGCATGGGATATGGTTCCATTTGTTTGTGTTGTCTATGATTTCTTTCAGCAGTGTTTTGCAGTTTTCCTTGTAGAGGTCTTTCACCTCCTTTGTTAGGTATATTCCTAAGCATTTTATTTTTGTTGGAGCTATTGTAAAAGGGTTTGAGTTCTTGAGTAGATTCTCAGTTTGGTTGCTGTTGGTATATAAGAGAGCTACTGATTTGTGTACATTAATTTTGTATCTGGAAACTTTGCTGAATTCTTTTATCAGTTCTTGGAGCTTTTTGGAGGAGTCTTTAGGGTTTTCTAGGTATATAATCGCATCATCAGTTAACAGCGACAGTTTGACTTCCTCTTTACTGATTTGGATGCCCTTTATTTTCTTTCTCTTGTCTGATTGTTCTGACTAGGACTTCCATTACTATGTTGAATAGAAGTGGTGAGAGTGGGCATCCTTGTGTTGTTCCAGTTCTCAGAGGGAATGCTTTAAACTTTTCCCCATTCAGTATTATGTTGGCTGTGGGTTTGTCATAGATGGCTTTTATTACATTGAGGTATGTCCCTTGTATGCCGATTTTGTTGAGAGTTTTAACCTTAAAGCGGTGCTGGATTTTGTCGAATGCTTTTTCTGCGTCTATTGAGATGATCATGTAATTTTTGTTTTTCTGTTTATCTGGTGTATCACATTTATTGACTTGCCTATATTAAACCATCCCTCTTATGAAACCCACTTCATAATGGTGGATTATCTTTTTGATACGTTGTTGGATTTGGTTAGCTAGTATATTGTTAAGGATTTTTGCATCTATGTTCATCAGGGATATTGATCTGTAGTTTCCTTTTTTGGTTATGTTTTTCTCCTGGTTTTGGTATTAGGGTGATACTGGCTTCATAGAATGATTTCAGGAGGATTCCCACTTTCTCTCTCTTGTGGAATAGTGTCAATAGGATTTGTATGAATTCTTTGAATGTCTGGTAGAATTTGGCTGTGAATATGTCTGGTCCTGGACTTTTTTATGTTGATAATTTTTTATTACAATTTTAATCTCGCTGCTTGTTATTAATCTCTTCAGGGTATCTAATTCTTCCCGATTTAAGCTAGGAGGGTTGTATCTTTCCAGGAATTTATCCATCTCTCTAGGTTTTCTAGTTTTTGCACATAAAGTTGTTCATGGTAGCCTTGAATGATCTTTTGCATTTCTGTGGTGTCAGTTGTAATAGCTCCCATTTCATTTCTAATTGAGCTTATTTGGGTTTTCTCTTTTTTCTTCTTGGTTAATCTTGCTAATGGTCTATTAATGTTATTTATCTTTTCAAAGAACCAGCTTTTTGTTTCATTTATCTTTTGTATTTTTTGTTTGTTTCAATTTCATTTAGTTCTGCTCTAATCTTGATTATTTCACTTCTTCTGCTCGGATTGGGTTTGGTTTGTTCTGTTTCTTTAGTTCCTTGAGGTGTAACCTTAGATTGTCTGTGCACCTTCAGACTTTCTGATGTAGGCATTTGGGGCTATGAACTTTCCTCTTAGCAGAACCTTTGCTGTATCCCAGAGGTTTTGAGAGGTTGTGTCACTGTTGTTGTTCAGTTTGAAAACATTTTTAATTTCCATCTTGATGTCATTGTTGACTTATTCAGGAGAAGGTTATTTAATTTCCATGTATTTGCATGGTTTTAAAGGTTCCTTTTGGGGTTGATTTTCAGTTTTATTCCACTGTGGTCTGAGAGAGTGTTTGATATAATGTCAGTTTTCTTAAATTTATTGAGGTTTGATTTGTGGCCTATCAGTGGTCTACCTTGGAAAAAGTTTCATGCACTGATGATGAATAGAATGTATATTCTGTGGTTGTTGGGTAGAATGTTCTGTAAATATCTGTTAAGTCCATTTTTTCCAGGGTATAGTTTCAATCCATTGTTTCTTTGTTGACTTTCTGTCTTGATGACCTGTCTAGTGCTATCAGTGGAGTATTGAAGTCCCCTACTATTATTTTGTTACTGTGTATCTCATTTCTTAAGTCTAGTAGTAATTTATAAATTTGGGAGCTCCATTGTTGCATATATATTTCAGATTGTAATATTTCCCTGTTGGACAAGGCCTTTTATCATTATATAATGTCCCTCTTTGTCTTTTTTTAACTGCTGTTGCTTTAATGTTTGTTTTATCTCATATAAGAATAGCTACTCTTGCTCGCTTTTGGTGTCCATTTGCATGGAATATCTTTTTCTACCCCTTTACCTTAAGTTTATGTGAGTCCTTAGGTGATAGGTAAGTCTCTTGAAGACAGCAGATAGTTGGTTGTTGAATTCTTATCCATTCTGCAATTCTGTATCTTTTAAGTGGAGCATCTAGGCCCTTTACATTCAATGTTAGTACTGAGGTGTGAGGTACCATTCTATTCATTGTGCCATTTGTTGCCTGTATACCTTGTTTTTTTTTTATTGTATTTTTGTTTTATAGGTCCTGTGAGATTTATGTTTTAAAGAGGTTCTGTTTTGATTTATTCCCATGATTTGTTTCAAGATTTAGAGCTCCTTTTAGCAGTTCTTGTGGTGCTGGATTGGTAGTGGCAAATTCTGTCAGCATTTTTTTGTCTGGAAAAGACTGTATGTTTCCTTCATTTATGAAGATTAGTTTTGCTAGGTACGAAATTCTTTTTTTTTTTTTTTTTTTTTTTTTTTTAGACAGAGTCTTGCTGTCGCCCAGGCTGGAGTGCAGTGGCGCGATCTCAGCTCACTGCAGGCTCCGCCCCCCAGGGTTCATGCCATTCTCCTGCCTCAGCCTCCTGAGTAGCTGGGACTATAGGCGCCCGCCACCTCGCCCGGCTAATTTTTTGTATTTTTAGTAGAGATGGGGTTTCACTGTGTTAGCCAGGATGGTCTCGATCTCCTGACCTCATGATCCGCCCGCCTTGGCCTCCTAAAGTGCTGGGATTACAGGCGTGAGCCACCGCGCCTGGCCGCTAGGTACGAAATTCTTGACTGATAATTGTTTTGTTTAAGAGGCAGAAGATAGGTCCCCAATCCCTTCTAGCTTGTAGGGTTTCTGCTGAGAAATCTGCTGTTAATCTGATAGGTTTTCCTTTATAGATTAGTTACCTGGTGTTTTTGCCTCACAGCTTTTAAGATTCTTTCCTTTTTCTTAACTTTGGATAACCTGATGACTATGTGCCTAGGCAATGATCTTTTTGTGTTGAATTTCCCAGGTGTTCTTTGAGCTTCTTGTATTTGGATGTCTAGGTCTCTAGAAAGGGTGGGGAAGTTTTCCTCAATTATTCCCCCAAATATGTTTTCCAAACTTTTAGATTTCTCTTCTTCCTCAGGAATACTGATTATTAGATTTGGTCATTTAACATAATCCCAGACTTCTTGGAGGCTTTGTTCATGTTTTCTTATTCTTTTTTTCTTTGTCTTTGTTGTATTGGGTTAATTTGAAAACCTTGTCCTCAAGCTCTGAAGTTCTTTCTTCTGCTTATTCGATTCTATTGCTGAAACTCTATAGAGCATTTTACATTTCTATAAGTGTGTCCATTGTTTCCTGAAGTTTTGATTGTTTTTATTTATGCTATTTCACTGAAGATTTCTCCCCTCATTTCTTGTATCTTTTTTTTTTTATTTCCTTAAATTGGACTTTGCCTTTCTCTGGTGCTTCCTTGATTAGCTTAATAACTGACTGTCTGAATTCTTTTCAGGTAAATCAGGCATTTCATCTTAGTTTGGATCTATTGCTGGTGAGTGAGTGTAATTTTTTTGGGGGGTGTTAAAGAACCTTGTTTTGTCATAGTACTAGAGTTGGTTTTCTGGTTCCTTCTCATTTGGATAGGCTCTGTCAGAGGGAAGGTCTAGGGCTGAAGGCTGTTGTTCAGATTCTTTTGTCCCATGGGGTGTTCCCTTGATGTCGTACTCTCCTTTTCCTACAGATGTGGCTTCCTGAGAGCTGAGCTGTAGAGATTGTTCTCTCTCTTCTGGATCTAGCCACCTACTGGGTCTAACAGGCTCCAGGCTGGTACTAGGAATTGTCTGCACAGAGTCCTATGATCTGAACTGTCTATGGGTCTCTTAGCTGTGGATACCAGCACCTGCTCTGCTGGAGGTGGCAGGGGGGTGAAATGGATTCTCTGAGGGTCCTTACTTTTTGTTGTTTAATGCACTATTTTTGTGCTGGTTGGCATTCTGCAGGGAGGTGGCCCTTTCAAGAGAGCATCAGCTGTGGTAGTATGGGGAGGATCAGGCAATGGGTGGGCCCTAGAACTCCCAAGAGTATATGCCCTTTGTCTTCAGCTACCATGGTGAGTAGGGAAGGACCATCATATAGGGGCATGGCTAGGGCACGTCTGGGTTCAGACTGTCCTTGGGTGGGTCTTGTTGCGACTGCTGTGGGGGATGGGGGTGGGATTCCTAGGTCAATGGAATTATATTCCCAGGAGGATTATGGCTACCTCTGCTTTGTCATGCAGGTTATCAGGGAAGTGGGGGAAGGCCTACAGTCACAGGCCTCACCCAGCTCCCATGCAACCCAAAAGGCCAGTCTCACTCCGTCTGTGCCCCACCCAACAGCACTGAGTCTGTTTCCAGGCGGTGGGCGAGCAGGGCTGAGAACTTGCCCCAAGCTACCAGCCTCCCAGCTGCAAATGCAAATAGGGCTCTCATGCTTCCCCACCTGTGGAGTTTGCACACCAGATTCATGCCCTCTCCCAAGTTCTGGCCAGGAGATTTCTTGTTCGGTTGGAATTGTTACAAGGTTCAGCTGGAGGTTTCCTTCTCCCTGTGGCCTCTTCCCAGTACCTCTGGCAGCCCTACCTGAGGACCCCTGTGAGGCAAGGCAGAAATAGCTTCCTAGGGGACCCAGAGAGCCCACAGGGCTTTTCTCACTGCTTCCTCTACCCTTGTATTTTGTTTGGCTCTCTAAATTGACTCAGCCCCAGTTAAGGTCAGAATCTTCTCCAGTGATATACACCCAGTGAGGGTGTGTTTTCGGGGGCAGACAATCCACCTTTCCCACTCTCACAGTTTGGGTACTCAGAGTATTTGGGGTATTTCCCAGGTCCTACAGGAGCAATCCACTTCCTTCAGAGGGTCTATGGGTTCTCTTGGCTTTTCTGATTTATTCCTGCAGCAGTTCTGGAGCAAAAGTTCAGAATGCAAGACTCCACATGCTGCTCTGTCCATTTGAGTGGGAGGCTAAAACGATTTTTATTTAATGCCTGATTCTAGCTTAATTTTGATCCCCTTCCTGTATCCTTTCCCCAGCATTTAACTGTTTGCCTAGATCTGATCTCACACTTAGCTCCAAATCAGTCTAAGTTTTTCCAGCCTTAGACTGCTTGTTACAGTATCTGGCTTTACATTTGCCTCAAGAGTCTTAGAGTTGGAACTGCTGTGTGATCCTCCTTAAGGTCCTTGACAGTCTAGCCCCAGTCTGATTTACAAACCTCATCACTTGTACAAATTGTCCCCAACTTATCATGGTTCAATTTAGGATTTTTTGACTTTACTATGGGTTTACCAGGGTATTAAATGCATTTTTTACTTACAGTATTTGCAACTTAATACTTAATAAACCCAACTTAATGGGTTTATTGGGAGGTAACCCCATCTAAGTCAAGGGGCATCTGTAGTAGGTTGAATGCTGGTCTTAAAAAGATATGTCCACATCCTAACTCCCAGAACCTGTGAATGTTACCTTATTTGGAAAAATGTCATTGTTAATGTAAGTAAGGATCTTGAGATGAGATCATCTTGGATTATCTAGATGAGCCCCAAATCCAATGTCATTTTAAGAGACAGAAGCAGAGAAGACACAGGCAAAAAGGAGAAGGCCATGTGAATTTAGAGATTGGAGTTAGGCAGCCTCAAGCCAAGGAACAGCTGAAGCCACCAGGATGGAACAGTCTCCCTTAGAGCCTTCAGAGGGAGCACAGCCCTGCCAACACCTTGATTTTGGAGTTCTGGCCTCCAGAATTGTGAGAGAATAAGTTTCTGTTTTAAGTCACCAAATTTTTCATAATTTGTTAAACAGATCTAGGAAACTAACACAGATTTTGGACCAAAAAGTTGGGTGCTGCTGTAACAAATACTTCAAAATGTAGAAGTAGCTGTGGAGTTGGGCAGAGGCTAGAATAATTTTGAGAAGTTTGGTATTAAAAGCCTAGACTGCCTTGAGGAGACTGCAGAAATCTGGACATTAAGGGTGATTCTGCTGAGGGCTTAGAAGAGATTAAAGGGCATAGTTGAAAAAACTTCTCTCATCATAGAGAATACTTATATCATCCTGAAGAGAATTCCAGTAGAAATATGAACATTGAAGTCTGTTCTGGCCATGGCTTGGAAGGAAATGAGAGACACTGTATTGGAATCTAGAAGAAAGGTAACCCTTGTTATGTAGTGATACGATACTGGCTGACTTGGTTTCTACAGTTTGTGGAAAACATCTTGAAAGTGGTGAACTTGGATATGAGCTGAGAAGATTTCCAAGCAGTGTTTAAAGTGCTGCTTTGTTTCTCCTCGCTGCTTATATTAAAATGAGAGAAGAAAGAGATAAATTTAAAAAGGAACAGGTAAGGAAAAAGGAACCAACACTTGATGATTTTGGAGGTTCTCAGCCTATCCAGATTGTAAAGGGTGCTACAACTAGGAAACTCAGTGTTGGGAATGTGTGCTCTGGAGAGAAAGACAGGAACCTGGCAGGACAACCTTTTGCTGAACAGGTTAAGCATGTGATTCATGGGTCCCCTCAACCATCTCCCCAGAAGCTTGGTATAAAGAAGATGGGGATATCCAGGAAGGATCTGGGGAGGATCCGTGTAATGATGTGGCTCTTGGTGAAATATACAATAGTCTTACAAAGTTTTGTGGAATGTATTAGAAACACTATCAGCTTGGACCAAAAGAGACAGACAAGACAAAACGAAAGAAGGCTGTTGGACTTCCAAAATTCTATAGGCAGGAAATGGACTAATAGAGCTACTTGGCTGTAAACATTGTGCTGCCCTTTCAAGAAAGAAAGAATAACTCTGCAGGCAGAACCATGGCAGGCAGCACAGAGGGTGAAGCATCAGGCCACAGAGAGTTATTCTCAGGCTTTGAAACATAATGGAAATTTGCCCTGCTGCATTTTGAACTTGCCTGTGACCAGTGACCCCTTTATTCCTTCTGTTTTTTTCCTTTGGGAATTAGAGTGTCCATCCTATGCCTGTCTCACCATTGCATTTTGGAAACATAACTTGTTTTCTAGTTTCACAGGTGGACAGGGGAGAATTTTACCCCAGGATGGATCATACCCAGAGTCTCACCCATACATGATTTAGATGATAAAATTTGTAAATGAAGTTGATGATATTTACATGAGATTTTGGACTTAGAATTGATGCTGTAATTGGTTGAGTTTTTGGAGGTTGTTGGCAAGGGGAAATATATTTTATGTAGGGGAGGTGGATTTTGGGGGGCTAGAGGGTGGCTTGAATGATGCCCCCAACAAAAAAAGGGCAGCTTTTAGAATCTTTTGCATTAACTCTGCTCAAACCTTGACTTCAGACTTTTGGTCTCCAGAACTATGAGAGAATAAATTTCTCTTGCTGAATAGGTTAGACCTGTGATTCATGAATCCACTCAACTATCTCAGCAGAAGCCCAGTATAAACATGGTGTTATCCAGGAAAGATGTGTAGAGGATCCTTGGGTAGTGGTGTGGTAGCCGTAGGATAGTAATATATCATTCTGTTACAGTCTTCCTCATTGATACCTTACTTGTGGGCATACCGTATTATTCTATCTTGCCTGATACTTTCCCATGACAAAATTAATAACTTTCTATTATTCTCTCATAACATTTGGCCAGTATTTCTGTAATAATCCTTATTGTAAGGTATCATATATGCTAATCTCTGTTAAAAGGTGAGTTCGGAGACAAAACTGTTTTTTATTCATGTTTATTTTGCCAAGGCACAGTGCACAAAAGTTAGGTACTCAATAATGCTAATTCAACAAAAGGTACTTTTTATAGGGAAAGGTATACTTTAAGCCACCATCAGAATTACCTCTACAATATACCTTACTTGTGGAAACTAATTTGTCCTTGGAAAATCCAGAGAGGATGCTCAGTGTTACCTCATGTGCCTTATTGCTTTGTTGTGAACAAATCAAAATTATAGGAGGTCCTTTATTATATAAACTAAAATCTTTCTATACCTTTTATCTACTGATCCTCTCTTTCAGAACCAAATCTGTTTCTGTGTGTGACACATTGTGTGAGAATAGCGGGCCAAAAGCCTATAGTTTCTTCAACCACTGCACTTCAAAAAATTTATTTTATATAGTTCATTATTCTGCTTTCCTTCAATTTGTTTATGTTTCTCCTAAAATTGTAGGAAAATCAAAGAGGTTGAGAAGAGTAAGTGTGGAAGTAGAAGAATTGAAGAGCATTGAATAGGTTGAAGGAGCTGAGCAGATAGGAACTTAAGGAAAATAATGTGGGAGCAAGTAAGGGAAATTTCTAAGAATAATGCTTTAAATCCAAAAATTGAGCTTCCCAACCAAAATCTATAAATGCATACACACACACACACACACACACACACACAGATATTTTTTAGTTCATCCTGGAAATTTGAGTGCATAACTTGAGTATAGTCCTATGTAGGAAACAAAGATGAATAAGGTGTGTCCCCTGTATAAAGAAATTTATAATATAGTAAAATTTGCAGCCAAGCGCAGTGGCTAAGGCCTGTAATCCCAGCACTTGGGGAGGCCGAGGCGGGCAGATCATGAGGTCAGGAACTCGAGACCAGCCTAGCCAACATGGTGAAACCCTGTCTCTACTAAAAATACAAAAAATAGCCGCGTGTGGTGGCACATGCCTATAATCCTAGCTACTCAGGAGGCTGAGGCAGGAGAATTGTTTGAACCAGGGAGGTGAAGGTTGCAGGGAGTCAAGATTGTGCCACTGCACTCCCGCCTGGGCGACAGAGCAAGACTCTGGCTAGAGGTGGTTATAGGCTGAAGAGGCTAGCATTTTACAATATGCATACCTTAATTTGTACATCTGAACTGCAGTTATTCTACTTGTGTTGATCTGACTGAAAATATTTTTGAAATTCCACTTATAATTACTATCAAACTCTTTAGTGCGTATAAAAACACCCTTTGTAGAAATAACTGTTTTCTCTGGGCAGAATTTTTTGAAGAAATACACTTATTTGAGCCATATATTTTATAAGGCAAGTGAACAATTAGAAATGCCAGTTTGTTACCTTTACAAAAACTTTGTCCAGAAGAGTGAACTGGGCATGGTGGCATGTGCCTGTAGTCTCAGCTACTTGAGCAGCTGCAGTGGGAGGATCGCTTGAGACCTCCCAGGCTCAAGTAAGCCATGTTTGCACCACTGCACTCCAGCCAGTGTGACAAAGGGAGATACTGTCTTAAGCAAATGAACAAAAACGTTGTTCAAAGGTAATATCTTACCTTTTACCAGGTGCAGAAGTGGTTTAGATGGTCTCAAGGATGTTTGCTCCTCAGTGATTAATAATGAGTTACCAGTAAATGGCCTCTGAGATTCCAGAAGAGTTCCAAAAGTGCTTAGAGCAGTGATGTATTGGGGGAATAACTTCAAGTGAATACTTTTTTTTTTTTAACTTGAACTTTTAAGTTCCAGGGTACACATGCAGGATGTGCAGGTTTGTTACATAGGTAAATGTGTGCCATGGTGGTTTGCTGCACAGATCAAACTATCACCTAGGTATGAAGCCCAGCATCCATTAACTTTCTTCTTGATGCTCTCCGTCCCCTTGCACCTTTCCAACAGACTCCAGTAAGTGTCGTTACCCCCTGTGTGTCTATGTGTTCTCATCATTCAGCTCCCACTTGTAAGTGAAAACATGCGGTGTTTGGTTTTCTGTCTCTGCGTTAGTTTGCTAAGGATAATGGCTTCCAGCTCCATCCATGTTTCTGCAAAGGACATGACCTTGTTCATTTTTATGGCTGCATAGTATTCTGTAGTGTATATATACCACATTTTCTTTATTCAATTTCTCATTGATGGGGATATAGGTTGATTCCATGTCTTTGCTACTGTAAATAGTGCTGCAGTGGACATATGTGTGCATGTATATTCATAATATGATTTATATTCCTTTGGGTATACACCCAGTAATGGGATTGCTGGGTCAAATGGTATTTCTGCCTCTAGATCTTTGAGGAATTGCCACACTGTCTTCTACAATGGTTGAACTAATTTACATTCCCACCAACAGCGTAAAAGCGTTTTTTTCTCCACAACCTTGCCAGCATCTGTTGTTTCTTGACTTGTTAATAATCACCATTCTGACTGGTGTGAGATGGTATCTCATTGTGGTTTTGATTTGCATTTCTCTAATGATCAGTGATGTGGAGCTTTTTTTCATGTTTGTTGGCCGCATGAATGTTTTATTTTGATGTGTCTATTCATTGCCTTTGCCCACTTTTTAATGGGGTCGTTTGTTTTTTTCTTGTAAATTTGTTGAAGTTCCTTATAGACTTTGCATATGAGACCTTTGTCAGATGGATACATTGCAGAAATTTTCTCCCATTCTGTAGGTTGTCTGTTCACTCTGGTGATAGTTTTTGTTGTGCAGAAACTCTTTAGTTTAAATAGATCCCATTTGTCAGTTTTTGCTTTTGTTGCAATTGCTCTTGGCATTTTCGTCATGAAATCGTTGCTTGTGTCTATGTCCTGAATTGTATTGCTTAGATTTTCTTAGAGGGTTTTTTATAATTTTAGGTTTTACATTTAAGTCTCTAATTCATCTTGAGTTAATTTTTGTATAAGGTGTAAGGAAGCGGTCCAGTTTCAGTTTTCTGCATATGGCTAGCCAGTTCTCCCAGAACCACTTATTAAATAGGGAATCCTTTCATTGCTTGTTTTTGTCAGGTTTGTCAAAGATCAGATGCTTGTAGGTGTGAAGTCTTATTTCTGAGTTTTCTATTCTGTTCTATTGATCTATGTGTATGTCCTTGTACAAGTAGCATGCTGTATTGGTTACTGTAACCTTGTAGTATAGTTTGAAGTTAGGTAGCATGATGCCTCCAGCTTTGTTCTTTTTGCTTTGGACTGTCTTGGCTATTTGGGCTCTTTTTCGTATTTTCTAACTCTGTGAAGAATGTCAATGGTAGTTTTGTCACAGGATAAGGATCCTGTGATAAGGGTTTTGGCTTTGCCAGTCGGAAACCTGTATGGCTGGTAGCACCTTTGCCCGAGTTTTGCTGGGGCCTGCTGTGCTCATTTTGTCCACTCGGCCCAGCAGGCTATGCTCGGCTTGTGTTACTGGCCTGGATCCCACACCTGCCAAGGGCGAGCCAGGTGCAGGGTGGCAGTGAGTGTGTGAGCAAGCACAGGGTCTGGCCACTGCGCACAGCCAAGAGTGCCAGGTTGCAGTGGGGTGGGCAGCTCCGGGTACTTGCACAGGCGCCAGCTTTGTACAAGACTGTGGCTCGACCAGGCATACTGCAGGTGGCTTCCACTGCAGGCGGCTTCCACTGCAGGCACTGTGGTGGAATGCAGTGGCACCTGGAAGCTTGGAGATACCAGGAACCACACAGCCCTAAAGAGAGTGTCACAGCTCTGGCTCAGGGAGCCTGTAGGTCTGGGCTCCCCAAAGGGCTGCAGCTCTTCTGTCCTTTTCATTGCCTGCAATGTGATGAGTGGGGTGCGTGTTTCAGCCCTGTTTGTGTTACAGCTCTTTCAGTCCTGCCATTTGGTGAGTTCCAAGTTCTTGTTGCATGTTCAGGAAGAATGAGGCATGTAGACAACTGGAAGGTGAGCAAGGCAAAGAGGTGCTTTATTGAGAGACGGTACAGCTCTGAGGAGAACTGAAGTTGGTAGCTCCTTTCTGCTGGCAGGTCGTCCTGATGAGCGCAGCTGTCACTAGAGAGGAGACCTGGAGTGGGTAGCTCCTTTTCATAGGCAGGTCATTCTGTGGAGTCTGCAGCCCTCAGCAGAGAGGAGAAATGGAGTGGCTAGCTTCCACCTGCAGTCAGGTCATCCCGATGTCTGGGAGAGGACACCTGGAATGCGTAGTTCCTATCCACAGGCAAGTCATCTCATTATCTGCCTGAGTTTGGCTGAGTCGGGTTTTTATGGGCTTCAGACGGGGGTGGGGGGGTGGGGGAGGGTGGGGGTGGGGGGTGGGGAGGGTGGGGGTGGGGGGGTGTTACTGATTGGTCCATGGGAGGCCCTGGATAGGCTGGGACAAAAACACCGTAAGTTCTCACTGTAGTCCGTGGAAGAGGTAGCCCAGCCCCCAGGCTTCAGGTTGTCCTTAGCTTGAAGGTGGGGCTTCACCGGGGACCCATCCCTTTTTGGCCCATCTGCTCCCTGCCACCATTAACCTGCCATCTACTGTGTCCATGGCACCCAGGCTGTTTGCGTCATGGGCACCTTTCAGGCCTGTGCCAAGCTGCCCCCAGGCCCCTCTCGGCCTCCCTCCCATGCCCATTGGTGCCCAAAGTCTAGAGGGGGCTGAGGTGGTAGGGGGCTGGCATGTCAGCACTACCCCAAACGCATGCACACCAAGCCAGGTTGTGACAGCTTCTAGGCTCAGGTGCAACTTTGCTCTGAAATTGGAGCAGGGATTGGGAGCAGGGAGAGGCCAGGAAGCAGGAGCAGGCACTTTCAAGCCTGTGGTGGGACAGGGGGCTTTGCAGGCCCCTGAGAGTTCAGGGATGCCTTGGTCCACAGCTGCAGCTGGGTGGTTGCAGCTGCACCCAGGGAGTGCAGGGCTCCCACCCCGCCAACTCAGTAGGAGGCAAGCCTAGAGAGAAAGGTAAGGTGGGCAATAACAAGTAATCAGCACCATCTGTTTGGTGGCTGTTTTGTTTCTAGCTTAAATAGTTAACTTTATTATTTTTTTCTTTTCTTTCTTTTTTTTTTTTTTTTTTTTTGAGACGGGGTCTCGCTCTATTGCCCAGGCTGGAGTGCAGTAGCGCAGTCTCGGCTCACTGCAAGCTCCGCCTCCCGGGTTCACACTATTCTCCTGCCTCAGCCTCTCCGAGTAGCTGGAACTACAGGCGCCCGCCACCACGCCCGGCTAAGTTTTTGTATTTTTTAGTAGAGACTGGGTTTCACCGTGGTCTCAATCTCCCGACCTCGTGATCTGCCCGCCTCGGCCTCCCGAAGTGCTGGGATTACAAGCGTGAGCCACCGTGCCTGGCCAACTTTATTTGTTTTAGCTGTCCAGTGTTTTGTTCTGTGCAGAACTAAATCTTTCATTTATTTCATTATTTCCGAAAGGCTTTAAATGGCTTTGGCCATTTTTTCTTAAATACCATGGAAATTTCATTGGGCTTTATGGCCAAAGACATAGTGCAGTACACTGATTTCCTATTTTTAAAATTAAGATCTTTTCTGTTTTAAATAGTAAAAAAGATTTTCTACACAAGTAAAGGCAATAGATAATATAACTTCTATAAAATATTTATAGAACCAGTTTTTGTTTATGAAAAACAGGTGGTCTTTTTTTCTACTTTTTACCTTTATATAATGTTCTTAATTATCATTTTTGTATTTCTCAGTGGCATTTCATATGGCAAGATAGAATAAACTATCAATTTTTTAATTGTTGCTAATAACAAGGAAAAGCCAAAAGTAATTTCTCCTGAAGCCATTTCCTGACGTGATTATATGTTTATAGTTGAGAATGATATCTCAGGTAAGAATAGTCAGTGTGTGTTTTTCCAGTGTTATAGTAAATGGAAATTAGTAATTTGACATTAATTTTTAGGGGTTTTTGTTTTTGCCATAGATACAATTTGGTTCTTGAGTACAGTTTATAGTGTCTAAACCATTTTAAATTCCATCTGTTAACTGATTACTTTTATTTTTTTAATAGTGAATTTATGGCAGAAGAAAGTAATGAAAAATTTTGGCAGTTTTTGGAAACCGTAAAAGAATTAGCAATTTATAAGCAGACAGGTAGGTGATGTGTAAATTTTAACTTGTAAGATTTGTATTTATGTACACACATTGTAATGTTTATTATTTTTTAATGGTAATGGTTAAGTGTGAATGCTTCACTGGGTTAGTAAATCTGAATATTAAATTTGAAAGTGTGTTTTAATAGAAACCATTCTAAGCATCTGTTTCCAAAAATATAAGGTTTTAATACTTTATTATAAGATACCTCATATAATTAGTCATGTTTGGATATTGCATTCTCATCAAGAAGAAATCAAAATTGTTAGCTGGGCATGGTGGTGTGCATCTGTAGTAGCAGCTACTTGGAAGGCCCAAGGCCAGAGGATTGATTACTTGAGCCCAGGAGTCAGAAACTAGCCTGGGCAGTATAGCAAGACCCTGTTTCTAAAAAAGAAAAAATAAAAAATAAAAAAAATAAATTGGCCAGGTGTGGTGGCTCACACCTGTAATCCCAGCACTTTGCGAGACTGAGGCGGAGGATCACTTGAACCCAGGAGTTTGAGCTGTGTTTGTACCACTGCACTCCAGCCTGAGTGATGGAGAGAGGCCTTGTCTCCCCCGTCACCCCCTCCAAAAAAATTTAGTTTTCTTTTTACCTAGATTTCTTTGAAATAATAATTTTGCATCTAGTAATAGTACATTTTTTTTCTTTTTTAAAAGTAGACTTAATTTTTTTAGAGTAGTTATAAGTTCATAGCAAAATTGGACACAAAGTACAGAGATTTCCCATATGCCCCCCTTCCCCTACACATAAATAGCCTCCCTTGTTATCAACATCCCTCACTAGTGTGGTACATGTATATCTGTTGATGAACCTTCCTTGACAGATCCTTATTACCCAAGGTCCATAGTTTACATTAGGGTTCAATCTTGTTGTTATACATTCTGTGTGTTTGGGCTAATGTATACTGACATGTATATTGCATTTTTATTGGCAGAATACTTTGACTCTTAAACCATTAAAGAAACTTTTAATACCTCAAAAAGTCAGGTAACTAATATGCTCTCATTTCACTATCTGTAAGATAGTAATTTCTGTTTTTATATGTATATGAGAGTATATACCTATATATACATATATCTTCCTCAGAATTAAAAAGTGTTTATTAGTGTGTTTATTATTTTCCTATCTCTGCAGAGACTAGAATAGATGATGTGAGCATGGAATCCCTTAAGAGTAAAATCTTCAGCCATTTAGATATAGAGACATCTTCTTACTATTGGTGATTAAAATAGTTTATTATTTTGTTCCTGAGTGTAAATGTAAGATAAACTAAGTTTCAGATGTTTTAAATGCTCATTTACTGAAGCCTGTTTGGCTCAGGCAGCTTTGAAGTTCAGTGATTTTGTGATTTCACAAAGTAGATTTTAAAAATAAAGAGATCAGACATGCTTTTAATAACATTTTCAACTGAAATATTTCCAAAAGCGAATAATTTTTCCTTTCAAAATTTTTTCCTGAAAAAGCTTTTTAGTCGTAAGAAATGCTGGAGGTACTTTAGATGATGGGAATACAAAGATGAATAAATGTGTTCTACATCCTCAGGACTTCGTGATATAATGAAGGAGACTGCAAAACAGTGATGTACACTATTAGGTGATAAGAGCTTTAATTGGGGTGTGCATAACATGAAAACACATAAAAGAGGCACCTAGTCAGTGTTCCAGAGACAGCAAGACAGGATTTTCAGTGCTGAATGCTGGAGCTGAGTTTGAATGATGAGATTTAGCCAGGTAGTAGGGAACACAAATGAGTAGAAGAGACCGGAATGGAATGTGTGGAGGAACCTTGATCACTTAGTAACGTTTACTTTCAAATCATTAGGAAATTACTGTTTGTTGTCCTCATATTTGTCCTAGTAATCTTATTAATAGTTTTGGTAATTGAGGTAAAAATAGGCTAGATTAATATGTAAGGTTTTCATGGTTAATGTCAGGTATCCAAGATAGTTTAAAAAAACCTAACACCAAATCTCGTGTCTCTCACCTAAAATCCTCAATATATCTGAGGGTTGAACCTAAATTGTGTTAAAGTAAGAATTACTAGCGGGGCACAGTGGCTCACACCTGTAATCCCAGCACTGTGGGAGGCTGAGGTGGGCAGATCACTTGAGGCCAGGAGTTTGAGACCAGCCTGGCCAACATTGTGAGACCCCGTCTCTACTGAAAATACAAAAATTAGCTGGGCGTGGTGGTGCGGGCCTATAATCCAGCTACTCGGGAGGCTGAGGCACAAGACTCACTTGAACACTGGAGGCATAGGCTGCAGTGAGCCGAGATCACACCACTGGACTGCAGTCTGGGCAACAGAGTGAGACTCTGACTCAAAAAAAAAAAGACTAACACGTAAAATATAATTCTGTTGGCTTTATTTATAATGGCAGAGTCTAATGCATGTGGTGATATTATTGCTGACCTTGTTAAATGTGGAAAAGAATGGTACAAATGAGAAATATATTAATGAGCAGAGATTTTTTTTTTTTTGAGACGGTGTCTCACTATGTGGCCCAGGCTGCAGTTCAGTGGCATGATCTCGGCTAACTGCCAGCTCCGCCTCCCGGGTTCACACCATTCTCCTGCCTAAGCCTCCCGAGTAGCCGGGGCTACAGGCGCCCACCACCACGCCCAGCTAATTTTTTGTATTTTTTTTTATTAGAGACGGGGTTTCACCGTGTTAGCCAGGATGGTCTCGAACTCCTGACCTCGTGATCCACCCACCTCGGCCTCCCAAAGTGCTGGGATTACAGGCTTGAGCCACCGCGCCTGGCCTAATGAGCAGATTTTACTGAATTTTTCAAGACATCTTAGAGGAAACATGTAATAATCCTCTGTTACTTGTAATAATTTAGGTTGTTGAATCTCCATGAGACCTTCTAAATACTCTTTACTAAAGAAGAAGTCTTAGTGATCCACCTGCCTAAAAAAATTGTAGATAGTGAACATTTACCTTTTTGAATTCAAGTACTAGTTTTATACCATTTAATGCAATCACTTTATATGATATGCCAGCAAATTAAGACTTTTTAAGCAATGAATTGCCTGTTTAAAAAGAATTTATATGGTTCTGCCAGACTTATGTATTTATTGATGCTTCAAGATTCAAGTGGCATATTAGTTAACCTATGTAGTTTTGTGGGGTGAGAAATGTCACCCAAGATTTATCTGATTTCAAAATCCCTGTTTATTTTTACTTCTTCACATGCTGCTCAGCATATAAGAATGTCATTTTCAAAGTCCTTGAAGATTTTAGTGGTTTTTACACAAAGCTGCTTTTGTATTTTATTAATGGAAGAAATTTTCAAAAAATGTTAAGACTTTCTAACATAGTTACTTTTACCCAAGAACCAGATTTGGGGGAAGAAGATAATTGGAATTTGGATGTGCCACATTTGAAATGCTTGTGAAATACCCAAATATAAATATATTGGTAAGCTGATATATGAGTTGAGAGATCTAGATAAAAAAAATTCTAGGATAAAGGGTAGGATTTCAGAGTGATCAACATGAAAAACGGTAATTTAAGTTGTAGGGAGAAGGCACAGAATGAGAATAAAATAGTGCCCAATGGCAGAACCCTGAGAACAGCAGTGTTTAAGGGAATCTGATGAGAAGAACAGCACACAATGGAGACTAAGGAAGAGTACCTGTAGTGGTAGCTGAAATCCTGTAAAAGTATTAGGTCATGAAAGCCAGGAGAATATTAAGTTGTAAGTGATTGATGTTATCAAATACTGTAGACAGATCAAGTAATATGAACATTATGCACCTACTACTTTTAACAACAGAAATTATTAGTGCCTTTGGTGAGAACCATTTCACTGGTATAGTAATCAAGACTTTAGTAAGTTAAGATGTGGGTATCATATCTCTCTGTTATTTGGTTATCTAATTTCTGAGTTTCTTGTCAAATTGTCACAATCAGCAAATAACCCCATCTCCAACCACCCCCAAAATGTCCTTTTCCAGTAGAGCTACGTGTCACTAAGTCTTTTAAGACCTTTGACTATGAAGGGAATAAGATGAGTCAGTAGCTGGCTATGGAGGCTGCCACTTATTTTTTTTTTTAATAAGAGTGATTTTTGAATATTAGGTGCCAGTAGTCAAAAATTGAGTGAAAGCTGAGGTTGAAGATAAAGGCAGAAAATATTGAGGGGCATTTTTAGCAGATGGTTGGTAAGCATGGATTTAGTTATCAACAAATCAGCCAAAATAGCCCAATGCATCCATTTCATAATAGAGATGATCTTGCTAGTTATATCTAAATTATAAAAGTTTACTTTCTATAAACTCCTGAATCCTACATTCACTACTACATAAGGGACAACCTTGATGGTGACCTTGACAAAATTTGATATCTGTTGTCAGGCACTACTCACATTTCTTTTGACTTTTCTCTGCTTCCATGGGTGACCAATCCTTTGACTGATGTAGTCATATTTTAGATGTTATTTCATTAATTTTTATTATTTTCTTGCTGACCTTGTAACTATAATGTATTTTAAGAATATTATTTAAAATAACATTTATTTTCTATTTTGCTTTTACTGTTGAACACGAATCTTATTTGCATTATTTTTTGATTCTTGGAGGAAAACTCACCATATCTCCCAAGTTCTGAGAAATCATCTATAGTTTGTTAAAGAATTAAGAGTGAAAGAGCCAATGCTTATTCTCATATGTCAACTGTTTAAAGCTACTGGATTAGGAAAATATTGTTTAGAATAAAGAAACTTATTTAAAATATTTATTAAATATTAAAGAAATTTATTGAATGCCTATTTTGTATGCCAGGAGTAGAAATGTACAGTTGAAAAACTATGATAGAAAAGATCCTTTCCTTCATGGTTTGTAGCTTAATAGGAGGCACCAAATTAAACAATTATACAAATACTTTTTGATGACTTCTTTGTGAATTGATGGAGAGATGGTATAGAGCTCACAATCAGACTTTATGCTGCAATTTCTCCAATTATTTCTTGGTTATATAAAGTTTGCTCTCTGGTTGGTGCCTCATGAATAACTCTTGGAAAAATAGCTCTTGAGTTCTTCACATACTTAATTGTTCATGTGTGAATTCTAAACTTCCGATTTTTAACTTTAGAGCCCCAGAGTTGTTTTTTGTTTGTTTGTTTTTTAAACTAGAGAAGGTTGCAATGCTGATCATTCTGTGTCTTTTTTGTTTTAGGTATGTAAGTTCATTATTCTTTTTAATTCTGGAAAGTTGTCTTGGATTATAGTTTTCTTTAATTATTCTGTTCCATTCCCTTGATTTTCCGCCTTAGGGTCTGCAAGTATGCATATATTAATCTCCTTTGCCTGACTTCTGTGTTTGTCATTTACTCTCAAGTCATTTTTCCCTTCTCTCCTTTTTGTTTCATTTTTATCACTTTTCCTCTGCGTATTCTATTTCTCCTACTCTGTTTTCCACGGTGTCTGTTTACTCTTGTGCTCCTTCTAATTTAATCTGTATTTTCTAGTATTATTTCCTTTCTAGTTCTTATTTGTATTCTTTCGGGAAACTTCTCATATCTCCCTCTTTTTTTGGTCATCTCATTTCTGAGCTTTTTGTCAAGAGCTGTGAAGGGGCTGGAATTTTTACCCTGCTTGCAAGCTAAAAACTTAGCTTGCCACAGTTTCAGGAATCAGATGCACAACATAAGACTCTTGGATCAGAGCTGAAAGACTTTATAACTGACCAGAGGAAATCTCCTGAGTGATTCATAGCTTCTTTATATCAGCCAGGACCTACTGAACTAAACCCTGAGACTTTTTATTGTCATCTTTGAAAGGATCTAATATTGGCAAGATGGACCATAGGAGGAATTTAGTCATAAGGTGCCACTAAGACATTGTTTGGGAGATATTTTTGAACTTATTTCCCTTGGCCTGTAACCCTTTCTTCTTCTCTTCATCAGTAGGCAGCAAAATTAAGATGACTCAATTCCTGATTGACTGTACAGTTTTGTCAGAATATCCACTATTACTTCTCAAGCACTCTTCTCAAATCCTATTAATTGGACCATGGGACTAGGTCTTTTATTCTCCAGAAATCCACATATCTTGTCAGCATTCCATTTTGTTGTCAGATCTGTCAAGTACTGTGAAGGGTCTGAGATGTTACCCTATTTGCAAAGATAACAGATTAGTTTCATGGATGCTGACAGATGACCTGAGACCCTTGATGCAGAGACAGAAGAAGGCTTTATTACATACAGCAAAAGCAATAACCACAATGTCCACATATTTGCACTGGTTGCCTGAGCCTCAGTTCCCACAGGACAACTTGGAGGGCCAGATAACACCTGTACCCTGAATGGGTTGTGGTAAAGAGAGGAACTGAGGGTCAAGGGCCCAGCACTTTTGGAGCAATTAGTAAACATTGTCACAATCAGCAAACAACCCAGTCTTCCAACCAACCCCAAAGTGTCTCCTTCCAGTCAGAATATCCTTTTCCTCCTCTCAGAGAGTATCTGGTGTTGCAGTCTGGTTTAACCACATTCTTCTTGTTATCCCTTTCACATCAGATATCCACGGGGAACTGCCCTTCATCTACCTCAACTCTGTTCTTTTGTATGAGAAATTTCTATCACTTGATAACCCAGTGCCAAGATGTAGAGGAGAATAAATTACCAGAGAGTGTCTAGAGGCCAGCCTCTATGGATGCCTATACCAAATGGACTCTAGAGCTGCCCTGTTATTACCTTACCATCTCTGGCTGGCCCTGGAATGGTATTACAGTTTTCTGACACAATGCAGTCAATGGTTACACCCAGGGAAGAGTAGAGAAAGGAAAAGGGCACAGACAGAAAGTTCTCCCCACCCCTGCTTATCCCTGTTAGTGCCACGAGGTCTTCTTCAGCTCTAGGCTGCACTTTTCTGCCTTCTCCCATTCAAGTGATCTCCGTCTCCCCAGGGGTGTTGGAGAATTTTTAATTAAAGTCTAGAATCCCTCCTCCTTTATGTCTTTGAGTTCTTTGAATAGGGTTTATAGTAGGCAACTTGCAGCTCAGGTTAGTTTGTTCAAGTTCCAGACAAGATGACATTTAGTTTTGAAGACCTGGTTCAAATTTTGTCACCTAAAAGTATTCTGGATACACTAATTATACTTGGCTATCGGCACTAAATCTCAGTAGAATTTATTTATACAGGTACTTTAAAATTCATTAACAATCATATTATTTAACTTTTCTGCTGTTGTTAATTTCTACCTTGTAGGTAGGACTTACATCTTATCCTTTTAATATAACCCCATAACTTTGGAGTAAGTTGGTCTGAAATGTTGGTGTTTCCAAATAGATTTTAATGGCAAGATTATTTTCACCTGGTCTCATGTCGATTACTTGGACATTACTGTGGAAGATCCAAAATGAAGTTGATTATAGAACTGAGATCTTGATTTTTCCATTTTTCTCTAGCATTATCCATAACCAAACTTCAGATATGATTATATGACATTAAGTTAGCCTTACAATGGAAGATGTGCCAGTGTGCAGTGTATAAAATGCTAACATTATTTTCTTTTGACTTCTTTTTACAGAATCAGATTATTCTTATTACAACTTAATCCTGAAGAAAGCTGGACAGTTTCTAGACAATTTACACATCAACCTCTTAAAGTTTGCTTTCTCTATAAGGGCATACTCCCCAGCTATTCAGATGTTTCAGCAGGTGTGTAAAAATACCCAGTCTGTATTTGACAAAGAGGCACGCTAGCAATGGACATAGGGCTCTTTAATATGAACATCTTTAGTTCAAAATGATCTGAAGTTTATAGTTGGTTCCATAGCCTATCATTGATTATATTATTATTGTTGTCATTTATTATAATGTAATTGAATATATTCTGTAGTTTTTATAGTTATTTGGGATAAGGAAATTATGAGGACAAATCATTGAAATGAAGTATCATAAAATTTTAATATAATTTTTTCAATAACTGTGAAGCATGTCTTTCCTGGGATAAAGTTGATTTTATTAAAATATGTCTTAGATTCTGCCTACATATAGATTTTTTTTACTTTAATTAGAGCAATAACTTAATAGTAGTTGATGAGTTATTTTAATCAAAGTAATGTATAAGAGTTTTAAAATCATATTGTAATTATGAACTACTGTAGCTAAATATAATCTTTGAAATCTTAGATTGCAGCTGATGAGCCACCACCAGATGGTTGTAATGCATTTGTGGTTATTCATAAGAAGCACACCTGTAAAATTAATGAGATTAAAAAGCTGCTGAAGAAAGCTGCTTCAAGGTAAATTAATAATAGCCTATAATGAAAGAAGTGGTTATAGAGGGGAGAGTTCAATAGCAGAAACTTCTTACAATAAAAAAGTTTAATATTCTAAGACATTGTATATTCAAGAATGATTTGTATTGAAAACCTTAATATATCTGAGAATGTTTTGTCTTGATTAGCTTTTGATTTTAGCATATAAATTGTGCCAAAATAACATAAAATATATGAAATGTTTCATATAAGCATAACTTGTTTTTTGAAATAAACATGCAAGACTATGAATTTATTTGGCCTATAGCTCTTTAAATATAAACTGAATATATAAACTGAATAACAAAGTAATCAAAACAATAGATGAGGTTGCTTCCTATATTCAAAACTATTTTTTTTTGCTTTTTTGCAAGTATTAAAAAATGGCAAATCAGAAGTAAATTATTTATTAGTGATTTTTTAGAGTAATACTACCAGTATATTTTTATTGCCTGATTATTTATACTTTAAAAAAATAGTTTTTTTAATTTTGAAAGAGCTCTATTAAACAGTAATATATATTTATGCATATTAATACTTAACTCACTTGTTAACAAACCATTTCTAACATTTTCTTATACTTGTATTGAATTTAATATACAAAAGGCTTTTATTTTTATGTAGCCAAATTTTCCTGTGTATGTGACTTTTATATTGTTTTTATACTAACAGTTTTTCCCAAACCTGATTGGGAGATTTTACTAATTCTTTCTGTAGCTTTCTAAAAGTTTTTGCTTTTATTTTACATTAAACTTTTAATCTATCTGTAATTTATTTTCATCAAAAGGTAAGAATCCAACCAGATTTTTTTCCTCAGGTAGCTAGTCAATTGTATTCATTATATTTATATTATGGTCTATTTCATAGCTCTTTGTTCTGCTCCATTTTCTATTTCTTATAGTAGTGCCATACTGTTTTAATATTTATTGCTTTATTATCCAGTTTCTGACAGAAGGATTTCTTCTTGATTGTTGCTCTTTTTTCCTCCAGAATGCCTTAGCTCCTTGTATTTGTTGATGCTTTTAAGTTAACATTAGAATCCTTTTCCTCCCCAAGCTCCCCTTCCCCAAAAGCCTTGTTAGGGTTTAATTAGAATTATGTTAAAAAGTGTTGGTAAATTTAGGAAAAATTTACATGTGTGTTGTACTGAATCCCTTATCAGATAACATGGTATGTTTCTCTGTTCACACCTGCTTTTAAAACTTAAAGGCAGAAATAATTGCTTTATTTTATCAATTATTTTTTCATCTATTGAGATGGATACAAGGTTTTTCTCATTGGACATACTAATGTATTACAAAATACTTTGAAATATTATACCTTCTTTTCAATTCTGAGGAAAACTACTGATTATTAATGGTGTGGGATTATCTTAATTTGCTTTTGAATTAAGATTGCTTTCATTTTGTTTTCATGTTTCTGAATAAATGAATAGCTGTACATTTATTGAAATTATTTGACATCTTTAATTTTTATCAGTCATTCTGCTTTCATAAAGTGAATTAGGCAGCCATATTATTCTTATTCTGGATGAGTTAATATAGGAATTATCTATTCCTTTATGTCATTATTTGACTCACTGTAAAATTGTTCGCACTAGTGTATATTTTTTCCTTTCCTAGTGCATCTTTTAAAGGAAATTTTGTAATGTTTAAAATTTATTGTCATTGGTTTCTGATGTCAACTTTTATAAGCGTAGAAACTAATGTATCTTGAAGATTACAAAAAAATTAACATCAAACTATTAGGAAAGTCCATCTGCCATGGGCCGTGTGAGTCCTTGCATGTTCTTTCTTGGTCTGACCAGCAAAAAATGCTTTACCTGGGCCATTTCTCAGGGTTGTGTTTGGAGTGAGCAATCTTGAGGAATGAGGTAATGTTTGTTTTTGGGATTGGGGACAGGGAACAAGCAAGTTTTATTGCTGACTATAAAACAGTGCTTCCCCAAGCCCAGTGTTCCTTAACGGAAACATTTGCCAACTCTGTAGGATCCATCTAAGTCCATATTTTTTCACCCCCTATGGGACTTTGGGTGTAAGCATAATAATGCTTATACTGCTTGCTCTATGTCATAACCAGTAAAGTCATTTGTCTTTGACCCAGGAGTCTTATGTCTTCTGTCAGAATCCATAAAAGAATAAAAGGCTAACTTACTAGTTTGTAAGTCAGGTAAAATCATACCTTAGACTTTTACAGTTCTTGATAGTTTTGGAGACTGTCATGGGTGGGATGTTGACTGACACATAGCTTCTGGAAGAGGAAGTTCCTAAGGGCCCATGGGTCGAGAAGAAAAAAGGTCAATACTTACATTTCTTCCCACTGCCCACCTCTTTCTCCCTGTACTCTTGGTGGGTGATAGCAGTCTCCTGATTACTGTGTTGTAGTCTGACCCATGTTCCTTGATCTGGGCTCCTAAGGAAACGGCACTCAAACTTGACTCATTTAATGGTTTATTGTTTCAGCTCTGATTATATAACTGGTATTGGTATTTTACATGCTTACACTGTGAATGCTGTCAATGTTTGTGAAGCCCAGAGGGAAACTGTCATTCAGAGACTACCACACATAGACACCCCCAGGTGGTGCAGCAGAAACAACAAAGAATCAATCCCAGGAGGAGAAAGGACAATTACAACTTTATATAGACTTCATAGCTGCTGGACTACCCTGAGAGACTGTTTCCAAGTATAATAGTGCCACCTGCCTGACTCAGCCACTTAGTACACCCCTTTTTAAAATGAGCAGTTCTTAAGCTGCTGCTAAGCTCTTGTTGAAACTGAACGCCTGACCCATGGAGGCCTTGTGACTCTACCACATGACATTTACATTTTCACGTAGTTCCACTAGGAGTCAGTGTCTGGCAAGGTAAAAAGAACCCAACAAGCCTCCCTGCTCAAATGGAAATTATATGTTCAAAAGCCCAGCTTCTGAGCCCTAGCATGGTATCAGGTATATGTGAAAAAGTGGCAGCTACTCTTTTGGGAGTGAACTAAATAACCCATTTCACTACCTGAAGTAAGGTCTCTGGCTCAAAAGGGCCCTCAGTTCACAGCGGTTTCCCTAAATGTGTGGGCCAGACTGCTGGGATGTTTAGCTAAGCTGGTGGGATCTTTGAGCTGCCTCTGCTACCATTCAACCAGGCATAAGCCTTGTAAAACCAAAAGCTGAAGTGGTCACTCTGCTCCGTGGGCAGAACTCAAGGCCGTCATCCTCTCTGAACAAAATCTGACCCCTTGGTGAAATATAATACATTTATACTGACTCTTGTGCTGTTGCCAATGGCCTACCTGTCTGGTCTGCCACTTGGAAGACTACAGATGGGTAGCTTAAAAATACCACTCCTTGGGGCTTGCACACTGTGAAAGTAATTTGCACTTGCCCATCTGACAGTCTGGTTTACTCCTATAGATGTACATATTATAGACCCATTCCCTGATAAGTATGAATAGAGACAAAATGACTATGCCAAGACTGTGTGAGGCCCTGACTGCTCTTTACCATGGCCTTTTCTCAGGGTGTTTTCAGTGAGTGACTTTGAGGGATAAGTTAATGTTTCTTCCTGGGACAAAGGGCAGCTTACTTACTGCTTATTATTAAATGATGGGTTTCCCACACTCAGTGTTCTTTAGATGTGATCCGTACCCACTGCCTGTGTAGAATTCTTGTGGGTCCATCATACTTCTCCCTATGGAATGTGGGGCCATGGGGAACCCATGTAAACATACTAATGTTCATGTAGCTTGCTTTGCCACAAGTAATCAAGCTCTTTGTTTCTGACTCAGAAGTCTCTGTCTTTTGCCAGAATCCATGAAACAATGAAAAGCTAACGTATTAGCTTGTAAGTAGGGTAAAACAATTCTGCAGCCTGACAGAAACATTCTCCCCCTCTCTGTCTGTAAAGGGCAAAGTTAATAATTTTTTTTCCTTTTGTGAACTTTAGGCATATACTGTTGGGTTTGTGACACCTTATCAATATTGGTCAATGGTTTTTTCTTATTTAAGCATATAATTTATGTTTTTACATAGGTTATTTATAGTAATATGAATATTTTAATTTTTTCCTCTCTGTAGATATGTTTCTCCTTCCTAGATTTTCTTTAGTTTTCATTTTCTTTCAGTTTTTCCAGATTAGGTTTTTATCTTTTTTAAAGAAATGACTGACAAATTTTTTCTGCTTTTTTATTCTAATCTAATACGTTTTGCATTTATATATTTTCTTCTGTCTGTGGTTGACCTAAACACTTGGTTTGGTTTTTGTTTTTTTTTTTTTCAATGATAACATATTTAGGTCATCAATGTTGCTTTTCTTTACTATGTGGTATTCTCATTGTCCCAATTTCTTAAAATTCTTCTTAACAGTAGTTTTATTTACATGTTGGAAAGTAGAGTGACCACTGGGAGAAAGTTATACTCATTTAGGATGGTAATGATTGCTGTCACTTTCCCCCAGATATATAACTCATATTTTATTTTGTTTTATTTATTTATTTTTTTGAGATAAGGTCTCGCTCTAGTGCCCAGGCTAGAGTGCAGTGATGCAATCTTGGCTCACTGCAACCTCTGCTTCCCAGGCTCAAGTTGCACTTCTGCCTCAGCCTGAGTAGATGGGACTACAGGTGCAAACCACCATGCTCAGCTAATTTTTGTATTTTTTGTAGAGACGGGGTCTTGCTATGTTGCCCAGGCTGGACTCAAATTCCTGAGCTCAAGCAATCTGCCTGCCTCAGCCTCCCAGAGTGCTGGGATTACAGACATGAGCTACCACTCCTGGCCTTCATTCACATTTTAATATTATGTCTATAAAGTTTTGGGGTAGTTCCAGACCATAGATTTTTGAACCAGGGAATAGGAAATAGGGAGAGATAAAGAATCAGTTTACTCTTCTTTTTTTACTGGCATGTTCTTGTTTTAAGTGGTAAGGTTGACTGTCAGTTATGATTCTAAGTTGAACAGCATAGGTTTTATAGTGAGTAGACTTTACTCCCAATTTATGATATAAAGTTATTATTAGTTTGCAACTTCATTAAGAATTTTTGTCTGTGAGTCTTTGTAAATATTTTTGGAGATACTGTAAAATTTAGTGTCAGGGACTGCTCTCCAAATGCCACTTCAAATCAATATGACCGTCTTTTTTGTGGCTTTAAACTTTTGTCCCAAATGGAAAGCTGTATGTTTAAAATTTAAAAAAAATCCTATATGGTCATTCTAAAAGAATTCAAATACTTTAGAAAAATGCAAAGTAGAAAGGGAAAATGGCTCATAATTCTGCTAACAGTTTAATATATGTTCTTTTTTAGTGCATATATTCATATACAGATATACTTAAAAAAACATTTATTGTACTATAAAGGGTATCTTAGATCCTTCTCCCTTAAAGTTATGTGTTCTTACATGTAAATAAATAAACTTACTGGTATGTACCAATTTTATGTGTTAGGCTGTTTTTGTGTTACTATAAAGAAATACCTGAGGCTGGATAATTTATAAGTAAAAGAGGTTTAGTTGGATTATGGTTCTGCAAGCGATACAAACATGGCATTAACATCTGCTTGGCTTCTGGTGAGAGCCTCAGGAACCTTACAGCCATGACAGAAGGCGAAGCTGGAACAGGCACGTCACATAGTGAGAGCAGGAGCAAGAGAGAAAGGGGGGCCCCTGGGAATTGCATTTCAACATGTGATTTGGAGGGGACAAATACCCAAACCATATCATTTTTTTCCTAGCCCCCAAAATCTCATGTCCTTCTCACATTGCAAATTACAGTAATTTCTTCCCCATGTCTTAACTCATTCCAATATCAAGTCCAATGTCCTAAGTGCCATCTGAGACTCATCTGCTTCCACTTATGAGGCTGTAAAATCAAAACAAGTTATTTACTTCCAAGGTACAGAGATGGTGCAGGCATTGGGTAAACATTCCCGTTACCAAAGGGAGAAATCGGCCAAAAGAAAAGAGTCACAGGCCCCATGCAAGTCTGAAACACAGTAGGCAGGCACTAAATCTTAAAGCTGTCATGTAATCCTTGACTCCATGTCCCACATCCTGATGTACATCCTGATGGGCTCCCTAGGCCTTGGGCGGCTCCAGCGCTCTAACTTTGCAGGATACAACACACGTGGCTGCTGTCATGGGCTGGGGTTGAGTACCTCTGGGTTTTCTAGGCACAAGATGCAAGCTGCTGGTGAGTCTACCATCCTTGGGTCTGAAGGGTTGCAGCCCTCCCCTCCACTATCTCCGCTAGGCAGTATCCAGGTAGGGACTCTGTGTGGGGGTTCCAACCCCACATTTCCTCTATGCACTGCCCTAGTAGAATATCTGTGGGGGCCTTGCCTGTGTGGCAGGCTCCTGCCTGGGCACCAGGCTTTTCCATACATCCTCTGAAATCTAGATAGAGGCCTCCAAGCCTCCTTCATGCTTGTCTCCTGAGCATCTCCAGACATGAGACCATGTAGAAACTGCTAGGGCTTATGGCTTGTGCCCTCTGGAGCTGTGACCTGAGCTTTACCTGTGCCCCTTTGAGCCGAGGCTGGAAGTGGAGCAGCTGGATGCAAGTTGCAGCCTGCTGGCATGGCACAGGGCAGTGAGCATTCTTTCCTTTTAGGCCTCAGAGTGTATGATGAGAGGGGCTGCCTTATATATCTCTGAAATACCTTCCAGGCCTTTTCTTCATTGTCTTGGCTGTCAGCTCCTTGGCTCCCTTTTAGTCATGCAAATCCCTCTAGCAAGTGGTTGCCCAATAGCCCACTTAGATTCTTCCCCTGAAAATGGGCTTTTTCTTTTCTGGCTAGGGCTGCAAATTTTTCAAACTTTCACATTCTGCTCCCCTCTTAAATATGAATTCCAACTTAAAGCCATTTCTTTGCTCCCGCATCTGAAGTATGTTGTAAGAAGCAGCCAGGCCACTTCTTGAAATACTTTGCTGCTTCGAAATTTCTTCCACCAAACATCTTAAGTCATCCCTCTTAAGTTCAGACTTCCACAGATCCCTACGGCATAAGCACAATGCAGCCAAGTTATTTGCTAAGGCATAACGAGGGTGACCTTTACTCCAGTTGCCAAGAAGTTCACCTGCCATGTAGTAGATGCTGAAAAATATTGAGTGAATGATACTATAATGAAATGAATAAATAGGTTTCATTATTCCACTCCTTGTGGTAGATATGTAGGTAGTTTACAGTAAACCATATCTAATGGAACTTCCTTGTACATATATCTTTGCATAGTTACCTTCGTTATTTTCTTAAATTTCTATAACTAAAATCTCCAGGTAAGTACGTGTATATTAAAATGTATACTCCAAAATTGTCTTCAGAAAGCTGAAGTTTTACACTCTACTTCTAAAATTTTTACCAATGCTAATTTGTATTAATTCTCTTTAACACCTTAGTCAGTTCAGTAAATTGCTACTTTTAAATATAATTATAGAATTTTTAACGGTTGCTTTCCTCTTATCCAGCCATCCTCTATAGGTATAATTTTTCTACCTATGATATATCCAAGCAGTTCCTGAATTAATCATAAAGGCAAATTTTGAAAGTTATGTGTCTATAGGTACAGGAAGGAAGGTACTGTCAATTACAGACTCAGCAAATGGTACAGAGCCCTTACCTTTGTGTGTAAAGTCTGTTCCATTTCCTCTAATTTTTCCGTTTATATTCAACCTCAACATTTATCTGCTAGCATAGTTTTATTGGCAGCCTTTTTAGTTTTCTTTTGAGATGGAGTCTCATTCTGTTGCCCAGACTGGAGTGCAGTGATGCGATCTCGGCTCACTGCAAGCTCCGCCTCCTGGGTCCACGCCATTCTCCCGCCTCAGCCTCCCGAGTAGCTGGGACTACAGGCGCCTGCCACCATGCCTGGCTAATTTTTTGTATTTTTAGTAGAGACGGGGTTTCACCATGTTAGCCGGGATGGTCTCGATCTCCTGACCTCATGATCCGCCCGCCTTGGCCTCCCGAAGTGCTGGGATTACAGGCATGAGCCACTGCGCCCAGCTGCCTTTCTAGTTTTCAACAGTAGTAAATTCTTTGAAGGAAGAATTTCTCAGACTTACATTAAAATTTAAGATTCGTTATATAAAATACTAAATGTACTTCTATGATACTGATAAAAAATGATAATCCAGCTGCTATGTAAGTGACATTTGAGTTCCAAGATTTCAGTAAAAATTTATGAGAATAATTTTAATAGTTTCATGCAAGAATCTTTCACTTCTTTTCAAATGTGAAGTATGATTTTGTATCCTTTTAGCATTTATTAATAGCATCTCACGAAGAAAAACAGCAAATTCAATGTCTCTTATTTTGCACATTCATGTCTCTTCATCTGTTATGAAGTGAAATTCTATTTGGGGCTAAGATTCTATTTATTTTATGCTTCAGCTATCCAAGCATTGACAGTAGTATTTTAAAAATCACATCATGAATACCAGTAGTCAAATTAAAGTAGATAAATGTGTGATGATTTTATACTTGAATGAAAAGTTTATTTAAAACGTGGAAGGGTATACATACTGTACATCTTCTCCTAGTGCATTTCTGTAAACTAATATAAGGATGCTTGAATGTTATAATTTTACAGACTTTTAATAAACACATTTCTATATTGCTGTTGAGTAATGTCACAAATTCTAAGCCAAGTAACTGTGGAAATCTCTCAAATTATTCTGTTGGTCAATAAGATTGAATGCTTGAATGATTTTGATTTAGAGTATGTTGAGTCAGTAAGTAGTTAAGCCAGAATTGAATCCAATTCTGCGTGATTTCAAAACCCACCTTCTTTTCACGAACATGCTGTAGGAATGTTACTCATACCCTTTTTTTCTTCTGTCCTTAACATTTGTTATCCAAAGGTAGTAATTGAATGATTGTAGACATCAGAATTCACTAAATAAAAGGTTATTTTTCAACATCCTTGTTACTCTGAACTTCCTTATCTCTTGGTTTGCTTTCTACCTGTATAAATTGCCAAAACATATGGGCTTTGGAATTCCATAAACATGAGTTGAAATTCTGGCTTTCCATTTGATCTTTTCCTGAATAGTTAATTTATCTGAACCTCAGAAACTTAAAAGTTTCAGTGATGGTAGCTGTCTAATTTTTCTTGTGAAATAGAATTTACTAATAAGTGTAAAGAACCTAGCACAGTGCCTGGCAAATAAGTCAGTTAAAGTCTCTTACTGATGATAGTGCTAGACCATAAGAGTCCTGGTTTCTTTGCTTATACTTGGGGATTTGATGAGTACTTATTCATACTAAGTACTGATAATCTTTGAATAAGGTAATACTTTTGCTTTGATCCGTAAATATTTGTACCTTGTTTTCAGGAAATATGAGCTGTAATGAAAAATTATAACCTTCTAACTGAATAAAATACAAATTTTATTTCACTGAGAATTGTGCTGCCATTATGTTATTGTTTAAAGATAATAAACCTTGTTGGGAAATAAAATATTTTTAATATTAGATTTGGGTTAACCAAATTGTTTTCTTTCTTTTCTGTCATTTAGTTCAAGTTATGTGTACAAAGTCATCACATGAAATTTAAATTCCTTTTCTGTGATTACATATATTATGAATTGTTTGATAAGCAGCAATTATACAGAATTGATATGCCGTTGACTTTCAATTTTTTCAAAACTTTGTGTTTTGCTTTTATCTTAGGACTAGACCTTATCTATTTAAAGGAGATCATAAATTTCCTACAAACAAAGAGAACTTACCAGTGGTGATTCTCTATGCTGAAATGGGTACTAGAACATTTAGTGCATTTCACAAAGTATTGTCTGAAAAAGCTCAAAATGAGGAAATTCTGTATGTTCTTCGCCATTATATTCAGGTATGTGCTCAAGGTTACTTTTGGCTGTAGAAAAAAACAATTATTATGATAATTGTCTTACTAGATTTAAATATTAATTTTCGCCAGAATAGTTATCTAACTTTTTTTAACTTAACAAATGTGAATTTCATGTGGGAAAAATATATTGGGATTCTGTCTCTTCTGGGGGTATCATGTCTATAATTCTTTGCCTTATATCTGGCACAAATTTAAAACTTGGATAAAAAACAAAAACATACTTCAATAATGTGTATAATGCTTGCTAAGAATTCGCAATTAAGAAATCTGATTTACTCAACATACTGATAATATATACAGTATTAGATCAAAGTGCAAAGCATGGTGTTGGAATACTGTTAATTCTTTCTTTTGAGACCTGACTACTTTTCATTCAGGTATCTGGTATGTGCTGTATTGTTCCCCGTTCCTCTAGCCTGCCATTGCTATGACACTATCACATTTTTCTGTTTTAATGATTTCATAGCACTTATTACTATATCTCCTCAAGTTTATTTAACACTTTCAGAGCACATACATGCACACACACAAACACACACACAAACACACACACACGTGCATGTGAATATAATGGCCATTAGAGGAAGGACTTTGCTTTGTTACTACTGTCTTCCCAACATGGAGTGCTTTAATTTGCATTTCCCAAATTATTAAGATTACATGCTAATATTTAATCTAATTAAAACCTTACAAATATATTTGTAAATTGCCTGTCCATAGCCTTTGCCTATTTTTGAATTGGATTCTTTTTTTCTCATTGGTTTATAGGTATTTTTAACCTATTTTGAATACTAATCTTTTCTTCCATACTTTGCAGCATCTTCTCCTAGTGCATTTCTGGTCTTCTGATATTTTCTTAAAACTTGTTTATGACATCTTTTACAAATATTACTTGTGATATAGTCAGATTTACTCAACTTTACCTTAATGATTTCCTTTATGTTCTTATAAGGACATTCTCTTGTAAGAGTTGAAGTTCTATTTTTTGTTTTGGTTTTTAATCCATCTGGAATTTATTTGAATATACTACTGGGTAGAGATATAATTCTGTTTTTTCCATATGGAAAATTATTGGTCTTCACATACTTCGTTGAACAGTCAAGTCTTTATTCTACTCCATCATATGCTAATTTTTCATATAGACATGTATATGTTTTTAGACTTTCCATTCTGTTGCAGTGATATATATGTCTATTCTACACAAATATAACATTTTAATTGCTGTAGCTTTAAAATATATTTTGATATCTGATAGTATAACTCTGCTTCTTAATTTTTGTTTTTCTAAATATCTTGGCTGTTCTTGCATGATATGTAGCCATGTTAATTTTAGAATTAGTTGGCCAGGTTCCATGAAACATGTTGGGATTTCATACGGGAATGAATTGGACCTTTCTGATGAATTTTGAAGAGACTTTTTCTTCATATATATTGAGCTTTGCCTTCTATGAAGATATTTTTATTTCACAATCTAGTCAGATGTCTTTTTGAAAAGTATCATCTGTGATGTACAATGTTGGGTTTCAACAATCACACAGAGTCATCTGTCAGTCACCTTAGTACCATCCCATTCACATACAGATTCTTGAAGGAACATATGTTTTCAATTCACTTGGATAAATGCCTGGAAGTTCTATTGCTGAGTTGTATGGTAAGTCAATGTTTAACTTCATAATAAACTATACCAAACTGTCTCTCAAAGTGGCTGTACAATTTTTCGTTCCCCTTAGCCAGGAAAGATAATTTTGCTGCTCTAAATCCTAACCACCATTTGTTAATGTCAGTTTTTTTTATTATAGCTGTTCTAGGTATACAGTGGTATTTCACTGTGGTTTTAATTTGCATTTCTCTAATGACTAATGAAGTTGTCTGGCTTTTCATGAGTTTCTTTTTGGTGAACTTTTTTTGTTGAGTTTTCAGAGTTCTTTTTATGTCCTAGATATAAATCATTTATGAGATACATGATTTACAAACATATTCTACCAGTTTGTGAATTATGTTGTAATTCTCTTAATGTGTTTTGCGGAGGAAGAGTTTTTAATTTTGATTAAGTCCAGTTCATCATTTGTTTATAGATTATATTTTTCATAGTATATCTAAAAACTCATCACCCATCTCAAGGTCATGCAGATTTTATTCTAGGCATTTTATAGTTTTATGTTTACACATAGGTTTATGATCCATTTAAGGTTTGTGCAACTTGTGAGATAGATGTTGAGATTTATTTTTCTACATATGGATATCTAGTTGTTTTAACATTTGTTTAAAAGACTATCCTTCTCCATTGAATTTCCTTTATCCACTTGTAAAATATAAATGACTGTATTTGTATGGGTCTATTTCTGGCTTTGCTTTTCTGTGTCATTGATCTATCTGTCTATCCCAACATCATTACTACACTGCTTGATTACTCTAGCTTTATAGCCTTGAGATCAGGTTGTGTTAGTCCTCCAGCTTTGTTATTCTTTTTCAGAATTGTTTTAGCTAATCTAATTCCTTTGTCTCTTCCTGTGAACTTTAAAATCGACTTGTCTGTATCTACAAAAAATCTTGCTGGCATTTTGATTGAGATTACATTGAACATATGAGTTAAATTTGTGAGAGAACATCTTAAAAATATTCAGTCTTCCAATTGAAAATTATGTCTCTTGATTTATTTAGACATCCTTTGATTTCTTTCATCAGTGTTTTTCTTCTTTTTCAACCTATATGCCATTTATTTTTTTTAACCTTATTTTAATGATTAAGACTTCTAGTCAATGTTGAATGGGGAGTGGTGAGGGAAGATATCCTTGCCTTTTTCCTGATTTGGGGAGAAAGCATTTGGTCTTCTACTATTAACTATCATATTAGAGGAAGGGTTTATTTTTAATTTTTTAAGTTCTGGTGTACATGTGCAGGATGTGCAGGTTTGTTACATAGGTAAATGTGTGCCATGGTGGTTTGCTGCACCTATCAACCTATCACCTAGGAATTAAGCCCAGCATGCACTGTGTAGTATTTTGTAGTGTACATGTACCACATTTTCTTTATCCATTTTACTATTGATGGGCATTCAGGTTGATTTCCATGTTTTTGCTTTGTGAAAAGTGTTGCAGTGAACATATGCATGCGTGTGTTTTTATGGTAGAGCAATTTATATTCTTCTGGATATATACCCAGTTATGGAATTGCTGGGTCGAATGGTAGTTCTATTTCAGATTCTTTGAGGATTGCCACAATGCTTTAAATGAACTAGTTTACAGTACCACTGGCAGTGTATATGCATTCACTATTTTCTGCAAACTCACCAGAATCTTGTTATTTTTTGACTTTTTAATAGTAGCCATTCTGACTGATACAGGATGGTATCTCATTGTGGTTTTGATCTGCATTTCTCTAATGATTAGTAATATTGAGCATATTTTCATATGCTTTTTGGCCATATCATATGTCTTCTTTTGAAAAGTGTTCATGTCCTTTGCTCGCTTTATTTATTTATTTTAGACAGAGTCTTGCTCTATTGCCAGGCTGGAGTGCAGTGGCGCAATCTCGGCTCACTGCAACCTCCGCCTCCTGGGTTCAAGCAATTCTCCTGCCTCAACCTCCCAAGTAGCTGGGATCACAGGCATCCACCAACATGCCCAGCTAATTTTTGTATTTTTAGTGGAGACAGGGTATCAGCATGTTGGCCAGGATGGTCTTGATCTTTTGACCTCGTGATCCACCTGCCTCGGCCTCCCAAAGTGCTGGGATTACAGGCGTGAGCCACTGTGCCCATTCTTTGCTCACTTTTTAATGGGGCTGTTTATTTTTTGCTTGTAAATTTAAGTTCGTTGTAGATTCTGGATATTAGACCTTTGTCAGATACATAGTTTGCAAATATTTTCTCCCATTCTGTAGGTTGCGTGTTTACTCTGTTGATAATTTCTTTTGCTGCGCAGAAGCTCTTTAGTTTAATTAGGTCCCATTCATCAATTTTTGTTTTTGTTGCAATTGCTTTTGGTGTCTTCATCATGAAATCTTTGCCGGGGCCCATGTCCAGAATGGTATTTCCTAGGTTATCTTCTGAGGATTTTTATTTATTTATTTATTTTGGAGATGGAGTCTCGCTCTGTCACCCAGGCTGGAGTGCAGTGGCGCGATCTCGGCTCACTGCAAGCTCCGCCTCCCAGGTTCACGCCATTCTCCTGCCTCAGCCTCTCCGAGTAGCTGGGACTACAGGCGCCCGCCACCACGCCTGGCTAATTTTTTGTATTTTTAGTAGAGACGGGGTTTCACCATGGTCTCGATCTCCTGACCTCGTGATCTGCCCGCCTCGGCCTCTCAAAGTGCTGGGATTACAAGCGTGAGCCACCATGGCCGGCTGAGGATTTTTATAATTTTAGGCTTTACATTTAAGGCTTTAATCCATTTTGAGTTGATTTTTTTTATGGCATAATGAAGGAGTCCAGTTTCAGTCTTCTGCGTATGGCTAGCCAGTTTTCCCAGCACCATTTATTGAATAGGGAGTTCTTTCCCCATTGCTTGCTTTTGTCAGCTTTGTCAAAAATCAGATGGCTGCAGGTGTGTGATGTTATTTCTGGGCACTCTATTCTGTTCTGTTGCTCTGTATGTCTGTTTTTATGCCAGTACCATGCTGTTTTGGTTACTGTAACCTTCAGCTTTGTTCTTTTTGCTTAGGATTGCCTTGACTGTTCAGGCTCTTTTGTTCCATATGAAATTTAAAATAGCTTTCTCTAATTCTGTGAAGAATGTCATTGGTAGTTTGATAGGAATAGCCTTGAATCTGTAAATTGTTTTGGCAGTGTGGCTATTTCAACAATATTGATTCTTCCAACCTGTGAGCCTGGAATGTTTTTCCATTTGTTTGTGTCATCTCTGATTTCCTTGAGCAGTGTTTTGTATTAATAATTCTCGTTGTAGAGATTCACCTCCCTAGTTAGTTGTGGTCATTAGTATTTTATTTTTGTGGCAATTGTAAATGGGATTACATTCCTGATTTGGCTGCCAGTTTGGATGTTGTTGCTGTATAAAAATGCTAGTGATTTTTGTACATTGATTTTGTATCCTGAAACTTTGCTGAAGTTGTTTATCAGATCAAGGAGCTTTTGTGCAGAGACCATGGGATTGTCTAGATACGGAATCATGTTGTCTGCAAACAGGTATAGTTGGCTTTCTCTTTTCCTATTTGGATGCCTTTTATTTCTCTCTTGCCTGGTTGCTCTGGCCAAGACTTTCAGGACTATGTTGAATAGGAGTGGTGATAAAGGGTATGTTTAAGTTCCTTATATATTCTGATTATTAATCCCTTGTCAGATGGGTATTTGTCAAATATTTTCTCCCATTCTGTGGATTGGCTCTTCACTGTGTTGTTTCCTTTGCTGTGTAGAAGATTTTTAGCTTGATGTTAACTCCACTTGTCTATTTTTAATTGTGTTGCCTGTGCTTTTGAAGTCTCACACAAAAAATTTTTGCCCAGACCAATGTCCTGGAGCATTTCTTCAATATTTTCCTCTAGTCATTTCATAGTTTTGGGTCTTATATTTAAGTCTTCAATCAATTTTGATTTGATATTTGTATATGGTGAGACATAGTGGTCTAGTTAGTTTCATTCTTCTGCATTATGGTTGTTCAGTTTTCATATTGAAAGGACTGCTCTTTCCCCAGTGTATGATCTTGGCATGTTTGTCGAAGATGAGTTGGTTCCAAATGTGTAGATTTACATCTGAGTTCTCTATTCTGTTCCATTGGTGCATTTGTCTGAATATGAATTCTAATCCATGAACATGGAATATCTTTCCATTTTTTGGTGTTCTCTTCGATTCCTTTCATCAGTGTTGTAGTTTTCTTTGTATTAATATAGGTCTTTCACTTTTTTGGTTAAATTAATTCCTAGGTATTTCATATCATTTGTAACTATTGTAACGTTTTCAGAATGTTGTTTGCTGTTTGTGTATATAAATAGTACTGAATTTTGTATATTGATTTTATATCTTGTAACTTTACTGAATTCATTTATTGGTTCAAACAGTTTTTTGGTGGAGTCTTTAGGTTTTTCTAATATAAGATCATATTGTTTGCAGACAAGGGTAATTTTACTTCTTCCTTTCCAATTTGGATGCCCTTTATTTCTCTTGCCTTATTACTCTGGCTAAGGCTTCTAGTATTACGTTGAATAAAAATAGTGAAAGGGGGCATTCTTGTCTTGTTCCAGATCTTTGAGGGATGGCTTTCAATTATTCCCTGTTTCCATATGATATTAGCTGTGGACTTGTCATATATGGCCTTAATTATTTTGAGGTATGTTCCCTCTATACCTAGTTTGTTGTGGGGGAGTTACTTGTCAGAAAGAGATGTTGAATTTAATCAAATGCCTTTTCAGCACATATTTAAACTGCCATATGGTTTTTGTGTTCTTGGTTCTTTTAATATGGTGTATTACATTTATTGATTTGTGTATACTGAACTATCCTGTATCCCTGGGATGAATCTCACTTGATCATGGTGCATAATCTTTTTAAGTTGTTGCTGAATTCATTTTGCTAATATGTTGTTGAGGATTTTTACATCTGTGTTTCTTAGTGATATTGGCATATAGTTTTCTTTTTTTGTTGTGTCCTTGTCTTGTTTTGGTATCAAGGTAATGCTGGCCTCCTAGAATGAATTTGGAGGTGTTCTCTCCTCTTCAAGTTACAGAGCAGAGTTAGAATTTCCAAGACTGGGGGCGGCAGTCCTGCCTTTCCTCTTTGTCTTTGTCCTGAGGCATATTTCTCCCTTTAGGCACTCATGATGTTTCCCATGTGTGCTACTATCTCACAGCTCCTGAGTGTTCTGCTCAGTTTCTTGCTGTTGTTTGCTTTTTGGATTTTTTCCTTTCTTTCTCTACTACTTTTTCTTCCTAAATTCAATTTGAATAATTTCTATTGAACTGCCTTGTAGTTAACCAATTCCTTTTTTTTTTTTTTTTTTTTTTTCTTGAGGCAGAGTCTCGCTCTGTCCCCCAGGCTTGAATGCAGTGGTGCGATCTCAGCTCACTGCAGCCTCCGCCTCCTGGGTTCAAGCGATTCTCCTGCCTCAGCCCCCAAGTAGCTGGGATTACAGGCACACACCACCATGCCTGGCTAGTTTTTGTATTTTTAGTAGAGACATGGTTTCTCCATGTTGGTCAGGCTGGTCTCGAACTCCTGACCTCAGGCGATCCATCCACCTCAGCCTCCCATAGTGCTGGGATTACAGGGATGAGCCACTGCGCCCGGCCAGCCAATTCTTTCTTTGGCTATATCAAGTTTACTTATGACTCTGTTGAAGGCATTCTTTACTTCTGTTACAGTGCTTTTAATTTCTGTCATTGCCATTTGGCTCCTTCTTACAGTTTTAATATGTGTAATGAATTTGCCTCTCTCATCATTCATATGTTCTACTTTTTTCATTAGAGCATTTAACATGTTAATCATTATTTTAAATTCCCTCCTGAAAGTTTCAACTTCTTTTTTACATCTGATTTTGAAATTGTTGATTGATTTGCCTCTTCAGACTTTTGTTCCCTTGACTTCTTGGACATCTTGTGATTTTTGTTGTTGTTGAAAGCTCAACATTGTGTGTAGGAGCCTTGACCCTGCCTTTAGTGTAGGCCATGCCTTTCATGTATGCAGGAGTGAGCTGCTCTGGTCAGGAGTTGGGTTGGGTTTCACGTTTGTGGTTCACTTGGCTTTAGGTCTCCCCACTTAGATTTGGATCTTCCCTTTGTACAGCTCCCCAAAGACAATGTGTTTCTTATAGCTTTCCCACCTGTATTTCAGTGTTATCTTTACTCAACCCTTGTTAGACTGGCCTTGAGGTGAAGGTGAGGGGGTAGGTAAGGAAGGGGATATTCTCTGATGTTCCAATTAAGTTTCCTTTCTAGGCAGACTGTAAATTTGGGCCTCAAGGTTTCTGATCCTCTCTCAGAATATTGGGCCTGGCAGGTATTCCTGTCCCTCCTTCAGATTAAGGCTTTCGTCTATTTCATTTCTCCCATCTTCAGTGGGCTTCCACCAGTACACTACATAGCTGCAATTTTGTTGCCCTTGCCTCTGAAGATTAAGGCTTTGGTTCCGTAGGGGACATAGGTCTGAAGTGGATTTCAGCAGTGATTTTTCTTTCCTCTCTGCCTGTCAGCATTAGAGTAGAAGCTTTCTCAGGACCTTCCCCAGTCTTCCCTGTGCAAGAGGGTTTCAGCCTTGCTATGTCTGGAGCTACCAGGGGCTTCACCCTCTCACGTTAACCCATATTTAGCCTTTAGCAAGCTTTATAGATTTCTAGCTAAATATCTTTACCAGCTTCACTAGCATATGGTGGTATCTATCCTAGGTATTCAAATGTTCACTTTCCCACAGGTGCCTTTTTCTTCTGTTATCATTCTCATTCCATCTGCTTTATTTTTTCTTCAGAAAATTTTCTAATACAAAAAGCCTAAAAATAATAAACATTTTTGTATATACTACCCAGAATTGACAGCTAACATTTTATCTTTTCAAGTTTATTTTTTAAGTAATAAAACTTTAAAAATAAAGTCAAAGGTTATTTTGTTTTCCATTATCAGTCTCATTCTCTACCTCAACACCAATTGGAGTGTTCTTTTAAATAATACAGTGCTCTCACTCCTGGAGATCTTTCATTAGATCTGGCACATTGGTTGGGAATATATAGCATATGATTCTGAGGCCCTCTGATATCTGTCCACTAAAGAAAGAGAAAGATGAGACATTCTAGTTCTGAGAGAGGAGGTCATAATTAGGTGGCTCTTTAATAAGGATGTAATGCTTATAAAATTATTTTTCCTTGTTTTGAAATATACAATACATTATTAACCATAGTCACTCGATTGTGCTGCTGAACACTAGATGTTATTCTTCCTAACTGTATTTTTATACCCATTAACCATCCCCTCTTAATCCCCACATCCCCACTAGTTTTTCCATCTTCTGGTAACTACCATCATTCTAGTCTCTGTCTCCCTGACTTCAAAAATTGGAATGTTCCTAACACAAAGAAATGATAAAATGTTTGAGGTGATAGATATCCCAAATACCCTGATTTGATCATTACATTTTGTATATTTGTATCAAATTATAACATATACCCTATAAATATGTGCAACTTTTCTGTATCCATAATAATTAAAAATAAAAAATCTAAAAAACAAATGTTTTTTTTTTCCTAGAGTTACTTTGATACCATAGCTTTGCTGCTTACATGGGGAATCCAAAATTAAGTTTCTTAGTGCTAATTGAAGCTACCTTATAACTTCTCAAAGCAGTAATATATGATTGTAGAGGATGAAAAACTCTTAAGTTACTACTATTTATGAGGAAACTAGGTATTCTTTGAATTAGAAATTTGTTAGAGGAATCTGTCATCTCTTCCTTCTTTCTTTCCTCCATGCACATTTATTAGATGCTGTGTCTGTGTCTGAACTGCTTTGTAACAAATCTTCTCAAAATTTAGTGGCTTAAGGCAATATTGACTTACTGTTTCTCTTTATTCTGTGGGTTGACAGTCGGGGCACTTTTTCTGCTGGTATTGTTCATGCAATGGGGGTCATTCAGTACTGGATTAGAGCTTGGGGATTCGAGTTATTCTGACAGACCTGTGTGGCAATTGAGGCTGTTAGCTGGAGTTTCTTGTCTTTTCTACATGGCCTTTCATCTTCCAAGAGTTAGACTATGATTCTTCACATCACGATGGCTTAGGGTCCCAAAAAGAAAAGAGTAGAACTTGCAATACCTCTTAAACGCTATGCCCAAGAACTCATACAGTGATACTTCTGCCACCTTGTGTTAGTCAAAGCAAGTCACAAGGCCAGCCAGGTTCAAAAGAATGGAAAAATAGACTCAATTTTCTGGTGAGAAGTAGCAAGGTCACATTGCAAAGGAGTCTGGACATGGGAAGGAGTTATTCATTTGTGACCTTTATAATAATCTTCCACAAATGCCTGTAAGTTGGGCACTGTGCTTAGTACTGGTGATAGAAGATAAGTAGCTTATTTCAGTATCTTAATTTTGTTTTATATATTTGATAATTTTATGATGCAAGTTCACTGTGCACTGGTATCAATCCCGGGGAGGACTGTAAACACCTTGCCAATACTGTGTACCAGTATCAATCCACTAGCATGAGTCTGGTGAGACAGAACACTCGCACAACAAGTTTAGGGAAGCAACTTTATTACTCACAGACAGGCAGCAAGGGACAATAGACACCTAAGGATTCATGGCAAGCTCATCCCCCAAAGTTTAGGATAGCCGTCCAGGATGGATGGAGTCTCACGTGCACGTCGTTCATGTTGCACCACAGCTGAGGAACTCTGAAAGCCTGCTCTGCCCTGGGTTTTATACCTAGGAGCAGCTTGATGAGCTGTGCTAAAGCATCTCAAGACATCCTGTTCTAGGAGCGATGGGAACAGAGCTTGGCTTTACTGGCAATTCCTTCATATTTCTTGCACTTCTAGCACATCATTCTACAGTTATTCTGAGATTTACAAGTGAGAAAGCAAGGAAGAGCTGGGTTGCCAAGATCTTTTGGGGACTTGCCCTACAATAACATCATATAAAATATATTTTTTTCCCTCAGTGTTCTTCACATTCTCAATTTTAATTGTTCATTGTATAATTCTGAGTGAGTTATTGCTATTTAGTAGAAGTGGAAAATCTTATTCTTGAGTGTGTTGGCATATAGATATTTGCATAATCTACATAAAGATTATCTGTAAAGTGAGATAAAGAGAAAGTGTGGGTGTGTGTACATTTTGTAAATGATTACATATTTAAGTCACTAATTTCATAAATATTTGGATGCCTCTGTGCCAGGCATTGGTTCATGTAGCAGTGAATAAGAGAGAAACATTCCTTATTCTCAGAGAACTTCAATTTTAGTGGCAAGAGATGTAAAACAGATTTATGTTAGATGGTGATGAAAGTGTTTTCAGAAAAAATAAATATAAAAGAAGAGGACAGAGTCATGGGTCTATAGTGTGCACTCAAAACATTTTATATTGTCTCATCATCTTATGCCAATAATTCTCAATTTTTCCCGAGTTTGCTAGAAGGATGGATACATTCCTATCAATAACAGTAGCACCTTAAGACTATGATTCTCTATCAGGTAAGGCAGAGCTGAGAGGCAAATGAGAATAGGAATGGGAGTGGGAGATACAAGTACAGTTTACCCCTAAGCATGTGTGAGTTAGAGATACTGACCCCTCATGTTGTTAAAAAAATATACGTATAACTTTGGACTCCACTAAAACTTAAGTACTAATAACCTACTGTTGACTGGTTGCCTTACTGATAGCAGAAACAGTCAGTTAACACATATTTTTCATGTCACATGTATTATTATATTCTGTAATTCTTACAGTAGAGTAAGCTAGATAAGTAATGTTATTAAGAAAGTCATAAGGAAGAGAAAATACATTTTTCATTAAATAGAAGTGGATCATCATAAAGGTCTTTATCCTCACAGTCATGTTGAGTAGGCTGAGGAGGAAATGGAAGAGGAGAGGCTGGACTTGCTGTTTCAGGTGGCAAGGTGGGAGAAAATCTGTAACTATCTATAAAAGTAGGTATCTATAAAATAGCTATTTCTTATAAAAATCTATAAGAAAATCTATAAGTAAACCTGTGCAATGAACCTTGTTGTTGTTAATTGTCTGTCTTTTTTAAATGTTCTCCCAAGTGGTTCTAACATGCCGCTGGGGAGCTATGCCCATCTGTTGAGAATCGGTCTCAAGTTATTATTTAGAGTTTCATGCACGTCCGTGTGAAGAGACCACCAAACAGGCTTTGTGTGAGCAACATGGCTGTTTATTTCACCTGGGTGCAGGCGGGCTGAGTCCGAAAAGAGAGTCAGTGAAGGGAGATAGGGGTGGGGCCATTTTATAAGATTTGGGCAGGTAAAGGAAAATTATAGTCAAAGGGGGTTTGTTCTCTGGCGGGCAGGAATGGGGGTCGCAAGGTGCTCCGTGGGGGAGCTTTTTGAGCCAGGATGAGCCAGGAAAAGGACTTTCACAAGGTAATGTCATCACTTAAGGCAAGGACCGGCCATTTACCCTTCTTTTGTGGTGGAATGTCATCAGTTAAGGCAGGGCAGGGTGTTTTCATTTCTTTTGTGATTCCTCAGTTACTTCAGGCCATCTGGGCATATACGTGCAAGTCACAGGGGATGCGATGGCTTGGCTTGGGCTCAGAGGCCTGACATAGAGAATGTGACCATTAAGTGTGCTTCTGTAAAATCATATTAACTATCTGGGCATTTAGTAACATCAAATTATAGCCTTATATTTAATGAATGACATCTTTTATGTTCAAAATAACTGTAATGTAAATCTAGTTAACGTAATTCTAATAAAAATAGACATATTTATGCTGCGTTTTTAACATATGCCTTTTTGTGGGGGAAAAAAGCCTTTTCGTGGGGGAAAAAGAAATAGAAAAACAAAGATTTTTTTTTAACCTGTTGATTTGGTAGTTTGGTTTGCAAATCCAAACTTACTAAACTACAAGATTACAATTCAAATTTTATATCAACACATTTCCAAATGAGGAAAGTAAGTATGAATTTAGGAAACATTGTTATTACTGAGGAGCTAATAACTTTCCAGAACTGATAATGGAAATTGACTATGTGAAATTGCATTTCTTTTATGAACTATAACAAGATACATGGCCTTATAGTTTCGATTCACTTAGCCACCAACTGATTGGTCTTTTGACTAGATACTCAAAATGTAGTTTTAAATTGAGCTGTTATGAAATTGAAAACTCTAAAAAATTTTCATCTTTGTCAGATTACTATAATTATAAATAACCCAGTTTCTACATGCTATCTTTCATATAATGTGGGCCTGAGAAATTAGCAAATTAAATTTTAGTGTGGGCAGCAATGTTAAGTATTTGTCTGAATATCTGAAGTTAACTTTTACATATTCTTACTTGGAAATAGAACAGGCCAAAGAACAGTCACTCTGGCCATATGCGTATCAATAAGGCTTGGTAGAAAGTTTAGGGAGGAAAGAAGAGAATACAAAGAATAACACACTACTAAAGTTCTCCTTCCCTCCAATCTCTACCTTTTCCTCTATCATGCAAAACTGTCCCTATGCAAACCTGAATTAAGCAGAGACACATGGCATCTTCCAGGGAGTTTGCTGAGCTCTAGGTTAAAGTGGTTTTCTAACCCCTTGAGATATGCCAAATGATAATGGTTGCAGTACAGCCAACAAGAACTTCAGTCTGGAAGCGGGAGCAACTTTAAAACTATTATGTGTGTTCATCCGGGTTTCTTCCTTTTGAATAAAATATGGTGACTTCTCTTGCTTGATGAGGTAATCTCTAGGAGTACATTTAATATTTGCCCTTTATAGAAAGAACAAAATTAAAGGTACTAAAATTCTGATCATAAACATTTCGGACCACTCCGTTTTAGTGAACTGTAGCTCCTTACTGCAAGAACAGATGTTAATTTGTGGCATTTGGTATATTTTAATCATTGAGAAACAAAGAAAACTTTTATCAGGTATTTCACGGCACTAACTTTTTTTGTCTCCTTTGCCACTACTTTCCAGTGTTTGCTTTTGGCAGCACTCTAGTTGTCCTACATCTAGACAACCAGCAAGTGAAGAACATTTTTGGTTTAGCAAATCTTTTGGGGATCCCCAAAAAGGAAAACAGTTTTGTTGAAACTTGTCTGTATTGGATCCTCTGTTAATTAACTCATCATTGAAGAAATAACAGAAAAAGATCAGATATTTTTTATTTTAATTGTAAAAATTAAAAAGTAATTAAAACAGTAGTCATGACAAAGCTTTCACAGAGTAGTCATTAACCAAATTCTAGTTCCTTGATAGGCTAGAGACAATGTAAACAACCCCCAAATTTTTCACAGTGATTAAAAACCTTCAATATTACTAATTTACCCTTGTGTCCGAATACATCGTGGTACTGACTTTAAAACAAGATGTTTGACTGTTTTCTCTTTTTATAAAATAAATGTGTTTGCACAGAAACCAAGCTCACGGAAAATGTACTTATCTGGGTATGGTGTGGAGCTAGCAATTAAGAGTACAGAATACAAAGCACTGGATGATACCCAAGTTAAAAGTAAGTTCTCTATCTCAGCACTTGAGTAGAATGAAAAGTTGGAGGCTTTTACATACTTTCGTTTTTTAAAAATTTAATGAGTATAATCCTACATATGTTCATTTGAGGCTAGAGATGGGGTGGACATATTCTTCATTAAAATTTGGAATTAAATTTTAAGCTGAAAGAAATGTATTTAAGATTATTGGTTATCAAAATTTCTTTAAAAATATGAAATTGTATGTTATTTTGCTTATACCCGATGGGCTCCCAACCATTTCAGCACCATATAACAATTGATAGTATATGTAAGGTACACTGTGGCAATAGATGAGGCTGATTATTGCTAGAGGTGACTGGCATAGGCATCTGGGTCTCGCCCATGTAAGGAAGTTTTGTCTGAAATATTTATTTGTAATGAAATTAGGATGGTAGTTTTTTTTTTTCTTTCCTGAAGCAGGATGACAGAGGCCTATGAATTGTTTAGATGAGGTAGATTCATTAGATTTGTGATCTACTAACCAATATCTATCTGTATTCTATGAACTAAATGTATACTCTAGATGAAGAGACTCTGGAGACTTAAATAAACTGAACAAGTTCTCAGAACACTTATGGAAGTCTTCTATTACCTGGTTCATGTCAAATTTATTTATGCCTGATTCTTGGTTAAGAGTTTTACATTTATTCTCTTATATGCACTCAGATGAGGCTCCTGCTTCAACTTTGTTTTTTCATATAGAGGCCCTGCTTTCATCACAGACTTCTCTCTGGCTCCTCCTACTGAATGTGCTTCAAATAAAGATCTGTATTACTGTAATTTAAATATTTTTGGTTAAAGAGTTACTGAAAAAGTATAGTAAAAATAATACTCTGATTTTATGTATTTCTGTATAGCTTGTGTATAGCTCTACAATGCTTTATAATTTACTCTCTTGTAGTCACGATAGTAATTTAAGGCATTTTTAGCTATTCTTGCGCTTATAGAATTTTCTTTAAAAAGTCAGATGGTGACATATGTATCATCTGTATTATTATGCACTGCATTCTGTCATCAGCCTTTTTTTTTTTTTTTTTTTTTGAGACGGAGTCTTGCTCTGTCGCCCAGGCTGGAGTGCAGTGGCGCAATCTCGTCTCACTGCAAGCTCCACCTCCCAGGTTCACGCCATTCTCCTGCCTCAGCCTCTCCAAGTAGCTGGGACTACAGGCGCCCGCCACCACGCCTAGCTAATTTTTTGTATTTTTTTAGTAGAGACGGGGTTTCACTGTGTTAGCCAGGAAGGCCTCGATCTCCTGACCTCGTGATCCACCCGCCTCGGCCTCCCAAAGTGCTGGGATTACAAGCGTGAGCCACCGCGCCTGGCCTGTCATCAGCCTTTTACACACACTTGGAATATGTCTTCGCCTGTCAATTCTAGTTGCCACTCCTTAGTGCAGTTCTTTTTTTCTCTCTGTATACATGTATCAGACCTTTAACTAGCCATCTCTCTGATCTTAGGTCTTCAGTGCCCTCAATCTCACCACCCCTCAAAACAGATTAATCAATCTAATCTCCACAGTACTTTCCAAATGAACTTCTGATGTTGAAAATCTGACTTTGTGATTCCACTGGTTAAATCCTTTAGTGGCTCCCTGTAAGCTCTCTCAAAAATTCAGAACATAGCAAACAAAGCTTTTCATAATCTGATTTCTTACTGCCTTTTTACTGTCCTTCAGCCCTCTCTAATTTGTGTCCTCTTGCCTGAAACACTAAACTACTTATTATTTAGAATAATTTTCTGTTCCCTGGATGCTTTTATGCATGGGCTCCATGGGAAGTCTTTATGACCTCTCCTACATTCATCCCTTAGCATATGCTGTTCCTTCCGCCTACCGCTGTCTTCGCTTCTTTCATTTCTTCTAAAGACTTCATATCTTTTTCTTTGTTTTCCTGAGATGGAATCATTGCTCTGTCACCCAGGCTGGAGTGCAGTGGTGCAACCTCGGCTCACTGCAACCTCCGCCTCCCAGATTGAAGCAATTCTCTTGCCTCAGCCTCCTGAGTAGCTGGGATTACATGTGCCTGCCACCATACCTGGCTAATTTTTGTATTTTTAGTAGAGACGGGGTTTCACCATGTTGGCCAGGCTGGTCTTGAACTGACCTTGTGATTCACCCACCTCAGCCTCCCAAAGTGCTGGGATTACAGGCTTGAGCCACCGCACCCGGCCAGACTTCATATCTTTTAAGACTCAAATATATCAGTCTGTGCCTCTTAGATGGCTGCCTATCTTGCTGCTCTGTTAGAGAATGCTCTTCTCTTTTCTATATCCCATATCTTTCTGTGCCTTCTTTTAGAAAAGTTCATGGTCTGTATCTTTTGTGTCTCTGTTGTTCTTGGTGTCTATCCTGTCATAGACACCTCATAGTAAGCAGTCAATAAATGCTCAATGAATGAATTAACAAACAAGAGGAAAAGGATGACTAGATCAAAGTACCCAGGGTTGTTTTTACTTACAGTCCTAGAGATTCAGAGTTTCAGAAAAGTAAGAAAGGGTAAGCATAATTGCTGACCTCTGATGCACTCTGATAGCCACCCCACACACTGTAAGAGGTCACAGTCTTTATGATCCTAAAGCAGCTTTCACATATTCCACCAACCAGTCTGTATAGTATAATTATTTGGTATGTAAGGGAGAAGGGAAATGACTATAAAATATTATATCTTTATTCTTTGAGACCATGAGTTTTGGTGTCTTTCTAAATATTCCTTGATTATCTTTAAAGGTGTTGGAAATATGTAGGAACTTATATTTAAACTTAGGGTTTGGACTTCCTGCCTCACTTAAAAGCTAAACCCAGCATTTGTTACAGGCCTTTGGGTTATTTCTGATTATAAAATAGAACTTGACTATTAACTAATCTATAAAGCACTGTATTATAGTTGCTAAGTATTTAATCAAGCATGTTCAAAAAGACAGCTCACACTTAGGAATGTTAGCCTGTACACATACATATATATGTATTAATCTGGTCCGTGAAGGAAAAACAAGGTAAAACAAATGGAATTTCATTTCGTTGTGAGTTCTAATTTTTTTTTTTTTTTTTTTTTTTAGAGACAGTCTTACTCTGTCACCCAGGCTGGAGTGCAGTGGCGTGATCTCAGTCCACTGCAACCTCCACCTCCCAGGCTCAAGCCATTCTCCTGCCTCCCAAGTAGCTGAGACTGCAGGTGCATGCCACAACGCCTGGCTAATTTTTGTATATTTTTTTTTTTTTTTGAGACAGAGTCTCGCTCTGTCACCCAGGCTGGAGTGCAGTGGCGCAATCTTGGCTCACTGCAAGCTCCGCCTCCCGGGTTCACGCCATTCTCCTGCCTCAGCCTCTCCTAGTAGCTGGGACTACAGGCGCCTGCCACCACGCCCGGCTAATTTTTTGTATTTTTAGTAGAGACGGGGTTTTACCGTGGTCTCGATCTCCTGACCTCGTGATCTGCCCACCTCGGCCTCCCAAAGTGCTGGGATTACAAGCGTGAGCCACCGCGCCCGGCCAATTTTTGTATTTTTAGTAGAGAAGGTTTCACCGTGTTGGTCGGGCTGGTCTTGAACTCGTGAGCTCAAGTGATTCACCCACCTCGGCCTCCCAAAGTGCTGGGATTACAGGCGTGAGCTGCCACACCTGGCCAAGTTCTTCTAATTTTTGATTACATGTTCTTTTCCCAGTCTGAAAATATTTTTGTTTTATTTCCAAAATGTAGCTGTGACTAATACTACTGTAGAGGATGAGACGGAAACAAATGAAGTTCAAGGATTTCTCTTTTGGAAACTAAAGTAAGTCTGAATAGAAATGAAATTGGTATTATTATACCCATTTGTTTTTAAGGAATTAATTTGATATACTGTTTTGCCATATGTTTCACCTTTCTTTTATGTAGAAAGTACAAACACACGCACACACGATTGTTTTTATTTGTTACAGAAGTACCATATGGCTAATGTCAAAAAGCTACGGAAAGCAAAAAAGCACAACCTTTAAAAATAATCACTAATTTCACAATTAAAGAGATAACTCATAATATTTTGGTGTACAGTATGTTTTTCCAGTCTTTCTGTGAATATTTTTATAGCATCAAATAAATGCATACACAGCATATTGTTTTGCACGGTAGAACCATAGTGTGTACCTGTTTTTTTCACATCTTGTGGATAGTCCATCATTTATTGAAACAGTCCCATAGAACGGGACTTTAAATTCTTTCCCTACTTTTTCATTTAATTTTTTTTTGTGTGTGTGTACCAGTTTGTGTGCATTGCAGACTTTCCTTAGCACAAATTTCCGGAAAATAGTTGATAAAGTATATGTACTTCTTGAAATTTTTGATTCATACTTGTAAACTACCCTCATAAAATTGTACTAACATGGACACTCACCCCAGGATGTGAAATCTGTTCATTTCCCAGAACTTTAATAACCACTCATACTATTTTTTAAACTTTTTCAGTTTAATAAATGAAATGGTGTTTCTATTTTTTTTTTTTTTAAAAAGTGTATTTAATTCACTGGACTGAACCAATTTTATAATTTGTCTCCAAGAAAGTCAACTATTGGCAGTTTATTATTGCACGGATTAACTTTTTTTCATGTTTATTGGCCTTAGAATTTCTTCTTGTGTAAATTGCTTGTTCCTAACTTGTGCTCATTTGTTCTTGCTGTGTTTATCTTTTTTACTAATTATAACAGCTCTTTATAAAAAATTCTGAAACCTTTGCCATATATTGAATTACTTACTATTGAAGTTTATTTTCATATTAATCATAAAGATGGAAGTGTTTTCATTAGTTAGATACAACTGTTATGTTTACATCGAGAGTGGGATTTTATTTCTGAAACTCCAGTGGTATCCCTGGGATAACTAGAAAATTTGAAATTTAAGACTTTCGATACCTATGGTTGGTCGCTGTTAAATATGCATGTATTTATTTTCTCCTTTTACCCAGAATAAATTATTTGTCCCATAAATAAAGTTCATTTATAGAACGGCTAAACCTCAAAGACATGAAACAACAAACATAAGGCAACAAATAAATTGTTAAATATTAGCCTTGTAGCATTTTTTGATCCTGTTCTTCATTTGCACTATATGGTGCTATCACCATACAAATTATGATTTCCCATATTCGAAAGTAGTAATTTTCTTTATTCTAACACAGCTGCCATAAAAGTCAAGTAAATAATTGGTATAGTACATACTTGTTTAGGAAGTTTCTAAATTTGGAGAGAATAAATAATATAATTTAGTAATAAAGTATTTTTAACAATTCATGGCATATAATAAGCATTAATGTTGTTTGTTAAACATGAATAAAATTAATGAAAATTATAATTAAGTTATTATTTGTTAAAATAGTTTCACAAAATGCTGCCAAGAAAAAAATACTGCCTAAATTGAATTTCTTTTGAGGAAAAAAATTAAGTAAATCATTTTTTTTAAAATAAATATTGTAGTAATAATGTTGGCTAATATTTACTATTTTTAAACTCAGTGTTATTTTTACCGTTTTTTAATTAACTTGGCAAGCTGTGGTAAATATTCCTCTTTATTATATTGGTTTCTTTATTTTTAAGGAGTTCTAATACATCTGACATTCATAAAGTATGAGATACTTAAAATCACTTTTCATATGATAAATTTGACTTAGTGTGCTTAGAGAAACAGGAGTTGATAAAGTTTCTGACAGAAAACTAAAAACTTTATAGAATCTAGAACTTTACTGATCTAATGGGTTACAAAAATCATTGATAATATTGGATCTTTAGCTTGAACAAATGTATAGCCCAAAAGAAGAGAAAACATTTATTACTCAAATTTTCTGTACTGCAGATTACCATTTCATATACACATATAAGTAACCTTTCAAAAATTAAAGTTATACCCCCCCTTTTTTTTCCTGCCATGCTGATTGAAGACAAGGAATAGGATGGTGAGTGCTCTATGAATACTCACGAATGGGGATGGCTGTAATTTCATGTACATTTTCCCTTATTTACAAGTGAAAGTTTATTATTTCTTTATCCAGGCAAAATTAATTAAAGAAATATTTTTATTAACACCTTTAGTTCTTGTTTAGTATTACAGTCATGTATGAAGAACTCTCAGGTTGGTTCTCCTGGTGATGAGTAGATAACTATATACAGTAAGGGTAAGATTTTTGGAGACCATGCTAATTTATATGGATAACTGTGTTACATTTTTAAAGTATGTTGGCCAGGCAGTATACTCTAGTGGCCTTAAAATGTTAATACATCTTACAAAATGGATTTATTCTAAGTAAGGTATTTATTTAGCAGCTAACAATACATTTTTATTCCATTTTCAGCTTTCTCAACATCTTGGAATTTATAGTTCTTTTCTCTTTTGAATATAACTTTTTATGGGATTAAATTGCATTTTCTCCAAAAGATCACGTGAAACACTGGGCTATTTTTATTTTTATTTTATTTTATTTCAGCTTCTATTTTTTTCTTTTTTTTTCTTTTTTTAAAATTTTATTATTATTATACTTTAAGTTTTAGGGTACATGTGCACAATGTGCAGGTTTGTTGCATATGTATACATGTACCACGTTGGTGTGCTGCACCCATTAACTCGTCATTTAGCATTAGGTATATCTCCTCATGCTATCCCTCCCCCCTCCCCCCACCCCACAACAGTCCCCTAGTGTGATGTTCCCCTTCCTGTGTCCACGTGTTCTCATTGTTCAATTCCCACCTATGAGTGAGAACATGTGGTGTTTGGTTTGTTGTCCTTGTGATAGTTTACTGAGAATGATGATTTCCAGCTTCATCCATGTCCCTACAAAGGACATGAACTCACGATTTTTTATGGCTGCATAGTATTCCATGGTGTATATGTGCCACATTTTCTTAATCCAGTCTATCATTGTTGGACATTTGGGTTGGTTCCAAGTCTTTGCTATTGTGAATAGTGCCGCAATAAACATACGTGTGCATGTGTCTTTATAGCAGCATAATTTATAGCCCTTTGGGTATATACCCAGCAATACGATGGCTGGGTCAAATGGTATTTCTAGTTCTAGATCCCTGAGGAATCGCCACACTGACTTCCACAATGGTTGAACTAGTTTACAGTCCCACCAACAGTGTAAAAGTGTTCCTATTTCTCCACATCCTCTCCAGCACCTGTTGTTTCCTGACTTTTTAATGATGGCCATTCTAACTGATGTGAGATGGTATCTCATTGTGGTTTTGATTTGCATTTCTCTGATGGCCAGTGATGATGAGCATTTTTTCATGTGTTTTTTGGCTGTATAAATGTCTTCTTTTGAGAAGTGTCTGTTTATACCCTTTGCCCACTTTTTGATGGGGTTGTTTGTTTTTTTTCTTGTAAATTTGTTTGAGTTCATTGTAGATTCTGGATATTAGCCCTTTGTCAGATGAGTAGGTTGTGAAAATTTTCTCCCATTTTGTAGGTTGCCTGTTCACTCTGATGGTAGTTTCTTTTGCTGTGCAGAAGCTCTTTAGTTTAATTAGATTCCATTTGTCAATTTTGGCTTTTGTTGCCATTGTTTTTGGTGTTTTAGACATGAAGTCCTTGCCCATGCCTATGTCCTAAATGGTAATGCCTAGGTTTTCTTCTAGGGTTTTTATGGTTTTAGGTCTAACATGTAAGTCTTTAATCCATCTTGAATTAATTTTTGTATAAAGTGTAAGGAAGGGATCCAGTTTCAGCTTTCTACATATGGCTAGCCAGTTTTCCCAGCACCATTTATTAAATAGGGAATCCTTTCCCCATTGCTTGTTTTTGTCAGGTTTGTCAAAGATCAGATAGTTGTAGATATGTGGTGTTATTTCTGAGGGCTCTGTTCTGTTCCATTGATCTATATCTCTGTTTTGGTACCAGTACCATGCTGTTTTGGTTACTGTAGCCTTGTAGTATAGTTTGAAGTCAGGTAGTGTGATGCCTCCAGCTTTGTTCTTTTGGCTTAAGATTGACTTGGTGATGCGGGCTCTTTTTTGGTTCCATATGAACTTTGAAGTAGTTTTTTCCAGTTCTGTGCAGAAAGTCATTGGTAGCTTGATGGGGATGGCATTGAATCTATAAATTACCTTGGGCAGTATGGCCATTTTCACGATATTGATTCTTCCTACACATGAGCATGGAATGTTCTTCCATTTGTTTGTATCCTCTTTTATTTCATTGAGCAGTAGTTTGTAGTTCTCCTTGAAGAGGTCCTTCACGTCCCTTGTAAGTTGGATTCCTAGGTATTTTATTCTCTTTGAAGCAATTGTGAATGGGAGTTCACTCATGATTTGGCTCTCTGTTTGTCTGTTATTGGTATATAAGAATGCTTGTGATTTTTGTACATTGATTTTGTATCCTGAGACTTTGCTGAAGTTGCTTATCAGCTTAAGGAGATTTTGGGCTGAGATGATTGGGTTTTCTAGATATACAATCACGTCATCTGCAAACAGGGACAATTTGACTTCCTCTTTTCCTAATTGAATACCCTTTATTTCCTTCTCCTGCCTAATTGCCCTGGCCAGAACTTCCAACACTGTGTTGAATAGGAGTGGTGAGAGAGGGCATCCCTGTCTTGTGCCAGTTTTCAAAGGGAATGCTTCCAGTTTTTGTCCATTCAGTATGATATTGGCTGTGGGTTTGTCATAGATAGCTCTTATTATTTTGAGATACGTCCCATCAATACCTAATTTATTGAGAGTTTTTAGCATGAAGGGCTGTTGAATTTTGTCAAAGGCCTTTTCTGCATCTCTTGAGATAATCATGTGGTTTTTGTCTTTGGTTCTGTTTATATGCTGGATTACATTTATTGATTTGCATATGTTGAACCAGCCTTGCATCCCAGGGATGAAGCCCACTTTATCATGGTGGATAAGCTTTTTGATGTGCTGCTGGATTCGGTTTGCCAGTATTTTATTGAGGATTTTTGCATCAATGTTCATCAAGGATATTGGTCTGAAATTCTCTTTTTTGGTTGTGTCTCTGCCAGGCTTTGGTATCAGGATGATGCTGGCCTCATAAAATGAATTAGGGAGGATTCTCTCTTTTTCTATTGATTGGAATAGTTTCAGAAGGAATGGTACCAGTTCCTCCTTGTTCCTCTGGTGGAATTTGGCTGTGAATCCGTGTGGTCCTGGAGTGTTTTTGATTGGTAAGCTATTGATTATTACCACAATTTCAGAGCCTGTTATTGGTCTATTCAGAGATTCAACTTCTTCCTGGTTTAGTCTTGGGAGGGTGTATGTGTCGAGGAATTTATCCATTTCTTCTAGATTTTCTAGTTCATTTGCGTAGAGGTGTTTGTAGTATTCTCTGATGGTAGTTTGTATTTCTGTGGGATTGGTGGTGATATCCACTTTATCATTTTTTATTGCATCTATTTGATTCTTCTCTCTTTTCTTCTTTATTAGTCTTGCTAGCAGTCTATCAATTTTGATCTTTTCAAAAAACCAGCTCCTGGATTCATGAATTTTTTGAAGGGTTTTTTGTGTCTCTATTTCCTTCAGTTCTGCTCTGATTTTAGTTATTTCTTGCCTTCTGCTAGCTTTTGAATGTGTTTGCTCTTGCTTTTCTAGTTCTTTTAATTGTGATGTTAAGGTTTCAATTTTAGATCTTTCCTGCTTTCTCTTGTGGGCATTTAGTGCCATAAATTTCCCTCTACACCCTGCTTTGAATGTGTCCCAGAGATTCTGGTATGTTGTGTCTTAGTTCTCGTTGGTTTCAAAGAACATCTTTATTTCTGCCTTGATTTCATTATGTACGCAGTAGTCATTCAGGAGCAGGTGGTTCAGTTTCCATGTAGTTGAGCGGTTTTGAGTGAGTTTCTTAATCTTGAGTTCTAGTTTGATTGCACTGTGGTCTGAGAGACAGTTTGTTATAATTTCTGTTCTTTTACATTTGCTGAGGAGTGCTTTACTTCCAACTATGTGGTCAATTTTGGAATAGGTGTGGTGTGGTGCTGAAAAAAATGTATATTCTGTTGATTTGGGGTGGAGAGTTCTGTAGATGTCTATTAGGTCCACTTTGTGCAAAGCTGAGTTCAATTCCTGGGTATCCTTGTTAACTTTCTGTCTCGTTGATCTGTCTAATGTTGACAGTGGGGTATTAAAGTCTCCCATTATTATTATGTGGGAGTCTAAGTCTCTTTGTAGGTCACTCAGGACTTGCTTTATGAATCTGGGTGCTCCTGTGTTGGGTGCATATATATTTAGGATAGTTAGCTCTTCTTTTTGAATTGATCCCTTTACCATTATGTAATGGCCTTCTTTGTCTCTTTTGATCTTTGTTGGTTTAAAGTCTGTTTTATCAGAGACTAGGATTGCAACCCCTGCCTTTTTTTGTTTTCCATTTGCTTGGTAGATCTTCCTCCATCCTTTTATTTTGAGTCTATGTGTGTCTCTGCACGTGAGATGGGTTTCCTGAATACAGCACACTGATGGGTCTTGACTCTTTATCCAATTTGCCAGTCTGTGTCTTTTAATTTGAGCATTTAGTCCATTTACATTTAAAGTTAATATTGTTATGTGTGAATTTGATCCTGTCATTATGACGTTAGCTGGTTATTTTGCTCGTTAGTTGATGCAGTTTCCTTCCTATCCTCTATGGTCTTTACAATTTGGCAAGATTTTGCAGTGACTGGTACCAGTTGTTCGTTTCCATGCTTAGTGCTTCCTTCAGGAGCTCTTTTAGGGCAGGCCTGGTGGTGACAAAATCTCTCAGCATTTGCTTGACTGTAAAGTATTTTATTTCTCCTTCACTTATGAAGCTTAATTTGGCTGGATCTGAAATTCTGGGTTGAAAATTCTGTTCTTTAAGAATGTTGAATATCGGCCCCCACTCTCTTCTGGCTTGTAGAGTTTCTGCCGAGAGATCAGCAGCTGTTAGTCTGATGGGCTTCCCTTTGTGGGTAACCTGACCTTTGTCTCTGGCTGCTCTTAACATTTTTTCCTTCATTTCAACTTTGGTGAATCTGACAATTATGTGTCTTGGAGTTGCTCTTCTCAAGGAGTATCTTTATGGCATTCTCTGTATTTCCTGAATCTGAATGTTGGCCTGCCTTGCTGGATTGGGGAAGTTCTCCTGGATAATATCCTGCAGAGGTTTTTCCAAATTGGTTCCATTCTCACCATCACTTTCAGGTACACCAATCAGACGTAGATTTGGTCTTTTCACATAGTCCCATATTTCTTGGAGGCTTTGTTCGTTTCTTTTTATTCTTTTTTTCTCTAAACTTCCCTTCTCGCTTCATTTCATTTATTTCATCTTCCATCACTGATACCCTTTCTTCCAGTTGATTGCATCGGCTTCTGAGGCTTCTGCATTCTTCACGTAGTTCTCGAGCCTTGGCTTTCTGCTCCATCAGCTCCTTTAAGCACTTCTCTGTATTGGTTATTCTAGTTATACATTCATCTAAATTTTTTTCAAAGTTTTTAACTTCTTTGCCTTTGGTTTGAATTTCCTCCTGTAGGTCGGAGTAGTTTGATGGTCTAAAGCCTTCTTCTCTCAACTCGTCAAAGTCATTCTCCATCCAACTTTGTTCCTTTGCTGGTGAGGAACTGCGTTCCTTTGGAGGAGGAGAGGCACTCTGCTTTTTAGAATTTCCCGTTTTTCTGCTCTGTTTTCTCCCCATCTTTGTGGTTTTATCTACTTTTGGTTTTTGATGATTGTGATGTACAGATGGATTTTTGGTGTGGATGTCCTTTCTGTTTGTTAGTTTTCCTTCTACCAGACAGGACCCTCAGCTGCAGGTCTGTTGGAGTTTGCTAGAGGTCCACTCCAGACCCTGTTTGCCTGGGTCTCAGCAGCGGAGGCTGCAGAACAGCGGATTTTCGTGAACCGTAAATGCTGCTGCCTGATTGTTCCTCTGGAAGTTTTGTCTCAGAGGAGTACCCGGCCATGTGAGGTATCAGTCTGCCCCTACTTGGGGGTGCCTCCCAGTTAGGCTGCTCGGGGGTCAGGAGTCAGGGACCCACTTAAGGAGGCAGTCTGCCCGTTCTCAGATCTCCGGCTGCATGCTGGGAGAACCACTACTCTCTTCAAAGCTGTCAGACAGGGACATTTAAATCTGCAGATGTTACTGCTGTCTTTTTGTTTGTCTGTGCCCTACCCCCAGAGATGGAGCCTACAGATGCAGGCAGGCCTCTTTGAGCTGTGGTGGGCTCCACCCAGTTCGAGCTTCCTGGCTGCTTGGTTTACCTAAGCAAGCCTGGGCAATGGTGGGCACCCCTCCCCCAGCCTCGCTGCCACCTTGCAGTTTGATCTCAGACTGCTGTGCTAGCAATCAGCGAGACTCCGTGGGCGTAGGACCTTCCGAGCCAGGTATGGGATATAATCTCCTGGTGTGCCGTTTTTTAAGCCAGTCGGAAAAGCACAGTATTAGGGTGGGAGTGACCTGATTTTCCAGGTGCCGTCTGTCACCCCTTTCTTTGACTAGGAAAGGGATCTCCCTGAACCCTTGTGCTTCCCGGGTGAGGCAATGCCTCGCCCTGTTTCAGCTCACGCACGGTGCGCTGTACCCACTGTCCCGCGCCCACTGTCTGGCACTCCCTAGTGAGATGAACCTGGTACCTCAGATGGAAATGCAGAAATCACCCGTCTGCATCGCTCATGCTGGGACAACAAGCTGTTCCTATTCGGCCATCTTGGCTCCCTCTGCTTATTTTTTTTTCAGCTTCTATTTTAGATTCAAGGCATACACATGCAGGTTTGTTACATGGATATACTATGTGATGCTGAGGTTAGGAGTATGAATGATCCTATCACCCAGGTAGTGAGCATAGTACCCAACAGGTAGTTTTTCAGCCCTTGCCATCTCCCCACTCTAATAGACCCCAGTATCTATTATTCCCATCTTTATGTCCATGTATACCCAATACTTGGTTCTCACTTATAAGTGAGAACAGAGGGTATTTGGTTTTCTGTTCCTGTGTTAATTCACTTAGGATAATGGCCTACAGCTGCATTCATGTTGCTGCAAAGGGCAGGATTTTCCATGGTGGTATATGTATCCCATTGTCTTTTTTTTTTTTTTATTATACTTTAGGTTTTAGGGTGAATGTGCACAATGTGCAGGTTTGTTACATTTGTATCCATGTGCCATGTTGATTTCCTGCACCCATTAACTCGTCATTTAGCATTAGGTATATCTCCTAATGCCGTCCCTCCCCCCTCCCCCATTGTCTTTTTCCAATTTGCCATTGATGGCATCTGGGTTGATTGCATGTCTTTGCTATTGTGAATAAGTGCTATGATGAACATATGAGTGCATGTGTCTTTTTGTCAGAATGATTTATTTTCCTTTGGGTGAATACCCAGTAATGAGATTACTGGGTTCAGTGGTAGTTTGAAGTTCTTTGAGAAATCTCTAAACTGCTTTTTGCAGTGGCTGATCTAATTTACATTTCCACCAACAGTGTATAAGCATTCCCTTTTCTCTGCAGCCTTGCCAGCATCTGTTACTTTTTGACTTTTTGATAATAGCCATTCTGACTGATGTGAGAGGGTATCTCATTGTGGTTTTGACTTGCATTTCTCTAATGATTAGTGATGTTGAGCATTTTTTCATATGTTTCTTGGCTGCGTATGTATTTTCTTGTGAGAAGTGTCTGTTCATGTCTTTTGCCTAGGAAACCCTAAAGACTCTGCCATAAGGCTCCTAAAACTGATAAACAACTTCTGTAAGTTTCAGGATACAAAATCAGTGTACAAAAATCAGTAGCATTACTAAAAGCCAATAATGTTCAAGCTGAGAGCCAAAACAAGCAGGCAATCCCATTTACAATAGCCACACACCAAAAAAAGTATGTAGGAATACATTTAACCAAGGAGGTGAACCATCTCCACAAGGAGAACTACAAAACACTGCTGAAAGAAATCATAGATGACACAAACAAATGGAAAAACATTCCATGCTCATGGATTGGGAGAATGAATGTCGTTAAAATGGCCATACTGCCAATCTACAGATTCAATGCTATTCCTGTCAAACTACCAATGTCATTTTTCACAAAATTAGAAGAATCTATTCTAAAATTCATATGGCTATTCATTTGTTTTTCTTTTTTTTTTTTGAGATGGAGTCTAGCTCTAGCTCGGTCACCCAGGCTGTAGTGCAGGGGAGCCATCTCGGCTCACTGCAACCTCTGCCTCCTGGGTTCAAACAATTCTCTTGCCTCAGCCTCCTGAGTAGCTGGGATTACAGGCGTCTGCCACCACTCTTGGCTAATTTTTGTATTTTTAGTAGAGACAGGGTTTCACCGTGTTAGCCAGGGTGGTCTTCATCTCCTGACCTCGTGATCCGCCTGCCTCGGCCTCCCAAGGCTATTCATTTTTAAAAGGGAATACTCAAAATTAGTCTTCCGCAGTGACTCAGTGACTGCTCACTTCAAAGCAAAAATTCTTTGAAGTACTTTCTGAATAATACATATGTTTTCTAAATTATATAAAGAATTTTAGCAGTGGAAGTTACTAAGATGATGATTAAATATGAAAATTGGTATAGTAGCTCTCATAAACTTATAATCTGATAACTTAAAAATATTAAAAAAGGAAGTGTTTGTTTAATTCATAGTGAACTTCTTTTAGAAAGAAATGCCATTGTACTTTTATTATCATAGCAATTTTGATTTGTTTTCAAAACATGATCCCACATTTTAGTAAACCTGTAAGATATTGACACTGTACTGTATATATTTATTCATAACTATAAGATTACCATATTTATATATATTCTGTATTTTTTATTTCACTTTTCAAAGTCTTCTTGTCTATTGACTATTGAAAATATGTGTTTTCAATGAGACACCGTCTCATGCCAGTTAGAATGACAATCATTAAAAAGTCAGGAAACAACAGATGCTGGAGAGGATGTGGAGAAACAGGAACACTTTTACACTGTTGGTATTTGTGTAGATGAGTTCAACCATTGTGGAAGACAGTGTGGCAATTCCTCAAGGATCTAGAACCAGAAATACCATTTGACCCAGCAATCCCATTACTAGGTGTATACCCAAAGGATTATAAATCATTCTACTATAAAGACACAGGCACACGTATGTTGATTGTAGCACTATTCACAATAGCAAAGACTTCGAACCAACCCAAATGCCCATCAATGATAGACTGGATAAAGAAAATGTGGCACATATACACCATAGAATACTATGCATCCATAAAAAAGGATAAGTTCATGTCCTTTGTGGGGACATGGATGAAGCTGGCAACTATCATTCTCAGCAAACTAACACAAGAACAGAAAAACAAACACCACATGTTCTCACTCAAAAGTGGGAGTTGAACAATGAGGACACATGGACACAGGGAGGGGAACATCACACACCATGGCTTGTCGGGGGTGGGGAGCTAGGGGAGGGATAGCATTAGGAGAAATACCTAATGTAGATGACGGGTTGATGGGTGCAGCAAACCGCCACAGCACGTTTATACCTATGTAACAAACCTGCACGTTCTACACATGTATCCCAGAACTTAAAGTATAATAAAAAGAAAATATGTATTTTGTAAGTTGTGCTGATAGTAAAGTTATTTTTTTAAATTGTATCTCTCCATTTAAATCTGAAATGGCACCATGTCTTGATTTCATGAGTGATAGAGGAAAGAAGATTACAGTTTAGATTGCGCGTATAGTAAAATACCATTCTACTACATCATTATTTGGCTTTCTCTAAAAGATGCCTAGAGATGTTTAACAATGGGTAAAATTATCTTATTTTAGTTTTTTATAAGAATCAAAGATGGAACTTTTCAGAAATAAACTGATTGTATGAGGCATTTTTGTCTTTCCTTATAGTTTTTATTTTCAATTATAAAAGCAAGGCTTGCCATTTATAAAATGTTAAACAAAGAGTATGTAATATGAAAACATAAGTCTGCCCTCATCCTTGCATCGCTTACAGTTGACACTAACAATTGAGAGTATATTCCTGCAGATTTTGTTTCATATATTTAATAAAAGAGACCTGTATATCTTCCTCATTATTTTCAAGTTCTGTGAATATAGCTGTATCACAATTTATGATTATCTTAATGATGAATGATTCATTTATGTCTAATTACATGGAATATGTAATCTCAAAAATATGCTGTTTGTATAATGGTTTGTGATAGGTGATGCTACTTACCATCACTTAATATTTTGATGCAGAGAAATATATTCAGATCTTAGAGATAATCTGACAGCATTCCAAAAATACCTGATTGAGAGTAACAAACAAATGACGCCTTTGAAAGTCTGGGAACTACAAGGTATAGTATTTTGAGATACTTTAACACAGCATTTTGGTAACTGATCTGTTTTGTTAAATAAGCTTTTATATATCACATGATATAGATTATTTTATGGACAGTATTAATGACTAGTGAAGTGAATAATATAAATTATGATTTTTTGTGGCAATACCTATTTAACAGATCATCTCTCAAGCAAGCTATGTTTTTATGTTTGCAAGACTTAAAATTATATGAAGTGAGGTTATTCGATGTTATTTCAAAAGTATATACTGATTTATAGGTTAGTCTCAAGTATTATATCACATTTTTGGAGACTATAACTGATGAAAAATCCTAACTCCTAGGTAAAGAGAAAATGAAACTTAATCTTGGTTTTCTTCTCTTTGGAATTTAGATCCTGTTAAGACTATTGCATGTTTCACTGATAAATTTTTAGTGGAAACATCAAATGGAGGACATGCAGTTTTACAAAGTTAGGAATAGCTTCTGCATTGAAAACCTACAAGCAGATATTTTGTGAACAAAATTTGATTTGGTTTGAACTTTTAAGTCCTTTTCAATTTATAATTTTTCTTCTTTATTTGTAATGATTTAGTAGGTCATGGGGACATGTCATCTTTCTGCATAATCTTTTGTCATCTTTTATCAACTTTTAAAAATATAACAGCTTAATAAGCTGTTTTGTTAAATAAGCTTTTATATCTCAGATGATATAGATTATTTTATAGACATATTAGTGATGTAAATGACATTACTATAATACTATTCGTACTAATACGTTCACATACTATTCAATTTGCCCTTTTAAATTCTACCATTCAATAGTTTTTAGCATATTTTTAGAATGCCGCCACTCTTAACACAGTTGCTTTTAGAAAATTCTCATCATCCCCCAAAAAAACTAACACCCTCATTAGCAGTCATTCCTCATTTCCCAACTCCCCAGTTGTAGGCAACCACCAATCTACTTTCTGTTTTTAAAATAAGAAAGGATATTTACAGGCCACTCTCACTGGTATAACTTACTTATAACATACAAATAATATTTTATATTTCATCTGGATTATAGTTTACAGGGTCCTTTCATATAAACTATCTTATTTAAGTGCCAGTTACCACACAGCTAATAAGTGAAGATTTTGGTCCAAGTAAATAAATTCTTTATACTGTACCATATGGTATCTAGGTAAACTTTATATACACTTAACAGAATATTGAATAGTACATTTTAAAATTATAGCAGAATGTGCAAGACCCAATCTATCGTTTTATAACTTCTGCTATTCTTTACCTACCTAATACAAATGTTGTATCAACTAAGCCCTGTATCATTAGAAAATAAATATATCAATAGAAAAATCATTCAGCAGAAAAAGATTCAAGGCCATCGTTACGACAGATTTACTATAACGAATCTACCTCTTTGAACTGATAGAATCTATTCTCCCTGGACCCTTCTGGTGTACAGTTTCCTATTTAATGTCTCATCTAGACCTCATGCTTAGACCTCCTTTTATTATACTGCAGCCCTTCTGACTGTTCTTTCACTTGACATCATGATAACACTAAACTGAGGTAGTGTTTATTTATCACATTCATTCTCAATAAGGTTACTGAGATAATCTTTCTAAAATGAAAATCTGATTTTGGCCTTGTGTCAAATCAGCCAGGCTTTATCACTTGTACATCCCTGATCAAATAATGGCCTTACATTAGTCCCCACAGGAAAATGTTGGCACACACAAACTAAAAAAGTTTAATAAAGGGACTTTTTACAGAGACAGGCATGATTGAGGGAAACCAACAAGGAATGAATTATTCAATTCCAGTATTTGCAACTAGAGGGAAACATTTTCTACCCCTAATCTTGGGGGAGCAAGAGGAGAGAGTGGTTACCAAAACCTGGAGAGTGTGTCGAGAGAGCTGCTTGACACAGCAGTAGTACCCTGAGGGACTGCCCTCTGTGACTCAAGGAGGGATCTGGGTAGTAACTATTCCAATCCTTACTCTTTTCTTGCTTACTGATCCCATATTAGTTACTTGGATTGGCTGAATCTCACTAGAAGTCTGAGGGCAAGGGAGCTTATTGATGCAGTTCAGATAGGCCAGCCTTTTGGGGGCCCAGAGCAGGAAAGAGTGGATGCCGGGGGGGCAAACAAAGTATGCAGTCCTCTTATCTGAGAAAGCTCTGTTTTTCCAAGGCAAATACTTCTGGAGAGACTTTGAATGTAAGAAGGGGTTGATAGGACTAGCTAGCCAAGTCATTTGCATCATTAAGGACTGATTTCATGCACATCCATTAGAAGTATTAAGTTTAAACCCCTTAGCATGGTTTGTGAAGCTCTTCTCTAAGTTCTAATAGAGCTTATATTCCTAAATCCGTAATTTCAGATAATCTCTTTCTAGTATCTTCAATTATTTTTAGATCCCTTTTTATGTCTCTATTTTAGCACTTTTTAAAAATTATAATTAGGTTTTTTTTTTTTTTTTTTTTGAGACAGAGTCTCGCTCTGTCCCCCAGGCTGGAGTGCAATGGCGTGATCTCGACTCACTGCAAGCTCCGCCCCCTGGGTTCACGCCATTCTCCTGCCTCAGCCTCCCGAGTATCTGGGACTACAGCGCCTGCCACAACGCCCAGCTAATTTTTTGTATATTTAGTAGAGACGAGGTTTCACCGTGTTAACCAGGATGGTCTCGATCTCCTGACCTCGTGATCCACCCGCCTCGGCCTCCCAAAGTGCTGGGATTACAGGCTTGAGCCACCATGCCTGGCCTATAATTATGTTTTAAGCCTCCTTCAAAATGTTCTCTAAGGGGCCCTTGCATAATTTAGAAAAGTATAAGTGATGGGGTGTTTTGGAAGGCCTTTAAGCAAAGAGTATGCATAGTCAGCTTAGTTCTAGTTGACTCCCTAATGTCTGTGTAAGATGTATTTGAATGGACTAAAAGCAAGAAATCTAGTTAGACACTACTGAAATAGTGGTAGAAGGCATGTAAATATTTAGAAGGTGAAAAGGAGTCAAAGATAATTCTAGGATTTCTAGCTTGAGCCTGAGTAGAGAGAATATATAAAACATGTAAGCAGGCTTTGGGGTTGAATATGGGACTCAGAAATAATGAGACTAGTGTTGAAAGGTTGATTTAAAGTCATTGTAAGATATCCAGATGATTAGGTTCAGTGGTGGGGTGAGTATCCTGTCCTTAAGCTAAAGGAGAAAAAATCTGCCTCACTATTGAGGTAGGTAATGAAAGAATTTAGTTTTAAATATTTTCTGACTCTTGACAAAGTAATAATACTAAGATGAATTCTTCTGACATGTTTGAAACTAACCACAGTTAGCAACACACATTTTTCTTTTTGTAGGACTGTCGTATCAGATAAAATAATAGTAAGTTTAGGATTTTATTTAAGCACAAAGGTGAAACAATGTTGAAAGAGAAAGTGAATGTTTCTGTTTACTGAGTTAAACACAGTGGAGCTTTCTTAAAGGTCTTTTCAGAATTGGCTCTTTAAAGCTCTTTTTACTCCTCTTCATTATTCTTTTGACTTTTTGTCATATGTTTCATTTAAGTGTAGAAAAAGCTTTGTGAGAGCATTTCTCTTCATATATCTCTCTCGAAATTATACTGTAATTTGTGAAAATAAGAGGTATTAAATAATCATTCATAAAAGTATAAAGCTTATGTTTGGAAATAAGTGGTAACTTTACATTTAAAACTTTTTAACAATGCAGATGTAACAGTATTAACATGTTTGTATACTAATACTTGGCAAGAAGAATTGAGTCAAGTATTTCAATTTCATGGAAATGTCTATAAAGGTCTAATACTATGCTAGATTCCTTAATAATATTTTTCCTTCCAGATCTTAGTTTTCAAGCAGCTTCTCAAATAATGTCCACTCCAGTTTATGATGCCATTAAATTAATGAAAGACATTTCACAGAACTTCCCCATAAAAGCCAGGTATGTTAAAGTTTATAGGTTTCATTGTAGCCAGAACTCTTTCTATTAAATGAGTTTTATGAAAATAGCTGATTTCATTTAACATGAAGGTGTCAATTAATTCTAGTATATATAGCTTTTGTGTAATCAGGGCCTTTTCATTATATATATATATTTTTGATTAGAGCAAAATATTGGCTTGTGCATACATGTGTGTATGCACTATAAGGTAGAACTCTTGTTAGAGGCAAATAGGAAAAAAATTTGCTAAAAAATTTCCTAAAATCATGCATAGTAATCTAAGGAAAAACTTGTTTAAGCAATAAATAATGAAGGAGTGTTTCTTCTTTCCCTTATGGAGGATGATAAAAAGTATTATTCTAAGTAGGAGATCTATGCCCAAAGTACTGCCAAATCATATTCTTACCCTTTCAGAGTCCAAATGTTTGGTAATGTCTTAATTGCATGAATATTGTGTGGAGTACTTTTTTGCCAAGAGGATGTCTAGTTGAACTGCTTCCATGAATACTGATGTTACATTAAACATATATTCCATTTCAGTAGGAAATACATTTGCATAGCTTAAAGAGACCGGTGCATGCAATGCAAGTTACCAGGTATTATGAGAATTTACTATATGACACAACTTTGATGCAATTGTATTCTGGTTAGGAATGACAGAGTATAAAATTAGCAACAAGTAAAACATGAGTTAGCTTATACTAAAGAGATAAAATATGTGACAAGTCGCAGTGCATGTGCAACAATGGTGTTTTATTGAGAGGAATTGGAGAGCAGTCTACTAGCTTAGCATACCTTCCTAAGCATAGAATGATTGCTATGCCTCTTATTGTCCCAAACACTATTTTGTACATTTATTCATTGTACAAATTACAGAATCTTCAATATATGTATTCTTTAATTTTGAAAGTAAATGAATAGTACATGGTTGGCTACAAGATACCAAGAATTTTTTGGTGGTACCTTGAAATAGAGGAGTTTGTCTCCTTATTTACAGATTAAGAATGAATATATTGATATGCCTCTTTTGGTCCACTTTAAACAGTTAGCAATTTGAGAAGTCAGCATTTATATAATAAAACATGAAATATATATGGGTGTGTATAAATGTCATATATGTTTAGCCATAATACTTTTAATTAATGGTCATTATAAAAATTATTAGATCAAATACAAATAAAGTAAAATAACTTTAGTCTTGATCAGACAGTTGATTAGCTCTATTGATGTTAAGTCAGTATAACTGTTCAGAGGTTCTGATGCAAAACTCTGCTGTTAATCTGTAATTAAGAAAAAATTATAAAATATGCTAACATTGCTTAATGGCTAAATTGTAGGCTTGAGCATATCTCTAAAACCACTTTGTAGACAATCTGTAAATGTTTGTTGAAATGAAATATTTGCTAAATAAATGAAAAATTTGCCTTATTAAATTTTTAATTGTAATTTCTCACAATGCTGCCAAACTTTAGGAAATAATACATACTTATTGTGGGCTGTTTCAAGGTACACCTTTCTACTTGCTTTTTCCTTAAAGCAGAACTTTGCATTTACAGTCTTTTAATTTTTTAATTCTATTTATAAAATTGACAGATATATAGCTAGTCATGTTTAGGAATTATCAAGTTGAATACAGTTCATAGGAACTGTATTTTGGACATTTCTGCTGTCTTTAAATTATAAGTGAATTATAAACTCTTCGAGAGTGAATAGGCTGGGTGCAATGGCTCGCATCTATAATTTCAGCACTTTGGGAGGTGGCGGTAGGAGGGTCACTTGAGGCCAGGAGTTTTAGACCAACCTGGGCAACATAGCAAGACTCCATCTCTAGAAGAAAATTGAAAAATTAGCTGAATGTGGTGGTGTGTACCTGTAGTCCTAGCTAATTGAGAGGCTGAGGCGGGAGAATCACTTGAGCCCAGGAATCCGAGGCTACAATGAGCTGTGATCATGCCACTGCAGTCCTGCTGGGTAGAAGAGTGAGACTCTGTCTCTAAAAAAATGTTTTTAATAAAAAAATAGAAAAAATTGAAAGAGTGAGTAATGTAAAGCCATGATTTCAGTTTTTTAGAACATGTTTTATTCTGTTAAGTTCCCAGGTTAACTAAAATTCTTCATGTACATATATTCATGTACATATACATTAGTAATTTCATACAAAATTTCTCTATTGGACAAAACAACACAAAACAGCTTTTTTAATGAAGTGTTTTCAAAAAATAAGTCATAGTAAATGATGACAATCCATACTGCATACAGCTAGTACACATGAAATTTTGAGAGCCTCCATTCCACTTGAACCAAATACTTTTGTCAAATGAAAGCTAAATTAGGCCGTATGGAAATGTATACTTTTCAGTCATGAAGCATTTGGACTGTTTAGCTTCTTATCCAAAGTATTAGATTACATTGGGTTATATGGATCAGTTCTAAACATTTAAGGAAGGATCAATTATATTAGTATTCATTTTTCCAGATCTCTAACCAGAATTGCTGTAAATCAACATATGAGAGAAGAAATAAAGGAAAATCAAAAGGTTTGTTTAAATTCTTTTTTCAAAACATTTACCCAACTAATATCACTGTTCCTGACTTTGGATCTTCAATATTCATACAAAAAAGGAAATAGTAATTTGTGCTTTTTTGATTATTAAAACAGTGTGGGTTCTTCTATTTTTATATTGTCAACTATATGAGCATTTAATCAGCCAATCTTTCCTGACATACCTTCTACTTGTTTCACAGTATATTCCAGAATTTCTTCCAAGGTAGTATGGTTTTCTTCATAGGATAAAGAATAAAGGCTGTGAGTTAATTATTCTGTTTCTTGTAATTAGTTTTGCTTAAAAGCTTGTGAAGACTGAGTCAGTGTTAGACCACTGGAACGTTAGAATCCTATAGCAGATAGAATACAATTTATCAGTGGTTTGATAAGATTCTGCCATATGGTCTCTTAAATTATCCATAGACCCCAAATAATTCTAGTTGTGTTAATATTTGTAAAGTGCTTCACCACTGCCTGGCTTTATTACGTAGGACCGGTTTGGTTTTAAGTAGTGTCATACCAGACTCACAGGGCCCTAAACACTAGGAGTTCATTTTTCTCACTTCTTATCTGTATTTAAAGCCAAAAGAGGCAGGGAGGATGGTACCAACCACATTCATCCTCACTAAAGCCTTCTTGGAACATTTTAGCAGACTGGTTTCTATCTCATTGGTGAAGATTTTGCCATGTGGCCACCTTAGGCTGCGAGGGAAGCTAGAAAAGCCAGTGTTCACTTTTCTAGTAACGAAGCAAAGGAGAAGTGGCCTGGGTATGGTGCTAACTTAGCCAGCCAGCAGTGCCCATCATACTGAGACAGAATGAGCTGTCAACAAATGTCAGCTGTTTTGATGATGACAACTACAATGATGGTAATGAAGAAAAAGATGCAAAGATTCATTGGAGAACAGGTGTTAGGAACCGCAACACATCATTCCTACCTGGGACATTCTTTGCCTCATTGACCACCTTACAAATTCATGTGTATCCTTCAAAACGGATTTGTGGTATTGGTCCATTCTATGATGTTCCTAATTGCTCTTAACATTCTTCATGCAGAGTAGATTGTTTTCTTATGACACACAAAGGAGTGGGTTTGGGAGCAGAGGCTTAATACGCAAAAGAAAGAGAAAGGAGAACAGCTCTCTCTCTCGTGAGAGAGAGGGGCACCTGAATGGGAATTCGGGCTGGCTACAGAGTGCACTGGATTTTACAAATAGGCTTGAGGATTGTCTGATTTATATAGGGCCCACAAATTGGTTGGACCAGGTATGATGTTTTACATAATGCACGGGGAAGGCTGACCACTCCACCCTATTATGCATATGGGCCTTTCCACTTGGCTTCTGCCATGTTATCTGCTTCTTACTGTACACGTGGGCTGGAAAGAAGGGAAGATGGAGCTGCCGTTTTGAACATGCCTGGTCCCAAGTAACCTGTTGCTACTGGCACAGTGCCAGCATTTACCTATGCAAGCTTCTAGCTTGCTTGCCTATGTCTGCAGCTCGATTTTACAGGCTGTTCTTTGTTAGAAAATAAAATGATTTGGGGGCTGCTTTTCATTAAAAGGAAAACCTTACCGAGGACTCACTATCTGCCTAAATAATTTCTTCCTAACTGCTATATCAGAACCATGCTGGCAACCTGAGTATGCCAGCTTACTCAGGGCCACTATGGCCATCACCTTGTCTACCTGTCAGCCATTTGGAATTGGCAGTGAAAGAGTTTTGAAATGAGCTTTGACTGTAGAGCAAGAAATCTTGAACTTAGTAAACTAAATAATCATGACACTGCAGATAGCCTTCTTGATCACCTACTAAACTAAATAATCATGACACTGCAGATAGTCTTCTTGATCACCTACTACTTCCAGAGAACACTGATAAGAGAAAGACAAGGATGACAATGTCTTTCATGTAACTAATCTAGGGTAAATGGGCATTTGGACTAGCAGTCCATGTTACCCACTGGCTCATGGGATGTGAGAGAAGTAATTAAACAAACTGAAATTCCAACCTTGGGGAAGAGGGTGGTTGTGATGAGAAGGTAAAAAAAATCTTGGACTATTCATTGCAATTGCATTGCACATGGATTGGACACGAGAAAGCCCTGGAAGTGTGTTTCTGTTACAGCATCTCATCCATACCAACTGAAAAGTACATTTCCTGCAAAACACGTGAACAAAATGTTCACCGAAAAAAGAAGTAATAATGGTCTTTTTTTTCTTCTTCTTCTCATGCTGCAGTTTATTTATGCCAGGTCAGTTGCTCTGGTGTAAATTACACTTTTTAAGGATTTACTTAAGAAATTTGAAAGATTTTCCTCTGGGTCTGGGACTAAACTAAAACAAAAGTGTCTTAAGCATAATCGTTCTCACTTGGGGGTACTGCAGAGCTCTTGGCTTTACTTAAGGCGATAAAGAGGATATGACCTTCAAGTAGAGGAGATAAGAAACACTTAGTTTAAAATAAATAAATAAATAAAAGAAACATCCTGCCCCCCAAATATAAAAGGAAACAGGAAGAATCTTTTTGAGATGGAGTCTTGCTCTGTCACCCAGGCTGGAGTGCAGTGGCGTGATCTTGGCTCACTGCAGCCTCTGCCTCCCGGGTTCCAGCAATTCTTCTGCCTCAGCCTCCTTGGGTAGCTGGGATTACAGGTGCACGCCACCACACCCGGCTAATTTTTGTATTTTTAGTGGGGACGGGGTTTCGCCATGTTGGCCAGGCTGGCCACGAACTCGTGACCTCAGTTAATTTGCCCGCCTTGGCCTCCCAAGAATCTTGATTCCAAAGCGACATCCAGCTCTGAAGAGCACACACTATGGATGCTGGGCTGCTCCATCTTCCCACTAGAGGGCGCAAAGGCTTTAGTTAAAAACCAAGCCAAACCCTCAGTTGTTTGTTTTAATTTCAGCAGGTTTTTTGGGAACAGATGGTGTTTAGTTACATCAATAAGTTATTTAGTGGTGATTTCTGAGATTTTGGTGCACCCATCACCTGAACAGTGTACCCTGTACCCAATGTATAGTTTTTGATCCCTTGCCACCCTCCGCCCTTTCCCCTGAGTCCCCGAAGTCCAATGTATCATTCTTATGCCTTTGCATCCTCATAGCTTAGCTCCCACATATGAGTGAGAACATATGATGTTTGGTGTTCCATTCCTGAGTTACTTCACTTAGAATAATAGTCTTCGATTCCATCCAGGTTGCGCAAATGCCATTTCATTCCTTTTTATGGCTGGGTAGTATTCCCTGGTATGTATAGGGCATTTGGTCTGATTCCATATTTTTGCAATTGCATATTGTCCTGCTATAAACATGCGTGTGCAAGTATCTTTTTCATATACTGACTTTTTTTTTTTCCTCTGGGCAGATACCTAGTAGTGGGATTGCTGGATCAAATGGTAGATTTGCTTTTAGGAATCGCCACATTGTTTTCCATAGTGATTGTACTAGTTTACATTCCCACCAACATTGTAAAAGTGTTCCCTTTTCACCATATCCGTGCCAACATCTGTTACTTTTTGATTTTTTAAATTATACCCATTCTTGTAGGAGTAAGGTGGTATTGCATTGTGGTTTTGATTTGCATTTCTCTGATAATTAGTGATGTTGAGCATTTTTCCATATGCTTGTTGCCCACTTGTATGTCTTCTTTTGAGAATTGTCTCATTCATGCCCTTAGCCCACTTTTTGATGGGATTTTTTTTTTCTTGCTGATTTGAGTTCTGTGTAGATTCTGGATATTAGTCATTTTTCGGATGTGTAGATTGTGAAGATTTTCTCCCACTCTGGGCTGTCTGCTAACTCTGCTGTCCTTTTTAATTTAAGGTCTTTAAATATATAATAACAATCTTTCCTTACTCATAATAAGAAAAATACAGATCAGAATTAAACTGAGAAAGAAGGATTTCAAAAAGTTGGCAGGGCATTCTGTGAGCAAGTCTGTCTGTTTTTTTTGTTGTTGTTGTTGTTGTTGTTTTTTTTTTTTTTTTCATAAGAGACCAGGGGAAATGAGAATATATATTTACCTATTCTAGTTTTTGCATGAAGAAATACTAGAGGATGGAAAAGAAACTTTGGGGGAAAATTTTGCCTATAAGAGCCAGGGATGAAACGGTTGAAGGGTGCCGGGATTAGCATAATTCTTCTAGTGTAGCTTTTTCTATAGTTTTTGACTTGGGACTCAAGCAAAGATTATTCAAAAACTATGACCATGCTCAAGTTGTGTAACTGAATTTGAGTTTGGTTTTATTTAGGAGACAACTGCTTTAACTCCAAAGTACAGCAAATTTCCTTTGGAAGTTCATAATTGTTATTAATTTGCTGTGAGTGGCCAGAATCTGCTTTTGGTGATTTTAAATTGTCAACCCAACATGTATCTTTGTTGTTTACTGCAAGAACTGTTAAATTATAGTTCCATGACATTTTTTATTTGCTTCAAAATAAAATGAGAATATGATCAGGTTGTCAGGTAACTTTTTTTGATTCAGCAGAGTGGAACAAATAATTTCAATTACATAATTGCTTAATGAACCAAATGCAGATACTTGAATTAACTAAAATGCAGATATTCAAATAAAGGATTACACCTTACCCAAATAAAAGTTCATGTTGCTTCTAATTATTTCTAACTACTTTGTGTGAAAATTTTACAGAGTTCTGGAGACATTACCTAGATTAGAACATCATCTCCCAAAACTACATCTGTAAATCATACTTTTTAAGTGTTATTTTGTCTTATTCTTTATTCTGAAAATGACAGCCTTTCTATTAATATTTATATCTGATTTGACTTCAAATTTTAATTGTAAAGAATGAAACTAGACCCCCATCTCTCACCATATACAAAAATCAAATCAATAGGGGTTAAAGACTTAAATGTGAGACCTGAAACTGTGAAACTACTAGAAGAAAACATTGGGGAAATGCTTTAGGACATTGGTCTCTGCAAAGATTTCTTGAGTAAGAACTGAAAAGCACAGGCAACCAAATCAATTTGGACAAATGGGATCATATCAAGATAAAAATGTTCTGTACAGAGAAGGAAGCAGTCAACAAAGTGAAGAGAAAATCTACAGAATGGGACAGAGTATTTTCAGATTATTCAACAGTCAAGGGATTAATAACCAGAATATATAAGGAGCTCAAACAACAGCAAAACATGAATAATCTAATTTTAAAATAGGCAAAAAATTTGAATAGACATTTCTCAAAAGAAGGCATAGAGATGGCCAACAGTGATGCTCACCATCACTAATCGTCAGGGAAATGCAAATCAAAACCACAATGAGATAGTGTCTCACCTGTTAAAATGGCTTTTTTCTTTTTTGTAACTTTGCTTTTCTTTTAATTTTACTTTAAGTTCTGGGATACATATGCAGAACATGCGGGTTTATTACATAGGTAAACGTGTGCCATGGTGGTTTGCTACCCCTATCAACCCATCATCTAGGTTTTGAGCCCTGCATGCATTAGGTATTTGTCCCAATGCTCTCTCTCCTCTTGCCCCCTACCCCCTGAGAGGCCACATGTGTCCATGTGTTCTCATTGTTCAGCTCCCACTTATGAGTGAGAACATGCAGTGTTTCACTTTCTGTTCCTATGTTAGTTTGCTGAGAATGATGGCTTCTAGCTTCATCCATGTCCCTGCAAAGGACATGAACTCATTCTTTTCTGTGGCTGCATAGTATTCCATGGTGTACATGTGCCACATTTTCTTTATCCAGTCTATCATTGATGAGCATTTGGGTTGGTTCCAAGTCTTTGCTGTTGTAAATAGTGCTGCAGTAAACATACGTGCGCGTTTGTCTTTATAGTAAAATGATTTATAATCCTTTGAGTATATACCCACTAATGGGATTGCTGGGTCAAATGGTATTTCTCATTCTAGGTTCTTGAGGAATCGACACTGTCTTCTACAATGGTTGAATTAATTTAAACTCCCATCAATAGTGTAAAAGCGTTCCTGTTTCTCCACATCCTCTCCAGCATCTGTTGTTTCCTGACTTTTTAATGATCACCATTCTAACTGGCATGAGATGGTATCTCATTGTGGTTTTGATTTGCATTTCTCTAGTGATAATGAGCTTTTTTTCTTATGTTTGTTGGCTGCATAGATGTCTTCTTTTGAGAAGTGTCTGTTCATATCCTTCGCTCACTTTCTGATGGGGTTGTTTCTTCTTGTAAATTTGTTTGAGTTCCTTGTAGATTCTGGATATTAGACTTTTGTCAGATGGGCAGATTGCAAAGACTTTCTCCTATTCTGTAGGTTGCGTGTTCACTCTGATGATAGTTTCTTTTGCTGTGCAGAAGCTCTGTAGTTTGATTAGATCCCATTTGTCAATTTTGGCTTTTGTTGGAATTGCTTTTTGGTATTGTAGTCATGAAGTCTGTGCCCATGCCTGTGTCCTGAATGATATTGCCTAGGTTTTCTTCTAGGGTTTTTATGGTTTTAGGTTTTACATTTAAGTCTTTAATCTATCTTGAGTTAATTTTTGCATAAGGTGTAAGGAAGGGGTCCAGTTTCAGTTTTCTGCATATGGCTAGCCAGTTTTCCCAGCACCATTTATTAAATAGGGAATCCTTTCCTCATTGCTTATTTTTGTCAAGTTTGTCGAAGATCAGATGGTTGTAGATGTGTGGTGTTGTTTCTGAGGCCTCTGTTCTCTTCCTTTGATCTATATATCTGTTTTGGTACCAGTACCATGCTGTTTTAGTTATTGTAGCCTTGTAGTATAGTTTGAAGTCAGTGTGATGCCTCCAGCTATGTTGTTTTTGCTTTGGATTGTCTTGGCTATACGGGCTCTTTTCTGGTTCCATATGAAATTTAAAGTAGTTTTTTCTAATTCTGTGAAGAAAGTTGATGGTAGCTTGATGGGAGTAGCATTGAATCCATAAATTACTTTGGACAGTATGGAAAATGGCTTTTTTCTAAAACAAAAAAAATAACAGATTCTGGCAAGGATACAGAGAAAGGGGAACCCTTAGACACTGTTGGTGGGAATGTAAATTAGTAAAGCCACAATGGAAAACATATAGAGGTTCCCAAAAAAAATGAAAAATAGAATTACCATATGATCCAGGAATCCCACTGCTGGATATATACCCAAGAGTAAGGAAACTAGTATATCAAAGAGATATCTGCACTGCCATGTTTATTAAAGCTCTATTCACAATAGCTAAAATATGGAATCAATCTAGGTGTCCATTAATGGATGGGTGGATAAAGGAAATTTGGTACATAGACACAATGGAATATTAGTCATAAAAAAGAAATCCTGTCATCTTTACCAACAATAGAGGACGTTATGTTAAGTGAAATAAGCCATACACAGAAAGACATATACTGCAAATTATTACTCATATGTGAGAGCTAAAAACACTGATCTCATGGACGTAGAGAGTAGAACGATGGTTATTGGAGGCTGGGGAAGATAAGGAGGGGTTGGTTAATGGGTACAAAAATGCAGTCAGGAATAAGATCTATTCATTAGCATAATAGGGTGATTATAGTTAACATTAATTTATTGTATACTTTAACTGGAAGAGTTGATTTGGAATGTCCCCTACATTAAAAAATGGTAAATATTTGAGATGATGGATATCCCAACTACCCTGATATGATCATTACACATTATATGCTTCTATCAAAATATCACAAGATCTCTATAAATATGTACAACTATTATGTACCCATGAAAATTAAAAATAAAATTTTTTAGAAAAATTTAAATTTCAGAGTGTGTATCATTTCACCTTAGGAACACACAAACATGTTTATAAACCATTTTACCATTGTAAATCTCAACCAGTCTTCTGAGATCGAATCAACTGGAATTTCTTTAGCTTCAGGTAATAGCTCAGCTCCGTTGGTTATTAAAGAGACATATTAGAATAAATGGGTTCCCTCTTCTTTAAGAAAAAATGAGCTTATATTTCTCCATTAGGATTTGCATTTATTTCTGCTCAAGCCTAAGATGGCTACTAGTTTAATTGCACTTTAAATACAAAAATCTAAGTTTTTTGGGCCATAAATATAGTATGAAATCCAGCTCCAAACCCATATGAAAATAAGCTAGAGGCCATGAATTCATTTGGGAGACTTATTCTTCCTCCATCAAGAACCAAGGTGAGATAGACAAATTTCTATGCTGTTACTGCAGAGCGTTTTGTTTTCTAATTCACCTTTCCACCATAAGTGTAGCACTGTATGTGTGCATAAGGATATCTGGATGTGTGCATAAGGATATCTGGATGCAGGTCCTGAATTTAAATTTCCTGTTCTTCTGAGATTGGCCCTTAAAAACCCAAGTCTTGGGTCATCTAGGAAGCTCTAAATTTCCTCCAGGCAAGGTCTTTAGTGTTTATTTATATCTCTATATTCATATTCCTACTTCCTCTCTGTCCTTAGGTGAATACTTTCTTCAACTCTGAGCCACATTTAGGGGACATTTTTCATATTTATTTTTTTGAGACAGAGTATCGCTCTATCATCCAGGATGGAGTGCAGTGGTGCGATAGCTCACTGCAACCTCCACCTCCTGGGGAGAAGCGATTCTCTTGCCTCAGCCTCCCGAGTAGCTGAGACTACAGGCATGCACCACCACACCCAGCTAATTTTTCTATTTTTGATAGAAACAGGGTTTCACCATGTTGGACAGGCTGGTCTCATACTCCTGACCTCAAGTGATCCACCGGCCTCAGCCTCCCAAAGTTCTGGGATTACAGGTGTGAGCCACCGCACCCAGTCTCATTATTAATATTTTAATCTAGCATTTTGATTCTTTTAGTAAGAGAATTTTTGGATCTTTCGTTTATCATGTTGCTAGAAATTGAATTCTTACTCCTCATTTCAGAAAGGCCACCTTAAATTACATACTCAAATATACACTAGTTTTTCAGGACTTAAGGCTAACTCTCTGGGGCAGAGGAAAGAGAAGAATTTGTAAGTACGAATCTCTCATAGGCAAACCTCTTCTCTCTGACAGTGTTTCAGCAAGCAGATTCGCTGAGTTCAGTCTGTTACGTGTTTTCTGAGCATTATTGTTCAAGGCACTGGGCCTGATAAACAGTCTTGAGGGATTTAGCAATTTAGTATGGATCTGCATGCTTGGTGTACTTTCTACTTACAATTGAGCTCCACTAAAACGAATGTATGAGGTGCTGGAGAAAGCTTCAATCAGGGTGTGTGAAGTTTCGATGCCAGATTGGGGGAAAACAGCAGGAAATATAAATTCACTAGGCATCTGTAGATTTTGAAGTTGGAACATAGATTTCTTAATTAAGTAACTTTGATAGGCACATCTAAAGTAGCTAAAGACAAATAAAAATTTTACCTCTGAACCTTTTCATATTAGGGTTTAATCTTTTGCCAGGATTCTGTATAAAACAAGTAGAAATACTTTCTGTTAAGTTCCTCCTCTCCCTTCTCTGTGTGTAGCTCATCTGTTGAGTGATAATCATAAAGAAAAATTCACCATTGTCAAGCTTTCTCTGCATCTCTTCAAGTTAGTTGCTTCCTCTGCCTTTACAGAGTAGTTCACGCAAGTCCCTATTATGTGACTTATCATATGATGTCGTTGAAATACACTGGTTGTTTTACTTCCCAAATCTATTTGCCTTCCCTCATAATAACAGCTTTCATTTGTGAGCACTTTATAGGTGACAAGACATAGATGTATATTACATTTAAACTATAGCAAACGTGAGATAGATATAATTATTCCCATTTTATAGATGAGGAAACTGAGGATTATGAAAGTGATTTGAACTTGCCCAAATCTTAACAGCTAGTAAGTAGAAAGATCAGGATTAAACTAGGCATGATCTTCACACTGTGATCTTACTGGATACTTACACTGTGATTTTGACTACTTTGCTTTAGTGACAAGAACATCCCCTTTTTTACTTTTGTTAACTGCTCTAGTGCCTGGAGATGTTTCTAGAACATAGCAGGCACTCAGGAAATGTTTATTGAATGAAAGACAGTGAAAATTCAAATACAGCTTTAATGGAAGCTTTCATGAATTTAGAGTGAGCTCCAAATATTTACACATAGGCCAAAGTTTTACTTTTGGCATATCATTGCCTCAAGAAATAGGAATGTGCCAACTATCAAATTGTATATGTACACATACACACACTATATGAAATGTAGATAAGTAATTATTGTAACATTAGAACTGTAATATCATGTATTATAAAATCAGAATATTCAGGTATTGAATTTTGTCTCTAATCTATCTTAAGATTTTCCCGTCTCTGAGATCAGGGCTGGGCAAACTGCTACCTTTAGGCCAAATATGGTCTGCCACCTATTTTTGTAAATACAAGCTTAATTTTTATTTTTATTTATTTTTTATTATTTTATTTATTTTTTTGAGATGGAGTTTTGCTCTTGTTGCCCAGGCTGGAGTGCAATGGCCCAATCTTGGCTCACTGCAACCTCCACCTCCTAGATTTAAGTGATTCTCCTGCCTCAGCCTCCCAAGTAGCTGGGATTACAGGCATGTGCCACCACACCCCGCTAATTTTTTGTATTTAGTAGAGATGGGGTTTCACCATCTTGGTCAGGCTGGTCTTGAACTCCTGACCTCAGGTGATCCACCCACCTCGGCCTCCCAAAGTTCTGGCATTACAGGTGTAAGCCATCACGCCTGACCTAAAAGCTTAATTTTTACAATAAACATTGGCATGTCCATTTGTTTACATAGTATCTAAAGATACAAAGGCAGAGATCAATAGTTGCAACAGAGACTGTATGGCCAGCCAAACCTAAAATATTTACTTTCTGACTCTTTATAGAAATAATATAGTGACCCCTAATATAGATCACTATTGTTCTATCACTGGTTAACTTTTGCTTTGCTCTACTTCAAGGATCTTCAAGATAGATTTAAAATTCAGCCAGGCGATGCTCGTCTATTTATAAATGGGCTTCATGTTGATATGGATGTTTATGATCCTTTTAGGTAAGTATTAAATTATTGCTATAAATGAACTGTGGTTTATATAAAAGTAAACATTGTCTTGAATTTAGTATAAGTCAAAATATGAAGATCACTTTAAAGATAAATACATGTTTTTGATTGTACAAAACAGTTTTCTTCTACCAAAATGGGCAAGCCCAAAGTGTCTTAGAATATCAGAACTGGGAGAAACAGTCAAGATATTTGTTTGGATGAGGGTTAGACCTATAATTACTTTGTTATTCTAAACTGTCTTTTATTGAAAAGTAGATTGATGATTTAGCAGAGAAGTTATTTGGAACTGGACTGAACAACCAGAGACCAGACAGGAACTGAAGTCAATGTGGGGTATTTCCCCAGAAGAGAGAAATTGACAAGAGGAATTTAAAGTGCTTGTATTTGAATGCTGGATGCTATCTGGTTTCTTGTCAAAAAAAAAAAAAATTTTTCAAATTTTTTTTTGCTCAGAATTTTGAACAGGACAGAATTAGGAAGTCCTTGCTTTATCAATGGTCACTCACCCAAAATTAAAGTTGTGGGCCAAACAGAAGAGTTACTTTTATAGAGAAACAGAAAACTACATTGAAACTAATATTTGGAACATTAGATGAACTTAGGAAGCATACTTTAATTCAGAGATTCAGTTTTAATTCAATTGAATATACTTTTGTTGAAGTGAAATTATTTGAATTGTTTATTTAAATTCTTACCAGTTCGGAAATATGTTGGAAAATATATTGGAAAGACTGAGAAGGAGTTTTACCGAACATTTTTTACAGTTTTATCTCAAATGGGGTTTTTCTCTTTCGTTACTTGAATTCTTGGACCTAGTATTGTAAAAATAATAACCTAAGATAGATATATATAATACACATAGAAAGAGTAGAGAAGTTTTTAAATGCTAGCCTGTAAATTTCAGGGGAACAAAAATTATATATGTGCCCAGCAGCAGTGAAAACAGGTTTAAAGGAAGTAATGAAATGGTATGGAGATTTTAGAAAGTTTTCTAAGGTAGTGTATGAGGAAATTTTTATGGCAGGAATATTTTCACGTATAATTTAGGAAGGCTGTAGGTTATTAAAAAAATAAAATTCCCCAGCTCCTACACCTGGTCATTAGTGATTTGCAGGATGTGCACTACATTTTTATTCCTCATTGATTTGATCACTAGTTAATGCTACCATGATTCTCTTAAAAGAAGAAGAGACAAAATGTGAGAATATTTGTATCATCTGACATTTTTGAGGATAGCATAATCAAAAAAGTTCTCAGAAAAAGATCAGAGGATGTGGAATAAAATTAATGCAAAGAGGAAGATGAATGGAAGAAAATAAGGAAATGGAAGTAAAATGTCATATTACAGAGACATTATATAGAGAGAGGTTTTATGCAACCAATACTTTGGAATTGGCCATGTGGGGAAAGAACAGGAGTAAGGATTTATTTTGTGCTCCCTTCCTGTCTCCTGTCAGTCGTTGCTTTACTGGGTTGTGGAGAACCAATAACATGCCCCATACATGGCCCAGCCCTTCTTGCTCTGATCCTGAGAGTAGTGGGAGGAGCCAGAGCCTCCATGGGTTAGGATTAGATCAGCATTGGTTCTATAAAGGCCTACATCTCACCCCCAGGGAGGCTGAGACAGTTGGAACATGTGACTTGGACTGGGGAGAAAGGCAAGTAGGACTGATGAAGTACATAAGCAGGGTCTTATATATCTACATTAAAACATTCTGTTCTAGCCCATTAAAGAGTCCCGTTTATATTTTTGCCTCTGAATAGTCGCCTCAGCCACAGACTTGAAGAGTAGTTTAAACATTTAGATTCCCCAATTTGTTGTCAATGGGGTTATTGTTGGTTGTTTACAGTAATACTTTCTATTATGTTTAAGAACTATCAAATTATATGTAATAAAAAATTTAAATTTGTATTCAAACACATGTGAACTTCATGGTTTAATGGAGCTTCCTCTGTATTAGAATTTTATACTTTATGTCTTGTTCGATCTTACATTATTTTTTAGTAGGTTTGTCAAAAGAGTGACCTAATGCTTTTTTTCCTCATTTTTGGCTTTCTCAGGGCTGATCATATCCTCACTACTTTGATAAAGAATACAGTAGTCTTTGTTGTTTTATCTTTTATATAATAATAAGCTTTTACTACCACTAAAAAAATTACGTAAGTTTACTCTGGATAACTAATTAGAACTATTTGCCTTATTTCTTAATGAGTTTAATATATTTTTCCTGCTATTAATGAAGATACCAAAAAATCTCATTTCTAATGCTTTAAGAAGTCCATCAAACTTTAAAAGATTTGTTTTTAATTTGGAAAATCAAAATAAAACTATTTTTTCTCTGAATATATAGTATTTTGGATATGCTGAAATTAGAAGGAAAAATGATGAATGGCCTTCGCAATCTTGGGATCAATGGGGAACATATGAGCAAATTTTTAAAATTAAATTCACACATTTGGGAATATACTTATGTATTAGATATTCGACATTCTTCTATAATGGTAAGTGCTTATGCTATTCCTTGTTCTAAAACCTGTAGTATACTTAAGGCTTAACATAAAACAAAGTATCGACAGGCTTGATGATAAATGTCAGCATTTTGGAACAGTTCTCAGTGAAAAGAGAAAGTAAAACTATAGACCCATCTTCTCTCCCACTTGCAGCTTCGTTCTCCTTCTTCATAGTCTCTGTTTTGTCACAAGAATACCTACTCACTCTCATTCAGTGTCCTTTCCACCTTCAGAGATAACAACAGAATAACCACATGAACAATAACAACAAGACACCAAATACGTAGTTAAAATCTGAGATGTATAAAAGTGCTACCTTAACATGATGAAAGTCCTGCCTAAACAATTTGCAGTGGCCTCCAAAGGTTCTGGTGTGTGTATTACAGCCCAAGTGATTTTTTGAAAAGAATTTCATCTTATCATCCTTTCTTGCTTAAGCAGAGAAGTGGTCTTCAGTATGGCCTATGAGGCTGCAGACGGCTGCTCTCACCTTTCATTTCTTAGACTGTGAAATGTTCTTTTCACCACTATCCTTTATCTCATGCTTAGAAAGCACTTTTTCTTTTCTTTATCCAGTTAACTCCTATTCCTTTTTCAAACTTAGGTTGAAATAGCCCTTTCTGAGAGAAACTTTCCTTAACAATCCAGATGATTTTTTAAATCTACAAATTGTGTTAGAGAATCCCCAGAGACCACCCTCTAATCCAGTGATTTGCTAGAAGGACTTGCAAGACCCAGAAGTTGTTATATTCATGGTTATGGCTTAGTAGAGCAAAATGATGTGAAAAAATCAGCAGGGGTGAAGTCCAGAGTAAACCAGGTATAAGCTTCCAAGAGTTCCCTCATAGTGGAGTTGTAGGCTTAATGTGATATGTGACAATATGTGCAAGGTGCTCCCTACCAGGGAAGCAAACTTAACTTGAGCCTGAGTTCAAGATTGTGAGAGACGATCCATCATGTAGACATACAGTGGCTCTCCGTACCTGCCATCAGTGGCTGAAGCTCCAGACTGAGGAAAAGCAGATGTTTATTACAACTCAGGTTGTTTAAACTCTCTAGACAAACTGCTCGAACTGCTGCAGCATGGCTCAGGGTTCTAACTGTGCAGAACACTCTTTTATCAATCAGAACATTCCAAGAGCTTAATTATCAGGACCCAGTCAAGAGACAGTCATGTAAACAGACCCTTCTTGGGAATATCCAAGGTGTGAGCAACCCACACCTGTTGAGTTAACCCTTTCATACACACATGTATATGTGTATAATGTGATTCTTCATACATGTATACATGTATGGGTGTAGCAAATGTATTAGGCCATGCTTACATTGCAATAAAGAAATACCTGAGACTGGGTAATTCATAAAGAAAAGAAGTTTAATTGACTTACAGTTCTGCAGGGTTTATAGGAAGCATGGTGCCAATATCTGTTTGGCTTCTGGGGAGGCTTCAGGAAGCTTTAATTCACAGCAGGGGGCAGAGAGGGAGCAGATATCTCATATGGCAAGAACAGGAGTGAGAGAGTGTTGGAGGGTAGGTGCCATACATTTAAACAACCAGGTCTTGCTAGAACTCACATCACAAAGACAACACCAAGACATGAGGGATCTGCCCCCATGACCCAACACGTCCTACCAGGCCCTACCTCCGGCATTGGAGATTACAATTCAACGTGAGATTTGGGTGGGGACAATTATCCAAATTATATCAGCACATATACATACATTATATGTCAGAACTATTAATCCCTTTGTATACTTAGCACAGTTATAGTTTTACATTTATCCTGTGATGCTTTTATATCTGTTTTTTTATTAGAGTATATATAAAGTTCTTGAAGGTAGAAATTTGTTTCATTTTTTCTCTTACCATTATGTCCTTGGTTTTAGTAGGTATCGATAAATATAAATATTCCCTAAATGAATAAGTAACTATCTGAAACAACAAAAAACATCATTTTTAATGATGAAACTCTGGAAGCATTACGATTACAACATGATCAATATAATTATGATTTAATATTGTTATAAAAGGAGTAACTATTAGAAATGAGAAAATAAAAATGTTGTGTGACAAGATTGTATAACTGAAACTCCTCAAAGAAAGCTATAATAAAAGGCTTTTAATAAAATGGGTTTGAAGTGACATGATAAAGATCAAAAGCTTTTCTTTCAAAATATATTTGGAAGATAATGATTTATTCACAATAACATAAAAATGTAAATACCCTAATAATAACCACTATGAAATAATACCTCAGTACCTATTATAAACTAGAATTTAACTGAGGACGTGTAAATCAGCATATCCTTTTAAAAAGTTATGCCTGGCCAAGCACAGTGTCTCATGCCTATAATCCCAGCAGTTTTGGGAGGCCAAGGCGGGTGGATCACGAGGTCAGGAGATTGAGACCATCCTGGCCAGCATGGTGAAACCCCGTTTCTACTAAAAATACAAAAATTAGCCGGGTTTGGTGGCACGTGCCTGTAGTCCCAGCTACTTGGGAGGCTGAGGCAGAAAAATCGCTTGAACCTGAGAGGTGGAGGTTGCAGTGAGCCAAGATCGCTCTACTTCACTCCAGCCTGAGCAACAGAGTGAGACTCCATCTCAAAAAAAAAAAAAAATTATGCCTGTGGTGCCCTTATAATGATACATAGTTTATCTAGTAATTTCACTCCTGGAAACTATCATAAAAAAATAGTGGGAAATGGAAAAAAAGCTTTATGCCCGAAGATATGATTATCACTACATATTTTGAAAACAAACAAAATAGAAACTAGTTACCTAACAGAGAAGTGTTATAAATTTTACATTCACACAATCGAGTATTATTGACATGAAAATTATGTTTATAAATATGACTTAAGATAATGATTCTGCTAAGTAAAAAATATAGAATTATGTCACGTAAAAATATGGGCAGAAGATCAGAAGGAAATATATCAAAATTTAAGGCATTAATGGGTGATGTGGTTTAATGGGTAGTTTTAATTTTTTTCATCATGTTCTGTGAATTCCAAACTTTTAACCATGGGTATGTATTATTTACATGATGATAAGAAAATAGTTTTTTGTTTTTTTAATTGATACACAATATTTTACATATTTATGAGATTCATGTGATATTTTCTTATGTATGTGAAATGTGTAATGATCAAATCAGTGTATTTGGGGTATCCGTCACTAGCAGTATTTATCCTTTCTATGTGTTGGGAACATTTCAAGTCCTTTTTTCTAGCTACTTTGAATTATGTAATATATTGCTGCTAACTATAGTCACCCTACTTTGCTATCAAATAGTAGAATTTATACCTTCTATCTAACTGTATAGATAACTTTTTTTTTGTTTGTACCTATTGACTAACCTCTCCATCAACCCCTCCCACCAGCATGCCCTTCCCAGCCTCTGGTATCTATCATTCTACTCTAACTCCATGAGGTCAACATTTTTATTTCCCACTTAAGAGTGAGAACATGGTATATTGGTCTTTCTGTGTCTGGCTTATTTCACTTAACACAGTGACCTCCAGTTTCATCCATGTTGCTGCAAATGACATTCCATTCTTTTCTGTGGCCAAATAATACCCCATTGTGAATGTATACCACATATTCTTTATCCATTCATCTGTTGATAGACACTTATGTTGATTATATATGTTTGCTATTGTGAATAGTGCTATAATAAACATGCAAGTGCAGGTATCTCTTTGAGATGTTGATTTCTTGTCCTTTCAATAAATACCTCATAATGGGATTGCTGGATTGGAGAGTAGTTAAGTTTTTAGATTTTTGAGAAATCTCCATAGTGTTTTCTGTTGCGGTTATACTAGTTTACATTCCCAGCAACTGTCTATAAGAGTTTCCTTTTTCCACATCCTCACCAACATCTGCTATTCTTTTATCTTTTTAGTGATAGTCATTCTAACTGGGGTAAAATGATATTCCATGTCACTTTTATTTACATCTATCTAATAATTAGTGATGTTGAACATTATTTATATACTTGTTTGCCATTTGTATAATTTCTTATGAGAAATTCAGATCTTTTGCCCCTTTAAAAATCAGATTGTTTATTTTATTGTTGAGTTGTTCAACTTCCTTGTATATTCTTGATATTAGTCCCTGTAGGAATCGTTTGCAAATATTTTCTCCCATCGAACAGACTTGCTCTTCACTCTGTTGATTTTTTTTCCTTTGCTGTGCAGAAGATTTTTCCCATTTGTCTATTTTTACTTCTGTTGTCTATGTTTTTGAGGTCTTAGCCACAACATCTTTACCTACTAGACCAGTGTCCGAAAGTGTTTGCCTTATGTTTTCTTCTGGTAGTTTTATACTTTAGGGTATGTTTAAGTCTTTATCCATCTTGAGTTGATTTCTGTACATGGTAAGTGACGGTGGTCTAGCTTCATTATTGTGCATATGGATATCAGATTTTCCCAGAACCATGTATTCAAGAGGGTGTCCTTTCCCAAATGTATGTTCTTGGCACCTTTATCAAAAATCAGTTGGCTATAAATACATGAATTTATTTCTGGATTCTCTATTCTCTTCCATTGGTCTGTGTGTCTGTCTTTATATCAGTACCATGCTGTTTTGGTTACTGTAACTATATTTTCAGATCAGGTGGTGTGATGCATCCAGTTTTGGCTTTGGATATTCAGGTTCTTTTTTGGTTCTATATGAATTTTAGGATTTTTTTCTATCTCTGTGAAAAATGACAATATCTTAATAGAGATTGCATTGAATCTATAGATTGCCTTGGGCAGTATCATCATTTTAATATTTATCTGAACCATGAGCATGGGATGTTTTTCCATTTGTTTGTGTCTTTTTCAATTTCTTTCAATCAATGTTTTGTAGTTTTTCTTGTACAGATCTTTTACCTCCTTGGTTAAATTAATTCCTAAGTATTTTTTGCAGCTATTGTAAATGGGATTACCCTTTTGATTTCTTTTTGGCTATTTCATTATTGGTGGATAGAAACACTACTGGTTTTTGTGTGCTGATTTTATATCCTGCAACTGTATTGAATTTATCAGTTCTGAGAATTTTCTAGTGGAGTCCTTGGTTTTTCTAGATATACAATCATGTTGTGTGCAAAGAGGGACAGTTTAACTTCCTCTTTTCCAATTTGGATGTGTTTATTTGTTTCTCTTGCCCGATTGCTCTGGTTAGGACTTCCAGTACCACTCTGAATAGGAGTGGTGAAAGTGGGCATCCTTGTCTTGTTGCAGTTCTTAGAACATTTCAGCTTTTCCACAGTGCGTATGATGTTAGCTGTGTGTTTGTCATTTCTGGCATTTATATTATGCTAAGGTATATTCCTTTGGTGCCTAGTTTGTTTAGAATTTTTAATCATGAATGAATGTTGAATTTAATCAAATTCTTTTTCTGCATCTATTAAGAGGATATGTTGTTTTCCTTCTTTTGATGTGATGTATCACATTTATTGATTTGTGTATGTTGAACCATCCTCGCATCTCTGGGGTAAATCCCACTTGATCATGGTGTATTATCTTTTTGATATGCTTTTGGATTTGGCTTGCTAGTATTTTCTTGAGAATTTGTGCGTCTGTGTTCATCAGTGATATGGTTTGGCTGTGTCCCCATCCAAATTTCATCTTGAATTCCCACGTGTTGTGGGAAGGACCCAGTGGGAGGTAATTGAATCATGGGGGCAGGTCTTTCCATGCTGTTCTCATGATAGTGAATAAGTCTTGTGAGATCTGATGGTTCTATAAGGGAGAATTTCCCTGAGCAAGCTCTCTTTTTGCTTGCTGCCATCCATATAAGATGTGACTTGCTCCTCCATGCCTCCCACCATGATTGTGAGGCCTCCCCAGTCATGTGGAACTGTAAGTCCTTTGAACCCTTTTTCCTGTGTAAATTACCCAGTCTCGGGTATGTCTTTATCAGCAGCATGAAAACAGACTAATAGAATCAGGAATATTGGTTGTGGTTTTCCTTTATTGTTGTGTCCTCGTCTGGTTTTGGTATCAGGGTAATGCTGGTTTCATAGAATGTGAGTTAGGGAGAATTCTCTCCTCTTCATTTTTTTGGGAATAATTTGAGGAGAATTCGTGTTCTTTTTTGAAAGTTTGGTAGAATTAGGCAGTAAAGCTATCTAGTCTTGGACTCTTCTTTGTTAGGAGATTTTATTACTGATTGAATCTTATTACTCATTATTGGTTTGTTCAGGTTTTCTATTTCTTCTTAATTCAGTCTTGGTGTGTTGTATGTGTCCAGGAATTTATCCATTTCCTCCAAGGTTTCCAATTTGTTAGTGTATAGTTTTCTATAATAGTCTCTGATGATCTTTTTTGTTTATATGATATCAGTGTGCTTCTTCATTTCTGACTTTTTTGGAGGTCTTCTCTGTCATGGTTAGTCTATCAAGTGGTTTATCTTTTCATAAAACAAACTTTTCATTTTGTCGATCCTTTGTATTTTTTCTTTAGTATCAATTTCATTTAGTTCTGCTCTGATCTTATTTATCTTTTCTGCTAATTTGGGGTTTGTTCTTGCTTTTCTAGTTCCTTGAGATGTATCATTAAATTGTTTATTTGAATCTTTCTCCTTTTTGATATAAGAGCTTACTGCTACAAACTTCTTTAGCACTGCTTTTGCTGTGCTAAACCCACAGGTTTTAGTGTGTTGTGTTTACATTTTCATGTGTTTCAAGACATTTTTTATTTCCTCCTTCATTTCTTCCTTGACCCAGTAGTTATTCAGGAGCATGTTGTTTAATTTCAATGTGTTTGTATTGCTTCCAAAGTTTCTTTTGTTATTGATTTGTAGTTTTATTCCATTGTGGTCTGAGAAAATACTTGATATGATTTCAATTTCTAAAAATTTATTGAGACTTGTTTTTGTGTCCTAACATATGGTATATCCTGGCGAATATTCCATCTGCTGGTAAGAAGAATGTGTATTTTGTAGCTATTGGATGAAATATTGGGTAAATTTCTAAAGTCCATTTCACCAAATGTACATTTTAAATCCAGTGTTCTTTTCAATGTTCCATCTAGGTAATGCTGAGAGTAGGGTGTTGAAGGTTCCAGCTATTATTGTATTGGAGTCTCTCTCTCTCTTTAGCTGTAATAATGTTTGCTTTGTATGTGTAGGTACTCCAGTGTTGGGTGCATATATGTTTAGGAGTGTTTTACCTTGAAGAATTTATCCCTTTATCATTATATAATGACCATCTTTGTCCTTTTAACTGTTTTTGACCTAAAGTTTTATCTGATAAAAGTGTAGCTATTCCTGCTTGCTTTTGGTTTCCATTTGCATGGAATATCTTTTTCCATTCCTTTACTTTCAGTTTATGTATCTCTTTACAAGTGAGATGAGTTTCTTTTAGGCAGTGTATTGATGGGTCATGTTTTTTAATCCATTCAGCCAGTCTGTATCTTCTAAGTGTAAAGTTTAATTCATTTACATTCAAGGTTATTATTGATATGTGAGGACTTATTTCTGTCATTTTATTAGTTGATTTCTGTTTATTTTGTGTGTTCTCTCTCTCTGTCTCTCTCTTTTAACAATTGTGTCTTGTTGGTTTTCTGTATTGGTAACATTTGAATCTTTTCTCTGACTTCAGTGGTTTTTTCTACCAATGGTATTTATGTTTCATGATGGTAGATACCATTCTTTCACTTCTGGGTGTAGGACTCCCTTAAACATTTCTTGCAGGGCTGGTCTAGTGGTGAGGAATTCCCTCAGCTTGTGCTTGTCTGGGAAAGACTTTATTTCTCCTTCATTTATGCAGGATAACTTTGCTGGGTATAGTATCCTCAACTGGCAGGCATTTTCTTACAGGACTTTAAATATATCATGCCATTTTCTCCTGGCCTGTAAGGTTTCTGTGGAGAAATCTGCTGTTATATCTGATGGGTGTTCCCGCTAGATGCTTTTCACTTGCTGTTTATAGAAATCTCTCTTTCTTTTTAACTTTTGACAGTTTGACTGTAATTTGCCATGGGCAAAACCTTTTGGAATTGTATCTATTTGGGAATCTGTGTGCCTCCTGTGTCTGGATGTCTAAATCTCATTAGACTTGGGAAGTCTTTGTCTGTTATTTCATTAAATAGGTTTTCTAATACTTTTTTAAAATCTTCTGGGACAGCAAAATTCAAATATTTGGTCACTTTATGGTGTCTCATATGTCACGTAGGCCTTGCTTATTCTTTTTTGTGTGTATTTTTATTCGACTGGGATATTTCAAAAGTCTTGTCTTAAAATTCTGAGATTCTTGATTCTACTTGATCTAGTCCACTGTTGAAGCTTTTCAATACATTTTACATTTCATTCAATGAATTTTCTATTTGGTTCTGGCAAATTTCTCACTTATTTCCTGAATTGTTTTTCTGATATTTTTGGATTGTCTTAAAGTATTCTCTTATAGCTCACTGAGCTTAATTTCAATATTTTGAATTGTTTTTCTGGGATTTAATAAATGTCTTTTAGATTGGGATCTGTTGCTGGAGAATTATTGTGTTCCTTTGGAGGTTGCTTGTTTATGTTCCTGTGTCCTTATGTTGACATCTATGCATCTGGTGTTATACTTATTCCATTTTTTTAAATTTCCATTGTTAGGGGAAGACTTTTTCCTGACCATTTATCTATGGTGTTGGTTGCATAGGACACTTTTTGGCATTGATTCTCAATGTGTGCAGTAGGGTAATCTCTGTATGATTTCTTCATCTGTAAACAGTGTCAGTGGTGTCTCTGTTTCCTAGGTGGCTTATAGCACAGTTGCTAGTGGAGGCTTTGATGAAGTTGTGCTGAAATGTGGGCCACCAGTTGGGCCAGACTTAGGGCCCTATAGGTGGCAATGGTGGGTTGAGCCTTGGCCCCCAGGGTGGTGTACACTGGCATCAGTGTTAGCAGGTGCAGGGAGGTTGATTCTTGGGCCTCTAGAGGACTTGCTTGGGTGCTGGGAATGACAGTGGTAGGTAGGCTCTTGAGTACCTGGAGCAGTGGTTGTGGCATGGGCAATGGCAGTAGCAGTGGTGGGACAATTCTGTAGGACCTAAGGGTCCATGCCAGTGTTGGTAGTAGCTGTGATGCACTGGGTCAGCCATTGCCCAGGCCCTGAGGTGATGGTAGTGGCAGGTTGGGTAGGCATGACACTGGGAGGTGTGCTCAGATGCCAATGGTAATGGATTGAACTAGGCTATCCCCAGGTCCCTGGACAGCATGCTCAGGTACTGGGGGTGATAGAACCAGGCAAGATGGTTCTTAGGCCCCATGTTGGTACATTCAGGCTCTGGCTATGGTTGGTGGGCAGCAGGGGAGTGGGATGATCCACCAGCCAAAGGTGCAATGCTCAGGTAGAGGCAGCAGCAGCTGTGCTGCTGTTCTGCTACAGGGGAGGGTGAAGTCACTTTCAATAGGAGCAGTTGGAGGCAGGTGGCTGGGGCATGCTTTGCTCATCCTATGTCCCCCCACCCCAAAACACACACAGTTTGCAGCAAATGGAATTTGTCCTCAGGTGCATGGAAATGTGTGATTGTCCCTCTTCTGGGGAGGCAGTGTGACTGCCAGTGGCTTCTGCCTTGGCCCTAGCAGGGAATGTCAATGGGACCCCAGAGATATGGAGATGCAGGGGCTGTTAGGCCCCAGGGCAGGACACAGTCTGGGGGAGCTGGGCTCTCAAAATGATGCCGTACTGCAGTGGCTTAGGACTCGGGTTTGTGGGACTGGGCACGAGCTCCCTCTCTGGATCAGTGGCATTGTGCAATCTCCAGGTAGCTCCCTCAATTAGTCTCAGAGCCCATAAGGATCAAGGGTCTTTTCCATGGTTAGGATAGTAGGAGTCCATAGTGGAAATGTGGACTGCTCAGGGTCTCTCACTTACACTTTCTTGCATTAGGGAACCTGTCTAGGCTTCCAGCCAATCCCAGCCTAGCAGTCTGCCTTATTTCCCTCTCCTTTCTTGCTTTCGGTTTTTCCTGTCACTTCTCTGGTGAATTCCAGTGTTCTCCCTTAGACGACCTATTCGAAGTGTGATTATCTACTTACTATATTGGTTCCTCTCCATGGAAGAGGCAAGTAGCAGATACATCTATTCAGCCATCTTGAAGCCCCTTCTTTAAACAAAAAAAACAAAACAAAAAGCTTTTAAGGGGAAAAATCCTCTCTGAAATTTTTGCTAATTGTTTTATATAAAAATGTAAGGGATTCCCTCTGAAGTATCTCAGTTATTATAGTTAATTTTGTCTTACCTGAAAAAGCTTCCTGCTCATAAACCTATCTGCCTTCGGCCAGGTGCGGTGGCACATGCCTGTAATCCCAGCACTTTGGGAGGCTGAGGCGGGTGGATCACGAGATCAGGAGATCGAGACCATCCTGGCTAACACGGTGAAACCTCGTCTCTACTAAAAATACAAAAAATTAGCTCGGCGTGATGGCAGGCACCTGTAGTCCCAGCTACTCAGGAGGCTGAGGCAGAAGAATGGCATGAACCCGGGAGGTGGAGCTTGCAGTGAGCCGAGATTGCGCCACTGCACTCCAGCCTGGGCGACAGAGCGAGACTCTATCTTAAAAAAAAAAAAAAAAAATTTGTCTGCCTTCTCAGAGCCAAAGGACTATAGCAGCCCCAAAGAAACGCCACTTTCCCTGAACATCAGAAACTTCAGATTCAGGATAAATAACAAATTACTAATTAGTTATCATTTGTGTTTTCTAGAACACAAAGTGACTTGTTATAGATGTTTGTTACTGTTTTCTACCACTCTTTAGACCGTATTCTTTCATTGGCTAGATTTTACTTTTACTTTGTCTTTAATCTCAATAGCAGATGTCTTTTCTAAAAATGTTATGTCAGAAAAACGAATGACCTTGTAAGTAATCTTAATACTTGTATCTGATATTTAAGAATTTGTGCTTTTTAGGTTTTGTAGAAAAGAATGCTGAGAGAGAGTCACACAGAAAATTAGGGCAGTAATTGTCAAGGCTATTCTAGACATAGTAAACAGACCTATAAAGAAACCTTCCAATTCTCTTTGTAAAATAATATCCTAGCTTTCTTCTAAGGTTGGCAGTGAACGACAGTCACTGTGTGTGTGAAGGAGCAGTTGGACTTTTAAGCCCTTATGCTGCTCCCATTGTCCCCACACTCTGCAGAGCCCCATTTCCCTGAGTTGTCTCTCAGATTCTGGCAAGCTTTCAGGTATCAGTCTCAGATGGTGTACCTCCTTCTCTGCCACCCTGCTGCTTTCAGCAGACTATCTCTTCATAAGCACTGATAAGACTGTTAATTAGTCAAGACTACCACAGGCCCCAAACCCCAGGAATTCCAGTCCATAAGCAGTATAGCTGGTTTTGGAACCCACCCTCCATAAAGGTTGTGGTCCCAGGAGATTGTCACAAAGTAGTTTTTATTCAGGTAAGATATACATGGCATAAAATTTGCTCTTTTAACCATTCAGTGGCATTAAGTACATTCACAGTGTTGTACAACCATCACCACTATTTATTTTCAGAACTTTTTCATTATCCCAAACGAAGCTCTGTTCACATTAAACAATAAATCCCCATACCCTTCTTCCTGAAGACTCTGGTAAGCTCTATCTACTTACTTTCTATCTTTATTAATTTGCCTATTGATATTTCATATAAGTGGAATTATACAATATTAGTTCTTTTGTGTCTGGCTAATTTCATTTAGCATAATGTTTTCAGGGTTCAGCCATGTTGTAGCATGTATCAGAATTTTGTTCCTCTTTAAGACTGAATAATATTTCATTGAATGTATATACCACAGTTTGTTTATCCATTCATCTGTTGGACATTTACACTGCTGCTAACTTTTGGCTATTGTGAATAATGCTGTGCTATGAACTTTGATGTACAAGTACCTGTATGAATCTCTGCTTTCAGTTCTTGTGGGTATATACCTAGAAGTAGAATTGCTGAATCATATGGTATTTCTGTGTCTAACTTTTTTGACAAACTGCTAAACTTTTTCACAGCTGTTGCATCATTCGTCATTCCCACTGTCAGTTCACAAGTGTTCCCATTTCTCCACATCCTCACCACATCTTGTTATTTTCTGGTTTTGGTATGTTTTGCTTTGTGGTAATTGCCATCCTAATGAGTGTGAACTGGTATCTCATTGTGGTTCTCATTACATTTGCTTAATAACTAGTGATGTTGAGCATTGATTCATAATACCTGTTGGCCATTTGTATATCTTCTGTAGAGGAATATCTATTCAAGTCCTTTGCCCACTTTAAATTGGGTTCTTTGTTTTTTGTTGAGTTGTAGGAGTCCTTTATATATTCTGGATATTAATTCCTTATCAGATACATGATTTGCAAATATTTCTCCCCATTCTGTAGGTTGCCTTTTGACTTTGTTAGCAGTGTCCTTTGATGTACAACAAAATTTTAATTTTCATGAATTCCACCTTTTTTTGGTTATCTTTGCTTGGCACCTTTGTCAGATATCAATTGATCATAAATGCAGATTTATTTCTAGGCTGTCTAGTCTATTCCATTGATCTGTATGTCTGTCCTTATTCTAGTACCGCATTGTTTTGATTACTGTAGCTTTATAGTCAGTTTTGAAATCAAGAGGTATGTGTTCTCCAACTTTATACTTCTTTATTAAGATTGTTTTAGCTTGTCGTTAAATTTTATTTCCTGCTCTGTTTTGTGATTGCCTTTTACTAACAACAGTAGCTTAAATTTATTGAGCACTGAGTGCCAGATACTATGTTCAGCATTTAAAATGAATTATCTCATTTTATTTGCACAGCAACCCTATTAGAAAGGTATTGATAGCATCCCCATTATACAGATGAAGAAACTGAGACACTAAAAGGTTATTTGAACTCATGCTCGTAACTGTGACATCATATTACTTAGTTACATTTACTGCATCTGTTTAAACATTTCCTAAAGTTCAAAAGAAATGTCACTTTATAGTATTTATCTTAAAATGAAGAAGTGTGCACAAAAAATGAACAATAATATGCAGCAGCCCTGTTTGAGCACTTTGAAAACTGAAAGCTTAGGGAGGCTTGACCCTCTAACCAACCCCTCTACTGCCCCGTGTACCTGGTTGAGGGAAAGAGTGTGGGGCTAAACTCTGAGCACATTTCTCCTGGCCATGTCCCGTGTGTGCCCTGCCTGATAAGAGGAAGGGTTACATCCTTTTATAATTTGTCCTGCAGAGAGGGAACACCTTTATTCATTTTGTACACTCAGAAGTATTACTGTTTTGCAACTAACAGAAAAGAACCGTATGAGTAGCAACAGCCTACACCCAGGTACCACCTGATTTGCATAACGATCCTATCTAGATTCTTAAGCTTGCATTTCCCACTCTCACTAGGTTTCTGTTTTGTTTCATTTTTTACCTTTTTGGCCTATTGCAACTTTTCTGGAAACTAATCTACCTATTTACCAGGTACAAGTAACTTGTAAAAAATGATTTGCAGCTGTACCATAGCCTGGTGGACACAGACTTTAGGCCGCCTGAGATCTATTCCTGTAATTCATCCTGTTTCAAGATTCATAATTAAAAATAGGAACATAGTATTTTGACTTTTTAAAACATTTTGTTGAATCTACAAATACCAATCATGGTTATTATGATAGCAGTTTGTCCTACTTGAAGGATCAGTGCTACACTGAGTAAACAAACCAAAGTAGTTCACATTTCTTAAGTAATTCAGTGATTTGTTCTTTATGCCCTCTACTTTCTTGTAAGACATCAGGCATAGACAACTGTTACACATTACAAGTTGAGTGTCCCTTATCCAAAATGCTTGGGACCAGAAGGGTTTCAGATTTCAATTTTTTGGATTTTGGAATATTTGCATATATGTGTTGATGAAGTATCAAATTCTGTAAAATATTTGAAGAGATTCATTTGGAGCCAAATATGAGTGACCAGTGGCCTGTGACACAGCCCTTAGGAGATCCTGAGAACATTTGCCTGAGGTGGTCAAACTACAGCTTGGTTTTATACATTTTAGGGAGACATAAGACATCAATTGATACATGTAAGATGTACATTGGTTTGGTACATCTGGCAAAGCAGGAAAACTGGAAGCAGTTGCCTTCCAGGTTATAGGCAGATTCAAAGATTTTCTAGTTGGCAGTTGGCTGAGTTGTTATCTGGAATCAATAGAAAGGAATGTCTGTTTTAAGATAAGGGGTAGTGGAGACCAAGGTTTTATCATGCAGATGAAGCCTTCAGGTGGCAGCTTCAGAAAGAATAGATGGTAAATGTTTCTAATCAGACTTAAAGCATCTGTTCTATCAGTCTTAAGATCTGCTTTAATGTTAATGCTGGTCAGCTGTGTCTGAATTCCAAAAGGAAGGAGGGAATAATGAGGCCTATCTGACTCCCCCTTCCCATCATGGCCTGGGCTAGTTTTTCAGGTTAACTTTGGAATGCCCTTGCCAAAAGGAGTCCATTCAGATTGTTGTGGGGCATAGAATTTTATTTTTGGTTTACATACATAATGAGATATCTTGGAAAAGGGACCCAAGTCTAAACATGAAAGTTATGTATGTTTCATGTATACCTTATGCACATAGCCTGAAGGTAATTTTAGACAATATTTTTTAAAATTGTGTGTATGAAACTAAGTTTGTGTACTTGAGCCATCAGAAAACAAAGGTATCAGGTGTGGAATTTTCTACTTAGAGCATCATGTGAGCACTCAAAAAGTTGCAGATTTTGGAACGTTTTGGATTTTCAGATTAGGGATGCTCAACCTGTAGTATATTTGACTTATCTCTGAAACATTTCCTTTTGAGCATCATGCTTAGGGACTCTCACAAACACTAAAAGTTCTTTTTAACTATAGTAACTATTTTCTTTTAGATGCTAAAATAATCAGCACATGGCCTCTGGCAGCCTTCCCTTCAAACTGACCTCTTTATTCTTTAAACACTACCCCCTTCTGACAAGGTGTCTCATAGATCATCTTGATTCTTTTTTCTCCAAATGTGGAACTGCCTATTCACCAAGTTTTTTTCTGTAGAAAATAGTGCTAACGACCAAAATCTGGGCATTAGATGTGCACTGCATATTGTTTCATATAAAATATTCAGAGTAGAAAAGAGTGAAGACAGAGCAAGAAAAAATGTTCTTCTTTTAAAAGGGCATATATTTATGTTGGTAGTTCTAATTAACCTCTACCTTTATTTCATCTCTTTAAACTTTACAGTTTCCTCCTTTTCCATTATATGATCTTACTCAATAATGTGTTCAAATTACAATTTTGGTCCTCCCTTCTGCACTCCCGCCAAAGTTAAAAGGCTCTTCTTCTTTTGTAACTCTTGGCACTAGTGCCCTGGTATTGCATTCAAAGTATGCAGGTTCTGACTGTCCCCCTTGTCAGGATCATTTGTCCTTCAGCTCTCTGAAAAGAAAAAGACATTGCAAAATTTTTCTTACGGAATACTAAAGTATATAATGCACACATAGATTTCCATAAACTTAGACGTAGCATGAAGGGAACAAAGACAGATTCAAGGTTTTCTGGATTTAACCAAAACTCTCCTTTTGCTTTGCACTTTGATGGTAACAGTGTCATTTATCTTTTATCACAGCCAGCTTTGGTGTTGAAATTTCACATATAATGTGTTCATTCGCTGTTGTAGCAGTCAACTTTGTAAAAGCCGATTTAAAATGACAGAAAATATGCCCAAAGTAATGTTAAGAATCATAATCATAATAGATCTTTAAAATTTAAAAAACTTAAAGTATAATAATTTCTTTAGGTACATTTTGTCATAACATTGTCTCATTCAGTAAGAGTCACTCTATAAAAGACATCAAAACATTTGGATCATAGCATATTTTCATTATAGTTTTGATACAGTTGTCTTACATTCTTGATCAATCTCCAGAGGTTTTCTTTTCCACGAGTATGGAGAATTTAGTTAATTTAGCTGCAAAGAGTAGACTTGGTGACAATAATACAATTTTAGGGTGAATTAAAACATGTCAGTCTCCTAATCTCATAAGCTATCATTTTCATATTATCTTCATAGAAGGAAAAAAACCCACAAACTCACTTTTTCCTTGTGACTTGGTTAAATAGGTTTCAATAAGATCATGGATGTAAAATATCATTGGCCTTCCGTATCCAAGGGTTCCACATTCCTGGATTCAACTAACCATGGAATGAAAATACTAAAAAAAAAAAAATACAAATTTTAAAACAATATAACAACTATTTACATAGCATTTACATTGTATTAGACATTATATGTAGTCTCAGATGATTTAAGGTATATGGAAGGATGTGAGTAGGTTCTCTGCAAATATTATGCCATTTTATGTTAGAGACTTGCATATTCTTAGATTTTGGTATCCTCGGGGAGTCCTGGAACCTATCCCCCTACAGATACTAGGGGATGGGTATATCTTTTGCCAAAATCTTATCAGAATGACCACAGGTAATGCTTTCATCTTGGACCCTAGCAAAACCTGGGGCCATCATATCTTTTTTTTTTAATTTCTTTTTTCTTCTTTTTTTTCCTGTGGTTTTTCAGAGATAGCCCTCACCAAGTGCTAGAGCATTACTTCTTAAACTATCCATAGTAAGAGAACAGCATTTTTTCCCTAACCCATTGCCAATAAATATGTTGTCCTACTCCTATGACTAATATGTATCTTCTTTTTTTTTTTTTTTGAGACAGTCTCGCTCTATTGCCCAGGCTGGAGTGTAGTGGTGCAATCTCAGCTTACCACAACCTCTGCCTCCTGGGTTCAAGTGATTCTCCTGCCTCAGCCTCCTGAGTAGTTGGCACTACAGGTGTGTGTCACCATGCCTGGCTAATTTTTGTATTTTTGGTAGAGATGGAGTTTCACTATGTTGGCCAAGCTGGTCTCGAACTCCTGACCTCATGATCCACCCGCTTCAGGCTCCCAAAGTGCTGTAATATGTATTTTGTACTACATGTGGCACACCACGGGAGTTTGATGAACCCCAAGCTGGCCTATACCATGTTCAGTGAAATGAGACTGATACATGCTCAAATGTCATGGCCATGTCAAATTACTGCAAGTTGTTGAACACTTAATCTCAATTTCTGTACTTATAGGTTATTAACAGTCTTCAGACCACAAGTTTAGTTGCACTATAGTTGAGAGTCTTATTTTGTCTGTCTAGGCACACTTGCTTTTAGTCAGGAAAAGTGGCACTGCTTGAAGGCTCTGTATGATTCTGAGCTCCATTGGGAATGGGAGTTCTGATTGCCCTTTCCAAAGAGCTGCCAAATTCTCACCCTCAGCCGCCTTTGGGTCAAGATAAGTTCTATTTCCCCTTTGGTGCTAGACTCCTCTGCACCTATATCTTCCTTTCTCTTTTCTTCCTCAGACTGAGTAAGCTCATTTACTTACTTTCAAATTCATTAATTCTTTCTTCTATCTGCTCAAATATGCTGTTGAGCTCCTCTCATTAATTTTTTATTTCAATTATTATACTTTTGAATTCCAAAATTTTTATTTGGTTCTTTTTATAATTTTTATGTTTATTGATTTGTCTTTATGCCTTCCTTTATTTAGACATCGTTTCTTTTAGCTATTGGAACATATACCCTAAATTCCTCTGTTTTATTCATCCATCTGTGTTTATCTCTTAATTCTGTCACCTTTTCTCTAAAGCCACTGCCTCCGACTTAGTTCAGTCCACAATAAACTCATACCTGGATTATCTGAATTACTGTAGAAACCTAATTTCTTCAAGTACTATTTGCTTCAGTCTTTCTCTCCTTTCCTCTTGGATTTTTAGTTACCTATATGCTAGATCTTTTTCATATATTCCTAATCTCTCTCACACTTTGTTTGGTTTGTTTTTTCTTTTCTTTGTACTTTAGTTACTACAACAGTTGATCTGTTATCACATTTACTAATCCCTGTCTCTTCTGTGTACAGTCTGCAATTAAACCCACCCAATAAGTTCTTAGAGTTCTTAATTATAAACATTATATTTAAAAAATCTTAAGTATCTCTTTGATTCTTTCTAAATAGATTTTAGTTCTGTCAAAATTTTTCTTTTTATAAATTTTTGTGCTTTTTAAAAAATATATTGATGATGGTTATTTTAAAGTCTTTGTCTTAGTAATCTTTGGGGTTTTTTTATTGTCTTTTTTTTCCTGTTGGATTTCAATATTTGGTCCTTTTCTCTTTGCATGACTTTTTTTTTTTTTTATGAGAGCCAGAAATCGATGAAAAGCCGTAGAAGCAAAGAGCTAAGGTTTGTTGTTGTAGCCTGAGTGCCAGGTGCTCACTTGCTTCTCTTGAGGCCTGTTTTTAGGCTTTCTGAAGGCTCTACTATTTTTGTGTCTTACTTCTAGGATCTGGCCTTACTGGGTCTCAAATGAAAGTCTACAGTGTATATAGTACTTGAACTTTGGTCTCTGTGTTCTCAATACTGTTTTATAGCTGTGGTTTCAACCTCTCCGTTTCTCTTTCCTTCTGGCTTTTGTAGAGGTGTTTTCATATATATGTGCAGGATAGGAGTCAGCAAATGAGAGGAATTTGTATGGAGATTTTTCTGGTTTCCTGCAGTTTCCTTCTCTCCTATCCTCTCACCCTGCATCCTGCCCTCAAATTTTAGCACTTTGGCAGCCTGTAATTTGACTTCTGCTTTCCAACTCAGTATTCCTCCAGGACGCAATCTGGGGACCCAGGGATGAAGTTTAGGTGAATGTGGAGCTTGCTGCTTATGCCTCCTTCTTTCAAGGACCATAACGCCTCACTTCTTGATTGGTGGTTGCTTCCCCGACCACATGCCTCTAAACAGCAGTTTATATGTTTTCTCTAGCTTGTATAGTGGATTAGAACTTGATTTCTAAGATGTTGATTTTATAATTTAATTTTTATAAGCCATTTTATTTTCCTTATATCCAAGCCTTTAAATTGAGAGGGGAGGTGGAGAGGGCTTCATTTACTGCTGATAATTAAAATAGATATTCATCTCTCTTAAGTGGTTTTTGGAGAGTAATTTTCATACCATTTTATGTTGGGATATGAAAAACACAAGTGAAAGGAATTAATTGTTTTTGAGAGAAGGCTTAATGTAAAAGGCTACACAAGTATAAAATTGTTGCACATAATGTATTCTTTAATTTAGAGAATATTAAACTAGCTTCTATATTTAATCAGAAATATAGAAAATTCTATGTATATTTTTATTTGTCACTTGATGTAGTAAAAGTCTGGCTTTGAAAATGATTTCAGTGTTAATATATCTTTCACAAATGTCTGCGTTCTTTTCTAGTGGATTAATGACTTGGAAAATGATGATTTGTATATTACATGGCCTACAAGTTGCCAGAAACTTCTGAAGCCAATATTTCCTGGAAGTATACCTTCCATAAGGCGCAATTTTCATAATTTGGTGAGTTTTATATTTTGATTATACATATATATCTTATAAAGATATCAGCATTCTTTCTGGATTATCCTTCTGTCAATGAATAGGCATCTGAGTTGTAAGGAAATAAGTATTTGCCTGAAGCAGCAAGCTTAGGTGGCATGGCTGACTGGGTATCAACAACTAGCAATGTCACTGTATTAGTACGCTCTCATGCTGCTAATAAAGACATACCCGAGAACTGGGTAATTTATAAAGGAAAGAGGCGTAATTGACTCCCCAGCATGGTTGGGGAGGCCTCAGGAAACTTACAGTCATGGCAGAAGGGGAAGCAAATGTGCTTCTTCACATAGTGGCAGGAAGGAAAAGTATGAGCAAAAGGGGAAAGCCCCTTATAAAACCATCAGATGTCCTGAGAACTCACTATCACAAGAACAGCATAGAGGCAACTGCCTCCATGATTTAATTACCTCCTACTGGGTCCCTCCTATTGCACATGGGGATTATGAGAACTACAATTCAAGATGAGATTTGAGTGGGCACACAGCCAAACCATATTAGTCACATGTTCTGCCTCTTACTCTTTAGCCCTTATGTCATTTTATAATAACCATATTAATGTTACTTTTACATTTTTTCAAAAGAATTTATGACAGAACTTTTTCTTCTTTATTAAAAAGAACTAATGATTAAAGTGTAGTAATTTTAGGAAAAGATACATAAATACCACTTTATCATCTATGCATATAATTTTATTATCCCAATAATATCTAAACATTAATATTGGAACTTTGAAAGTTGGAGAAAATACCTATGGCTGTTTTTTCCACATAGGAAATGAATAAGACATTTTTTGCAGCAGTCTTGATAAAGCAGTTAAGTTAATGCTATTTTTTTTGGTCAAAATTCAACCTCTATTTCCTTTTGAAAAAATTTATCATAGAAAATCTAATGAACATTTAGAATAAGGTATTTCAATTCAGGTAAAAGAAAATATACTGGGCTTCCAAAAAGAAGATGAGTAGCCTGATGTTAAATTCCATGTATAATTATATTTGGATGTGCAGCTTTTAGAAATCCTTCATAAATTGTGAAATCCTTCGTGTGTGTGTGTGTGTGTGTGTGTGTATTCCTTACAATTGCTAGAATTTCTTTAAAAATTACACATTGAATTTCATACTTTCAGTCACAAAAATTAGTCTAAACTTGAATTTCATGAAGATTCTAAGGTGTTGAAATAGTGATTATATACTATCTTTCTTTTAGGTTCTGTTTATTGATCCGGCCCAAGAATATACCTTGGATTTTATAAAACTTGCTGATCTTTTCTATTCTCACGAAGTTCCTCTTAGGTAATTGTCATTTTATAGCATTAAACTGTCAACTAAAGGAAATTCAATGTTATTCATATTGTGTTACACAGAGTATTAATAGGGCATTCAAAGCGATAGTTAGCTCTAGTGCCTGACATAACACAGCTGCATGTTGTGAAGTATTATATACCTTTATGTTAGACTCTGTTTATCAAATCTGTCTTGTAATGTTGTTTACTTTATTACCTTACTGAGAGAATAATCTGATCACTCTGGAAACTTATAGAAAGGTCCAGCTTCCTATGCTTGTAATCCCAGCACTTTGGGAGGCCGAATCGGGCAGATCACGAGGTCAGGGGTTCAAGACCAGCCTGGCCAATATGATGAAACCCCGTCTCTACTAAAAATTCAAAAATCAGCCAGGCGTGGTGGTGCGCGCCTGTAGTCCCAGCTACCTGGGAGGCTGAGGCAGGAGAATCACTTGAACCCAGGAGGCAGAGGTTGCAGTGAGCCTAGATTGTGCCACTGCACTCCAGCCTGGGTGACAGAGCAAGACTCTGTCTCAAAAAAAAAAAAAAGTATATTTACCCTTTTGGTACAAAAGAACATGGCCATTTGATAATGTTAGCACCAGAGGGAGACAGTTTGATATTTTGCTGGAATCCAGTAGCTATGTGGATTTTGGTGAATAGGCATTACATTCAAACTTTTGAAGTGATAAAATTCTCCTTTTCTCTGTCTATTAATACATTCTCTCCATCTAGATATTGTAGTCTAATAATGTTTCTAAATAATGGTTGTGATTCAAGAGGTAATTATAACAGTCCTTATTCATCTTCTTTTTCCAGAATTGGTTTTGTGTTCATTCTTAATACAGATGATGAAGTTGATGGAGCAAATGATGCTGGAGTTGCTCTTTGGCGAGCTTTCAACTATATTGCAGAAGAATTTGATAAATCAGAAGCATTTATTTCTATATTACATGTGAGTTTATGCACTAAATATGATTTCTTTGGAATGTAAAATTTTTGCATTACTATATTATGATTTCTTTAGAATGTATAATTTTTGCATTACTATATTATGATTTCTTTAGAATGTATAATTTTTGCATTGTATTTATTATTGTAACATTTCAAAGTTTATAAACTATCATGGAGATTAACACAGATGATGAATTTGTTTTCTGTAACTCCCTGCTGAAGTACATATTATCCTAACATTATAAATTGGGCAACTGAGGTTCTACCAAAATATTTGAATTTACTAAGGTTTACTCAGCCAATAAAGGAATTTACATTGTATATGTGAGTTTAGAGGAAAACATATTAATAGAAAATGATTATTTAAGAAAAAATTCTTGAACTAGGCTTTGATTAAAGAGATCATTGTAGGCTGGGCACAGGGGCTCATGCCTATAATCCCAGCATTTTAGGAGCCAAGGCAGGAAGATCGCTTGAGACCAGCAGCTCGAGACCAGCGTAGGCAACACGGTGAGACCCTGTCTCTACCAAAAAAAAAAAAAAATCCAGGTGCAGTGGCACATGCCTGTAGTCATAGTTACTCAGGAGGCTGATGTGGGAGGATCATTTGGGCCCAGAAGGTTGAGGCTGCAATGAGCCAAGATCGAGCCACTGCACTCCAGCCCAGGCAATGGAGAGAGCCTATCTCATGGAAAAATAAAAAATCATTGCAGAGTTAAATATTCTGAATGACATAGCATATAGACACTTCCTAGAGAGTTTCAAAGAAGGGGGGAGTCATTTATTGACAGCAAACTGTGTGAAAGAGGTAAGATTGATACAGAGTCTGACAGAGATGTATAACAGATGTTAGAAATTGGTAAGAACCTGATTAAGGAAGAACAAGAGATAGTAAGATTATTTCATAATTGAGGTTTTGAAATTCTGTTATGGATCATTGTGGAAATATATATGTATTAAAGAGCTATATTGTTATTAAGAAAAGTCAAGTCATAGCTTATAAAATAACTTCTATCATTTTTATATTCATTGGACTTTAGCTTGTCAATCAGTATTATATCAAGGAATGACTCTTCTTCCAACAGAGAAAGGAATTTCCAAAGTAGTGCAGATTTCCTACCCTACTTCTGTAACTCCCAGGAAAATCATTAAATACCTTATTAATTCACTGAGCTAGAGTATAGAAACTACACTTCAGTGATTTGGGGGGTTTGCTCTATAATATAGTGCTATGGAATATGTGTCAATATTATGTCTCAGCTTATTTGTTTTACTAACTTACTGGTGTAAGAGTTTATAAGGGACATAGTCAATTTGAGTTAGATCTTTTATTAAGATTCAACCATTTTATTGTAAAGGATCATTATGATATTCGAAACTTAGAAACCTGAAGATATTCAGAAATTATCTTTATGTAAGTTATCTTAATTATCAATATTGAATCTCTGTTTTGTAAGTGTTTTTTATCAGACATTAATTTACACATGATGGCATTAATCTACAGTGTTCAGCACAATACTGTTAATATATAATCTCTTGGAAAAACAAATTATACTTGAAACCACAGGGTTTAATACAAAGCAGCATAAAAGTAAGTATTAAATTTGTGGCACAGCCTGTAAGTTGTGCTAAACAATTAGAAGGAGAGAGAGAAGGGGAAATAATTTGAACAACGTGTAGTTTTTAGGAAAATACTTGAATGATAAAATCTTTTAAAAGTGTTTGCCTGTTTTCAGTGAGCTAATTACCTTATCTCAATTAAGTAATTTGAAGCTATTTAGCACTATAAAGAGAGAACAGGAATATAAGACCAAAATAAAAATATATGCAAGTTATTGAAATGTGATAAATAGCAAATAATAAAGTTAATCCAACCATATCTGTGACCATATTAAGTATGAGTAAATTAAACTTTAGCATACTAGAAGAAAAGATATAAAAAGATAGAAAATTATACACAAGGTGACTATTTCACAAATGAAATCTAAGGTAGCCGGCCGGGCGCGGTGGCTCATGCCTGTAATCCCAGAACTTTGGGAGGCCGAGGCGGGTGGATCACGAGGTCAGGAGATCGAGACCATCCTGGCTAACACAGTGAAACCCTGTCTCTACTAAAAATACAAAAAATTAGCCGGGCGAGGTGGCGGGTGCCTGTAGTCCCAGCTACTCGGGAGGCTGAGGCAGGAGAATGGCGTGAACCCCGGGGAGTGGAGCCTGCAGTGAGCCGAGATCGCGCCATTGCACTCCAGCCTGGGCGACAGCGAGACTCTGTCTCAAAGAAAAAAAAAAAAAAAAAAATCTAAGGTAGCCATAAAATATTAGGGGAAATAAACTTTAAGAAAAAGTACTAAAGTTGTATGTAGCTTCAAAATATACAATACAAAATTTGATAGCAAGGGAGGTAAATGGACAGTTTCACTATAATAGTAGTAGGTTATTTCAACATTTATTAATAGGTGAAGCAGATTAAAAATCAGTAAAAATATATAAGATTTTAACTACACTTAAGATTAATTTTAAAGGCAAATATAAAATACAACAATCAGAGAATGAGATAATTTTGCATTCAAAACAGAAGAGGAAAATATGTCTTTTAGTTAGAAAAGAAGGGGTTAAAAGAACTGGTTAACCATTCAGAAATGAGTAACTGATTTTTAAGAAGTGGATGGAAAGCATTAAGAATATACATTAATGAACTAGGAAATAATACAATTATGGGATCAAGAATATAAAAGTTGATATTCTGAAAAAACAAATAAAATTGACAAACTATCATAGAGGTTAGGTTCCAGATGAGCACACCAGGTAGAAACTTCCAGCCTCTTAAGGCCTGGGCTGAGATGGGTACATCATTACTTTCAGTTTATTCCATTGTATTCTGTTTAGTCAGATTCAGATTCATATACCCACCTCTCAATGGAAGGAGTGAAGAATTTGGAGACCATGTTTTAAAACTAGCACAGCAAATTCTACCAAATATTCAAATGTTTGAAGAAATAATAATTTCAATCTTTAAAATATCTTTTAGAGAATAGAAAAAGAGGAAATATTACCTAAATCAGTGTATGAATCTAATATAATCTGATGTCAAAGCCTGACAAAAAGAGAAAAGGAAAAATTATAGGCTCTTCTTTGTTGAGAATATGTATGCCAAAATTCTAAATAAAATGTTAACAAAAGACATCCAGCAGGTATATAAAAAGTAAACTATCATGACAGGGTGAGATTATCTAATGAATAAAAGAAAGTATTTGCAAATTCAAAGAATCTCTAAATATAATTCACCATGTTAATATATTATTCAAGAAGATGCATAAGAAACATTTGAAAAAATTCAAAGCTTTTTTATGATTAAAAAACTCATAAAGAAACAAAAGGTTTAGCAAACTATTATGTAAGGGAATTTTGTTAATTGATGACAGTACATCTTAGCAGTAAACTGATAGAAAGCATTGTTTTTAAAAATGGAAAAAGATAAGGTACCCACTGTCAGCACTTCAAGTATAATCCTCAAGTTCCAGTCAGTGCAATAAGATAAGTAAAGGAAATACTCATTTAAAATATTTAAAAGAAATAAATTCTTACTTAAAATTCTAGAGTTGCCTACAGAGGAGACTCGAAAGAATCCATTGATTGTGAGATTTGACACAGGAGGTTAGTAAAGTAACTGGATATGAGATCAATATACTAATATCAGTTGTTTTTCTCTAACAACAAATATTTATTAATTTTTTTCATCAGTTTTATTAAGTGCCTACTACATACCACACCCTGTTTTAGGTGCTTGGATAAAGTAATAACATATATAGCCAACAATCCTTATCCTCATGAGAGTACGTTATATAATGACTCCTACATTTACAATGACAAGAGCAAATAAAAGATACTTAGGAAACCTGGGGGCTGGGGGGAAAGGTCAGTTTTGTGGAGAAAATTTGGAATTATAGCCATTAAAGTTTGCCTAAATGAATGAAAAGCTCTACCATGTTTATCAATAGAAACATTTCACTTCATAATTATATTGTTTTCTGCAAGTGATTTATAAATTCAATGCATTTCCAACCAAAGTGGAATTCTGGGGATTTTTGTGAAATGTTATGTTTATTTTAAAATTTATATGGAAGAATGAAGACTCAAAATGGGTGAGACTTTGAAGGATAAAGTGATGGGACTTGTCATACCAGGTAATAAGATGTATAAAGTTTGTGGTATTGGTTCAAGGGAAAGACATGTCTATCAAAAGAACATGGGGATCCCAAAACTTAAGAATACAGAAGTGACATTACAGTAAATGGAAGTGGACTTACAACAACTGTGGTTCAACAGTGGCTATACCAATGCAAATAAATAAGACCTCACACCTTGTGTAAAAATCATTTCAGTTAGCTTAAAAATGTAAGTGTGGAAAACAAAACTTTAAAACATTTAGAAGTTAGGACCCCAAGGTAAGGATTTCCTAGATAAAACTTAAAAAGCTCTAAGTCTGAAGGGCAATACTGATAATTTCAGCTAAATTACAAATGAAAACCAGTGCTCATTAAAATATGTCATTGAAAAATAGGGAAAAATGTTATAAGCAGAAGTGTTTACAATACATATGGCCAATAAAATATTTATATTCCATGAGATGTAAAGATTTCCTACAATTCAAAAAGAAAAATACCAATGACCCAAGAGGAGAAATGCATAAAATAATTTTTAAAATAGAGGATGCATTAATGGTAAATAAAAATATACTGAAATTATTGGTGGTAAATATTTATTACCATTAATGGTAACTAAACAAGATAATTATCTTACAAATTTGAAAAATGCAAATAAAGACTACTACCATAAGATTATTTTATACCCTGTAATTTGTCAGGAATTAAGAAAGCTGAAGGTATCATGTGTTAATGAGAATGTAGAGCAATGGAATGCCTTTATATTGCTACCCTGCCTGTAGGAATCTAAATTGGCAGAGCCACACTGAAAAACAATCTGATAATAATTCATATTTGAAGTTAAATTTCCACATTTCTTACAGACAACATACAGAGACACACACACACACACACACCCTCACCCTAAGAGAAGCTCTTGTACCTGCACCTTAGGAGGCTATTGTTAGCAGAATCATTCAGAATAGCAACAAACTGTAATAAAAATGAAGCAAATATACATACCAGTAGCAAAATAGGTAAGTAGAATTTGGCATATTAGAATGAAATATCATATGCAAGAGCATGGATGTATTAGAAACATAATGAAGTCACAGAAGACTAACACCATACCGTATACTTCTTAAAGCTCAGAAGCAAACAAAACTAAGTATGGGAATACTTATTCGCATAAAACTCTAGAATTCAAAAAGGAAAGGGAATGATAAATGCAAATTCAAAACAATGCTTGCATCTCTTGGAGCACAAGGAAATGGTATTGGGAGAGAAGTTGTACTTCGTGGTATTGGTGATGTTCCATTTCTTATGTTACGTGGTTTATTCATAAGAATTGTTTATTTTGTTATTTATGCCTCATAATGTGTATGTCATGTGTATTCCTCTTTGCTTACCAAGTTACAAAATAATTTTTAAAATTTAAAAATGTGTAAGAGGATTGAGTTGATATGTCTGAGTAACTTACGCAAGGTATTCTGACTACCTTATTTTATAGGAGTATCTAATATTTTCAAGTGACTAGTTAGTAAAATGACTAATCTGAATGACTTTTCATATATCTTTTGCTTTCTTCAGAGTCTAATTTTTGCAATCTCCATTTATGTTTTACAAAAGATTGAACTTTTCACTTGTTTTGAGTTATGATCACATTATATTCTACTTTGATATGAGGAGAAAAGTTGCCCCTAAATTGAAAAACTCATAAAATGAAACTCTTCAGTCTAATTACATACCTGTGCTGCCGCTTAAAGGAATAGGGTACAAAGTTTACCTCCATTTATGTTTTATAGAAGATTGAACTTTTCACTTATTTGAGTTATGATCACATTATGTTCTACTTTGATAGGAAGAGAAAACTTGCCCCTAAATTGAAAAACTCATAAAATGAAACTCTTCAGTCTAATTACATACCTGTACTGCTTCTTAAAGGGATAGGGTACAAAGTTTACAGTGATAAAGGGAGAGCAAAGAATATTAATTTCTTACTGTGAGGAATATAACATGGGGATCATTTTAGCCACAGTATGAAGATTATGTTTGGCAATAATGATTTAAGTAAATTGGGACCAAAAGCAATATTCTTAAGTGATATATCAAATGCTGCTCAATAGTGTTTGTACTTACTACTTGTTCCTTCTGATTGTAAGTTTCTTTCCCCAGAATGTCTTAATGCTAGCTCAGTGTTCATATTTATGTCTCAGCTTAGTCGTCTACTCAAGAGATGCCATCTCTCTTGGTGCAAAACCTAAAACAGCACCTGGGTCATAGAGGATCTCTAAGTACTAATTAAAGAAAGAAATGAGAAAAGATAAAAAATAACAGCTTACATTCTACAACTGTGTTTAGAACATTTGAGACTGGGGAAGAGTAGAGGTGCAGAGAAGGTTTAGTCAAAATACTTACTAGTAAGGCCTGGCATGGTGGCTCACGCCTGTAGTCTCAACTCTTTGGGAGGCTGAAGCAGGTAGATTGCTTGAGCCCAGGAATTCAATACCAGCCTGAGCAACATGGCAAGACCCCATCTTTACAAAAAATACAAAAAAATCTAGCCAGGTGTGGTGGCAAGTTCCTGTAGTTCCAGCTACCCAGGGGGCTAGGTGAGAGGATTGCTTGAACTGGGAGGTTAAAGCTGCAGTGAGCCATGATCGCACCACTGCACTCCAGCCTAGTCAATGGTGAGACCCTGTCTCCAAAAAAAAAAAAAAAAAAAAATTACAGAAAAGCAATAAAAAATGAAAGCATTTCTGAAATGTCATATTAGAATATATTACACATACATTAAAAAAGGTGATCATTATTTTATTAAGAATAATGGTGTCTGGTTTCATCAAAATAGAGTAAAACAAATTTGTTATGATATTTTTGAAAACTATAGAATATTTTAAAACCATCTTTATTAGAAGATGATATATGGTTAAAATTATTTGTATGTGGTATGTATGTATATGTAGTTAGTATGTTTTGAACTTACAAAATAAAAATCTATCTGCATGCGAAGGAAAAGAAAGAAAACTAATTGCTGTAAGAAGAAAATTAATTATAATATCTGAATTTTCACAGATGTACCAAAAAGTGAAGAAGGATCAAAATATACTCACTGTGGACAATGTGAAGAGTGTTCTCCAAAATACATTTCCTCATGCTAATATTTGGGATATTTTGGGAATTCATTCTAAATATGATGAAGAAAGAAAGGTAAGTTGGGACATTATGTTAAGTGAAGTAGGCCAGGCACAGAAAGACAAATACCACATGATCTCTACTCATGTAGAATCTTAAAAAAAAAGTCAGACTCACAGAAACAGAGTAAAATGGGGGTTACCAGAGGCTGGGGATGGCAGAATTGGGGAGATATTGGTCAAAGGATACAAAATTTCAGTTAGACTAGAGAAATAATTTCAAGAGATCTATTGTACATGGTGGTGACTGTAATTAATGACATATTTTATACTTGAAATTACTAAGTACATTTTAAAGATTCTCACCACAAAATATGAGAAGTATATGAGGTAATGCATATGATATTAGCTTTATTAGCTATTCCACAATGTATATGAATATCAAAATATGTTGTATATCATAAACATATATTTTTTTACTTGTCATTTTTTAAAAGGTAAACAATTAGAGGCTCAACACAGAAGATTCGGAAAGAGCCAAAAAAAAAAAAAAGCAACAACTCAAAGAAATTTTCAGAGAAAGAGAAATAGTACAAAGAAATTCCAAAAATTAATGTATATGAGCCTTCATTAGAAGGGACTCACCAAAATACGCAACACATTGAATGAGAGAGGAATGCTCTGGGGCATGGGGACAAGGAATACTTTTCTGAAGAAGTGATATTTAAGCAGAGTCCTGAAGCAGGAGGAAAAGTTAGACAAAAGAAAACAAGGAGGTTGTAAGAGATTAACATTCCAGTCAGAGAAAAATGTTCAGGTCTGAGATGTAAAGGAATTGAGAGAAGCTGATGTTGCTACTGTGTAGATTGAAAGCATACGTTGTTCCTTTGTTATGGGGTACAGTCGAGGAGGTAAGGCTGGAGAGGCAAGCAAGGGGTCTGAATATACAGGGTCTTGTGAACAATATTTAATGCACTCATATCAGTAGAAGCTCTTGGCAACAGTGAAAAACCTGAAAGGCATTAAGTAGTGAAGTGACAGTGACATGCATTTTTTTTTTAAAGAGCATTCTCCATTGTTGAGAATGGATTGTTGGTGGGGAGGAGTAGGTGTGGTGATATGTATTAGGAAATACAAGGTGAGAGATGTGAGATGGACTAGTAGGCTTTTGGAAGAAGTGGAGGCAGAGAAAATGGACATACTTGAATTATTTAGGAAGTACCATCCAGGTGCTGCTGGACTGGATAAGGTAGAGGGGAGATGAGAAATTGTCAAGGGTAACTCCCAGGGTTCAGCTGAACAACTAACTAACTGGTAGTGTCGATGCCATTGCCAAGAAGGAAAGGAGTGGAGGAGTTTATCCTTATTAAACTATAAGTTTCTTTAGGAGAGAGTTTGCATATCATTTACATGCATTCATAAACCTAATACATAGTAGGTGCCCACTAAATGTACAGATAGTATAGTACAGTGGTTAAGAGTTCAGACTCTTGGTCAGACAGATCTGGGTGCAAATTCCACTTCCAAAACATTGTAGCTGTGTAACATAAGAAGTGATTTAATCTCTCTGTATCTGTTTTATCATCTGTAAAATTGATGTAATAGTAGTACTTGGCTTCCTAGAGTATTTGTGAGAATGCTGGCTATAATAATGATAATACTTAGTATTGGATAGCAAATGAGTTATTTAGTCAATTTTTAACTCATAAGCTAAAATTCAAATGTTGAGGACCTTCATGATCTGGCCTCTGCCTACACCCGTCTCTAACTCCATATCTGACAGCTGTCCCCCATATTTCACACTGTGTAAACACTGCTGTATTAGTCCATTTTCACGCTGCTGATAAAGACATACCTGAGACTGGGCAATTTACAAAAGAAAGTGGTTTAATGGACTCACAGTTCCATGTGGCTGGGGAAAGCTCACAATCATGGCAGAAGGTGAAAGGCATGTCTCACATGATGGCAGACAAGAGAAGAGAACTTGTGCAGGGAAATTCCCCCTTATAAAACCAGCAGATCTCATGAGACATATTCACTGTCACGCGAATAGCACGGGGAAGATCTGCCCTCATGATTTCATTACCTCCCACTGGGTCCCCCCACAACATGTGGGAATTGTGGGAGCTACAATTTAAGATAAGAATTGGGTGGGGACACAGCCAAACCATATCAACTGTGAATTTACCATTGCATAAGTATACTGCACTCTCACTTCCCTTGCTATATTCTCTTCACTTGGAATGTCTTTCTCTACTTTATCTCCCTGGCAAATTTTTATTAAGCCTTTAAGATTTTTAGTATGACTCCCTAAAAGAAGACCTGTATGATCCCTTCCTCTCCATACTCCAGCTTGATTAGGTGCTTCTCCTGGGCCCCATAGAGTCTTCTACATGCCTGTGTTTTGTCTGTATGTATGTGAACCCCTTGAGAAAAGACTTTCAGCTCTATAATCACAGTATCTAGCCTAATGCAGGTGGCAGGATTCAATAAGTGTTTATTGAACATATAAATACAGGGATAAATAAGTCTCTGATGCCGATAAATGTTTGGATTTTTATTAAGTAAATGTCATACTCTATACCAAGAATCAGCAAGTCCACCCACTGCTTGTTTTTGTAAATAAAGTATTTTGGGGACACAGCCATACTTGTTTATTCATATGTCATCTATGACTGCTTTTGTGCTGTAACGAGAGTGGAGTCACTGTGTCAGAAACTGAGTGGCTCACAAAGCCTAAAATATTTACTCTCTGGCCCTTTACAGAAAAAGTTTTTTGACTCCTTGTAGGTAAATTACTTTCCTTTAAGCAATGTTTGGAAAGGACAGATAAAGTTAGCAAAATGGATGTTTTTTCCTACGGCATATAAAAATGTGGCAGTGTTCCATTTTCTTATGTTTATTTTTCAAACAATCATATTTTGTTTAACACTGATATTTTTTAACTGAGTAGGCTGGAACAAGCTTTTATAAGATGACTGGCCTGGGTCCTTTGCCTCAAGCTCTTTATAATGGTGAACCCTTTAAACATGAAGAGATGAATATTAAAGAACTAAAAATGGCTGTTCTTCAAAGAATGATGGATGCGTCTGTATATTTACAAAGAGAAGTTTTTTTGGTAGGTAAGCATTTATAAGAAAATACATGATGAATAATATATAAAAATGATATTTTTTATTAAAAACTTATTTTAATGACAAGTTAATTTGGTAAAAAATTTCCATTCTGATCATTTCATAGTGATTTTTAAAATGATACTTTTAGCAGCTTAAGCCACGCCACCCTCCCTGTGCAGAGACTGTGGTACAGTGGGACCCTTTACACTCCATGCCCAGGCAGATCTTCAGGAATCTGGAACACCCACTGTCCTAGATTAGGAGTTTAGGCTACCCCGCTCCCTCTGCAGAGAACTTGGAGCCAAGGAGGTTTCCCAGCTCCATGTCTAGGCACACCTCTAGACACCTGGTGGTTGCCCACTGTATTCTCCCTCAGTGTTGGTGCTTGTGCCTACCATTGGGGTACCTGTAGGCAGGCCTGCTCAGTCTGGCCCTGCCCATCTTGCCCACCATGTCTGAGCAGGGAGCCCAGAACACTGTGCACACCACAGATCAGCCCATTGCCTGAGACAACAGAGAGATTATCCCAGTAACAAGGATCAAGTATGTACCCTGCCATGTTGGCCTCAGCTGGCTTTTACTCATAAGGGCTATCTACTAGCTTGTAGGTCAAACCACACAGCCCAAAATAAAATCAGCTGATAGAAATGCATAGGACTATAGAAGCATCACTTAAGGAATTTCAAAATACAATTGAAAGCTTTATCAACAGACTGGACCAAGTAGGAGAAAGAATTTCAGAGCCTGAAAACCAGTCTTTTGAACTAACCCAGTCAGATAAAAATAACAAAAAAGAATTTAGGCCAGGCATGGTGGTTTATACCTGTAATCCCACCTCTTTGGGAGGTCAATTCAAGAGGATCACTTGAGCTGATGAGTTTGAGACCAGCCTGGGCAACACAGTGAGACCTCCTCTCTACAAAAAAACTTAAAACTTAGCCAGGTGTGGTGATGTGTGCCTGTAGCCCCAGCTGCTCGAAAGGCTGAGGCAGGAGGATCACTTGAGCCTAGGAGATGGAGGCTGCAGTGAGTCATGATCATGCCACTGCACTCTAGCCTGGATGACAGAGCAAGACCCTGTCTGAAAAGAAAATGAATTTTTAAAAATGAACGAAGTGTTCAAGAAATATGGGATTATGTTAAAAGAACCAAACCTACAAATTATTGGCATTCCTGAGAGAGAAGGAGAAAAAGTAAACAACCAGGAAAACATATTTGAGGGAATAATTCAAGAAAATTTCCCTAATCTTGCTAGTGAAGTAGACATTCAGTTACAAGAAATTCAGAGAACACTGTGAGATACTATACAAAGTCAGTATCACCAAGGCTTATAGTCACCAAACTGTCCAAGGTCAGTGCTAAAGTAAAAATCTTAAAGGCAACTAGAGAAAAAAGGCAGATCACATACAAAGGGAACCCCATCAGACTAACAACAGACTTCCCAGTGGTCTATTTTCAGCATTCTTAAAGAAAAGAAATTCCAACCAAGAATTTTGTATCCTGTCAAACTAAGGTTCATAAGTGAAGGAGAAATAAAATCTTTCCCAGACAGGCAAGCACTAAAGGAATTCATTAGCACTAAACTGGCCTTACAAGAGCTCTTTAAGGGAATGGAAGAATGGTACAAAAACACACTTAAGTACATAGCCCACAGACCCTATAAAGCATCCACATCATAGAAACTGAAAAGCAGCCAGCTAAGAACTTCACATAGGATAAAAACTTCATGTACCAATATTAACCTTGAATATAAATGGCCTAAGTGCCTCACTTAAAAGGCACAGAGTGGTAGTTGGATAAAAAACAAGACCCATCTGTCTACTGTCTTCAGGAAACAGCTCAAAGTAAAGGGTTGGAGAAAGATTTATCATGCAAACAAAACAAAACAAAAACAGGGATTGCTATTCTTAGATAAAACAAACTTGAAACCAACAATAGATAATTATAAAGTGTTCAACAAGAAGACTTAACTATCCCAAATATATATGCACCAACACTGGAGCACCCAGATTCGTAAAATAAATACTTCCACACCTATGAAAAATCTTAAGACAGCCAAACAATAATAGTGGGAGACTTCAACTCACCCACTATTATTGAACTAACCCAGTCAGACAAAAGTAAAAAAGAATTTAGGCCAGGCATGGTGGTTCATGCCTATAATCCCACCACTTTGGAAGGTCAATCCAAGAGGATCACTTGAGCTGAGGGGTTTGAGACCAGCCTGGGCAACATAGTGAAACCTCTCTACAAAAAACTTAAAACTTAGCCAGCCATCGTGGTGTGTGCCTGTAGTCCCAGTTACTCAAAAGGCTGAGGAAGGAAGAAGACAGCAGACAGATGAGTCTTGTTTTTTATCCAACTTGCCACTCTGTGCTTTTTAAGTGAGGCATGTAGGCCATTTATATTCAAGGTTAATATTGGTACATAAGGTTTTGAGCCTGTCATGAAGTTCTTAGCTGGCTCCTTGCCATTTCTATTGTGTGTTAGACACTGACAGTGTTAGACAGATTATCGAGGCAGAAAACTAACAAACTCTGGACTTAAATGGACACTGACCAGTTGGACCTAATAGACATCTACAGAACATTCCACTCATCAGCCACAGAATATTTATTCTTTTCAGCTGCACACAGAGCATACTCCAAGATCAAGCACATGCTTGGCCATAAAGTAAGTCTCAATAAATTTTTTAAAGTCAAAATCATACCAGTCATACTCATGGACCACAGTAGAATAAAAACAGAAATCAGAACTCAGAGCATCTCTCAAAACTACATAATTACATAGAAATTAAACAACTTGCTTTTGAAATCACTTTTGGGTAAACAGTGAAATTAAGGCAGCAATAATAAAAATTCAAATAAATGAAAACGAACAACATACCAAGATCTCTGGCATGCAGCAAAAGCAGTTTTAAGAGTTATAGTGCTAGCCATCTATCTCAAAAATTTAGAACTATCTCAAAATAATGACTTAACATCACACCAAGAGGAATTAGGAAAAACAAGAATGAACTAACCTCAAAGCTAGCAGAAGAAAAGAAGTAACTAAAATCAGAGCAGAACTGTACAAAATTGAGACCCAAAAATTTATACAATGAATCAATGAAACCAAAGTTAGCTCTTGGAAAGGACAAACAAGATTGATAGACCACTAGCTAGATTAACAGAAAAAGGAGAAACGATCTAAATAAGCACAATCAGAAGCAACAAAGGTGACATTACAACTGATCCCATAGAAATACAGAAGATCCTCAGAAGACCTCTATGCACACAAACTGGAAAATCTAGAGGAAATGGATAAATTCCTGGTCTCCCAAGAGTGAATCAGGAAGAAATTGACACCCTGAACAGACTGATATTGAGTTCCATAATTGAATCAGTAATAAAAAACCTACCAACCAGTAAAAGCCCTGGACCAGATGGATTCATAGCTGAATTCTGCCAGATGCACAAAGAAGAACCGTTACCAATCCTACTGAAACTATTCCAGAAAACCAAGGAGGAGTGATTAATGCCTCCCTAACTCATTCTGCAAAACCTGTTATCCTGATACCAAAACCTGGCAAACATGCAATGAAAAAACTACAAGCTAGTATCACTGATGAACATAGATGGAAAAATCCTCAACAAAATACTAGCAAACTGAATCCAGCAGCATACCAAAAAATTACTTCACCTTAATCAAATAGGCTTCACTCCTGGGAAAGGTTGGTTGAACATTAACAAATCAGTAAATGTCATTCACCACATACACAGAATTTAAAACAAAAAATGTGATCATTTTGACAGATGCTGAAAAAGTATTCAATAAAATCAAACATCCCTTCATGATAAAAACCCTCAACAAACTGCATTGAAGGAACATACCTCAAAATAATAAGAGCCATCTATGTCAAACCCACAGCCAACATCATACTGAACAGGCAAAAGCTGGAAACATTCCCCTTGAGAACTGGAACAGGAGAAGGATGCCCAGTCTCACTATTCCTATTCATCACAGTACTGGAAGTCTTAGAGCAATCAGGCAAGAGCAATAAATAAAAGGCATCCAAATAGTAAAAGAAGTCCAGTATCTCTCTTCACTGATGATATGATTCTACACCTAGAAAACCCTAAAGACTCCACCAGACAACTCCTGGAACTGATCAATTACTTCAGTTAAGTTTCAGAATTCAAAATTAATGCACAACAATCAGTAGCATTTCTATAGACCAATAACATTCAAGCTGAGAGCCAAATCAAGAATGCAGTCCCATTTACAATAGCCATACACACACACACACACACACACACATAAAATACCTAGGAATACAGCTAACTAAGGAGGTGAAAGATCTCTACAAGGATAATTACTAAACACTGCTGAAAGTAATCATATATTATACAAACAAATGGGTAAACATTCCATGCTCACAGATTGGAAGACTAAATATTGTTAACATGGCCATACTGCCCAACACAATCTACAGATTTAATGCTATTCATATCAAACTGCCAATGTCATTATTCACAGAATTGGAAAAAACTATTCTAAAATTCATATAGAACCGGAAAAGAGCCCAAATAGCCAAGGCAATTCCAAGAAAAAGGACAAATCTGAAGGCATCATATTGAGAGGTGACAACGTGCTGGTGGCCCTTGCTCACTCTCAGTGCCTCCTTGCCCTGGGCGTCTGCTCTGGCCATGCTCGAGGGGCCCTTCAGCCTGCCACTGCACTGTGGGGGCCCCTCTCTGGGCTGTCAGAGGCTGGAGCCGGCTCCCTCTGCTTGCTGGGAGGTGTGGAGGGAGGTGCGGGCGGGAACCAGGGCTACGCACCACGTTCACGGGCCAGCGTGAGTTCCAGGTGGGCGTGGGCTCGGTGGGCCCTGCACTGGGAGCAGCTGGGCGGCGCTGCCGACCCGGGCAGTGAGGGGCTTAGCACCCGGGCCAGCAGCTACAGAGGGTGCGCTGGGGCGGCACTGTGCTCGAATTCTCACGGCCTCATCTGCCTCCCCCTGGGGCAGGGCTTGGGACCTGCAGCCCGCCATGCCCGAGCTTCCACCCCACCCCCACCCCGGCGCCATGGACTCCTGCACAGCCGGAGCCTCCCCGACGAGCGCTGCCCCCTGCTCTGCGGTGCCCAGTCCCATCGACTGCCCAAGGGCTGAGGAGTGTGGGCGCCAAGGCACGGGACTGATGGGCAGTACCTGCCGCCCTGGTGTTGGATCCACTAGGTGAAGCCCCTGGGCTCCTGAGTCTAGTGGGGACTAGGAGAACCTTTATGTCTAGCTAAGGGATTGTGAATACACCAGTCAGCACTCTGTGTCTAGCTCAAGGTTTGTAAACACACCAATCGGCACCCTGTGTCTAGCTGGAGGTTTATAAATGCATCAATCAGTACTCTGTGTCTAGCTCATCTAGTGGGGACCTGGAGAACTTTGATGGCTAGCTCAGGGATTGTAAATGCACCAATCAGCACCCTGTCAAAGTGGACCAATCAGCTCTCTGTAAAACAGACCAGCTCTCTGTAAAATGGACCAATCAGCAAGATGTGGGTTGAGTCGGATAAGGGAATAAAAGCAGGCTGCCCGAGCCAGCCGTGGCAACCCGCTTGGGTCCTTTTCCGCGCTGTGGAAGCTTTGTTCTTTTGCTCTTTGCAATAAATCTTGCTGCTGCTCGTTCTTTGGGTCCGCGCTGCCCTTAAGAGCTGTAACACTCACCGTGAAGGTCTGCAGCTTCACTCCTGAAGCCAGCAAGACCACCAATCCACCAGAAGGAAAAAACTCGGAACACATCCAAACATCAGAAGGAACAAACTTTGGACACACCATCTTTAAGAACTGTAACACTCACTGCGAGGGTCCACAGCTTTATTCTTGAAGTCAGTGTGACCAAGAACCCACCAATTCCGGGCACAATATTACCCAACTTCACACAATACTACGAGGCTACAATAACCAGAGCAGCATGGTACTGGTACAAAAATAGACACATAGACTAGTGGAACAGAATAAAGAACCCAGAAGTAAAGCCACACACCTACAACCATTTTAGCTTTGAAAAGTTGACGAAAATTAGTGGGGAAAGGATCCTCGATTCAATAAATGGTCCTAGGATAGTTGGCTAGCCATATGCCAACAAACAAAACTGGACCCCTACTTCTCATCACATTCAAAACACAAGATGGATTAAACAGTTAAACGTATAAGACTTAACACTATAGGAATTCTAGAAGAAAACCTAGGAAACACCATTCTGGACATCAGTCTTGAGAAATAATTTATGGCTAAGATCTCAAAAGCAATTGCATCAAAAACAAAAATTGACGAGTGGGACTTAAGAGCACAGCAAAAGAAACTTGCAACAGAGTAAACAACCTACAGAATATACAGAAAAATTCACAAACTATACATCCGACAAAGTTCTAATATCCACAAGTAGCAAATAAATCAAGCAAAGAATAAATAACCCCATTAAAAAGTAGGCAAATGACATTAACAGGTACATCTCAAAAGAAGACACACAGGCGGCCAACAAGCATATAAAGAAATGTTCAACATTACTAATCCTTAGAGAAGTGCAAATCAAAACCAAAAGGTGACACCATTTAGAATGGCTGCTATTAAAAAATGAAACAACAGATGCTGGCCGGGCTGAGGAGGAAAGGGAACGCATATACACTGTTAGTGGGAATGTAAATTAGTTCAACCCCTTTGGAAAGCAGTTTGTAGATGTTTCAAAGAACTTAAAACAGAACTACCATTCAACCCAGCAGTCCCATTACTGGGTACATCTCCAAAGGAAAATAAATCTTTCTACCAAAAAGACACATGTATGTTCATTGCGGCACTATTCATAATAGCAAAGATGTAGAATCAGCCTAGGTGTCCATCAGTGGTGGATTGGTTAAAGAAAATGTGGTGCATATATAAACCATGGAATATTATGCAGCCATTAAAAATGAAATCATGCCCTTTGCAGCAACATGGACTCAGCTGGAGGCCAAGCAAACTAACACAGAAACGGGAAACCAAACACTGCATGTTCTCTAAGTGGGAGCTAAACATTTGGTACTGATAGACATAAAGATGGCAGCAAGAGACACTGTGGACTTCTAGAGGGCAGAGGGAAGGAAAAAGTGGGGGAAGGGTTGAAAAACTTATCTGGTACTATGTTAACTACCTGGGTAATGGGATCAGTCATAACCCCAACTTCAGCATTACATGATACACCCATGTTGTAACCAATCTGCATGTGTACCCTCGAATCTAAAAAGCTGAAATTCTTAAAAAATATATTTAATTAAATTTGTCTTAGGCATAATTGCATCTAAAATTGCTTAATTGGGAAAAGTTGTAATTTTTACAAGAAAATGTAATAATTCTAAATTGCTTATTCTTCATTTTTGATTAATCTTTATGTTATCTGCATAATTTTTGAAACATGGATATAAATTGCCTATATTATCTAAATAACATTTTTATTATTTTAGGGCACATTAAATGATCGCACGAATGCAATTGATTTTCTAATGGATAGGAATAATGTTGTACCCCGTATAAATTCTTTGATTTTGCATACTAACCAGCAGTACCTCAATTTAATATCTACATCAGGTAAAATAATCCTATACTGTTCTACAAATGCTTATTGAGTAGTGAATGCTTTATTTATATTTAACATTTAATTTGAAATTTTCCAGTAACTGCTGATGTTGAAGATTTCTCTACTTTCTTTTTCTTGGATTCACAAGATAAGAGTGCTGTAATTGCAAAGAACATGTATTATTTAACCCAAGACGGTAATAAGCTTATTTTATTTACCTGAATTCTTAAAGTGATAGAAACTTGTAATCTTCATAAGGCAGTTGTATAATAAATTTTAACATGTTGCTATTTTTGAGTAGAGGCCTAGATTTCAATTTTAGAGTTTGTAAATTTTTTAATATTTAACATGTGCTGAGAAAACAATGCCTTCTATTCTAACTTTATCTTGTTATTTTTGCCTTTTTTTAAATAAACTATTTTCACCTTTTTAAGAAAAGAATAAAATCTTTTCAGTACTGTGTAAACTATCTTATAATGTATAAAGAAAAGTACAATTACCAGATCAGAGAAGATAATAATTCTTCTGCATTCTGATTAAATAACATGCAGATATTTTGCTTAAGGTAGGGGTTACAACGAGAAGAGAGGAGACCAAGATAGTAACACACTTGGGAAAAAGGATTTAGCCAAACTGAGAAGTCTGCAGTGGGACCATAGATTTGTTAGGGTACAATTAACTATTCAGGTAGATGAATATAATTCAAATTTGGTTGGTTTTTGTTTTGCTTTGTTTTGTTTGGCCTGCTTTGCTCTAGAAATAAAAACAAGAGCCAATGAGTAAAAGATTAAAGAAGGCTGATTTTGGTCTCAGTAGAGAAGTGGTAATTTTCTAACAGTGAGAGTTCATTAAATAGAATGAACTACGTTGTAAGGGGCAAACTTTTATACAGGAGAGAGATTTAAAGCAAAGGCCACACAACCAGTTATTGTAAATGCTGTAGATTAAATCCGAGTTTCTACCAGATGGCTCCTGGATTACTGTCTAACAGATTCCATGATTTTATGTTCATAAAGGAGTCTGGCTACATATTGCTGTTTTCTATATCTACTAATAAGCTTGATTGTTAATGGTGTTACATATATGTGAGATATAAATTTTTTTTTTTTTAACAAATGTAGCTAGAAGGCAGATTTGCTTACCAACACTGGGAGCTTTATATAAGCTTATATAATGAATTACTCTTCTAACTGGAAGCTTTATATAAGCTTGTATAATGAATTACCCTTGTAGCATTTTTATATGTAATTTTATATGTATTTATTTATGTATATATATGTACATGCATATATACATTCACACATAAAATTTTAACAATCTGCTTATTTTCAGAAATATTATTTTAATATTTTTTAATGTGTTAACTGCAAATGTTTCCCTGCTTTTGTTTTATTTAAAAAAAAAAAGTTAATTTGAGTAAACTGTTTGAAACTTTCAGATGACAGTGTAATTTCTGCAGTCACTCTCTGGATTATTGCAGATTTTGATAAGCCTTCTGGGAGAAAACTTCTTTTTAATGCATTAAAGCACATGGTGAGTGCCTAGATATTCTTACTAACAATTTTAATTTATTTCAATTTAAGGAAAGCAATATGAAGAACATACATTAACTATTTTCCCCTCCATGTTAATGTTTCAGTTAAGTAGACTAAGGAAGGAATTCAGATTTAGTCTTCATGTAAAACAGGTAACTCTGCTCAGGAAAAGAAAAACCTACCTGTTTTCTATGACTCGTGACATATATTCTCTGGTAGTCCTTGTGATCAGACATACACATACCTCATATCGATTACGAATAGGGTATTAAACAAAGTAAATAACTCTAGACCCTACCACCACTTCAGTGACCCGAAATCCACTATTTACCAACAATAGCTAGTAATAGCAATTTTTCGTCACATAATTGAGCAGCACTGTCTTTCCCTGATTGTTTAAGAAAAACTAAGTAAATTTATCTCCCTGAAGAATATTTTAAGCCTTAAGTCAACATTAAATTTCCTGTTATTGATTATAAACCAGTATACTTCAAAAGGATGTATTTCTGTATATAAAAGTAGTCTTTCATAACTGTCTGTATTTCTAAGTTAATATATAAGTTTATCTAGATAAAAAATACTTAAGAAACATAAACCAAAATATTTTATGAAATTGTTTTTATATTAGCTAAGTATAAATTTATTGCTGTATAACAAATTACCACTTGGTGGTAAACAATGAACATTTATCTTAACAGTCTCTGAGGTTCAAGAGTTTAGGAGCAATTTACCTGAGTGGTTCTACCTTAGATTCTCTTATAAGGCTATAGTTAAGATTTTGGTTATAGTTGCAGTGATCCAAAGGCTTCACTGGAGCAGGAGGACAAGCTTCTAAGATGACTCACTTACATGCCACTGCGGGAGTCCTCAGTGTTTCACTGGCTTTTAGCAGAGTGCTTCATTCCATTGCCACATAGACCTGTTTTTGGTGTTAAGTGCCCTCACAACGTGGCAGCTTCCTTTTTCCAGAACAAGGGTAAAGAGATAAAGACTGAGCCACAATGTCATTTATAATCTAGCCTCAAAAGTTACACACAGTATTTTCTGTTTGTTAAGCAAATAACTTCTATTCAGTATGAAAGGTGCTTTACAGGGCATGAATCCCAGAGATGGGGATCATTGGGGCCATCTTGGAGACTAGCTACAATGTTAAGAATAAATAATACTTCTTAAATTAAACATTTTAATTTCATATTAGACCATGTCAGAATGCATTTGGGCTTTACTCAGTAGCCTGCAGACCAGAAAATTTCAAAAAAAAAAAAAAGCTGTTTGGGATCTATTACATCTATTGGGAGAAATTAACTTTTGCCTGCTGTTTCTTCTCAAGCAGTTCTGGGTGTGTATATTCTTTGAGAGGCTCACAGACTCCCTTTGCCCAGTTGTTACAATGTATCTGGCAGATAACTTTCTCTTGATTTAGTTGCTTCTTCTATAACTTTCAGAAGTGCTATCTTTTTAATAATTGTTTATTCCTTATAGGATGGGTGATTATTTTCATTGTCCCAAAGATTTTCAAAACCCAGGTATCATTAGAACCACAAACTAAAAACACTGTAATATATGAAGTGCAATAATCATGATGACAAGAAATAATTTTGGATCCCAAAATGCTATCTGTTGGAAATATAAAAAATGAAAAAAGATAATCATTGTCTAATCAAATCATCATTTCATTGTAGTTTTTCTTTCGCCCAAGTATTTTACATTTTTTCTGGTTATTTATCACATGTTCCTTATAGAAAATCAGAAGTACATAAAATCAAAGACTAACAAGGAAGAAAAAGTAATCACCCATAAAACCTATTTTAATGTTTAGGTGTATTTCCTTTCTGGGTTTTTTATATTTATTTTTACATGGTTGAAATTATCACTTACAATTTTATCAAAATTGTTTTCTTATAATGTTAAACAATGTTGTGTCAACAAGAATTCAAATGGATACATAATAAACTGTCTACATGGAAATATTTAGTAACATTGAAAATTCAGGTGATTTTGTTTTTGCTACTGTTGGTATTAATGCAGTCATAAATAATTTTGAATGTGTAGCTTATTATTACCTCTAACAGTTTATTAAAAATGACTTTGTCTCCACTAAAAATACAAAACTAGCCGGGCATGATGCCACATGCCTTTAATCCCAGCTACTGGGGAGGCTGAGGCAGGAGAATCTCTTGAACCCGGGAAGCGGAGGTTGCAGTGAGCCAAGATGGTGCCATTGCACTCCAGCCTGGTTGACAGAGTGAGACTCCATCTCAAAATAAAAGAATATGCTGAGCCAGGCATGGCGGCTCATGCCTGTAATCCCAGCTAATCACGTGGCTGAGATGGGAAGATTGCATGAGGCCAGGAGTTCAAGCCCAGTCTGGGCAACATAACAAGACTCTGTCTCTAAAAAAAATTTTTTTAAAACGATTAGACAGATGTGGTGATACATGCCTGTAGTCCCAGTTACTTGAGAGGCTGAGGTGGGAGGATCACTTGAGCCCAGGAGTTTGAGACTGCAGTGAGCTATGATCACACCATTGCACTCTAGCCTGGGTAATAGAGTGAGACCCCATTAATTAGTCAGTGAAGAAAAGAACGTACTGAATATAAGGGTTGTTAACATTTTTAGACTCCTGATAATTTTTAACAAATGACTTTTCAAATGGCTGTTAATTTTCATAGTTTTTGAGAGGATCTGTCACATCACAGTGTTGAAAGCCTTGATTTTTGTTAGACCTGATTCTTTCTGCCAATTTAAAAAACAAAGATAGTTTCTTTTTTTAAATTATTATTTGTTTTTGTTTTGGTTTTTTTTTTTTTTTTTCGAGACAGGGTCTCACTCTGTCATCAAGGCTGGAGTACAATGGTGTGATCTCAGCTCACCACAGCGCCCAACTCCTAGGCTCAAGCAATCCTCCTACCTTAGCCTCCCAGGCAGCTTGGGACTGCAGGTGCATGCCATCACACCCAGCAAATTTTTGTATTTTTTGTAGAGATGGGGGTTTTGCCATGTCATCCAGGCTGGTGTCACACTCCTGAGTTCAAGTGATCCACTCGTCTCAGCTTCCCAAAGTGCCGAGATTACAGGCATGAGCCCCTGTGCCTGGCCAAAGATGGCTTCTTATTTGTATTTATTTGATAAGTAGTTATAGGGAAAGTTTTTCTTTCAATATGACTTTATTTATTTTTAGCTTAGATTCTGGGGGTACATGTGGAGATTTGTTACATGGGCATATTGTGTGATGCTGAGGCTGGAGCTTCTAATGATTCTGTTGTCCAAGTATCAAACATAGTATCTGATAGGTAGTTTTTCAACTCTCGTGGCCCCCCTTTCTCCCTCCCCATCCCTTTTTGTAGTCCCCAGTGTCTACTCACATATTTGTGTCCCTGAGTATCCATTGTTTAGCTCCCACATAAGTGAGAACATGCAGCATTTGATTTTCTGGTTTTGTGTTAATTCACTTAGAATAATGGCCTCCAGCTGAGCCAGTGTTGCTGCTTATGATCTCATTCTATCAATCAATGTGTAGATTGATTTCAATTTGCACATATTGTGTAGTATTCCATGGTGTATATGAGTCACATTTTCTTTATTCAGTGCACCATTAGTGGGCACCTAGGTTGATTCCATGTTTTTGCCATTGTGAATAGTACTGTGATAAACATGAGCGCAGGTGTCTTTTTTGGTAGAATGATTTATTTTTCTTTGGATATATACCCAGCAATGGAATTGTTGGGTCAAATGGTAGTTCTGTTTTTAGTTCTTTGAGAAATCTCCAAACTGCTTTTTACAGTGGCTGAACTAATTTTCATTCCCACTGTGTTTAGGCATTCCCTTTTTCTCTGCAATCTTGCGAGCATCTGTTATTTTTTTGACTTTTTAATAATACCAATTCTGACTGGTATGAGATGGTATCTCATTATGGTTTTGATTTGCATCTCTCTGATGAGTAGTGATGTTGAGCATTTTTTCATGTTTGTTGGCTGCTTGTATGTCTTCTTCTTAGAAGTGCCCATGTCCTTTGCTTACTCTGTAATGGGATTGTTTTTGTCCTCTTGATTTGTTTATGGAAGATTTTTCTGTGTTTACTAGCCAGTTATGTTTCTTTTTTGAGTAAGTATTTTTCTGTAACTTCGTGTAGTGCTCTTGGGGAAAAAAAAATTCACAGTGTGAATCTCTACCCAGTATTCTGTCCTTCCAAGTGGGAGAGGCATGCTAACACTGCTTCCTATCCACTATCTGGAAAACAGCAACAACAACAACAAAAACACTGTCACCACCTTTTTTTTTTTCAACTTTTAAGTTTAAGAGTATATGTGTAGGATGTGCAGGTTTGTTACACAGATAAACGTATGCTATGGTGGTTTCCTACACAGATCATCCCATTTCCTAGATACTAAGCCCTGCATCTCTTAGCTATTCTTCCTGATGCTCTCCCTCCCCACACCCCCCACCCCCAACAGACCACAGTGTGTGTTGTTTATGCCATTTTGTCCATGTGTTCTCATCATTCAGCTCCCACTTAAAAGTGAGAATATGTGGTGTTTGGTTTTCTGTTCCTGTGTTAGTTTGCTGAGGATAATGGCTTCCAGTTCCTTCTGTGTCCCTGCAAAGGATGTGATTTCATTCCATTTTATGGCTGCATAGTATTCCATGGTGTATATTTACCACATTTTCTTTATCCAGTCTATCATTGATGGGCATTTAGGTTGATTCCGTGTCTTTACTGTTCTGAATAGTGCTGCAATGAACATACACGTTCCTGTATCCTTATAATATTTAATGGAATGATTTATATTCCTTTGGGTATATACCAAGTAATGGGATTGCTGGGTCAAATGGTAATTTTGTTTTCAGTTCTTTGAGAAATCTCCAAACTGCTTTTCACAGTGGCTGATCTAATTTTTATTCCCACTGTGTTTAAGCATTCTCTTTTCTCTGCAACCTCGCCAGCATCTGTTCTTTTTCGGCTGTTTAGTAACGGCCATTCTGACTGGCATGAGATGTTATCTCATTGTGGTTTTGATTTGCATTTCTCTAATGATCAGTGATGTGGAGCTTTTTTCCCCATATTTTTTGGCCACATGTATATCTTCTTTTGAGAAGAGTCTGTTTATGTATTTTGTCCACTTTGTCGTTTTTTTTTTCTTATAAATTTAAGTTCCTTGTAGACTCTCGATATTAGACCTTTGTCAGATGGATAGATTGGAGAAATTTTTTCCCATTTCATAGATTATGTGTTCTCTCTGATGATAGTTTCTTTTGCTGTGCAGAAACTCTTTAGTTTAATTATTAATATATCCCATTTACCAATTTTTGCTTTTATTGCAATTGCTTTTGACATTTTTGTCATGAAATCCTTGCCCATGTCTACATCCTGAATAGTATGGCCTAGATTTTCTTCTAGAGTTTTAATAGTTTTGGATTTTACATTTAAGTTTTTAATTTATCTTATGTTAATATTTGTATAAGGTGTAAGGAAGGGGTCCAGTTTCTGTTTTCTGCATATGGCTAGCCAGCACTTCCAGCACCATTTATTAAATAGGGAACCCTTTCCCCATTGCTTGCTTTTGTCAGGTTTGTCGAAGGTCAGATGGTTGTAGGTATGTGATCTTCTGAGTTCTCTGTTCTGTTCCATTGGTCTATGTATCTGTTCTTGTACCAGTACGATGCCATCTTGGTTACTGTAGCCTTGTATATTTTGAAGTTGGGTAGCGTGATACCTCCAGCTTTGTTCTTTTTTCTTAGGATTGGCTTGACTATTCAGGCTCTTTTTTGGTTCCATGTGAATTTTAAAATCACTTTTTCTAAATATGTGAAGAATGTCAATGTTAGTTTAATGGGAATAGCTTTGAATCTATAAATTACTTAGGGCAGTATGGCCATTTTCATGATGTTCATTCTTCCTATCCATGAGCATGGAATGTTTTTCCATTTGTTTGTGTCCTCTCTGATTTCCTTCGAGCAGTGGTTTGTAATTCTCCTTGAAGAGATTCTTTACTTCCCTTGTTAGCTATATTCTTAGGTATTTTATTGATTTTGTAGCAATTGTGAATGGGATGGCTCTCTGCCTACTTGTTGTTGGTGTATAGGAGTGCTAGAGATTTTTGCACATTTATTTTGTATCCTGAGACTTTGCTGAAGTTGCTTATCAGCTTAAGCTTTTGGGCTGAGATGATGGGGTTTTCTAGATATAAGATCATGTTATCTGCAAACAAAGATAATTTGACTTCCTCTCTTCCTATTTGAATACCCTTTATTTCTTTCTCTTGCCTGATTGCCCTGGCCAGAACTTTCAATACTGTGTTGAATAGGAGTGGTGAGAGAGGGCATCCTTGTCTTGTGCCAGTTTTCAAGGGGAAATGCTTCCAGCTTTTGCCCATTCAGTATGATATTGGCTGTGAGTTTGTCATATATGGCTTTTATTATTTTGAGGTATGTTCCTTTAATACCTGGTTTATTGGGATTTTAACATGAAGGGATGTCTCATTTTATCAAAGGCCTTTTCTTGATTGATTGAGATAATCATGTGGTTTTGTCTTTAGTTCTTTTTATGTGATTAATCACATTTATTGATTTGTGTCTGTTGAACCAACCTTGCATCCTGGGGATGAAGCCAACTTGATCCTGATGGATAAGCTTTTTTATGTTCTGCTGAATTTGGTTTGCTAGTAGTTTATTGAAGATTTTTGCATTGATGTTCATTATTGATACTGACATGAAGTTTTCCTTTTTTGTTGTATTTCTGCCAGGTTTTGGCATCAGGATGATGCTGGCCTCATAGAATGAGTAAGGGAGGAATCCCTCTTTAATTTCTTGGAATAGTTTCAGTAGAAATGATACCAGCTCTTCATTGTACCTCTGGTAGAATTCAGCTGTGAATCCATCTGGTCCTAGGCTTTTTTTGGTTGGTAGGCTATTTATTACTGCCTCAGTTTCAGAACTTGTTGTTGGTTCTGATGTCCTGTATCATTGCTGATTGTGTTTATTGGATTCTTCTCTCTTTTCCTCTTTATCAGTCTAGCTAGTGGTCTATTTTATTACTTTTTTCTAAAAACACGTCCTGGATTGGTTGATTTTTTTTGAAGAGTTTTTTGTGTGTCTAACTCCTTCAGTTCAGCTCTGATCGTGGTTTCTTGTCTTCTGCTAGCTTTGGGGCTTGTTTGCTCTTGGCTCTCAAGTTCTTTTAATTGAGATGTTAGGTTGTTAACTTGAGATCTTTCTAGCGTTTTGATGTGGGCATTTAGTGCTATAAATTTTTTTATTAACACTGCTTTAGTTGCATCCAGAGATTCTAGTACATTGTCTCTTTGTTCTCATTAGTTTCAAAGTACTTCTTGATTTCTGCCTTAATTTCATTATTTACTCAAGAGTCATTCAGGAGCAGGTTGTTCAATTTTCATGTAGTTGTGTGGTTTTGAGTGAATTTCTTAATCTTCAGTTCTAATTTGATTGTGTTGTAGTCTGAAAGACTGTTATGATTTCACTTCTTTTGCATTTGCTGAGGAACGTTTTACTTCCAATTATGTGATCGATTTTAGAGTAAGTGCCATGTGGCAATGAGAAGAATGTATATTCTGTTGGGTTTTGGTGGAGATTTCTGTAAATATCTGTCAAGTCCACTTGATCCAGAGCTGAGTTCAGGTCCTGAATATCTTTGTTAATTTTCTGTCTCGATGATCTGTCTAATACTGTTAGTGGGGTGTTAAGGTCTCTCACTATTATTGTGTAGGAGTCTAAGTCTCTTTGTAGGTCTCTTAAGAATTTGCTTTATGAATCTGGGTGCTTCTGTATTGGGTGCATATATATTTAGGATAGTTAGCTTTTCTTGAATTGAACCTTTTACAATTATGTAACGTTCTTATTTGACCTTTGTTTAAAGTCAGAAACTAGGATTGCAACCCCTGCTTTTTTTCTGTTATCCATTTGCTTGTAAATTTTCCTCCATCTCTTTATTTTGAGCCTATGTATGTCTTTCCATGTGAGATGGATCTCTTGAAGACAGCGTGTTGATGAGTCTCCACTCTTTATCCAGCTTGCCATTCTTTGTCTTTTAATTGGGGCATTTAACCCATTTGCATTTAAGGTTAGTATTCTTATGTGTGAATTTGATACTGTCATCATGATGCTAGCTGGTTATTTTGCAGACATGTTTATGTGGTTGATTCATAGTGTCACTGGTCTGTGTACTTCAGTGTGTATTTGTCATGGCTGCTAACAGTTTTTCCTTTCCATACTTAATGCTTCCTTCAGAAGCTCTTGCAAGGCAGGCCTGGTGGTGATGAATTCCCTCAGCATTTGCTTCTCCTTCACTTATGAAGCTTAGTTTGGCCAGATATGAAATCCTGGAAATTCTTTTCTTTGGGAATTCTTTAAGAATTCTTTTCTTTAAGAAATGAATTGGAAATTATTTTCTTTAAGAATGTTGAATATTGGCCCCAATCTCTTCTGGCTTGTAGGGTTTCAGCTGAGAGGTCTGCTGTTAGTCTGATGGGCTTCCCTTTGTGGATGACCTAGTCTTTCTGTCTGGCTGCCCCCTAACATTTCTTCTTTCATTTCAACCTTGGAGAATCTGACGATTATATCACTTGTGGTTGATCTTTCATGGAGTATCTTACTGGGGTTCTCCGCATTTCCTGAATTTGAATGTTGGCTTTTCCTGCTAGGTTGGGGAAGTTCTCCTGGATGATATCCTCAAGTATGTTTTTCAGCTTGGTTCTGTTCTCCCTGTTTCTTTCAGGTACCCCATCAGTCACAGCTCCTTTTACATAATCCTATAGTTCTCAGAGGTTTTGTTTGTTCCTTTTCTTTTTTCTTTAATGTGTCTACCTGCCTTGTTTCAGCAAGATAGTTTTCAAGTTCTGAAATTTTTCCTCTGCTTGGTCTGTTTGGTTATTGATACTTGTGGTTGCATTGTGAAGTTCTCATGTTGTGTTTTTCAGCTCCATCAGGTCATTTATATTCCTCTCTAAACTGATTGTTCTGGTTTACAGCTCCTGTAATGTTTTATCATAGTGCTTAGTTTCTTTGCATTGGGTTAGAACATGCTCCTTTAGCTTAGCAAAGTTCCTTATTACCCACCTTCTGAAGCCTACTTCCATCACTTCAGCCATCTCAACCTCGGCCCAGTTCTGTCTGCTTAGGGGAGAGGTGTTGCAGTCATTTGGAGGAGAAGAGACACTCTGGCCTTTTGAATTTTCAGCATTTTTGCTTTGATTTTTTCTCATCTTTGTGGGCTTATCTACCTTTGATTTTTGAGATTGCTGACCTTTGAATGGGGTTTTTCTGGGGTCCTTTTTGTTGACAATGATTTCGTTGCTTTCTGTTTGTTTTTAACAGTCAAGCCACTCTTCTGTAGGTCTGCTGCAGTTTGCTGAGGGTTCACTCCAGACCCTAGTTGCTTCTGTTTTTCCTGTACCCAGAGGTATCACCAGTGAAGCTGCGAAACAACAAAGATGGCAGCCAGGTCCTTCTGGAAGCTCTGTCCTAGGCGGGTACAGACCTATTGCCAGCCCAAACACACCTACAGCAGGTGGCTGGAGACCCTTGTTGTGAGATCTTATGCAGATAGGAAGAAAGGGATCAGGGACCTGCTTAAAGAGGCAGTCTGGCTGCTTGTTGGTAGAGCAGGTGTGCTGTGTTGGGGTGGATCATTTCTCACCCAGACTGTTTGGACTCTCCAGAGCCGGCTGAGTGGAACAGCTGAGTCAACCGAACTGCAGAGATGGTAGCCGCTCCTCCCACTGGGAACTCTGTCTCAGGAAGAGATCAAAGCTCTGTCTTTATAATCCTGGCTGGTGTGGCTGAAGCCTCTGCAGGGAGGTCCTCCCCAGTGAGGAGCAATGGATTGGGGTCCTGCTTAAAGAAGCAGTCTGGCCATGATTGGGTAGAGCAGCTATGCCCTGTTGGTGGGGGAGCCTTCCTTGTCTGGACTGTTTGGACTCTCCAAAGCCGGCAGACTGGAACAGCTGAGTCGACCAATCCGCAGAGATAGTGGCCACCCTCCCCTGGAAGCCCTGTCCCAGGGAGAGATCAGAGCTCTGTCCTTATAACCCTGGCTGGAGTGGCTAAAGCTTCCACAGGGATAAGTGTATTTTTTGCATCTAAATAAGTATGTCCTTTTCATATATGATCTATTTATTATTCATTTACTGTCTAAGTATTTGAGTGACTATGTTCTCCCTTCTGGGGATATATTAGTTTACAATATTAAGATCTTTTCTCTTGTGCAGGTTAAATTTTAGCAGGGGTAGCGTGCATAGGGAGACAGACAATAAGTGATAGACATATATGTAAATTGAGTTACATGTCAAGAAGCTGAGAAATGCTATGGAAAAAGAAAAAGAACTGGGTAAGAGAAAATCAGGAGCAGAGAGTCAGGTTGCAGACAGATTACAATTTTAAATAAGGTTGGCAGGATACGCCTCATTGAGAAGATGACATTTCAGCAATGACCTGAAGGAACTGAGGGAATTAACAATTCAAATACTGAGGGAAAATATATTCCCACCAGAGTGTCTAGCTGATGCAGAGGTTCTAATGCAAGAACATACTTTATGTAAGAAGACAGCAAAGTGTAGGGCTAGAACACAGCAAGGAGAAGAGATGAGATAACAGAAGAATGAGGTGCCAGATAATATCAGGCTTGTAAGTGTTAGGATTTTATCATTGACCCATAGAAGCATTTTGTAGATTAATATTTTGCATGTCACTTTACATTTTGACATCATTTAAATTAGTGTGTGATGTTCTTGACAGTTAAAAAATGTCTATATCAGAACTATCAGTCTTTTAAAATTTCTTCATAATTTTTATACTTAACAGTTTTGTGGGGTAGTTTTTGTTTTTTTGTTTTTGTTTTTTTGAAAGAGTCTCACTCAGTCGCCCAGGCTGGAGTGCAGTGGCACAGTCTCGGCTCACTGCATCCTCCACCTCCTAGGTTCAAGTGATTCTCCTGCCTCAGCCTCACATGTGGTTGGGATTACAGGCGTGCACCACCACGCCCAGCTAATTTTTTTTTTTTTTTTTTTTTTTTAGTAGAGATGGAATTTCACCATAATGGCCAGAGTGGTCTCGAACTCCTCACCTCAGGTGATCCACCTGCCTCAGCCTCCCAAAGTGCTGGGATTATAGGCAGGAGCCACTGTGCCCAGCCACTTAGAGTTTTAATTCTATTAATTATCCTTTCTATATATCAAACATACTGAAGTCAAAACAAAATAGTTACTTTTCACTTGTCCAAGGAAATTGACAAATCTTTAATTCTCTCCTTTTGTAGCTTGCTTTCTTCTGCCTTTGTAAATTTAAGTGGATGCCAGTAGTTTTAAGAAACTTTACAGTAGTCGTAAGGAATGTTTTAACACTTTGAATGTATCACCTAATTGCCTTCTTTTTTTTGTTATACTTTAAGTTCTAGGGTACATGTACACAACATGCAGGTTTGATACATAGGTATACATGTGCCATGATGGTTTGCTGTACCCATCAACTCATCATTTACATTAGGTATGTCTCCTAATGCTATCCCTCCCCCAGGCCCCCATCCCCCAACAGGCCCCGGTGGGTGATGTTCCCCGCCCTGTCTCCAAGTGATCTCATTGTTCAATTCTCACCTATGAGTGAGAACACGCAGTGTTTGATTTTCTGTCCTTATGATAGTTTCCTGAGAATGATGGTTTCCAGCTTCATCCATGTCCTGGCAAAGGACATGAACTCATCCTTTTTTATGGCTGCATAGTATTCCATGGTGTATATGTGCCACATTTTCTTAATCCAGTCTATCATTGATGGACATTTGGGTTGGTTCCAAGCCTTTGCTATTATGAATAGTGCCAGAATAAACATACATGTGCGTGTGTCTTTATAGTAGCATGATTTATAATCCTTTGGGTATATAAGCAGTAATGGGATTGCTGGGTCAAATGGTAATTCTAGTTCTAGATCCTTGAGGAATCACCACACTGTCTTCCACAAAGGTTGAACTAATTTACACTCACACCAACAGTGTAAAAGCGTTCCTATTTCTCCACATCCTCTCCAGCATCTGTTGTTTCCTGACTTTTTAATGATTGCCATTCTAACTGGTGTGAGATGGTATCTCATTGTGGTTTTGATTTGCATTTCTCTGATGACCAGTGATTATGAGCATTTTTTCATGTGTCTGTTGGTTGCGTAGATGTCTTCTTTTGAGAAGTGTCTATTCATATCCTTTGCTGACTTTTTGATGGGGTTGTTTGCTTTTTTCTTATAAGTTTGTTTGAGTTCTTTGTAGATTCTGGATATTAGCCCTTTGTCAGATGGGTAGATTGCAAAAATTTTCTCCCATTCTGTAAGTTGCCTGTTTACTCTGATGGTAGTTTTCTTTTGCCATGAGCTCTTTAGTTTAATTAGATCCCATTTGTCAATTTTGGCTTTTGTTGCCATTGCTTTTGGTGTTTTAGTCATGAAGTCCTTGACCATGCCTATGTCCTAAATGGTATTGCCTAGGTTTTCTTCTAGGGTTTTGTGGTTTTTAGGTCTAACATTTAGGTGTCTAATCCATCTTCAATTAATTTTTGTATAAGGTGTAGGGAAGGATACAATTTCAGCTTTCTGCATATGGCTAGCCAGTTTTCCCCACACCATTTATTAAATAGGGAATCCTTTCCCCATTTCTTCTTTTTGTCAGGTTTGTCAAAGATTAGATGGTTGTAGATGTGTGGTATTATTTCTGAGGGCTCTGTTCTGTTCCATTGGTCTATATCTATTTTGGTACCAGTACCATGCTGTTTTGGCTACTGTAGCCTTGTAGTATAGTTTGAAGTCAGGTAGCGTGATGCCTCCAGCTTTGTTCTTTTTGCTTAGGATTGTCTTGGCAATGCGGACTCTGTTTTGGTTCCATATGAACTTTAAAGTGGTTTTTTCCAATTCTGTGAAGAAAGTCATTGGTAGCTTGATAGGGATGGCATTGAATCTATAAATTACCTTGGGCAGTATGGCCATTTTCACGATATTGATTCTTCCTATCCATGAGCATGGAATATTCTTCCATTTGTTTGTGTCCTCTTTTATTTCTTTGAGCAGTGCTTTGTAGTTCTTGTTGAAGAGGTCCTTCACATCCCTTATAAGTTGGATTCCTAGGTATTTTATTCTCTTTGTAGCAATTGTGAATGGGAGTTCACTCATGATATGGCTCTCTCTTTGTTAATGGTGTATAGGAATGCTTGTGATTTTTGCACATTGGTTTTGTATCCAGAGACTTTGCTGAAGTTGCTTATCAGCTAAAGGAGATCTTGGGCTCAGACGATGGGGTTTTGTAAATATACAATAATGTCATCTGCAAACAGGGACAATTTGACTTCCTCTTTTCCTAATTGAATACCCTTTATTTCTTTCTCTTGCCTGATTGCCCTGGCCAGAACTTCCAACACTATGTTGAATAGGAGTGGTGAGAGAGGGCATCCCTGTCTTGTGCCCGTTTTCAAAGGGAATGCTTCTCGTTTTTGCCCATTCAGTATGATATTGGCTGTGGGTTTGTCATAAATAGCTCTTATTATTTTGAGATATGTTCCGTCAATACCTAGTTTATTGAGAGTTTTTAGCATGAAGCGCTGTTGAATTTTGTCAAAGGCCTTTTCTGCATCTATTGAGATAATCATGTGGTTTTTGTTGTTGATTCTGTTTATGTGATGGATTACGTTTATTGATTTGCATATCTTGAACCAGTCTTGCATCCCAGGGATGAAGCTCACTTGATCGTGGTGGATAAGCTTTTTGATGTGCTGCTGGATTCGGTTTGCCAGTATTTTATTGAGGATTTTTGCATTGATGTTCATCAAGGATATTGGTCTAAAATTCTCTTTTTTTGTTGTGTCTGCCAGGCTTTGGTGTTAGGATGATATTGGCCTCATAAATTAAGTTAGGAAAGATTCCCTCTTTTTCTATGGATTGAAATAGTTTCAGAAGGAATGGTACCAGTTTCTGTTTGTACCTCTTGTAGAATTCGGCTGTGAATCCATCTGGTCCTGGACTTTTTTTAGTTGGTAGGCTATTAATTATTGCCTCAATTTCAGAGCTTGTTATTTGTATATTCAGAGATTCAGCTTCTTCCTGGTTTAGTCTTGGGAGGGTGTATGTGTCCAGGAATTTATCCATTTCTTCTAGATTTTCTGGTTTATTTGCGTAGAGGTGTTTATAGTATTCTCTGATGGTAGTTTGTATTTCTGTGGGATCAGTGGTGATATCCCCTTTATCATTTTTTATTGTGTCTATTTTATTATTCTTTCTTTTCTTCTTCATTAGTCTTGCTAGCAGTGTATCAATTTTGTTGATCTTTTCAAAAAACCAGCTCCTGGATTCATTGATTTTTTGAAGGGTCTTTTTATGTCTCTGTCTCCTTCAGTTCTACTCTGATCTTAGTTATTTCTTGCGTTCTGCTAGCTTTTGAATGTGTTTGCTCTTACTTCTCTAGTTCTTTCAGTTGTGATGTTAGGGTGTTGATTTTAGATCTTTCCTGCTTTCTCTTGTGGACATTTAGTACTATAAATTTCCCTCTACACACTGCTTTAAATATGTCCCAAAGATTCTGGTACATTGTGTCTTTGTTCTCGTTGGTTTCAAAGAACATCTTTATTTCTGCCTTCATTCGTTATTTATCCAGTAGTCATTCAGGATCAAGTTGTTCAGTTTTCATGTAGTTAAGTGGTTTTGAGTGAGTTTCTTAATCCTGAGTTCTAATTTGATTGCACTGTGATCTGAGAGACAGTTTGTTGTGATTTGTGTTCTTTTACATTTGCTGAGGAATGCTTTACTTCCAATTATGTAGTCGATTTTAGAATAAGTGCAATGTGGTGCTCCGAAGAATGTATATTCTGTTGATTTGGGGTGGAGAGTTCTGTAGATGTCTGTTAGGTCTGCTTGGTGCAGAGCTGAGTTCAGGTCCTGGATATCCGTGTTAACATTTGTCTCGTTGATCTGTCTAATATTGACAGTGGGGTGTTAAAGTCTCCCATTATTATTGTGTGGGAGTCTAAGTCTCTTTGTAGGTCTCTAAGGACTTGCTTTATGAATCTGGGTGCTCCTGTATTGGGTGCATATATATTTGGGATAGTTAGCTCTTCTTGTGCAATTGATCCCTTTACCATTATGTAATGGCTTTTTTTGGTCTCTTTTGATCTTTGTTGGTTTAAAGTCTGTTTTATCAGAGACTAGGATTGCAACCCCTGCTCTCTTTTTCTTTCCATTTGCTTGGTAGATCTTCCTCCATTCCTTTATTTGAGCCTATGTGTGTCTCTGCACATGAGATGTGTCTCCTGAAGACAGCACACTGATGGATCTTGACTCTTTATCCAATTTCCAGTCTCTGTCTTTTAATTGGGGCATTTAGCCCATTTAAATTTAAGGTTGATATTGTTATGTGTGAATTTGATCCTGTAATTATGATGTTTGCTGGTTATTTTGCCTGTTAATTGATGCAGTTTCTTCATAGCACCAATGGTCTTTACAATTTGGCATGTTTTTGCAGTGACTGGTACTGGTTGTTCCTTTCCATGTTTAGTGCTTCCTTCAGGAAGTTGCTTGAGGAGCTCCTTCAGGAGCTCTTGTAAGGCAGGCCTGGTGGTGACAGAATCTCTCAGCATTTGCTTGTCTGTAAAGGATTTTATTTCTCCTTCACTTATGAAGCTTAGTTTGGTTGGATATGAAATTCTGGGTTGAAAATTCTTTTCTTTAAGAATGTTGAATATTGGCCCCCTCTCTCTTCTGGCTTGTAGGGTTTCTGCTGATAGGTCCACTGTCAGTCTGATGGGCTTCCCTTTGTCGGTAACTTGACCTTTCTCTCTGGTTGCCCTTAACACTTTTTCCTTCATTTCAACCTTGGTGAATCTGACAATTATGTGTCTTGAGGTTGTTCTTCTTGAGGAGTATTTTTGTGATGTTCTCTGTATTTCCTGAATTTGAACATTGGCCTGCCTCACTAGGTTGGGGAAGTTCTCCTGGATAATATCCGAATGGTGTTTTCCAGCTTAGTTCCATTCTCCCCATCACTTTCAGGTACACCAGTCAAATGTAGATTCGGTCTTTTCATATAGTTCTATATTTCTTGGAAGCTTTGTTTGTTTCTTTTTACTCTTTTTTCTCTAACCTTGTCTTCTCGCTTTTTATTTCATTAATTTGATCTTCAATCACTGATACCCTTTCTTCCACTTGATCGAATCTGCTATTGAAGCTTGTGCATGTGTCACAAAGTTCTCATGCCATGATTTTCAGCTCCATCACATCATTTAAGGTCTTCTCTGCACTGTTTATTCTAGTTAGCCATTTGTCTAATCTTTTTTCTAGGTTTTTAGCTTCCTTGAGATGGGTTCGAATATCCTTCTTTAGCTCAGAGAAGTTTGTTATTACCGACCTTCTGAAGCCTACTTCTGTCAACTCGTCAAAGTCATTCTCTGTCCAGCTTTGTTCCGTTGCTGGCGAGGAGCTGCGATCCTTTGGAGGAGAAGAGGCCCTCTGATTTTTAGAATTTTCAGCTTTTCTGCTGTAGCTTCTCCCCATCTTTGTGATGTTATCTACCTTTGGTCTTTGATGTTGGTGACCTACAGATGTGGTTTTGGTGTAGATGACCTTTTTGTTGATGTTGATGCTATTCCTTTCTGTTTGTTAGTTGTCCTTCTGACAGGTCTCTCAGCTACAGGTCTGTTGGAGTTTGCTGGAGTTACGCTGCAGACCCTTTTTGCCTGGGTATCACCATTGGAGGCTGCAGAACAGCAAATATTGCTGCCTGATCCTTCCTCTGGAAGCTTCGTCCCAGAGGGGCAGCTGCCTATATGAGGTGTCTGTTGGCCCCTGTTGGGAGGTGTCTCCTAGTTAGGCTACACAGGGGTCAGGGACCCACTTGAGGAGGCAGTCTGTCCATTCTCAGAGCTCAAACACCACGCTTGGAGAACCACTGCTCTCTTCAGAGCTGTCAGACAGGGACGTTTAAGTCTGCAGAAGTTGTCTGCTGCCTTTTGTTCCGCTAAGCCCTGCCCACGCGGGTGGAGTTTAGAGGCAGTAGGCCTTGCTGAGTTGTGGTGGGCTGCGCCTAGTTCGAGCTTCCCAGCCACTTTATTTACCTACTCAAGCCTCAGCAATGGTGGACGCCCCTCCCCCAGCCAGGCTGCCGCCTTGCAGTTCAATCTCAGACTGCTGCACTAGCAGTGAGCAAGGCTCCGTGGGTGTGGGACCTGCCGAGTTAGGCACGGGAGAGAATCACCTTGTCTGCCGGTTGCTGAGCCCTTGGGAAAATCACGGTATTTGGGCAGAAGTGTCCCGTTTTTCCAGGTAGTCTGTCATGCCTTCCCTTGGCTAGGAAAGGGAAATTCCCCGATCCCTTGTGCTTTCCATGTGAGGCAACACCCTGCCTGGGCTGCACTCACTTTCCAACCAGTCCCAATGAGATGAACCAGGTACCTGAGTTGGAAATGCAGGAATCACCCATCTTCTGCGTCAGTCACACTGGGAGCTGCAGACTGGAGCTGTTCCTATTCGGCCATCTTGGAACACCCCCATCTCATTGCCTTCTGGCTTCTATTGTTTCTGATAAGAAGTTAGCCTTTAATGTTATTGAGATTCTTTTGTATACAGCGAAAAAAGCATTTCTCTTGTTCTTTTCGAGATTTAGCTTTTGCTTTTAACATTTTGACTGGTGCGTCTGGCTGTGGATATCTTTACATTTATCCTTATTGGAGTACATTGAGCTTCTTAGATTTGTAAATTATGTTATTAATCAAAATTGGGAAACTTTCAGTAGTTTTTTAAAGTATCTTCTATGTTTCTTTTTTCTTCCCTTCCTAGGTCTTCTATTATGCATATGTTGGCATGCTTAATGGTGTCCCACGTTTCTCTGAGAACCTGTTCATTTTTTTCAGTCTTTTTACATTCTGTTCTTCAGATTGTATAATCTTTATTGATTTATCTTCCAGTTGCCATTCCAAGTTGTTTACACAGAAAATACATACATATCCACATATAAATTATTGGAATTAATTATATAGTTTAAGGTTGTGTAATACCAGGTCAATGTCCAATAATTAATTGTATTTCTAAGAGTTGCAACAAATGAGAAATGCAGTTTAAATAAAGATACCACTTACAATAGTATGAAAAATATCAAACACTGGAAGTTTTTGTGGAAATTGTCAAGCAGATTCAAAAACTCATCCAGAAATTCAAAGCACCAAGAGTAGCTAAAATAATCTTAAAGCATAAAAAGTGATAATTGCTTTACTGGATATCAAGATCTTTGGTAAAACTACATAATTGAAAACAGTTTGGTATTAGCACAAGGATAGAAAAATAGAGCAATGAAAGAAGGATAGAGAACCCAGAAATAGAGCCATGCATGTATTAACACTTGATTTATAACAAAGTTGACTTTATGGAACAGTAAGGGTAATCTTTGACACTTTCCCCTTTTCATGTCATACACAAAAATTGATACCAGATGGATTATAGAGCTAAACATAAAAGGCAAAACAATAAATCTTCTTAAAGATAATATAGATTTTCTTTTTGACTTTAGAGTAGAGAAAGATTTCTAAAATGAGACCCAAAACCCAGTAGCCATCAAGTATAATACCAATAAATGGAACTACTTTAAAATTAAGGACTGCTTCCCATCATAACACATCATCAGTACACTACAGAACAAGCCATAGGATGGGAGAAGCATATCTCTACACATATAACCAAAAAAAGCCCTTAAGTCTTAGAAATCAAACTCTTCCAAGTCAGGGGCCAAAAAAGATAATCCAAAAAATACTGGAAGCAGATTGAACAGGCAAGTCATAAAAGAAGGCAAAGAACATATCAAAGGTTGTTTCGTATCATTAATGATAAGAGAAAAGAAAATTAAAACCCTGATGAGATATCTTTACATATGTACGAGAATGATTTAAATTAAAATCTGACAATACAAAGTGTTTCTTAGGCTGTGAGGTAATGGAACTGTTTGTTGTATGTTGCTGGTATGTATATTATTTTGAAAAACTATTTAGCATCTTCTGAAATGGAAGATATGTATATCCTGTTTTTAGAGCTCTAAACTGGAAAAAACTCAGATGTCCAGCAACAGTAGAATAGATAAAAGACTATATATTCATATGATGGAATTCTGTACAGTACTAAAAATTGACTACAGCTACAGAAAACAGTATTGATAAATCTCACATTATTGAGTGGGGAAAGAACACAAAATAATACTCCATGACTCCATTTATGTGAAATTTAAAATTGATTAAATGTTTAGCAGTGCAAGTTTAGGGGATAAACTATAAAGAATAGCAAAGTTGTTATTACCATAAATGACAAGAGAGTGGTTGTCTTTAGAAAAGTGGGAGGGTGTGGTAATTGACAGAGATCTGAGGAGTATTTTTGGAGTTGCAGGCAGTGCCATTGACCAGGATAGTAGGTTTATGGGTTAATTCACTGAGCTCTACATTTTGTTTTGTGTATTTTTTATTTGTGTTATTTCACATACTCACAAAAAGCTTAAATATAATGTTACATTACAAACAAATCATTATGCAAAGATGTGAAGGAATTAGAGTTAGTAAAATGATTGCTTGTCAGGCTTTTTCAGTGGTATATCACATTTAGTACAGTAAACATGGGAGGGCTTTGATAGTGAAAGGTAGTGCATGATACAGTGAACAAACTGGATGGGAAAGAAAATATATTCACCTGTAAAATGATATGTATGATACTGGTCTTTTTAATCTATAAATGTGTTTGCAGAAAACAAGTGTTCATAGTCGGTTGGGGATTATTTATAATCCTACATCAAAAATAAATGAAGAGAACACAGCTATTTCTAGAGGAATTTTGGCAGCTTTTCTTACACAGAAGAACATGTTTTTGAGAAGCTTTCTTGAGCAACTGGCAAAGGAAGAAACTGCTACAGCTATTTACTCTGGAGATAAAATTAAAACATTCCTTATTGAGGTCAGTAGCTATTTGAAATATTAAATATGTACGTATTGCATATTTTAAAAGTGTAAGTGTATTTGGAGATATTGTTACTGAAAAACATTGATAGGTTTAAACAAATGGAGATAATAAACATTCCTTTTCAAATGGGAAAAGATAAACATTAAATGATATGACTTTGCACAGAGGCATTTAATAAATCAGATTTCATATGTTTCATTAACTACTTCATGATTCTTAAAGTTGATGGCATTCTAGTTAGGATATGTACTTAAGCGAAGAATTGGAGGTTAAAGCGTTAAGTAAATCTCAGGTATTTCACTGAAGGGGTCCATTATGGGGGGAATTTCAACGATGATCCTCTTGAAGAAACAATCATTATTCATTCAAAAAATACATATTGATTGTTTATCAGACAATGGAGATAAACTTGTGAACAAGCAGATAGAGTCCGTGTCCCTGTTCTTTGTGGGGCTTACATTGTAGGAGGAAAGACAGACAAAATACCTAGAAGTGGTTTTGATTGATTTGCTTTCAAAAGTCAGGTCATTAGCTAAGGATTAGAGTGGCAGTATGTATTTTTAAAGGGTCGATGACAAAAAGAGGAAATGTCGAATATTTTACTATTATTCTGAGAGTGAGAAAGTAAATTAAATACGTTAGTGAAGGAAGATTTCTGGTCATTGCTGAGGGCCCACTTGAGATTAATGATAATAAATTTAAAGCGAGATCAGCATTGGTCATATGTTTTTCTCCAGCTGTATTTTACTGTTTTCATCCAGTTGCAGACTCAGCAGAGTTGTGTTTAACCAAGGTTGGGGTTTGGACCAGTGAATATGACTGAGGGGGAGCATTCAAGGGAGCTAAACATGGAGAAGTTTTGGTTATAGTAAAGTACCCTGAGATAGAACTTGGTTAAAAGGAAATTATGCCATAGGAAGGATGATAGACAGTGAATAAATGATAGAGTCTGTGGACTGAAAGTTTGAGTAATGGTTAATCTAGGGATGGGGATGGTCATGAGGTTGTGGTCAGAAAGGGGATGATTGAAATGGGGATTTTGGAGGTAAAGAAGATCAGGGCCTACACAGTCCAACACCACAGCCACTGGCTACATATGGTCATTTTATACTTAAATAAGATTTAAATTCAGTTCCTCAGTCATAGTAGCTACATTTTGAATGTCGCATAACCATGTGAAGCCATGGCTGCCATATTGGACAATGTGGGAAAATATTTTCATCATCATGAAAGCATCTGGGAACTTGTTAGAAATTCAGAATTTAAGGCCTGGATTCTACTGAAGTAGATTCTGCATTTTAACAAGATACCAGGTGATTGGTATGTACATCAAAGTTTGAGAAGTACTGAGAGAGAGAAATGTACCTTAGTATGAAGGTGCAGTGAGCATATATGTGGTTTATTTTCTGTGAATGTCCATGTATTTTTTCACTTTGACCAAGGGTTACTTTTATTACTTCCATATTTAAATATATTATTACTAAGCTGGTCTTCTGGGATTAGTATAATGGGGAGAAAGGAGTATTTCCATTTTAAACACTTTTTAAATTGAGAATACCAAATAAGAGGTACTAAGTTCAGAATTTAATAAATATTTAATTTCATTTTCTTCATATCAAATTTTATTTAAATTGATGTTCCTTAGTAATTTACTAGTCTGGTAATTTCCCTGAAATTCTCAAAGAATGAATAGCAAACTGTATCAACTTGTAACAAGATTTAAGCATGTTATAAATGACTTGTCAAAACAGAATTCTTTTTTTAAAGAATTCTTTCTTTCAGAAGAAAATTATACTAAATAATGATTTTAAAAGTATTACTTAAAATTTTATACTAATATTAAAGTAGTTTTTTAAACAAAATGATTTAATATATTTACTGTTCTCATATTAGTTTCATCAATCTTAACTTTTGCTTTAGGGGATGGATAAGAATGCTTTTGAGAAAAAATATAATACTGTTGGAGTGAATATTTTTCGAACTCACCAGTTGTTCTGTCAAGATGTACTTAAATTGCCTCCTGGAGAAATGGGTATTGTCAGCAATGGGAGAGTAAGTAGAAAAAGCTATTGCTGTCTTTTCTCAGTGACACTGCAATGCACCGGTCTGCCTTTTTTCCGTCACAATTCCCCTGATGTGACACATACAGAGGACAATGTTCATGAGCTGAAGGCACCAGACACAACTCAGCATAAATAAAATGGGGTCATGACACACTTCCCATTCCTTCATTCTTTCCCCCATTCAATGAGAATGATGATGCGGGTAAGGAATAATGTTCTTTATGTGTCTTGCTTTTATTTTGTTCTAATGTAAGTATTAGAAGAAACAACTTAATGCACATCATCAAAACCTTGTCATTGAGAACCACTGTTGTAGTAGGTGTAGTAAGTAGGTTATTGCATCTTTTTTCTTGTTCCTACAGTTGTTTATGTTAAATGGCATTAGATACTATTTTAAGTTTTGAAGTATCAAGTAGTATAAATTGCCATGTAGCATTTATTAATAAAATATTTACAAAGCTATAGGAAGAAAATCTCTTACTCTCCAACCACCCTAATAAAACTTAATAGCTTATTGTTTTTCCTTTCAGCCCTTTTTTCTACCATACATAGATAGCCATTTTTGGTTTTTTAGAATACATCCTTATAATCCTGCTATATATAATTTTACATCATGGTTTTTCTGTTAATATAAATGTTTTTCTGATTACAGTCTTTGGAGACACATACAAAATAAGTGGATGATATCTATATACTAATATTTTTAATATGATAGTCTTTTATTTCATACAAATTGTTTAAGTAAAAAACTGAATCTGGTGCTTAGGTTTATTAAGAAATCAACAAATGCAGCGTGTTTCACATATCTTTGGCTTGAATTTTCAAATTACATATCCCTAAATCATCTTCAAAGCTCTAATGCACTCTTAATGTTTTGTTTTTCACTTATTTATGAACTCTGTTCACCTGCATGTTAGATTCATGTTCATCTATGTACAGCGCTATTTTACACATGACAACAGCTGCCATTTATTGTAAAAATTTGGTGAATTTTGGTAGTGAGATATGTAGAGCTCTATAAATGGCATTGCTTTTTCGCTTTAAAAGTTATTTCGGGAGGAAATACAGCTTTTAAAAACAGTTCTAAAGCTTTTGGCTATCTTTGACCATGTCAAGCATTTTAAGGGATAAAGAGGGAAACAGTGGCACCTGTTTTATCTAGTGCCTTGCCTTTTAGTTATATACTAGGGAAAAGCTACCCTATGTCTTGTCATTTTGATATAATTCATATAGTGTTACTGGCATTAATGATAACAAATACTAGATACAGTTATGTTCAACTTATTTCTCATAAACGTAAAACTGTGTTTTGTCCTTTCCTTGAAATTGACAAAAATATTAAGATATTAATCTTACACCTACTGTGAACCAAACATTCTTCTAGATTCTCAAGGCACAGCAGTAAACAACTATGTTTTCATGGGGCTAATATTTTGATGGATAGAAAGAGACAACAAACAGCACCCTTACTGATAAGGCATCTATCTTAAGTACGTTTATGCTGCTATAAAAATATGCCACAGACTGGCTAATTTATAAAGAACAGAAATTTATTTCTTATACCTCGGGATGCTTGGAAATGTAAGGCCAACGTGCTGCCATTGACGTCTGGTGAGGGCTGCTCTCTGCTTCCAGGATGGCCCCTTGTTGCTCTGTTTTTACATGGTGGAAGGTAAAAGGGCAACAGAGTGCTCCCTTCAGTCTTGAACTCTTTTATTATAAGGATACAAATTCCATTCATGAGGGCAGAGCTCTCGTGGCTTAATCATCTCCCAAAGGCCACACCTCTCAATGCTATCACACTGGCCACTAAGTTTCAACACATGGGTTTTGAGGGACACATTTTGTCTTAGTCTGTTTTGTGCTGCTGTAACAAAATACCTGAGACTATATAATCTCAGAAATTTGTTAAAGAACAGAAATTTATTCTCTCATACTTCTGGAGGCTGGGAAGTCCAAGATCAAGGCACTGGCATCTGATGGGAACTTTCTTGCTGAATCCTTGTATGGCAGAAGGTAGTGGGGCAAAAAGGGGATGAATGCTATGTTCCTACATGGCAGGAGAGAGCAAACCCACTCCTGAAAGCTTTTTATAGTGGCATTAGTTCATTTTGAGGGCACAGCCCTCATGACCTAAACACCTCCCATTAGGCCCCAGCTCCCAACACTGTTGCATTGGGGGATTCAGTTTTAACATAAATTTTGGAGAGGACAAAGACATTTCAAACCATAGCACATTCATAGCAGTGTCATTTGGGCAAAGAACCAAAGAAGGTGAAGGAGGAAGCCATGTCAAATATCTGGAAGAGGATTGTTCTAGACAGAGTACAGTGAATGCAAAGGACGTGAGGTGAGATCATGTCTGTGAATCCTGTGAATCATGTCTGCTATTTTAAGAATAGCAGGTAGGAAGAGAGCAGTCAGGAGAGAAGCTCAGAGAAGTAGCTGGGGGCTAGATCATATTGGGTTTTATAGGAAGTTTAAGGACTCCCACTTTACTCTGAATGAGTTGGGAAGTGCATAGTTCTGGGCAGGAGATTGGCATCGTCTAGCTTATGTTTTATTTGGATCACTGGAGGCTGTTACATTGGGAATATACTATAGGGGGTCAGGGAACCAGTTGGGAAATAATGCAATAGTCCAGATGACAGATGATGGTGGCTTGGACCAGAATGGTTCTAGTGGTGGTAGTAAGAAGTGGATATGGGATGTATTTTATGTGAAGAATGGACAGGAATTGTCCAGGGACTTTGGTGTGAGATGTGAGAGAACTAAGTTACTGGCAGAATGGAGTTACTGTGGGTCAAGGTGAGGAAGGCTGCAGGATGAGTGGGGTTGTCAGGAGCAGCATAAGAGGAAGGAAAGAGAATTCAGTTTGGACCTCCAAAAAGACTTGTTAAGAAGGTGATTGAATATGAGTGTAGTGCAGAGGAAGGACTGGGGCTGGAGATAGATATTAAGTCAAATTATGTTGACTTTTTCTGTTGGCTAATGGAAAAATGTAATTTCAATTATCCTTTTATTTGTACAACTGTGGTTTTAATAGAAAAGTATATTGGAAAATAAGTCTGTGGTTTATGAGCGATAATGTAATACTTAGCTTATCACTCTGAAAGTAATGCTATTAAGCATAATAATCAGCAATGTGGCAGATGTTATAAAAGTTTGGAATCAGATAGTTTAATGCTTGAAATAAGTATGATATTTTAGTATAAATCTTCATTCTGAGCCTGTTCAAATGTTTCCATTAGAATTGGAACATATGAAAAACTAAAATTGTTTATAAATGATCAACAACTAGGGTACAATGATGATCGCACAGTTTATTAAAAACGGAATAATTTAAAATTGACATATTTAATATTAATGCCACAAAAAATGCCATTGTTATAATAATATTTATTTGTATTACACTACATATTCACAATTGCTGAAAGACATGGGGTAGCAGGGAGTAGGAAAAAAAAGCAGGGTCTTTTTTTTGTTTTATAGTCAGATCTGGATTCAAATTCCAGCTGCAACATTAATTATATTACACTGTGACACCTGATTTCTTCATTTGGACAATGAGAATGATAATAATCTGTCTTACAGGACTGTTGGGGTGATTAAATATGCTCCTATATTTAAAGCACATAGAAGGACCCCAAACACAGAGTAAATTTTCAGTAAATATTAACTGCTATTTTCTCGCAATATTTGAAGGGCATCATGAAAAATAGTGGGCATTTGTAGACTTAATTTGTGTTACACTAGCTAAAAGTTAGCATAAAATCAAAACTAGTTGATCAAACTTCCGTGAGTAGAGAGACATTTTTAGCTCAGTATGTGGATGAAAATCTGACAGAGTTTTCTGCAATTTTAATGACCTGCCAAATGAAGGAATGCATGTCTGTTACAGCAATTATTCTATATAACTGAAAAATCACATTTCTCAAATGTTATGAAGAAGATTTAAGCAACATAATTTTCAAGTTTATTGTTCCTTTTCCCAACTTGGACATTATGTGATTTTATGCTATTTAGTTACTTTATTCCACAAATTTTCAACTTTAAATAGAACTAAGACACAGAAACATTAGGTTTCTCCTATTTGCTGCTGTGCTTAACGTAAGCAAAATACAGCCAGTTTTCTGGTAAATTTAATCAATAAAGATAGCCAATGTAGTTAACCCCTTGAGACAATACTTTTAAGATTTTATTTCCTTATTCTATGTTACAAACAAAACTGCCCCTGTCGCTAGAGGTAGTATAGATAAAATTCAACTGTTTTCCAAGACTGCTGATTCGTCGTTCAGAAATGTAACATTGAATGTGCTTTCAAAGTTGCTTTAAAAATTATATCACGTCTTAAGACAATGAAATGTTTATATGAGTACTTTTAGTATTATAGTTCCCATTTTTGTGGTTTGTTTTTTTATTATAATTTAGGTTTTAGGGTACATGTGCACAATGTGCAGGTTTGTTACATATGTATCCATGTGCCATGTTGATTTCCTGTACCCATTAACTTGTCATTTAGCATTAGGTATATCTCCTAATGCTGTCCCTCCCCCCACCCCACAACAGTCCCCAGAGTGTGATGTTCCCCTTCCTGTGTCCATGAGTTCTCATTGTTCAATTCCCACCTATGAGTGAGAACATGCAGTGTTTGGTTTTTTGTCCTTGCGATAGTTTACTGAGAATGATGTTTTCCAGTTTCATCCATGTCCCTACAAAGGACACGAACTCATCATTTTTTATGGCTGCATAGTATTCCATGGTGTATATGTGCCACGTTTTCTTAATCCAGTCGATTGTTGTTGGACATTTGGGTTGGTTCCAAGTCTTTGCTATTGTGAATAGTGCCACAATAAACATACGTGTGCATGTGTCTTTATAGCAGCATGATTTATAGTCCTTTGGGTATATACCCAGTAATGGGATGGCTGGGTCAAATGGTATTTCTAGTTCTAGATCCCTGAGGAATCGCCACACTGACTTCCACAATGGTTGAACTAGTTTACAGTCCCACCAACAGTGTAAAAGTGTTCCTATTTCTCCACATCCTCTCCAGCACATGAAGAAATGCTCATCATCACTGGCCATCAGAGAAATGCAAATCAAAACCACAGTGAGATACCATCTCACACCAGTTAGAATGGCCATCATTAAAAAACCATTTTTGTGTTTTTAAGAGCCCATGTTTTATATTTAAGGTGAAACATGATATTTATTTAGTTGGGATGCCAAAATCCCAGTTAGTCACCTTTGATATGAGAAAATGGGATAGAAAGATTCAAGAACTATGTTTCAGTAATTTTTAGAAAAGATGAACTGTAGAAGCAGGTGAAGGGGGAAGTGAGAAAATCTGGCTACAGCCATTACATTCTGGTCTTTTTACCAAGAAAAAAAATAATCTGGTTGACATGTTTTCTGATTATCATTAAATATAATTGTTTTATACATAAGATTATGTCAGTCTACGGTAGGGCTTTGTGTACGTGGTGTTGGAATGATTGTACGTACTAATTTCCTCAGAAAGTGCTCATGGTAGTAGAGTCAGTAGTGGTTGTGATGGGAGAGCCATCCTGAGAAATTAGGTATGTGGCAATTTGGCAGCTTCTAACTTTGTAGTTACTGGTTTAAAGTTAATATAGGTGACCTTGCTAGGCTCCTAACCATTTATACAGTATCAGTTAAAAGAAAACTGGTTGGTATTATTATAGTATGTAATTTTTATGTGATTTGTTTCTTGGGTTTTGCTATTTTATGGCTTTCTTATAAAGTAATTCATGTCTATATAGTGTAGAGTACAATTTATAGATGAATGTGAAAGAAAATTGAAATTAAAAGATTTTTTAAAATATAGGATTGCTTTCAAAATTGAATTCAGTTTGAAATGGTATTTGGAAGCATCATGATTTATGTTTAAACTCATGAATTATGATTTATGTTTCAAAGTAAAACTTTCTAATGGAAATAATTTGCTAATTTTTTATATTGTCACTTTGATTTTGGTGTTTATACAGATGTTATTTGTAATATCAAAGTGAGAAAGTATTTATATCTTGTTTCCTCGTGTATTTAGTAAATGGCAGGATTAATAGCTACCATATCTTTAATCTCTAATTCATTTTTTGCTTAACAAAGAAATATCTATTTGATGAGGAAACGTTTTTCCTAAACTGATATCTTCTAGAAGATATATGATAATATAACTTTTTATTTTAAGTTCTTAGGACCTTTAGATGAAGATTTTTATGTAGAAGATTTTTACTTGTTGGAAAAGATAACATTTAGTAATTTAGGAGAGAAAATTAAAGGCGTTGTTGAAAATATGGGAATCAACGCAAATAAGTGAGTATATAAGTTCTAAGAGCAATTCATTTTGGGTTTGGTATTTTGAGTCTAATGTTTTTGTTTTAAGATTAGAAAATGTTTCACATATATAGATAAGTAAAGGTATAATAAAAGGCATATGTAACGAATATAAGGAAATAATAAAAGGCATCCATTTACTCACCAACACAAAACTGTAGATGTTAATGTTTTCTTTGCCTTGGCTCTGTCTTTCTCCTTGTTTCTTACCCATCCACCCCAGTCTCCTCCCTCCCCAAGAGGTAACCATTTTCCTAAAGGTTGTATGCATGGTTCCCATATTTGTGTTTATGCTTTTGCTTCATATGTAAATATCCATTATTGGTGTTTATTGTGTTGAAGGCTGTGACTGTTTTAGAGAAATGCTATTATAGGTAGGTCTCCCTTTGCAGTCTACTTTGGTAGATTTAACCATGTTCAGATATATAAAGCCTTTCTTGAAGTATTAATTGTAACATGAAATATGGAACTCTTTCCAAAAAACTCATACACTGTTTGTCTTATCTAGCACGAGTGACTTTATTATGAAAGTTGATGCCCTTATGTCCTCTGTGCCTAAGCGTACATCTCGATATGATGTCACATTTCTTAGGGAGAATCACAGGTAAGAATGTAATCGTATCTGTTTGTGGTTTTTCTGTTAATGCATGCAATTATTTCCATTTGTTTTCAAAACATGGTAAAATTTAAGGTAGAATTAAAAGTTATTTATTAGGGAATAAATGTATTTGACAGTATTAGGAAGATAAATTCCAGTTAGTTATACATTCTAGTAAATAAAGGGTAATATATATGGAGAGAGAGGTTATGAAATTTCAAGTAAGTTAAACATGGTATAATTTGTCATATTTTTAATATCTTTCATGCTTAAGATCACTTGTAATTTTTGCAGTATCTCAAGATAGTCATAAATAATATTATCTTTATATTTTCAATGTGTAAAGTGACTGAAGAGTTCTGATTAATCAAATGTAGGGTGGCCTCTGTCACAAAGCTAAACACACATGCATGCGCAAGAGTTCAGAGGAGTGAAGGGAGGGTCCAGGCAAAGCTGAACTGTTGTAGGCCCAGCTGCTGCCTCAGGCCAGCAAGGTGAAATCAGCAGCAAGGGTGTGAGCTGCAAAATTGCTGCTGCTGCCTCTCTGTCCTCTAGATCTCCTGAGAATCTCTGTTGTTGCCCGCCCAAGCAAGAAACATTCTGGAAAATATGATTTAGCCTGGTCAAGTTGACACATTATAAAGCTGCTGCGTGGACCAAGGGTCCGAGGATTTACTCTGTCAGGCTCCTGTGGTAGGATGGAAATAAAAGGCTGTTTAATCACTGTCATATGTGATTTCTATGCCCATATTCTCTATGAGAGTGCCTCGTTAATTGTAAAAGTAGCTAAACTGCCTTATTGGAAAATACTACTGAAGATTCCCTGAGCTCACTCAAGTGTCTTACAGTAATTTTAGTAATTTACTAATTACTAAAATTAGTAATTTAGTAATTTTCTTTAGAAATACCATTTTTTATCTGTCAAAGAGCATTCTTTCCTATCAAGGGAAAAATAATGTTTTATAAATACGGTTAAATTTATATGTAAATTTCTACATTAAAGGCACACTCTGTTATTGAATTTTAGAAAATGTCTGAGCCTTTGGAAATTGATAATTAGGATAATACAGTATGCCACAGTGATGGGCAAATACTTCAGGTCACTTTACATTTGAATTTATGAATTATCAGTATTATTTCCATAGTTATATCTGTATATTTCATGAGCATATGCATATACTTCTAAAATCACATTAAAATATTTATTCACAGCTTTTTAGAGAGAGAGATGTGTGTGTATACATGTATATATATATTTAAACACAGCATTATATCTTTGCCATTCTGCTTCTATGTCTATAGGGAGTCATTTATAATTAAATATGTTAAAACACTTGTTATAAATCCGTTATTTCTGTATTGATATGTTTGATCTTAATTCCAACTTTTAAAATTTAAATTGGCTTATAAGAAAATTTAAATTCGACAAAGTAACTTAAATTAGAAGGTTTGCAAAAGGAGAAAGAAAAGAGTAGGAGTATATTGAAATCTGGAACAAAGTGAAAAATGAGAAAAAACAATTATATTTTTTCCCCAGCCCTGAAAGATCTCTATATTAGCCTATTCCCTTCCATTTAGACTCTGTGGATTTGACATTCTTCTAACATCTTAGACAAAGGCAAAAATAACCTAACTACTCACCCCATCATCCCAGAAACTTCCAACATTGAATGTAAGTTGTGTGGAAACTATGAGGTCTTGAAGGAAGCCTTGCAGGCTGCGGCAATAATGACCCTCCTGTCGTGAGCATACCATGAATTTGGCTCCAAGTTTTCCAGTTTATACAGTTCCCAAGTTCATGAGAGGAAATCAAACTAGGTGTTCAGGTGAAATGTAATTATTCTTAGGAGAGGGAGGACAGAGGAATTTCTCCCAGGAGCCTTTATAAAGAGGATGCTATATAATGAACAGTGTTTTCAATATTCTTAAGGTAGATTACTTGACCTATTTTATAGATAGGTTAACAGTATCATAACAAAATTCAACTCAGAGTTTTCTATTGCAACAGCCTGTTTGAAATGTGTTCAATATATCTGTAAGAGTTGATTAACTGTGTATACCTAAGCAGTGCTTCACCCTTTTTTTTCTGACATGGGCTTTAATAATTAATTAACTGTCACTGTGCTTGACAGTATTCTTCTGGCTAATGACATGAAGTGTATCAATGGTTTTCTGGCAATTGAGTACAAATCTGTTTCCTTAAATAGGTGGTAGTTAGCATCTTGTTGTTAATATTGCATGAGAAATAGGATGTTCTGTTCTATTATTGGGTTAGTCAGTGTACTACCTACTAGTGGGCTCAGGATTCTACTCAGAAAACTGTCTTGTACATGTATAATCAGATGGTGGGGACTATGGAATTCTGCTTCATACAACTTCATAGAATTAGCAGTAGTCTGGGAGAAAAAAGCAGCAGTAAACAGATGCATACTGAAGCCATAATTACATCTCATACAGCATACATAAAATGACCAGTTTTGAGTGGTGTTACAAAGTAGGATAGTAATTTGTAAAATTTTCACCAAGGTAACTACAAGAAGCAACAATTGTTGAGAGTCACTTTAATAGCAGAACGTCTGATTTGTGGCTCTTAGGTCTAGCAATAATTATCCATTAAGGTCTGTTGTCTGACTATGCCCTTCTTATTTTAAGATAATTAAATCGTCAACTGCATAGAAAATAAAATGTCTTGCAGTTTTGTATTCAGATGACCCGTATTTGAAGTGTTTATATTAGCTTTTTTAAAAATTGCTGAGCAATTAATCCCCTCACTGCAGAAAGCCTTTTCCTGCCAAAGAAACTAATATTCCTGTAACTACATGTGTACCTCTTGATTTGGTAACCTTTTTCCTTTGTAATATGTAAAATGTATAATTAATTCATCCTACATCTGAGAAAAATATTTCCTACATGATTATAGTGTTAAAACAGTAATTCAGTAGAATATTCTCTGCTTTTAATCAAATATACACGATTAACTTTTAATTATATTAAATGTAGAATTGACTATCTCCCTCTGGCCTATTCTATACTTTTAATCATTTTCTCATTTCCCTTTAAAAAACTAGTCCATCTTCTAATTTAGAACTTTTATCAGTGAAAGATAAAAATGGATTGGACAGAGGGAATGAGGTGAGGAGAGGAAGACTGGGATCAAAATAAAGTATGATTAATGAACTTACCTGTTATAGTATATTGATTTTTTGAAATACTAAATTTAATAAAGTATGAATAGTTAATTTTATTCTCAAATCTAAAGAAATATATTCCACTAACACAAAAGCATCTTGGCTTTATTTTTTAAATTGTACAATCCATGAGAATTTTGAGGGCCTAAAATTATCAGAGTTTTTACACTAATGGGATCATTCTTTGAAAGGCTTTTAAAAAATCACTTCATTCATAAAACCTTACTTCATTTTCTCTCATTCTTTTCAGTTTTGTAATTTGTTGAAAACAGATTTTCAAATTTGCAAGCATTGTGTGAAATAACCAGTATTTTACAATTTTAGTGAGAAAGAAAACAATTTATAAGAATTATATAGCTAAGATCATGATTAGTTATTTGTATAAACTTAACACATCATCTTTCATCTTATTTTCTGTTTTCTTAGTGTTATAAAGATGAATCCTCAAGAGAATGATATGTTCTTCAGTGTCATTGCTATTGTTGATCCATTAACAAGAGAAGCACAGAAAATGGCACAGTTATTGGTTGTAAGATAATATAAATTAGACTAAATATTTTTGTTTTTAAATTCATAATTTTTTCAAGTCTGTTTTCAAGTATAATCAGCTGTTTGTACTCTTGATTCTTCACCGTTTTAATAGAGTGTCATATTTCAATGTAGAAAATGAAATGATGGAGCTGTGCACAGGGTGTTGTTATGAACTGCATTGTATTCCCCACAAAATTCATATTTCAGCACATGAAATAGGTCTCAGTGAACTTTAAACCCTAACCCCCAATGTGACTCTCTCTGGAGATAGGGCTTTAAGGGGATCATTAAGGTTAAATGGGGTTGTATGGGTGAGACCCTAATCCAATAGGATTGGTGGCCTGAAAAGATGACGAGAGGGAGACTTCACAAAGAAGAGGTTATTTGAGCACACAGTGATGTGTTAGCCCTGTGCAAACTAGAAAGAGAGCTCTCCCCAGAAACCAAATCAGCTGGCATCTTGATCTTGGAATTCCCAGCCTCTAGAACTGTGAGAAAATAAATTCCTATTGTTTAAACCACTCCATCTGTGGTGTTTTGTTATATTAGCCTGAGAAGACTAATACAGGTGTCTTTTATGTGTTGTGAAGTGTGGCTTTTGGAGAAGCTGAAGCTTAAGCTTAATTGGATAAAACTTAAAGTATAATAAATAATGTTAGCCAAACAAGTGAAGCTGAGGAAAGGGGAAACATGGAGTTTGTATTCTATAGGTTTGGCCGCTGTAACAAAGGCCAAAATAACACTGCTTTCAAGACTGAAGTTTCTTTCTTTCATCTCCTGGTCTCGTAGGCTGCCTTGGGGTTGCTAAGGCAGCTACACAGTGTGAGGGACTCAGGCACTGCCTCTGTCATTGTTGAGCTGTCACGAAGCACCTAAGATCACCAGTCAGGCCCTAACATCATCTCTGCACTTTGCCAGCAGGAAGGGGAGAATAAGAGCACAACCCCAAAGTTAGATGTATGCTGTCCTATCACTTCTCACTGACCAGAATGTCCCCAGGCTGGGTACACTGAATGACAAAGGAGGCTGGAAACTATGGCCACAAGTCCTGCATTAACCTGGAAATTCTTTCCCTATGAAAGAGGAAAATGAATGTGAAGAGACAGATATCAGTCTCCAAAAGGACTTATGTGGCTTACCATTTTACTTAGAATTTCAAACATTCAAATTAGAATGCAGCTTTTAGTAGTTAAATTTGAATAAGCTAGTCCCATTAGAAGGCTGTATGTTTTTCTAGTGATATTGAAAATTTTACAAACTATTTGTCCTTTGGTAATTGACTTCACTTTTGAAACAGGCAAAAGTAATTAGATATTGAGTCTGGTGAAAATGTAAGTGATCAAGCCATATGATTTGCTGTATATCGAAATTTCAAAATGCAATTTTTTTTAGAATTTAGTGTGCACTGCCAAATCTCATTGGAAAATGACATTTTATGAGTGGACACAAATAATTTTGGAAAGACTTTGTCATTCTAGCTGTTCAGTTTATGAAACGAGTAGGACAAACCATAGCTGATTTACCTATTTGTTCTTTTAGCATTGGTTATACCTTCAAGTTTCTATGTCTTGAGATATACTATTCAGATTATTCTTTAGAAAGCAATCACATCTGAAAGGAGTGGAGCTAGTATGATGCTCTTTAGTATGCAAAATCCCTATTCCTATGGAGAGTCATTATTCAAAAAAAATTACTTAAATTTGTAAGTTTTTTTATATAAAAGTAGAATTTAGGAGTAAGAAATATGGAATTAGCCAAAGCAGGAAGATCACTTGAGAAATTCAAGACCAGCCTGGGCAACATAGCAAGACCCTGTCTCTAAAAAAATAAATAAATAAATTAGTCAAACATGATGCTGCATACTTGTAGTCATAGTTACTACTCAGGAGGCTGAGGTGGGAGAATTGGATGAGCCCAGGAATTTGAAGTTAACAGTGACCCATGATCACACCACTGCAGTCTGGCCTCAGCAACAGAGCAGGACTATGTCTCTTAAAAAAAAAAAAAAGAAAGAAAAGAAATAGGGAAATAGGGAATTATACAGAGATATAAAATATGGAATTGCATTCCAGTTTCCATCATTGGTAATAATAGCACACTTTATTTCTGAGTCACTTTATTTCTTACTTTATAAAAGGATAATTTATTGGAAGAAATAGATAGTTTCTCATCTAACACTTGAGAAAAACAGTGGTTCAGTGACCTCCAGAGTAGCAGATAATGATGAGTGATAGAGTAAGAATTGAAACTCAAATCTCTTAAATCCTTAGTCTTTATGTTCTAATTTCTCATCAAGCCTGTATCCTTTCTATTACATATATCTGTTTTGTTACTTCTCCCTTTACCTATATCATTTGTTATCTAATAGCTTTTGAATCTTCACTGACATGTTGCCTATGTGGAGATGGGGACTATCAAAATTAGTAATTCTTCCTCTACTTCTTATGATCCAGGGAAATGAAAAGAAAGTATTTATTCGTAGGTAGCCAAGAACTTCCAAATCCCAAAAGAATCAGGATACTGCCAATGTTGTTGTAAGGTCAACACTTTGTATTTGCAGATCAAGGTCCTAGTAATTATTTTCCTTGTTCTTCAATACTAAGGAAATTTAGATACTATGAAAAAAAGTCACTTTAGGCAAAAGGCAAGCAGCATAACCCTGGGACATTGAAATCAACTGTTTGGATTAAAATTTTGCCTGTGCTGTGAGTTTCTATGTGACCTTGAGCACATTAATGTCTCTGTACCTAAACTGCAAAAGTACTATTTTAGCAGGGCGTTGTAAGGATCAAGTGAGATAATGAACATAAAGTTTTAATATAGTACCTGGTACATAGTAAATACATAATAAATATTAGCTATTAATATTATTTAATATCAAACATGGGAATTTCTTTCCAATAGGTACTTGGCAAGATTATCAACATGAAGATAAAGTTGTTCATGAACTGTAGGGGCAGGCTTTCAGAAGCCCCTTTAGACAGGTGAGTCTGAGTGAACAAAATTTCATTTTGAAAAATTTGTAAATGCTGAGAAGAAAAAAACAATCATTGTTTCTGGACCTGGTTTTTTCTTTTCTTCACAAGATGCTTCACAGAAATAAGTCAGAAGGTCAGACTATTTACTTACTTTAACTGACATAAAATTGATATAAAAATTAAAATAACCTAACTCAGCAAAGTGATCTGACCTAATTACAGAATTTACATTGATTTATATTTATTCATAGGTATTTTTGGAAATGTGATTTAGGAATACCTATTTAGAAATATATCAATGGGAAATAAGGTGGAATTAAACCATTTTTGGTTTAGCAGAATTACCAAAATGATCTTTATTATATCATCACATTTACTATTTGGGGGCATTAGGATGCAATTAGTTTAGAATAACCTGCCAGAGATATAAAAAAGTGTTGTTTATAATTATATACAAATATTCCCCATTAACACTCTTCTGTTGAAATAACATTCTCTCTCAAGAGGGGACAAAAATACACCCTTTCTCTTCTTTGTGGATCAGAATCACTGTCATTCATTATGAGCCATTCTTATTGATAGGAATATTCAGTTCTCCTTCATGCGTCATTGGGCAGAAAACAGAGTATGTACCATTGCACTAGTATAGCTTTTTAAGACTTTTTAATGTGCTCATCTCTGTATTATTTAATTATGTAATTCTAAACAAAAAATGTATGCATACACAAGACAGAAAGGTAGCATTCTGTTCATTCCTTGTTTACTTTTCAAATTGTATTTGTTACAACTGACATACTATAGATGTTGCCTTGAGCAGAATTTTTTTTTTTTTTTTTTTTTGGTGAGACAGGTTCTCACTCCCATTGTCCAGGCTGGGGCACCATCACAGTTCACTGTAGCCTCGCCTCGACTTCTCAGGCTCAGGTGATTCTCCCACCTCAGCCTCCTGAGTGACTGGGACTACAGGTGCGTGCCACCATGCACAGTTTTTTTTTTTTGTATTTTTGTAGAGACAGGGTCTTGCTATGTTCTCCAGGCTGGTTTTGAACTCCTGGCCTCAAGAGATACACCTGCCTTGCCCTCTCAAAGTGCTGAGATTATAGGCATGAGCCACTGTGCCCAGCCAGAGCAGGCATTTTAAACCTAAGTATTTTTAATAGTTGGAAAGCAATAAAATGGAAAATGTGGGAAATTTAAGTGAAAGTTTAGGACTTATTCATTGTCCCTCAAGACTCTTGTCCATATATCTCATTGAGTTTTTATGCTTCTCATTTATCTTTTGTATTTTAAATTTTATCACGTGCCTTTTTACATCTGAACAAAAACTTTAAATTTTTTAGCTGCTAATTGAAAGGTTTGTTAGTTCCGTGAGTACAGGATTTTTATTCACAGGAGTAGGGATCCTCTCTGTAAAACATCACATTATATAATAAAGAATAGGATTACTGAACATATAAGCAAGCATAATCTACTGGGAGGGAAAGAATTGACTTTTCTAAATGAAATAATGTACTAGAGTATACAGTTATTTTTTTAACTGGTAGTTCAACAGAATCTTATTGACTCAGTAGCATATATCAAGCAATCTAGCATACACATTTATTCCCAGCCCTTTCCTTTTAGTAAATTTATTCTTCTCAGAGATGAGACAGGTTAAGGGCAGGAATCCCCTCAACTTATTACTTTTAACTGCTGTACTTCCTCAGCCTTCCTGTATTGCAGGGAAAGAATGAGGCATCTTTCTTCCTTTTTAGGTAAACATTCCCTCTCTGTTTTGATCTCATGCTTTCCTGTTTGTTCTGGATCCTTGCTATATCACATATTCTCTCTTTTGGATCTTTAATCTCTATACTAGCTTTTTTCTTTCAGTCCTTAAAGTTATTCAATTTTTTTAAAAGTTGCTCCCTTAACTGTCTCTCCTCTAGAGTCTTTTTTTCCCTCTTCTTCATTCCTTCTTGACTAAATTTCTTCAAAGATGGTCAGACTCTGTCATCGTATCTCATTCACTGTACCTTCCACTGCAGTTTCTCTTTAACTTTCTCTTTGCCACTGAAATTGTATTTACTAAATCACAAAGAAATTGCTCCTTACAACATTCAGAGAATACTTTTCTTTGATATTTCCACTGCAGCAGGAATTTGTTTTGAACATTTACTTCATGACTGTATTCTCTCCTGTTTCTCCTCTTTTTATTTTCTTTGTCTATCTGCATAACATGGCTCCCAGTGATCACCAGTGCCTGGGACTCACACTCTGAAAGTTCTCCTGGAGTGAGGGCTAGACCTAGTGATTTGGCTCTCATAAAACAAAATATGGCGAAAGTGATGGGATTTCCCTTCTACAATTAGGTTATGAAAGACTGTGACTTTTGTCTTGCTGACATTCTCTCTCTGTGGCTCTTCTGTGTGCTTCTCTTTTGAAGCATGTTGGAGGTGCCTTTTGGGAAGTAACTGCGAGCAGTCTGCAGACAACTACCAGCAAGGAGCTGCTGTCCTCATTCAGACAGCCCTTGAGGAACTAGATGAACCTGGAAGTAGATCCTACCCTTGTTGAGCCTTGAGAGAACTACAGCTGACACCTTGACTGCAGTCTCAAAATAGTAAAAGCCACTAGCCTTGATAGCATAACATAATAATTCTGTGCACAGTATTGAAGGATGAGGTTAAAATACAGCAAAACTGAAGTTAAGTCTAAAAGTGCTATTAAGCAGTTGCTTTCAACTTAATCCTGTTTGTTTTTAGTTGAGCTTTTAAAAGTGGTACTAGAATTTCAGCTTGAATTTCACTTGTTTCCTACCATTTCTCTTCATATTATTAGTGGTGGTAAAAGTTAATAAAATAGCTGAAAAATAGACCATGGTCAGATTTGAAGGAGGATGCATACAAATCATAATACAATAACAGATCATAAACTCCTAGAACCTGCATAAGTCAGGTACATCTTAAAGGGATTCTAATCATGTTCATTAAGGAATAGTTAACAATGGTAGATAATATACATAGACTTAGATAGTAGTGTCAACAAAATAATGATTGTCTATTTCTTATAAGCATTAATTTTTCTGCAGTATAATGCATCTTAGTCTTTTTCATTGTAGACTTCTGGTCAGATCATTAAGCCATTTTCAATTTTAAAAATATTTTAAAAGAAAAATCTCAGTTTTGGTCACATTATGTATTTTTATGTTTTATTAACAGCTTTTACCGTTTTGTTCTGGAACCAGAACTGATGTCAGGGGCTAATGACGTTTCTTCTCTTGGACCAGTGGCAAAATTTTTGGATATTCCTGAATCACCCCTCCTAATCCTCAACATGATTACTCCAGAAGGCTGGTTGGTTGAAACAGTACACAGCAACTGTGACCTTGATAATATTAACTTAAAGGATGTAAGTTATTGCGTATAGTCATATAAAGAGAGAGAAACAGGATAAATTCTTATCTGCTATTACAATTGTAGCAAGTGAGCGATCATACTATGAATGTTAACCAGAATATTCTTTTTTATGATTCTAGGTCCTGATCCAATCTTTCCTTTGATTTTTAAGTTTTTCTAATTTCCAAACTCAGCTTCTCGAGTCTTCCAAGTTCCTAGGTGTCTTTACATTTTTTCTTTCTTTCTTTTTGCCTCAGACTACTAGCTTGCAAAGACATTTCTCTAAGATGAGCAATGTCAAAAATATGGAGAGGAACACTTGGCAACTTGGTACAACACAATTAAGTACTTATTTTGCTCTTCAAGTTTAGTTTTTAACTCAGAGAGCAAATTTCACTCAAAATTGTTTTGTTGTTGGTGGTGGTTTCTTTTTTTTTTGGCCTCACAGCTCATAGCCAGAGAAAGTAGTCCTAACTACATTAGGGTAGAAAGTAGGAAACAAAATTTGTGGTATACTACAGGCCAGGTATACCTGCTTCTCATCACCCCCTGTATGACCCTTGTCTAGTGAGTAGTCAGACTTCTCTTCATCAGCTGTTGTAATTCACAGCACAGAAAGAAAGTATTAAACGAAGTCTTTTAAGCATTGAATCTAGAATGAGAAAAGGAATTCAGAAACCACAAAAAAGGGAAGCATTTTGGAAGAATTTAAGATACGTGTGGTAGTCTGTTTTCACACTGCTATAAAGAACTGTCTGAGACTGGGTAATTTAAAAAGAAAAGAGGCTTAATTAACTCACAGTTTCGCATGGCTAGGGAGGCCTCCAGAAACAACCATGGCATCACGGTGGAAGGGGAAGCCAGGCACATCTCACATGACAGCAGGAGTGTGAGGGGAGTGCCACACACTTTCACACCATCAGACCTCATGAATATTCACTACCGTGAGAACAGCAAGGGGGAAATCTGCCCCCATGATCCAATCACCTCCCACCAGGGCCCTCCCCTGACACGTGGGGATTACAATTAGACATGAGATTTGGGTGGGTACACAGAGCCAAACCATATCACTTGGTATCCAGAAAATGAGGAAAAAATGCTTGCTTCTCCTTATTGTCCTCCCTCTGACCTATTTCCAGCTCTTTGTGTCTGATACCTCCTGTAGAATATAGCCATTGCCTTGACTGAAGCATAAACATTTACCTGTAATAATTTGGTTAAGATTGTTTATAATGTTTATTTTTCGTGCTTCTTATGCACTATCTTTTGCCTAAAGATTTTCCTTCTAGGAAAGTTTATTTTGATCCGCTCGTGTGTGGATTTTGTGGGATCCTAAATCACTTTTCTGTAACATACTCCCCATCACTCCCAACTGGACCCACCTAAAAAAGAACCTAAAACTCAGTCATAACCATCTTCTAATATCAGTCCTTCAAATTTAGAGAAAAGGCAGCAAACTAATAGCATTAATGAGAAAAACTTAACAAACGAATCTTACAAGAAGTGAAAAAAAAATCGCTGTTTTTTCCATGATCAGTCAGATCTCTTAATATAGTCTGGAATTCTTCATGAAGAGAGTGTGGCAATATACTCAATAAGGTAACTTTTAAACGTGCTATCCAAAAGTGTGAAGTGTTTGTAGTGGGAGAAATTAGTACAGCTTAGGAAAGATTTTAAATTGAGTCTGCTGGTGAAAATTTCAGCAGCTATTCAACAGCTGATGGAGATTAAGTAAAACTTTTTTTTGTATTGAGTGTCAAATCTAATAGCGTCTTTTTAGAAGTTGTTCAGATGAACACTAGCTCTAACTCTGAAGTTAGAACACTAGGATGAAGGAAAATTTCCTGTGTCTTCATAGTTTAGGTGAATAAACAAAAGGAGATTATAAATTCTAGCATCTGTAAAAGTTAAGTACCCCTCAGGCTCATCTCTTTCATTGTGTGCTATACATACTTAAAATATTCTGCAACCATCCTGGAAAAATAACAAAGGCATTTGGTATAGTAGAAAGGATTTTTAGATAAAGGGGAAAAGTACGTACACTCTGGCAAAAATGAGACTAACAATGAGAGATTTACCACCATATACTACTAACTTGTGCAAATATTCCTGTTTACACCTAATTCCCAAACACTATACAAACACCTGGAAGAAACTTGATCTGGGAAAATTCTCCCTTGGCAGGACTTTGTTCACGTGATTGTCACTACATTGACATTATTGTACAACCAGCATTAATTTCATAATTAAAGGTGACAAAAATGATTAAGAAAGCTAGGCCGGGCACGGTGGCTCACGCCTATAATCCCAGCACTTTGGGAGGCCAAAGCGGGTGGATCATGAGGTCAGGAGTTTGAGACCAGCCTGACCAACATGGTGAAACCCCATCTCTACTAAAAATAGAAAAATTAGCCGGGCATGGTGGCACGTGCCTGTAATACCAGCTACTCGGGAGGCTGAGGCAGGAGAATTGCTTGAATCCGGGAGGCAGAGGTTGCAGTGAGCCAAGATTGTGCCATGGCACTCCATCCTGGGTGACGGAGCAAGATTCTGTCTCAAAAAAAAAAAAAAAAAAAAAGCTAAAAGTGAGACAGTTACTTTTACCTGGAGTTCAGATGTGTTGCTCTTCTCAGCACTTATTGTTAGAACTGCATCCAAAGACTCTCTAATTATATTTTATCACAGCATATATATATGTATGTATGAAAGATGTCAAAATACCTGGAACAGCAATGGTGGTTACCAAGGCAAGAGAAGATGCAATAAATAAAAGATTGCTAACAGGAATAGGATATGGCTCTGTTAAAATGAATTCACAGAAAAATGCATTAATCCCTCTGAAACATAAATAATTTTAATATCAGTTTTATTGATATTTATTGATATATGCATTACAAATATAATTGTGAAAGAATTTCTGTTTGATTGCCAGAGATATGCTATAGATCCTAAATAATACTATATTATGAATTAGATGAACACTGTTCATCTTAGGCTCAGTTTATTCTCTCAGTGCATAATATATGAAATTTATATCTCAAACCATCAAACACTTACAAAATTTGGGAAAAGGTCACATTTACAGTGAAGAGTTCTGTCCCTTCTGCAAAACTTAGAAATTTAAACAAAACCTTAACAAACTTGAAAATTTATATATCAGAAGACTTGTACTATGGAAGTCTCCCTTAATCCACAAGGGATTTGTCTAAGATACCCCCACCCACTCAGTGGATACCTGAAACCACACATAGTACCTAACCTTATATACAGTGTTTTGTTTTTTGGTTTGTTTGTTTTTGTTTTGTTTTGTTTTGAGATGAAGTCTTGCTCTGTTGCCCAGGCTGGAGTGCAGTGGCGCAATCTCGGCTCATTGCAAGCTCCAGCTCACTGCAAGCTCCGTCTCCCGGGTTCATGCCATTCTCCTGTCCCAGCCCCCCGAGTAGCTGGGACTACAGGTGCCCACCGCCACGCCCGGCTAATTCTTTGTATTTTTAGTAGAGATGGGGTTTCACTGTCTTAGCCAGGATGGTCTTGATCTCCTGACCTTGTGATCCACTCACCTTGGCCTCCCAAAGTGCTGGGATTACAGGCATGAGCCACTGTGCCCGGCCATGTTTTGTTTTTTTATATACGTACCTACCTATGATAAGAGTTAATTCATAAATTAGGCACAGTAGAGATTAACCTTAGTAGCTAATAATAAATAGAACAATTATACAAGTAGGTCATCATCCTCTACTCTTGTGCTTTGGGGTCACTAAGTGAAATAAGGGTTCCTTGAACACAAGCACTGTCATGTGAGATTTCATTACAATACTCAGAACAGTGCACAGTTTAAAACTTATGAATTGTTTATTTCTGGGATTTTCCACTTATTTTTGGACCATGGTTGACTGAGGGTAACTGAAACTGTACAAAGAGAAACCACAGATAAAGGAAGACTACCGTACCTTATATGCCTCAAACCACCAAATTATCTAAAACTAATTCCTTAAACTTTCTCTTGGATTTTTGCCCAGAGTCCTGAATAGTTTCTTAAAGTTCAGATTGCACTAAAGTCATTAAGTTCAGCCTTCACCTGCCTTGAGATAAGATGCAAGAAAAAGATGTACTATCATTTATCCATCTCCACTATCAGATAGCTTGTCAGAGTTCAGATCACAGATCAAGATATGTGTTATAGCTTTGCTATTAATAACTTGGGAAAATGTGTCTGCAGTTACACAAAATCACGTTCAAAGCAACAAAAATACTAGATTAACATATTTACAGACAATTGTTAACAAGCCCAAATGTTAATCTTTATAATTAAACTTAACCTTTTCTTAAAGGAAGACAGCTATTCAGCTACAGAAGAACAATGCAATTAATATCGTATTAGAAAAATTAATATGTTCTGTGGACACAGGGAAGGGAACATCACACACCGGGGCTGTCGTGGGGCCGGGGGGCTAGGGGAAGGGATAGCATTAGGAGAAATACCTAATGTAGATGACAGGTTGATGGGTGCAGCAAACCACCATGGCGTGTGTGTACCTATGTAACAAACCTGTGCGTTCTGCACATGTACCCCAGAATTTAAAGTATAATAAAAAAAATTAATACATTCTCAAGGTTATATTTGAAAGGTACTAAATTTATGTCTGGTATCAACAACATTTAAAACAAAATAAACATGTAAAGGGAAGATGGAAACATAAGCATCAAAAAATCACTAACTTTCATATTTTTGCTAAAAATGAGCTTTGTGGCCAGGTGCAGTGGCTCACACCTATAATCTCAGCACTTTGGGAGGCCAAGATGGGCAGATCACTTGAAGTCAGGAGTTCGAGACCAGCCTGGCCCACATGGTGAAACCCCGTCTCTACTAAAAGTACAAAAAATTAGCTCAGAGTGGTGGCCTATACCTGTAATCCTAGCTACTCGGGAGACTGAGGTGGGAGAATCGCTTAAGCCCGGGAGGCAAATGTTGTAGTGAGCCGAGATCGTGCCACTGTACTCCAGCCTGGGCAACAGAGTGAGACCCTGTCTCAAACAAACAAACAAACAAATAAATAAATAAATAGGAACTAATTGTTAATTGAAAATAGGAACTAACTTAAATTAAATCACCTCTATGAAAACTTAAAATATTCACTAGAAAGAACTCTTTCTAAAAAACTAATTTAACTTAACTTAAATCACCTCTATGAAAACTTAAAATATTCGCTAGAAAGAACTCTTTGGAAAAGGAATTGGCTATGTTTTTATGTTGTGGTTTGAATAAGTCAACAGAATTGAAGTCTGTTTTATAAATATATAGGAACAAGAGAAATTTTCACATTAATATATTATAAAATTAAGAAGATACTGTTATTCACAAACTGGGTAAGTGTATTTAGACTCTTCCCTAGTATCTAATTCATAATAAAATAATTAAGCTTTACTTTATAGTCACTTTGGTGTATAGCTTCCTTGTCTGTAAAGTAAGGGTGTTGAACTACATGATCTCTACAATCTTTTTCTAATTTTTAACATTCTCATATTATTCTGAGACTATCCCATGAAAATCTTTCCAGTCAACTAAATTGCTATAAAGACTCTGGAAATAGGTTAATAAATTATATAAAGTTTATCACTAGAATAGTAAATTCAACAACTAATTCAGAATTCAACTAAAGTTGTTGAAATAAATACTGTCTTCAAAGAAGTTACTTATTTTTTGTTCTTAAAAGCAGTAAAATAACAAGAATCAAGAAAGAAATGCTGTAAACAAATATTGTAATTATTTCTGAGATAATTGCAGTCAAGGAAAACTACTATACAATACAGAATATATCCAAATAGTCTATTATCCTAAACACACTAAACAATAGTGTTGAAAACCTAATATGGTGAAATAAGATTAGATATAGGTAACATTGCTGTCTTCAATTTCAACAGAATTCTGTCTCTGAAAATCACTGTTTGATTTATTTTCATGTTTAGTTATGCTGTTCATATGAAGTAGAGAAAAAGCTTTATCTTGAAAATATTTATTATAACATTTGCAATAGAGAAAAATCCAGAAACAACTGGAATGTCCATCCATTTAAAATGATGTTTATAGAGACAGAGACATGTTCTTAGAAAACCATGTTTAATGAAAAGGCAGGTTACTTTCTTATAAAAAAATTTATGAAGACAAGAAATGGAAATCAGTGTGTTGATGTTTATATCAGTGTTTATTCTGTTGAGGTGCGTTCTGTTTTTTCTTTCCACTTTGGAAGTGGAAAATTAATTTTTATTAATTTTTTAAAATTAACTTTAAAAATATATTGATCAATTTATAATTAGTTGATTATAGACATTAATTTTTTAATTACAAGAAAGCCAATAGATAGTAAGTTAGCTTTCTTGCCAAGTCTGAAGTGGGAGCTTCAGGACAACAGCAAACTGAAGCAGATTCTTTAAGGAATTTCCCATCTAAATCTCATGTTCACGTCTTTCCTGCTTGGTTATATTGGTGCATATATCATGAGGTTCAGATAAAGCTGATGTCGTGAAAAAGAAAAAGTTTATCATAAGCTTTTTGTCTTGAAGAAATCAATTCAACTCATGAATTCACTCATGTGTAAAACAAAGACTTAAAGTTACCCACCAAAATACATTGGCCAATATTAAAATAATCACATTCATTTATTTCAAAATTTTGTATTATGAGTTTTACATAACACCAAAAACAATGACATACTTCCTCCACAGAGTGAGAAAACTGTTACAGCAGAATATGAACTAGAATACTTACTACTGGAAGGACAATGCTTTGATAAAGTGACAGAACAGCCTCCTCGGGGTCTGCAGTTCACACTAGGCACAAAAAATAAACCTGTTGTGGTTGATACAATAGTGATGGCCAATCATGTAAGTATTATTTAATTGATGATATTTAATTTGATGTTTTGGTGAAATCCTCTGTTTTCCTAAGAGTAAAATGAAATAATCTTTATTCTGCTGTTGCTGAACAGTTTGCAGAAAACAAAATTGAATCTTTGAATAAGATAAATAAAACAAAAATGGGGAAAATCATACTTTCATAATTTTTTAACAGGTTATTGTAAAATCTCTTGGAATTGATTTATAGAATTTATTCATTCTACAGTTAGTAAATACTTTCTTGGATCATTCGTGTATTCATGAGCAATTCGATGGTTTTTAGTCATATTACTCAATGATTATTTTTTTCTCATCTTAAAAGGGGTATTTTCAATTAAAAGCAAACCCAGGTGCTTGGATACTGAGGTTACACCAAGGAAAATCTGAAGATATTTATCAAATAGTTGGGTGAGTTATGCAGACTGCTTTTAAATTTTTACACATAAATACGTTTTTAGTGTAATACAACCAAGATGATCAAAACAACAATTAAAGTGTTAAGATTGGCCTGGCACAGTGGCTCAAGCCTGTAATCCCAACACTTTGGTAGGCCGAGGCAGGCAGATCACGAGGCCAGGAGTTCAAGACCTGCCTGGCCAACATGGCAAAACCCCGTCTGTACTAAAAATACAAAAATTTGCCAGGCATGGTGGCACACACCTGTAACTTCAGCTATTCAGGAGGCTGAGGCCCAAGAATTGCTTGAACCTTCGGGAGGCGGAGGTTGCAGTGAGCAGAGACCACACCACTACACTCCAACCCGGGACAGAGAGCAAGACTCTGTCTCAAAAGAAAAAAAAAAAAAAAATGATGACTGGGTTAGGTCTGAACATCAGCAAGAGGGCGAAATAGGACATTCCGGTGCTCATACCCATGCAGAAACATCAATTTGAACAACTATCCACTCCACACATGAAACTACCTTAATAAAAACTAAGGAACGAGGTGAGCTGTTACAGCGCTGCAGTGTAGCACAGAAATAAGAAAGACACATTGAAGAGTGTAGGATAATTTACATTACATGCATCACTCCTTCCTCCACCTGATACAGCACAGCTGGAGAGATACCCCCTTGGAGGAAGGAGAGGGAAGTGAACAGCAGACTTTGCCTTGGACCCCAAAACCATGCTCACCCCAGTAAAACCCAAAGCCAGGTAGGCCTCACAGCCCCCACTTAATGCTGGTACCAGAAGACTGACCTGCCAGATCCTGTAGCCCCAAGCTCCAAATCTGCCTGATAGATTGAGTTTCCAAGCCTGCCCAACCACCAGGCCTACCCCAGAAGCCCCGGGCTGTTGCCCAGCCCCAATGCCAGGCCCGCCCCCACAAATTCAGGCTCTTGGACTTTTCCCCGTACCAGCATAATTGATATTTTGATCATTTAATGATAATATAGTATACGTTATATCTTACATAACAACACCATTATCCTTCGGTTATATTCAGTTTGGAATTGTTTTTTTGCACAAAAATTTTCCTGTTGATCAGTGAGCCATAGTAGAAAGCAGGAGTCATCACACTTTTTTGGTAAGGAGCCAAAAGTAAGTATTTTTGTTCATTTGAGAGCACATGTGGTCTTTGTCAAAAATTTTTTTAACAATTATTTTAAAGTGTAAAAATCAGTTTTAGCTTAGGGCTATTAAAAAAATACACCATAAACCTGATTTGGTTTACTGGCCATAGTTTGCCAACTCTTGATAAAGTCTTTTTTATGCCCTTAATAAATATCTCTAGATTTCATTGCTTTCAATAAATACTTACTGAGTACCTTTTATTATACCACACATTGTACTCAACAAAGATAATATAGGAGTAGGGGTTATGGTATCTTTTTTCACCACTCTTTCCCCTTTATTTTATACTGTACCTAGCTCATAGTGTCAGTTAATAAATGTGCTTAATGGCTTATGCACACAGAGACAGGGATGCTTAGTTCTGTGGTAGAGGGGGGTAGGAGGAAGTCAGTATTGACATTAGAGATGATATAGTACCTCAAGAGAGTTGAAGAATTAATAGGAAGTTACTAGTGATACCATAGATAGAACATTCCAGGAAGAGGGTAGACATGCACAACTCCCATCTAAAACTCTTAGGGCCATATGTGTTTTAGAGTTTAGAAGTTTTTCATTTGGAAAGTTAATACAGTACACATATCATATATTATGACGTATATCCCAGCAGGATCTGAGAAAGCCCTTTATTAAACATCATTTGTATTGCAGAATGCGTTAATATTCACACTAAAAGGGTTTATGTAAATGACTGAAAAAGAGAATGAAAAGACAATCCACAGACTGGGAGAAAATCTTTGCAAAGCATATATCTGACAAAGAATTTATATACAGAATATATAAAGACTATCAGAACTCAATATGAGAACAAATAACCAGATAAAAAATGTGCAAAAGTTTTGAACAGACACTCTACCAAAGAAGATATATGGATAAGTACAGAATGTATTTAACATTGTTAGTCATTAAGAAAATCTACATTAAAACCACAAGATTTGCCACATGTCTATTAAAATGACTAACTTTATAAAAAGAATGACAGTATCAAGTGTTGGTGAGGATATGGAGTAACAGGAGCTGTTTATCACTTCCACTGGGTATGTAGAATGGTACAACCACTTTTGAACAATTGGACAGTTCCTAGAAACTTTAAATTTACACTTAGGCTAGGCATGGTAGTTCACACATGTAATCCTAGCACTCTGGGAGGCCAAGGTGGGAGGATTGCTTGAGCCCGGGAGTTTGAGACCAGCCTGGGCAATATAGCAAGACCTACCTCTACATAAAATTAAAAAAGTAGCCAGGCGCAGTAGCACGCGCCTGTAGTCCTAGTTACTTGGGAGGCTGAGGTAGGAGGATCAGTTGAACCCACGAGGTGGCAACTGCAGTGAGCCATGATCATGCCACTGCACTCCAGGCTGGGCAACAGAGTGAGACCCTGTCTCAAAATGAGGAGCAGGAGGAAAAGGAAGGGGATGGAGAGGAAGGGGAGAAAAGGGGAGAAGGAGAATTTGCTTTCTGTGGTTTCAGTCGCCCATGGTTAACCATAGTCCAAAAATATTAAGTGGGAAATTCCAGAAATAAACAAATCCTACGTTTTAAATTATGCACTGCTGAGTAATGTGATGACCTCTCACACCATCCTGCTCTGTTCCACCTGGAAAATCATTCCTTTGTCAGGTGTCTGCCCATGAGTCACTTAGTAGCATTCTCAGTTATGAGATCAACTGTCATGGGATCACAGTGCTTATATTCAGGTAACCCTCGTTTTACTTAATGACCACAAAAGGCAAGAGTATTGTGCCTAATTTATAAATAAACCTTATCATAGACATGTATGTATAGGAAAAACATACATTTAGGGTTCGGTACCATCCATGGTTTCATACATCCACTGGGTGTCTTCGAACCTATACCCTGTGGGTAAGTGGGGGTTGCTGTACTACTGCATGTCTCCTTTTATAAGTTACAAAACACTAGATAATACAAACTATAGTGACAGAAATCACTTGGTGCGGTGGAATAAGCAGGCAAAAATAAGGACGAGTATTGGAGATAAGCAGTTGAATGCTGTTTTGAGAACCCCCAGCCAAACTGAGTTCCAGTACTGGAGTGGCTAGTGACCTTGCCCTGATGAGGAATGAAAGGCAGCTGGATGTGAATGTTTACTGTGTGCCTTTCATGGGACACTTCGTTTACCTGGTGGATGATCTAATTCATAGTTGTCTGACCCCAGACCCAGTTTCCCTCACACAGGAAACTTGTTTATACTGACAGATGCCCGTGTGGCTCTTGTCTGACCCATGTGCAGTTTATGCTTGCCTGACCATCGCGGTGACACTGGGAACCCAACCTTGTGTTCTCCCCAGCATCCCCGAGAAAACCCGGTCTGGGATAGTCCCTGGCTCTTCCAATGGGTGGTACAAATTTAATACACCACCACAATAAGAAATAAGTTCAAAGATTTATTACAAATCCTGGGCAAGAAGAGCTCCATCTCTAGGTCACATCAGGCAAGAATGAAGAGGAGTCAGGCAGAGAGAAAGAGAGAGCATGCATGCAACTAGCAGTATATACAAGGGAATAGAGCATGGGTCACTTTTGGTCTGTTTGAAGGGAAGGCAGGACAACAGAAGCCCAGTTTGCTAGGCAGGAAGGGTACCTCTAAGTTCTTATCTTTGGCTACCAGCTGGACCCATTTGGGTATGTTGTTCTAATGCCTATGCAGCAACCTATGCTACCTTGCTGTGTCATTCCCATTACAAATACACAGTTCCTACCCTCCCAAAACTCATTCCAGTAGAAAAGATAGTCAAGAAAATGAGTGACTATTACATGTTCTAAGTGCTATAAAAGAGTGCTATGGTAGTACAGAAAATGAGCAAAATAGACTGTAACATTTATATTGACCCTTATAAAAGCCATGGTTTCAAGATATAATTTTAAGAAGCATTCATGCTTTGTTTCAGCTTTTTAAATTTTGTGCAAACTGCATTGCCAGGAACTCAGCATTTCTGTATCTGCCACTACCGTTTCACCATTATGTTTCGCAAAGGGAAAGCCCTGTATATGAATTGTGAGTCAAATCCCTTCTGTACCACCAACTATCTGTATGATCTTGTATAAGTTTCTTTGCTATTTGTGGTCTTTATTTCGTCATTACAAAAGGGAATAATCCTGCCTCCCTTGTGGGGTTTTGCTAAGGACTAAATGAGAAAATCATTGTAGAATATTGAGTAAATGTCCATTTCCTCTCCACTTATTCCTTCTTTTACAAATACAGTTATACAATAGCACATGTATTATGTAAAACTAAAACTATACATGATTTAGGTCCTGTTTTATCTTCTTTACTATTATTTTCTATCATACAGAGTTCATAAAGATGTTTTAGAGAGAAAATACTTCTTGATGTTATATTTGAAGTGCCACTAACATATTAGTGCAAATTGTTTTTTCTCATTCACAGACAACTTTTGGCAGTAGAAATAACTTACAAATTTGTTTATATTACTTATAAACAATAAAACCATATACTTAGTCATAATTTAATTCCACATATGATTAATGTCACTAGCTATCCAAAATGGAAAAAAATACATGTTACTGTGTAATAAAAAGTCTAACGAGGTCAATATAAAATATAACAAAAACTGATGTTGTTTATCCTAATTTGTGTTTTAATTCTAATTGATATTACCTTTATAAGTAGGAAAAATATTCCTGAAACCTGCTAAAAATCTAAGCTAAAATAATATTGATATGAGTTTCTAAGTTCAGATTTTAAAGCCATGACTAAATTATTTGATTTTTTTAAATTTGGCTTTCCACTTCTGAGGCATAATGCCCACAATGTGTACTTTCTGTGTCTGCCAATTTTTTGTAGTCATTAACTGCAGATTATTTGTGTATACTCCGTATTGGCTGTTACTTACCTTGAATACAAAAAGTCTGAAAACTATTCTCCTTTATTTCTTTGTAGTTCTACCAAAGTTAGACAAATGCTGCTCAGATTTTCCTAATTAATTGTAGAGAATATTAGATACTTTATTTATGTACCTTCAATGCCAAATTATTGTGCTAGACTTCTCATTTGAAATCTTTACAAAAATCTTTTCTGCCATAGTAACACTTGTAATCAATTTTAGTTTGGTACCTTTGAGACTGAACTGTTTCTCCCGTGTTTTATATAGGAGGAAGGACAAAGATGTCAAACAAGGCTTTCCGTTCTTTCTCCGCAGGTACTCGAGTTGGTCCACCGTAACTTTGCTGGCTCTGCAGTAGTTAAAACTCACTCTCTGTGGACTCTTAAAAGTTCTCTATTGCTATACTTCACTCTCCTTTAGTTTCCTGGTTCTGTTGGTGTGGTCTCCTCATACCTCCTGGTTGCCATATTGGCAGGACACATGACTACCCTTTGGTAACAACAAAACCAAATCGCTCTCCTTCTTGGCTGCATCTGATCTGTGGAAATACCTAGACATCAGTTGCCCAACAAACTCTAGTGCAGACCAGTTGCAGAGGCAGTAAGCACTCTCCTGACTCCTCGATTAGAGCAATAAATCAGTCCTCAAATATCCAATCCTGCTCCATGTACACTTTTAACTTTCCCCGACATGAGTCCTCTGTGCATCCCAACTTCAGAATATGTATTGCAAAGTGTCTTCTCCTTAAAGTGTCTACCTTACTGAGTTTAGAATGAGAAGGCAATACTCTTTCCGCTTCTGTCCTCATAGAGTATAGTGGTGGAGACTCACAATCTGACAACAGCTCTCTGTAAGGAAACTATTCTGCCTTCATCTCACACAATCCCTTTTCTGAACATTTTTATATCCTTAATCTCTCTGAGGGGCAATCTGCATATTGTGAGGGTATTGAGAATGGATGACTATGCATACTCACTTCGGTGTTTGGTAGCTATCTCTTGGGGTTTCAGTGGAAGCATTCTAGCATCCTTTTACCCCTACCCCCAATATTCTATTTAGTTCTTTACTATCATATTACCATTAGTTAAATGTAAATTTTAATGAATTCACTATTGATCACAGTTTTTATATGTCTTTTAATTTTCACATTCATTTTTTGTTTAGATGGTGTCTTAGGCCATTTTTTGCTGCTGTAACAGAATACCTGTGACTGAGCAATTTATAATGTACAGAAATTTCTTGGTTCATAGTTCTGGAAGGTTGGAAAGATTGAGGGACAGCATCTGGCAGAAGCCTTCTTGCTGCATTGCCCTATGGCAGAAGGCAGAAGGACAAGAGAGAGCAAGAGAGGGCCAAACTTGCCCTTTTGTGGTAGCACCACTTCCACCCAATGAGGGTGGAGCCTCATCACCTATAATCACCTATTAAGGGTCCCACCTCTTAATACTGCCACAATGGCAGTACAATTTCATCATGAGTTTTGGAGGGGAGGGACATTCAAATCGTAGCAGATGGCTGACTTCCCATATTATCATAGAAGTATTTAACACAAGCAATTGGATGCTTTTACATTGTGTTGGGAAGGACTGGTGGAGCAAGCTCTCCGGGACGGCTGGATCCTAGGAATGCTTGAGAACAAAGCCAAGGAACTGACCAACCAGAAAGAGCTGCTACTTTCCCATCATCAGAAGTGAGAGAAAGCTAGAAGCTGCTGCCAGCAACACATCAACTGGCCTTTGGTACCCAGAAAGCTAAGCAATTACACACTGGAACACTGAAGTAGAAAACCTCAATGTCTCCATGACTGTGCTTGACAAAAGAAGCTAGGCAAGCATCAGCACATTGCCCCGCTCACTTCTAAGTTCCAAATAACATGCAAATGTATCTATCTGTTTAGCAGAATCTAATTATCAACCAAAACCTTAGCTGCAAAAGAGTTGAGTAACAACAACTACAAAAATGGGTGTATCTTTCTAACTACTGCAGTGTATGCTAAAGGTGGGGTGTTGCCTGCCATATCATAATATACACCACCTTTCCACAAATAAGTTTTTTCAGAGACATTAGTGGTGTACCCTCAAATGTTTAAAACTTTGAGGTGGTCCTCAAAGGTTTAAAAATTTCTTTTGCAATTCTGTATGAATTATAACTTTCCTAAGTATTGAATAACAGCATTATAATTTTATTCAGAATGCTTGAAACAAGGCTTCATCATTGTTTCTTACCAGTTAGTGTTTTGGATGAAAAATATGAAGCCAATCTGATTTACATTTCTTCTCTGAAAATATAAATTGTTTTTTAGAATTTCAGGAGACACATGTATGAGTGCTTTTTTATTAATCATGCTTTCTGACACAGTGAATTCTTTCATTTTGAAGTAAATGGCTTTTACTGAGATTCAGTATTCTCTTGAATCTCATTGAGAATATGAATTATTTGAATGCTTCCCTTTTTTCTGCATTAATGCCTTATCAATGAAGTCCATTTCCTCTGACTGCTTAGCTTGTTCCCTTCATTTAAGCTGCTCATTTTCCTCATGTATCCAGAGGTTTCAGGTGCTTAGCATTGTTGGTAAAGGTCTGATAGTACAGTGGTGAAGAGCCAGACTATCTAGATTCAATTTGGATCTAGGATAATAATTGTACTTTCCTCAAAGGATGGTTGTATGGATTAAGCAAGTGAGCATCTATGAAGTGCTTAAAATAGTGCCTGAGGATGTGGAGAAATAGGAACACTTTTACACTGTGGGTGGGACTGTAAACTAGTTCAACCATTGTGGAAGTCAGTGTGGCGATTCCTCAGGGATCTAGAACTAGAAATACCATTTGACCCAGTCATCCCATTGCTGGGTATATACCCAAAGGGTTGTAAGACATGCTGCTATAAAGACACATGCACACGTATGTTTATAGCGGCACTATTCACAATAGCAAAGACTTGGAACCAACCCAAATGTCCAACAATGATAGACTGGATTAAGAAAATGTGGCACATATACACCATGGAATACTATGCAGCCATAAAAAATGATGAGTTTATGTCCTTTGTAGGGACATGGATGAAGCTGGAAATCATTCTCAGCAAACTATTGCAAGGATCTCAGCAAACTATCGCAAGGACAAAAAAACCAAACACCGCATGTTCTCACTCATAGGTGGAAATTGAACAGTGAGAACACTTGGACACAGGAAGGGGAACATCACACACCAGGGCCTGTTGTGGGGTGGGGGTAGGGGGTAGGGATAGCATTAGGAGATATGCCTAATGTTCAATGAAGATTTAATGGGTGCAGCACACCAACATGGCACATGTATACATATGTAACAAACCTGCACGTTGTGCACATGTACCCTAAAACTTTATAATAAATTTAAAAAAAAACAGTACCTGAATTAAAATGAGAGCTCGTCACTATTACTACCTCTGCTACCTGATGGAAGTGGAAAGAGATTTGCGTTAGAATTTATCTAGGTCTAGCTGTAGTGCTGTGCTAGCTGGCTTTATTCTCTGAGTCTCAGTGGACAGGGGATTAAATGGCTAAAGTTGTCAATGCCCTTGAGTAGTGTTTGTGACCATAAGCAGCTGAAAGTTTTTAAGAAATTTGACGATGCTTCTACTATACAAGTTAGATCCTTTTTTGTTTTGTTTTGTTTTGTTTTTGCGACAGGGTCTCTCTTGCCCAGACGGAAGTGCAATAGCACAATCACGGCTCACAGCTCACTGGAGCTTCAACCTGCCAGTTTCAAGCAATCGTCCTACTTTAGCCTCCTGACTAGCTGGGACCACAGCGCTGGCCACCACATCCAGCTAATTTTTCAAAAAATTTTGCAGAGACTTGGTCTCACTGTGTTGCCCAGGCTGGTCTTAAACTCCTGGACTCAAGCGATACTCCCACCCCAGCCTCCCAAAGTGCTGGGATTACAGGTGTAAGCCATCACACCTGGCTTCTTTCTGTTTTCTAGTGGTGATTGTTGGACAGAGTTCTGCCTGCTACTTTGGTTTAACCACCTCAGCTCAGGAATTGGGAGTAAGAGAAAGTCAAAGACGTGTCAGTCATGATAGTGCTAGACTCCCCAGGTGTTCATTTTGGAAAAATGTTAAAAGTATATATTATATATAACAACTCAAAAGTAACTACTAATTTGACATCTGATTGCTTCCCCTTCAACAAAACTCAACTTTATTGTAAATATGATAGAACTTTTTAGTCCATAGTGAGAATAGTTTGAAAAAATAATTATGGAGCACAGTTGCCATATTTGTTTAAGCAATTTTGAAAATGGGCGGAAAAAACTGCATTATATGTAATACAAAATGGAAACATTCAAGTGATGCATATGGACATCATAGACACATTTTCAGTCTCATTATTTTAACAATGTACTTCAAATTTTGGCATTTGAAAATGGCTGGTGGATATTAAAAAGTTGAATAGTGTAGAACTCCTTTGATACATAAACAACTTTGAAGTGTAAAAAATTGTAATTATCATTGCAATATATCAGGGATGTGAAAGATTTTAGTTGTGTGATAGCCTTGGTATATAACAGCAAAGATAAGTCATAATTTGAACTTTCAGAGTGATTGGGTGGTATTGAATTTAATGAGTTACTTTTTTACAATTTTAATGTGTACTGAGTTAAAATTTATTGGATAATTTTGAAAACTACAGCATATTATATTTTAATTGACTGTAGAAACAGAAAAACATGATATATGCACTAGTAATATTGGACTTACGTTTATTGCAAAATGAGTTTATTTGTTATGCCATCATAATTGTATGTCTATTCTTAATTATGGACACATTTTTCTACTTTTAGGCATAAAGGAACTGACTCTCAAGCAGACCTAGGAGATGTCATTGTTGTATTAAACAGCTTCAAAAGCAAGATACTAGAAGTAAAAGTATGTGGGGCAGAACTTTTTATAGGCTTTGTTCTTAATATTAAGAATTATCTTCTTTGTTTTTTAATTAATTGATTTATTTTACAACTGACTTTACAATTTTACAACCTAAAATGTTATATTTGAACTCCAGCAGTAAAAAAAGAAGAGGATTAAGTTCACAAAGGAAAACAGAACTTGAAGATAGAAGGATTTTTTTTTACATTATGATAACTGTAAATACATCTACTAAATCTGTCTGTAGCCAAATAACGTTACAAATTGGACTCTAGAGATAAGATCAAGAACATGCACTGAAAAATTAGCTCTAAAAAGAAAAGGTGCTGTTTTTTAAAGAGGGAGAGAAAGGGAGTTTTTAATGATAGCAGATTCTTTTTGGACCAACCCTCCTGCTTAAAACTAGTGAAAATATTAGATAAAATTTTTAAAAAATTTTAAAAGCAATGAACTGATAATAAGATAATAAGGATAATAAGGAAACCCAAAGCCAAAATTAAAGGGAAAATGCGAGCCTAGTGAAATAGGCAAGCACAGAAACTTCTCTTGACCCAAGGAAGCTGTTGTCCTGGGAACATTTTTCTGTCCTGTCACACTTTGCCATTTTTATTTAATTTGATGGGTTAGGGGACAAAAATTGGAACCCAGAACCCACATAAAATAATCTATTAGAAGACCCTCTCTACAATAAACTAGCTCTATTTTCAGGCTAAGGATGAAACATAAAAAATTATTCCTCATAGTCTTTTAGCCCAAATTTGTGTCAGCTAAGTAGGCCAGGGAATCCTGAACCTTGAATTGGTACTAAAATTGTTCCAGATTGATAGGATATAGAGATATCTGGAAGAGACATCCATAAATCTCTGGAATAAGATTACAATAGCCTAAGCTGCAAATCAAATTTTTCTAGTATGAAGGCCAACTCATAGTCAAAGTTAACCAAATACACAAAACTAGCAGAAACAGAAAACTGATACACAAAGACTCAAGATATTAGAATTATTAGAATAGCCTCTGAAACAGCTGTCCTTTTTTTTAAAAAGAAATTAAAGATGAGTTTAAAAATAATTGCAGGGAACATGAAACTGTAAAACATATGTATCAGATTTTTTTAAAGTAGAACTTTGGAAACTGAGTAATACAATACCAAAATTAATAATTCAGTAGATAGCTTTAACATGCCTTGAGAGAAAATTAGCAAGTTGGGAGATAGGCCAGAAAAAGTATACCGAATGCAACAGAGACAGGAAAAAAAGAAAATATAGAAGAGAGCATTACACACACACACACACACACACACACACACACACGCTAGTGTGAAAGTCTAAGATTACCAGTAGTAGATTTAAAACTGGCTTTGCCACTTACTAGCTGTGTGACCTTGGACGGATTACTTAATCTCTTTCTGTCTCATTTCCTCATCTGTAAAATGGGGTTAACAATAGAATATACCTTACAGGACTGTTATGAAGATAAGATAAAGCACTTTATGAGTATTTGTTGGATAAATAAAAGTAAACTAAATGGAATTTCAAAGATAATTAAAGAATGGGGTACAAGTAACATTTGAAGTAATAATGGCTAAGAATTTTTATGAATGATGAAAGATACCAATTAGAAATATTCTGCAGCCCACCCATACCCTAGGTCTTTCAGTAGTTTGTTTTGGTTTTTGTTTTGAGACGGAGTCTCGCTCTGTTGCTCACTCTGGAGTGCAGTGGCCCAATCTTGGCTCACTGCAGCCTCCGTCTCCCAAGGTCAAGTGATCTTTCTGCCTCAGTCCCCTGAGTAACTGGGACCACAGGCATGTGCTGCCATGCCTGGCTAATTTTTATGTTTGTGTGTATTTTTTGTATTTTTAGTAGAGGTGGGGTTTCACTATGTTGGTCAGGCTGGTCTTAAACTCTTGACCTCAAGTGGTCTACCCGCCTTGGCCTCCCAGAGTGCTGGGATTACAGGCATGAGCCACCATGCCCGGCTGCCTTTAGTTTGTTTTCTAATAACACAGTTTTATCTCCTAACCACCTCTTTCTCAGAATTACACTAAAAAGACAGAAAAACAGGGAGGAGAAAAGATAAGCAACATAGAGGATCAGCCCATGAAATCCAGTAGCCTACTAAGAGGAATTCCAGAAACAACAGAGAACATGGAGGAGGGAAAGTGTCGTAAAGTTGAGAGAGAAGATGTTCATGTCAAAAGAGTCCACAAATTACGAAGTAGGATGAATGAAAATGGCCCATATGAGATTATAATAGCTACTAAGAAGGAGAAGTGGGTCACTGCAATAGAATGACAACACTAACATCAGAATTTCATTTGCAAAATACTTAGATGTTAAAAGACAGCAAAACAAAGCTTTCAGTATTTTGAGGAAAATTATTTTGAACCCAAGATTCTGTATCTAGCCAAATTCTTAACCAAATTTGAAGGTAAAATGTTGGTTTCTGAAGTGTGAAGATTTAGAAAAATTATTTTTCATACCCTTTCTTGGAGACATTTGCCAGTACAATGAAGATCAAGATCAAGATCAAGAAAGAAGATAGGTAGCTCAAGAAATGGTGAAACTAATCTGTAAACCAATGTAAAGAAAATCTAGAAAGAAACAGTTAATTGTTGAACTTTTTTTTTTTTTTTTTTTTTTTTTTGAGACGGAGTCTCGCTCTGTCGCCCAGGCTGGAGTGCAGTGGCGCAATCTCGGCTCACTGCAAGCTCCGCCTTCTGGGTTCACGCCATTCTCCTGCCTCAGCCTCTCCGAGTAGCTGGGACTACAGGCGCCCGCCACCACGCCTGGCTAATTTTTTGTATTTTTTAGTAGAGACGGGGTTTCACTGTGGTCTCGATCTCCTGACCTCGTGATCCGCCCGCCTCGGCCTCCCAAAGTGCTGGGATTACAAGCGTGAGCCACCGCGCCCGGCCTTAATTGTTGAACTTTAAGAAAAATGTCTTAGGTAGACAAGAATTCCAGACAATTAGATAACATGAGTAATAAACTGGAAAAGATTATGTCTGTGATAAAGAAGACATATTTGTATATCTCCCCACAAGAAAAAATAAGGACAATGAAATTCCAGGAAAAAATAGTTCTCTGCTGGTGGAATGTAAGAAAGGAGAATTCATCCGAACCAGCAAGAGTCTCCTAGGAGTGGCACAGTGGCCATAGGAGGAAACTATAACTGTGCTCTACTATACTAAAACTGTAACTGTGCAGAGGAAATAGAGTTTTAGTAGCTTTTCCAACTCTTCAGTGGTTGATCTTTACATTGTCATAATGAAAACTTCTTACTGATTTTCCAGTTTTAGAATCACCGTAGCAAAATGCAACAGATACAATTATGTTTACTGAACTAAATGTAAATGTTATCAATATTTACAAATGCTAAAGTCAAGGTTTAATATAAGTTGGGAGATAGAAGGAAATTGTAGAAATAGTAGTGTCCTTATAAACAGATTATACAAGAGAAACTGTTGGGATTGTGGGAATAAAAAAATAAGAGATTTAAATATTATTTAAAGTGACAGAAAATACTCAATAGAAGAACTGAAGATAAACATATTACTACCAAAATTTCCAGACAAATAGGGAAAGGGAAGCATGATGATTAGTGAGCTTTTCATCTGTCATCACAAAGAGCGAATAATGTCTAAACTCTGAATTCAGAAATACTAGTAGATAATGCCTAAAGCTGATAAATTAGTAAACACAAGTGTAAGCACATTATTTAGCAGTATGGAGGTAACCACTGAAGAAACTGAACAAAGAGGTTGAATTGATAGTTGAAGATCAGATTGTTTACAACATTGTGCTAAGATATTGCCTGTCTTTGGTTCTGCAGCTGTCAATCTTAGATTTCTATGGGTAATCTTGCCCAATATGTTTCACTTTCTAACCATACAGCACAATATTTAAAGCAGCCAAATTCTAATCTTTTTTGCCATGCTATCTAGGTGAAAAAAGAAACAGACAAAATTAAGGAAGATATCCTTACCGATGAAGATGAAAAAACAAAAGGGCTGTGGGATTCCATTAAAAGGTAATTACTAATGAACATTTTAATACATCACTAGATTGATCCAGAAGTCTAGTATGTGGAAGTTCCACAAGTAGTGAAAATTTAAGTAAGGCAAAGGTCCTCTAATCTAGGAGGGATAAGATAAATACATAAATGTTACTACTGTGTACAAGATAGGAAACTAGAGCTATAAGACAGATGAAAATAAAATACTATACAAACCAATGGAGAAAAATTACATATCCACTTACAAGGAACCTGGGGAAATACTCCTTGAAGAAGTGTGTGGCAAAAATCTGTTTTAAAGGACAGACAGGATTTCAAAAGTTAAAGATTGAGTGAAGGCAGTTATATGAAGACAAAATGATTGAGTATGTTCCTCAAAGAAAAGAAAGTAGCCTAGCTAGCTGCAACTTGAAAATAATAGGGACTGTTTATGTTAGATTGATACCTATACTGTTTTATTGTTAGTTTAAAAAGGAACACAGGCCAGGCATGGTGGCTCACACCTGTAATCCTAGCACTTTGAGAGGTGATGGCAGGAGGATTGCTTGAGCCCAGGAGTTCAAGACTAGCCTGGGCAACATAGCGAGACCCTGTATCTACAAAAAATTTTAAAATTAGCCAGTCACGGTGGCATGTATCTGTAGTTCCAGTTACTCAGAAGACTGAGGTGGGGGGATTGCTTGAGTCTGGGAGGTCAAAGCTGCAGTAAGTCAAGACTGCAACACTGCACTCCAGCCTGGGTGACAGAGTGAGACCCTGTCTCAAAAAAGAAACATACATAAGGAATATATTGGCTCAGATATCTAAAGAATCCAGGAGTACACCTGGTGTTGGCCACTGGGTGATGTGGTGTGGAAACAGTCTTTCTCCATCTCTTAGGTCTACTGTTTCTGTGTCTCTTCCATTTTAAGATAGACTTTTAAAAGTAAAAGTTTACTGTTTCCAGTGGAAGGAAGTTGCCTCTTTCCAAACAGTACCAATAAAAGTTCCAAGGCTGACTCATGGGTCCAACTATAGCTGTGTGTCCCAAACTGAACTGATTTTTGTGACTCTGATAACCAAGCATGAGTCATATGCCTACTTCTAGAACTGGTGGGAAGCCCTGTCCCACCTAAACCTCATAGAATGAGATGGGAGGAGGAATGATTCCCCCCAAAATGCCAGGTTGTTACTAGAAGGGGAACAGATGTTAGGTGAACAAAAACAAAAGCTGTCTCCTGTAGATGCATATTGTAAAGAACTTTGAATGTCCATTTTAGAGATTTGAACCCAATATGAGCTATGATGGCAAACCATTAATCATTTTGATCAAAGATAAGAAATAAAAATGTTAGCCAAAATAGATTCAACAACTTAAATATATTTGGTTATACTAGTCAAAAGCACTTCCATCATTTTGGATTTTGCCCAGTTTAAGCCTCTTTTTCTATAGTTGACTCCTTGTTTGGTAAGAAAAATCATGTTACTGTACAGTGTGTGCTTTGAACAAGTTACTGATAGAGAAAGGATCAAGTCCACTCATTGAAATGATTTGGAGGGTAGGTATGTTTGACAGGGGATAATGGAATAGAATCTGAGCAATTTTAAGAGTATCTGTCTAAGAGCTTCCATTAAAATTAGAAGATATAGATAAGAATGATTAAGGATAACTGTTCAATTATGGTATAGCCACTTGCTATATAAAAAGGATACCAAAAACAAAATGCTTTGTTAGAAACAGAGATGGTAAGTTTTTGGGACGTTAACTGCTCCAGATACATAGTATTGTGTGTCTTATGATGCTTTGAGTTTTTTCGTCTTAGTTTTAGTCCTAACTTAGAATGATTATTTTTTCTTGCCACTGAATCAACTTCTTTTCTTATTTGGGAGATTACAAGGTTTGAAAAATACTTCTGTCATAACGATTTATATTTTGCAAAATACCTTTGATGGTGATTTTAAGTTGTTTACCAAATTTGATTCATTCTAAATATGTTTATATAAAAGTATTTTAAAATAAATGTTTAGGAAGAAAAAGATGAATTTATACATTATGAATACTGTAAATAAAAGATTCAGTCATTTTTATATATGAAATGGACCTATCCAAAAATGAAATGGAGCTGGTCTAGCTCCAAAAATGTAATGAAAATGACAGCTGGGCCCAGATGACGCTACCATGATGTAAACCAGTGAGTAGACATGGCTCCCTAATGCTTTCTTTGTCATGGAAGTCATCCAGAGTACCAAGAGGGTACTCCACACCCTGCGTGGAGGAGAAAGTCTGCTTGGTCAGAGGAGCTCCAAATTGTAGATGGTTTAAAAATATTTTAGCCTGGGTGAGCCCCATCAGCAGCACTCACACACCTACCCTGTTACCACATGAATTCTTGCTGTGCCGTAGTTCCACACTTACACATTCTGTTCCTTCCCTCATTGGCCTGTTTAAAGTTTCAGTACACTAGATATGGCCATGTCAAGCTGTAATTCATTCTTTGTTCTGAAAACAACTTTTGGCAACTCACAAAAATTCAAAAATACCAGCCCATTCACCTAGAGACAATATAATTATATTCCACATTACAAATTTTAAAAACTCATAAAGCTTCAAATGACATTGTCAAATATTTTAATATTAGTTTGTAAATATTATAGAGTGTTTATAGCTTAACTATTTTGAAATACATTTCTATATTTATTGCTTATATTTAGTATTTAGGCATACAATGTTTCCATATGTATAAGAAATGTCAATTACTTTTTTATTCCAAGTTTCACAGTAAGCTTGCATAAAGAAGACAAAAAGGAAAAAGATGTCCTAAACATTTTTTCAGTTGCTTCTGGTTATTTATATGAACGTTTTTTAAGGTAGGTATATTTTTTAACCTTATATTTTGAAAAAGAAATATTTACATGGTTCAAACTTCAAAAAACAATAAAGGAATATACAATGGGAAAAAAAACTCCCACCTCTGTTTCCCTGATACTCAGTTCCTTTTCTCACAGGAAACCCATAGTATTATTTTTATACCCTGCTAAGGAGATACACACACACACACACACACACACACACACACACATAAATATATATGTGTGTATATTTATTTGTTTATTTCAGTTTTTTAAGTCCTTTTACCCAAATAGTAAAGAACATACTACTTTACACCTTGCTTTTTTTTTTACTTAAAATTATGAGGTAAGTATATATAAATATGAAATTTCATGAGTTTGGCTTGATTTGGAATATTGGTTTTCTTCAAAGCTAGCAAATAGACATTTTGGATAGGTAAGTATATATATATATATATATATATATATATATATATATACACATACATACACACACACACGATATATATATATATTTACAGTATTTTATATATACAATATTTACTATATATATATATAATTTACTATAGTAAATTATCCTTTTCCAGTGAAGAAAACCTTGTTTTATAAAAAGGAAGGGAATGAGGGGAGAAATGCATATTGCCAAGTACCAAAGGCTATTTTTAAACAGTTTATATAGAAAGGTCACAGAGAATAACTCAAAAATATTTGAATTGTAGCACTGATACATTAAAATGGAACTTCAGATTCATTTGTATCCTTTCCATTAGGAGGTTTAGGTTAGCAAACCAAGTGACCCATCCAGTGAATTTGTCAATATAGATAGATCATTCAGCTCTTCAGGGTTTGTAGACTTAATATTAATCACACAGTCATAGACAACTGCGCCCCGATGAAGCTACCATGATGCATATGTATTCATCCTTACACATTACATACTTGATAAACCATATTTTAGTTTATTTCTTCACATTTTCATTGTGAAAACCTTCTAATTCATAGCTTCAATTATTTAAAAGCCTTTAAAAGACCTATGTAACAAACCTGTATGTTCTGCACATGTATCCCAGAACTTAAAGTAAAATTTAAAAAATTAAAATTAAATTTTAAAAACACTTCAAGGTTTAAAAATACATATGAACTCCTGTTACTGTTAATGTATATTGGGTTTAATATTCTTTTATACAGAATTATGATGCTTTCTGTTTTGCGTAACACCAAAACACCAGTGAAATTCTGGTTGCTAAAAAATTATCTCTCACCGACATTTAAAGTAAGTACATAGCTTTTATTGTAGAATGGTTAATGTTTGAATAGTAAATTATTTGTATCATTGTAAGTTTATGTGACATTTCTCTTTTCAGAATGAGCTTTTTGAAAAAATGGTATTTAGTATTTTTATGTAGCTTAAGAAAAATTCTGTGCAATTTTTATTTAGAGATGTTCAAAGAGAGGACAGTAGAAGACTGTATATTTTTAAGTAAAATCAAAATCAGAATGACTAGTAGTTTTTCATGATAATGAGTAATTAAATACAATTTGGCAATGGAAAATATATACAGATTTTCAATTAAAAGAAATGGCTTCTGTCATTTTTGCAAAGATAGGCAGAAACAGTAGTAGTATCAAGAAAATACAAAGACTATACCTATAGCATGGAAAACAGTTTTACAGTACTGAAACGAAAAAGCTCTTTCGTCTGTGTAGTGCATTGATGGCTGGGCACCATGACCTGAGGCATTTTATATTGAGAAGATTTCAGGTGATCAACAGCTATTACCCTTTACTCAGCCCTATACTCCTGCTACAAAGTATACTGTGTTTCTTCCTATTCTCCCTACAGCATAATCAAATTCCATGAAATTTAGTGTCTCCACAGCAATTTGGTGTCTCATTCAACAGCATTTCAAATGAGTTTTTTTTTTTCTAGACCAAAAGCAGTGGGACAGAAGTAAAACTAGCCAAGCATGCTTTTATTCCTTAATATTTCTAGGCATGATGCCAAGTGTTTAACTGATGTTATTCAATTGTTTTTCATAACAATCCCACGTGATAAGAAAACCAAGATTCAAAAGTTACATAACTAGCTTGCGCAGTTGAGAGGTACCTGAGACCACTTTTGGATTCAATAACTTACTATAAGGATTTATATAACTCCAAAAAACAGCTGTCCTCACAGTTACAGTTTTTATAGCAAAAGGACACAAATAAAATCAGCAGAAGGAGGAGATGCTTAGGGTAGGGTCCAGGGAGACCAGACACAAAGTTAACAATTGTCCTCTCCCAGTGAATCCCCTCGCAGTGGATAGCACTTATTTCTTCCAGCAACAGTGTGTGAGGGTACTCATAGAGTACTGCCAACCAGGGAAGCTCATTCAAACTTTGGGGTGCAGAGTTTTTATTGAGGGTCAGCTGTATGGACTTGGCTAACAGCCTGCATGGCTAATCTTAGCCTCTAAGCCCTTCAGATGTTGAACTGATGCTTTGTGGCCCAAGGTCCTCACTACAAATAACATCATTAGCATAAAATATCTAGTGTGGTCCAAGATCTGCAGGTAAACGTAGACATTCTTACTAGGCAGGAAATTCCAAGGGTAGAGAATATTTCCTGGGAGATAGGGTGAAGGGCCAGGGTAGAGGATATTTCCTGGGAGATAGGGTGAAGGGCCATACCTTTCTTTGAGCAAGAATCATCCTTTATAGCATAGGCCTGAGATGAAACAGCTAATTAGAAACACAGCTGAGATTTGAACCCAGGCATTCAGACCTCAGGTGCTTAACCTTATGTAACAGCCCATTTGCCCTCCACCACCAACAGTGTCTCCTCCTATGCTCATTTGACAGTAGAAAAAAAAAAAAAAAAACAGAAAAAGAACCCATAAGTATAGATAAGAAGTTATACTGTTTTTCTACTAATTTTTAACATGTTTTCCTAGTAGTCAGACACTGAATAAGGGAGTATTTAACCCAAATAAACTGAGATAGAAAAATCTAAAGATTCTCTTAGCAGGAAAATATATTATTCACCAGAACAATAGTGCTATGTCTGGATTAGAAAGTCTTGTTCCACTGCATGGCCAAAAGAAATACTGTATCTGAAGTAGTATTTTCCTTCTTTTTGTGATGTGTTTCTTTCTTAAAAATTTTTTCTTTTGAAAACTTCTTAGTGAAATATAACATACACTCAGAAAAGTGCACAAATCATGAAATTTAGCTTTGGATTTTTACAAACTCAAACATCTGTGTAAACCAGCAGCCAGATACAGAAGCCGCTAGCTACCAGTTTAGAAAAGTCATACCTCCTCTCTTCATTCAAATATTTGCTAAAATTATACATTAAACTTAGGCATAATTCTTTTCTGACAGCACTATGCAAACTATAATTCCCTCTCCCTTTTAATTTTTCTTCATAGCACTTTTTTCTGTAGATAACAATAGTTTATTTCTACCTACTTCCTCTAAAATATAAGCCTAATGAAGGTCATAATTTGTATTTCTTTTGTTCACTAATATACCCTTAGATCCTAGAACAGTGCCTGTTTCAGTGAATATTTGAACACATATTTAATGAAGAAAAAATATTCTTTTTATTTTATCTGAATGTTTTATTTTATTTTGAAACCAAAACTGACTCCTGGCAGCTGTTGTACCCCTAATTTCAAGATTTCACAGATAAAATTGGTGCTTCTTGCATTTAAAAAAAAACATATTTTAAATCTACATTGTTCTTACAAAGTCAGAGAAAAAAATTAAACATATAACCAGAAACTAGTTTCAAGTAAGAATCAAGTGGTAAAACGCAAATTCTATATTTATTAATTCATCTTTTCCAATTCCTTTTTCATTCTCTCTCTCAATATTTGAGCTCTTGAACTAAATTTAGCCCACAGTATATTTCATTAACTGCTTCTGCTTTAAAAAGGGAATAAGCTACTTCTAATCCTGTAAGATACTGAGTCAGATATGAAATATTCAGACCATAATCACTACTTTGTATTTTTAATCCTTGAATTAAATAATGATATATCTCAAACATGAAGCTCCTGTATAGAATCTAATTTATCAGCTTAGAACTTATTTTGTGTTTTTTGTATCCTCTCTTCATCTTTACATCTCTGACCAACCAACCTGTTGACATATACATGAACTATTTGATATGTAGGTGTTCCAAGATCCAGAGGCTTTTTTTTAAGTCAGTTTTCTCAAGTCGGATGTTAACAATAAAAGTATGGGAACATTTATCTTCCATTAATAAGTTTGTTAAATAATATAGTGCACTTATTTTTAGTGACATTAAATTATATAGTTTTATTTTTACTTGTGTTTTCATATTTGTTAGCATTTTAATGTCTCTCATTAATAAGTATGTTATAGAAGTAGTATTTAGACATCTTGCCTATTCGTTTATAACAATTTATAGGAAACTTTACCTTTTTAATGTTATTTTTTTCTCTAAAACAAAACTACTTTCTCTTGAACATATTGGTTGATTTTGTGTGTGTGTTTTTAGGAAGTAATTCCTCACATGGCTAAAGAGTATGGATTCCAATATGAACTAGTTCAATATAGGTGGCCCCGTTGGCTTCGTCAACAGACTGAAAGACAAAGGATTATTTGGGGTTACAAAATTCTTTTCCTTGATGTTCTTTTCCCACTAGCAGTGGACAAAATCATTTTTGTTGATGCTGACCAGGTAATAAGATTAACTACTATTTTTAGTAATACACAAACATTTTTACACTTCTGTCAATATAGAAATTAATTCATGTTGCTCATGTTTATTATCTTCATTACAGTGCTTAAGATATGATTGTGATATATAAGCAAAGTATCTTTAAAAACAAAAAGTCAGAATTCCAGGGGAAAATTGAAGGTATTGTAAGAAGTACCATTTATTATTTAGGACATGGAAGTTTTCTCTCCTAAGTAGTAGTTTTTTACGTTTGAGAACTAAAACAGATACTTATATTAGTCATAGTAAGAGTAGTTAAATGAATTCCTGTAAATTATGAGCTGATATTTGTTTAAAATTAGGAATTTCTTCTTGCTAGAAAAGCTAGCAGTTACATACAACTCTTATTCTTCCACCTTCAACAGCATTCTTTCGCATTCAACCAATAACCAAATTCTCATCACTCTATCACTTAAGGAAAAGAGCATTTTAAATTTGGCCAACTTATGCCTGTAGTCTCAGCACTTTTGGAGGCTGAGGTGGGGAGGAAAGTTTGAGCCCAGGAATTAGAGGTCACAGTGAGATATAATCATGCCACTGCACTCCAGCCTGAGTGACAGAGTGAGACCCTGTCTCTAAAAATAAAAGCAAATAAATTTGGCCAAAAAAACCCAAGGCCCTCTGCTTTCAAAATTTATGTCCAAAAATTATGACTTTTCCTTTTTCCCTCCTTGCATTGCTTTTGAATCATTAGTGGGAAAAAAAATTGAAAATACACAGAATTTCTAAGAAAAAAGTAATATGTACATGAAAATATAAATTAAATGGATAAGTTAGAATTTATGTGGAACAAAAAGTATATTTTCAAGTCCTTTTTAGAATGTACTCATATTCTAAGCTATTATTATTTTTGTACTCTATTCCAAATTGATAAATATGAAACATTACAATGAAAACTAAGAAAATAGCATTTCTAAACACACTTTTTTTTTTTAAGAGACAGGGTCTCACTCTGTCATCCAGGCTGGAGTGCAGTGGCACAGTCATAGCTTGCTGTAGCCTGAGACTCCTGCGTTCGAGCCATCCTCCCACCTCAGCATCCTAGGAGCTGGAACTCCAGATGCACACCACCACGCCTGGCTAATTTTTTTTTTTTGTACAGACAGGGTCTCACTGTGTTGCCCAGGCTGGTCTCAAACTTCTGGCCTCAAGCAATCCTCCCATCTGAGCCCCACACATAATATCTAATATGATTCTTTCTCCTACCTTTCTTTCAACGTGTACACTAATATTGTTCTAGAAGGCGTGAGTGTATTAAAAAATAACATTGATATCATTTTATTCAAGCTATTTAGAATAATTGGGAGATTTTTCTTTATGATTCAAACTTAACATTTGCCGATATACAATAATGGAGATTTGGCATGGAATGATTTTGTTATTTATACTTTGAGAAACTAAGAGCTCTGCACTTATATAATATTTAACCCCTTCCCCAAATGTCTGATTCATAAAATGACTTGTTTATAAAGGACATAACAAAATATTCTTGTTGATGAGTAAGACCACTGTCTTAAAGACTAGGAATATAAATTTTAGTTTACCTTTAACCTGTAAGGACAAGAGGAATAAATGTTAAATTCAGTAAATTCATATTACATGAAAGTACTGTGAGGAAAATACAGCTCTTTGGATTTCTGTAGTAGAGTAATAATGATTGGAGATTCCCATAAAAAAGGGCTTATGTTATTTTATAGTCGTTATCAGACAGTCTATTTTAATTATTTAGATTGTGAGACATGATCTAAAAGAACTTCGAGATTTCGATCTGGATGGAGCTCCTTATGGGTATACTCCATTTTGTGATAGCCGCAGGGAAATGGATGGATATCGTTTCTGGAAAACAGGATACTGGGCATCACATCTTTTAAGACGGAAATACCATATCAGGTAAGAAAAGTCAGACCCTTACCATTTAGTAAATAAATAATGTATTCAATTACAAGTTTCAGTTTTCTTAAAAAATTATACAATAAAAGCAACCAATTACATAGTGTTCATTTCATGCCAGTCACTCTTGTAAGCCTTTACGTATATTAAGTCATAAAATCTTTATGACACTCTTTTGAGATACTGTTATTATCTCCATTTTGTAGATGTGGAAACTGAGGCATACAGCATTTATGTAATTTGCCCAGGCTTACCCTGCTAGTACATAACTGAGCTAGGAGTTAAACCCAAGTAATATGGCTCCTAACTACTCCAGAAGATTTAAACTTGGTTTATGAAATAAAATTAAGATTATATCTTCAAAGCCTGAGTTTCATGACAACTTGGAAAAGCTTGGGGTGACCCTAAAAGATTATGGGTTCTACCAAAATTAAAACAAACTTAAAACTCCTGGGAAACAGTATTAGATATTAGGAGCAAGTTTATGAAAGGATTAATTGTTATTAGATCCTAGGATATCTGTAGTTAATACCGTCACTGTAGACATTCATTGGAGGAAAGTAAAACTAAAGCTACGTAAACAACGTAGGCTATCAAGAAGTAATTCATTTTTGCAGTGCTTTATATGTAGTGGATCTCAAGAAGTTCAGGAGAATTGGAGCAGGTGACAGGCTCAGGAGCCAGTACCAAGCTCTCAGTCAAGATCCAAACAGTCTTTCAAACCTAGATCAGGTAAGTAAAATGTTAACAGAATAATTTTGAGTGTGTGTACATAGACTGTTCCAACTCGGTGCTCATAAACTTTAAAGTCTTATATTTTGAGCTTTTTTCTCAATTTACTGCTGTTTATGTAATTATCTATTGGATATCTCTACTTATACATAATTTTTTCACCTCAAGCTCAACATTTTCAAAACTAATAGTATTTTATCCTCACTTTTCCATTCTCAAACCTCTTCTTTCTACTTTATGCCCTGTTTTAGTTACCCTCTGTATTAGTCCATTCTCACTGCTAATAAAGATATACCCAAGACTGGGTAATTTATAAAGAAAAGAGGTTTAATTGACTCACAGTTCTGCATGGCTGGGGAGGCCTCAGAAAACTTACTTACAATCATCGCAGAAGGGGAAGCAAACACGTCCTTCTTCACATGGTGGCAGGAGAGAGAATGGGTGCCCAGTGAAGGGGGAAGCCCCTCTTAAAACCATCAGATCTCATGAGAACCCACTCACTGTCAAGAGAACAGGATGGGGGAAACCATCCCCATGAGTCAATTATGTCTACCTGGTCCCTCCCACAACAGGTGGGGATTATGGGAATTACCATTTATGATGAGATTTAGGTGGGGACACAGCCAAACCATATCACCCTCTTTTTTCTTACTCTCTTCTATCATTGTGTAAACGTGCTGAACTCTCTCTCTCTGTCTTTAAGACAAACTCCCTTCATCCAGTGCACCCCCACCCTGATATTGCCTTAACATTTCCTTTCACCTCACAAGCACTATTTTCCTAATATCCTATCAATTTCCTCATTATTGCATCTGAAACATTTTAGATAATTTAAGCAGAAGCAAGACTCTGTAGTCTTTTAGCAGAAGCGAAAGACTCTTTTTTCTTATTTTTATCACAACCATGCATGTTTATTCATTCATTCATCTGCTGAATACCTGCTATGTGCCAGATATTCTCCTAAGACTTCAGACATCAGAAAACAAAAACAAGATTTCTTTAGCTCATATTTTCATTCTAGTAGAAAAATAAAATTTAAAAATAATATTTAAAGATAAATGTTTTGGAGAAAAAAACATGAAAGCATGATAGAGAGTTCAGAATAGTGAATAGGGGCTGTTGGGGCTTCCAGGTATAAATTGGGTGGCCATATGTCCCTATGAAGATGACTTTTGAGTGAATTTTAGATGGAGGCATAAAAGCTGACGCAGATGCAGGCCAAAGAGAATATCTGATGCAAATATCCCAAGGTGGGAGTGGGCCTTCCATGTTTGAGGAATAGCAAGAAAGTCAGTATGGTTGGGATAAAGATGGGGGGAATAAAGTAAAAATGAAGGAAAAGAGTTAACAGAGGCTCCAGATAATGTAGAAAGCTTAGTCCCTTTGTTTATCTAGTAAGTGGGAATTATATGTCAAAATATGAATGAGTTATTCAAGACCACACTGGTAAGGAATTGATTTTTTTAATCATTCTTGAAAATTGGGAGATCTTCAAATATATATGTGTTTACATATAAAATAGGGTCTCTTCACTATTGCCAGTTAGTAGAAAACTGACTTAGGGTCCTCAATAACCCTCAATAACATGCCAGATTTCAATTATGAATATATTTTTGGTAGTTCTTAATAATTTTACCAATGTATTTATAAGGAATTCTTAGTCTTACATATGAATGAAAGTCTATGAAGTTGCCTGTTATCTGCCTATGGACAACTGAAGAAAGGATTCATTTTTCAAGCAGTTCAGGAACTGTCCGAGGTGTTCTCCCAGTACTACATTACCACGTTTTGGGGATGATTGTCCTTACTCAAATGTAGTTTGGCTCCCACTTCCTCCAATCCACTTAACATTTCTCAGTAAAATCAAAATATCTTTTTTCTTAGCTAAAAATGTGTAGTGAGCACTTCTTGTTTGTTTTTATGTGCCTCTTTGCAGCATGGATGTTTTCATCCTCTCCTTTCTTAACACTCTCTTTACTCTCTATTGGCTTCCATGTCAGACCTTGCTCGTTCTTCTTTGACATCCCTGGCTTTCCCACCACAATTTTATTGGTGAACTACTTTTTCTCTACTTTTCCTTTAAATGTTGCTATTCTCTACATCTCTGCCTTGACCCACTTCTCACTCCATACCATCTCTAGTGGCGGTCTTGCAGCCAATCATGGTTTCAATTTATATCTTTCTGTTAATAGTTCCCAAATGTTATCTCTGGCTCTTAGCTTTCCCTTGAATTCCCAACTCCTATATTAACTCCACTGGCATTGCCACATTAATGCCTAAAACTTATCTCAAGTTAAAAAGTCAAGAACTCAAGTTCTGTTCCTCTTCCACCATTCCCTCCATCAGCAAATACCACTTAGCTGCCTGTTACAGGTTGGATTACTCAGGAAGCCACCTAATTCTAACATGGAAATTAGGAAGTTTATTAGGAAGTACTCTCAGGACCAACAACTGTGGAGGAACGAAGGAAATGGAATTGGGGAAACTTTACAAATTCAATTAAGACCTCAGTTGACTGACCCCACAGGGAGCTCTGGAGCTGAGATGGTCCTTCATAGTTTTCACAGGTTTGGGCAAGTCTTTATTCCTTCATATCAACCAGTCATTGGATATGGGCTGCCCCAGGTAAGGGGGTGACCTTGGGTGAGACAACTCTTTTCCTGGTCTAATACAATATTATATAGAATCCTTTGTCAGTAGATAACTATAAATCCTTGGGTAATGGTGCTAAGTTTCTGTGAGCAAGAAAGGCAAACCCATACGTAGAATATGTGTATAGGTCAATCCAGAAGAATCTATATAAAGGACATCTAGTGTAGCCAAATTACCATCAAACAGCTGATTGGTCTTTGCAAAGTATAAGTGCTATATTAGAAGCTCAGTGTTTACGTCTGCTGTTGGCAGCTCTAAGAGCTAGATGAGCCTGGGTAAGTAGGAGCTCATGTGGTTGGGCCTGTACATAGTCTCCATCTCTGCCAGCATGTCTACTCCATTCATGTGCCCATTGTGTCATTGGAGTAGCCTATGATCAAGGCTAGCAGACTTCCACAAACCACATAATTTTGACTGCCTTGTTATTTAGTGCTGATTCTGTGTTGAATGCTTTCTGGTGGCTGTTTAACATGAAGTATCCAAAGATCCTGACAGTTTATGCCACTCCCATAGGCTCATCCAGAAGCCTCTACCCCAGAATTTCTTGGCCTTAATCTTCCTATCTTTCTATTTCTTGGCCTCTGACCAATTGGTCAAGCCATTCACCACTTCTTATGAATATACTCCAACTATAGACTATGTTTCTTTCTACATTCATGTACCTCATTATTCAGTTTGTACAGAAAGAAAAGTAGCCTATGGTTGGAATATATTCATAAGCAGCTAAAATAGTTATTAGAAATAAATTTATAGCACTAAGAACTTCCTTTAGAAAAGAAAAAAGGTCTCAACCTCATCTTCTACCTAGAAACTAGGGAAAAAAGAACAGTTAAAACCAAAGTAAGGTCTTGGCTAATGCAATAAGACAAGAAAAGGAAATAAAAGGTATACAAATTGGGAAGGAAGAAATAAAACTGCCTTTATTTGCAAATGCCTAGACAATCCAAAAAAATGACCAAAAAAACCCAAAAAACAGTGTACCAATAAGGGATTATAGCAAGGTCAAAGGTTAATATATAATTAATATATAAAAGTATAAATTAATATATAAAAGATTAATATATAAAAGTTAGTCATTTTTACTACGTATCAGGTACTGTGCTTACTACCTGGGTGACAAAATAATTTGTACACTAAACCTCCATGACATTCAATTTACCTATATAGCAAACTTGCACATGTACCCCTGAACCAAAAATAAAAGTTTAATTAATTAACCTGGAGCAAAAGACTGATTACAAAGTCTGTGGGCTTAGATCAGGTGTCTGAAATAAAGAATAAGTATAATGAAAGTTATTTATAAAAAATTAAATGCTATTTTGCATAAGATAATTTTTTTTTTTTTTGAGACAGAGTCTCGCTCTGTCGCCCAGGCTGGAGTGCAGTGGTGCTATCTCGGCTCACTGCAAGCTCTGCCTCCTGGGTTCATGCCATTCTCCTGCCTCAGCCTCCTGAGTAGCTGGGACTACAGGCGCCCGCCACCACGCCCAGCTAACTTTTTGTATTTTTTAGTAGAGACTGGGTTTCACCATGTTAGCCAGGATGGTCTCGATCTCCTGAATTCGTGATCCGCCTGCCTCAGCCTCCCAAAGTGCTGGGATTATAGGCATGAGCCACCGCACCTGGCCATAAGATAAATTTTTTTAAGTATATTAATATTATTCCCTTATGTTTATAATATACATTTTTAGGGTTGTATTTTGTTTTTAATAATATCATTTGTGTAGGGATCTTTGCCTGATACAGATTTAAGAATATAATCTATATGACAAAAAGTCATTTTTCTGTATTCCAACAATAAACAAGTGGAATTTAAAAACACAGTATCATTTAAATTAGCACCAAAATAATATTTAAGTATAAATCTAATAAATGTTTCTCTACATGAGGAAAACTGTAAAATTCTAATGAAAGAAGTTCAAGAACACTGAAATACATGAAGAGGTATTCCCTGTTTATGGATAGGAGGACTAAATTGCTCAAGACTAAATTGATAAATTCTTCCCAGATCAATTTATAGATTCCACACAATTCCAATCAAAGTTCTAACAAGTTGTTTTATGATTGTCAACCTACTGATTTTAAAGTTTATATAGAAAAGGAAAAGACCTGGAATAACCAACACAATATTGAAAAAGAAGAAAGTCAGAAGACTAGCAATACCAGACTTATTTCACTGTAAAGCTATAGTAAGAAAGTATGTTGGCAAAAAATAGAAAAATAGATCAATGGAACAATAGAGAGCCCAGAAATAAACCCACATTAATATAGTCACCCAATCTTTGACAGAGGAACAAAAATAGAGCAAAGATAGTATTTTCAACAAATGCCACTGGAACAACTGAACATCTCATAAGAAAAAAATGAATCTAGACACAGATCTTACAGCCTTCAGAAAAATTAACTCAAAATGGTTTATAGACTTGAATGTAAAACACAAAATGCAAAACTCCTGGAAGATAATTTAGGAGAAAACCTAGATGGCCTTGGGTATGTCAATGACTTTTTAGATATAACACCAAAGTCATGATCCATGAAAAGTAATTGAAAAGCTGGACTTCACTGAAATTAAAAACTTCTGCTCTGCAAAAGACAATAACACGAGAAAGAAAAGTTTTTTTGGCAAAAATATATTTTTAAAAGATGCATCTGATAAAGGAGTGTTATCCAAAAAAATGCAAAGAACTCTAAAGACTCAACAATCAGAAAACAAACCATATTTAGAAATGGACCAAAGACCTTAACAGACACCTCACCAAAGAACATATACAGATGACATATAAGCATATGAGCAGATGCTCCACATCATATATCATAAGGGATACACAAATTAAACAACAGTAAGATACCACCACACACCTATTAGGAAGGCCAAAATCCAGAATACTGACACCACCAAAGGCTAGTGAAGATGTGGAGCAAGAGGAACTTGCGTTCATTGCTGAGAAGAGTACAAAATGGTATAGTCACTTTGGAAGACAATTTGACAGTTTCTTACAAAACTAAACAAACTCTTACCATACGATTCAGCCATTGTAATTTTTGGAATTTACTCAAAGTGAAAACTTACGGCTACATAAAAACCTGCACATAGATATTTATAACACCTTTATTTATAATTGCCAAAATATGCAGCCAACCAAGATGTCTTTTAGTAGGTGAATCGGTTAAGAAACGCATACATCCAGACCATAGAATATTATTCAGAGTTAAAAAGAAATGAGCTATTAAGCTGTGAAAAGACAAAGAAGGACTTTAAATGTATAATAACTAAGTGAAAGAAGCCAATCTGAAAAGATTACATACTGTATTATTCTAACTATATGACATTCTGGAAAAAGCAAAACTATGGAGACAGTATAAAGATAAGTGGTTGTCAGAGTTTGGTGGCAGGGAGGGGGCAAGTGATGAATATGGTGGAGCACAGAGAATTTTTAGGCAGGGAAAATATATAGTGGTAGATACATGTCATTATACAGTTGTCCAAACCCGTAGAATATACAACACCAAGAAAGAAGCCTAATGTAAACTGTAGACTTTGAGTATAATGCGTGAATGTAGGTTCATGTATTGTAACAAACATATCACTTCGGTGGGGTGTGTTGATAATAGGGGAGTAGGTAATGCATGTGTGGGAACAGTGAGTATATGGGAAATCTCTGTGCCTTCCTCTTAATTTGGCTGTGAACCTAATAACTGCTCTAAAAAAATAAAATTTTTAATTTATAAAAAATTAAATAGAAAAAAGGAATAATTAAGGTTAGAATGGAAATCAGTAAAATGAAAAAAAGAAAAGAAAGATGCATTTTTGTAGATTTTTAAAAATGAAACCAAAGCTGGTTCTTTGAGAAAATCAACAAAACCGATGAACCTCTATCTAGACTGATCAGAAAAAAAAAGGTAAAAGACACAAATTACCAATATAGAAATGTGAGACATGACAGCACACAGATTCTACAGATACTGAAAGAATAATCAAGGGACTATTAGAATCAACTTTCTGGTAATACATTCAACAACTTTGATGAAACGGCCAAATTATTTAAAAGACACAAACCACCAAAAGTCAGAACATGAAATAGGTAACCTGAATAACCCTGTATCCGTTGAAGAAATGTAATTTGTAATTTAAATCCCCAGGCCCAGATAGCTTCAGTAGTGAATTCTATCAGACTTCAAAGAAAGAAATAATACCAGTTTTACACAAACTCTTCCAGAAAATTGAAGAGAAGGGAATATTTTTCAACTCATTCTATGAGGCAGCATTCCCTTGACATCAAGACCAAAGATATTATAAGAAAGGAAAATTATAGACAAGCATTTCTTAAGAAAAGTTGTAAAAATTGTTAACAAAGTTTTAAGTAATCAAATTTAGTAATATATAAAAAGGATCTTATATCATGAATCATGACCACATGAACTTTATCCCAGGAATGCAAGATTGATTCAGTATTAGAAAATCAATGTAACTCACTATAGTAAAGACTAAAATACATATCCATATATATACATGATCAGCTAAATATATGCAAAAGAGCATTTGATATATTCCAGTATCCATTCCTGATTTAAAACTCTCAGCACACTAGAACTGGAAGGGAACTTCCTCATCCTGATAAAGGGCATCTGTGAAAAACCTACAGCTAACATCATACTTAATAATCAAAGACTGAATGCTTTCTCCCTAAGATCAGAAACACAGCAAGGATATCCACTCTTACCTTTCCTATTCAGTATTGCACTAGACAGATACCTAGTACAGCAAGGCAAGAAAAAAAATAAAAGGCATCCAGATAGGCAAGGAATAAGTAAAACTGGCTGTCTTGGACGGGTAAGGGGGACAATCAATGTGATCATCTAGGTAGAAAACCTCATGTAATCTACCAAAAAGCTAGAACTAATAACTGCATTTCACAAAGTTGCAAAATACAAAATCACTATGAAAACCCAATTCTATTTCTATATACTAGCAATAACAATTGAAAATTGAAATTAAATATCCATTTCTGTGGCATTTTAAAAATGAAAAACTTAGTGGTCAGACTTAAGACTTACAGATTGAAACCTACAAAACTGCTGAGAGAGATTAAAAATCAACTGAATATTTAGAGAGATATACCTTGTTCATGGTTGGAAGATTGTATATTGCTAAGATGTGGTTTCTCCCCAAATTAATCACTAGATTTAATGCAATTCCAATAAAAACATTACTCTCTATTTTCCTATATTTATTAGGCTTTCTTGTACAAATTAATGAAGTTGATTCTAAAATTCAAATGGAATGCCGTAGACCTAAAATCGCCAAAACAGGCCAGGTGTGGTGGCTCACGCCTGTAATCCCAGCACTTTGGGAGGCCTAGGCACTTGAGGTCAGGAGTTGAAGACCAGCCTGGCCAACATGGTGAAACTCTGTCTCTACTAAAAATATAAAAAATTAGCTGGGCATGGTGGCGGGCACCTGTAATCCCAGCTACTTGGGAGGCTGAGGCAGGAGAATCACTTGAACCCAGGAGGTGGAGGTTGCAGTGAGCCAAGATCACGCCATTGCACTCCAGCCTGGGCAACAAGAACAAAACTCTGTCTCAAAAAAAAAAATACATTGGTTTTAGGTTGTACATTTAAGTCTTTAAATAGAGATTTAAATGTGTTTAGAGATTTTAATATGTCTATTTAAATAGACATTTAAATGGGAAATGTCTATTTAAATAGACATTTAAATATGAAATATGTCTATGTAAATAGACATTATATGTATTTACTAGCCATTGATATGTCTTCTGTGATACACAAATGTCCAATAAACACAGGAAAAGAGCTCAATGCCATTGTCATTAGGAATAGCAAATCAAAACCACAATGAGATACCACTTCATACTCGCTATGATAGCTACAATAAAAAAGATTGACAATAACAAGAGTGGACAAGGATATGGAGAAAATGGAACCATGATACACTCCTATTTGGAATGTAGAATAGTGTACCAAGTTCAAAAACAGTTTGACAGGTCATCAAAATGTTAAACAGAGTTAACATATGACCCAGCAGTTCCACTCCTAGATACATACCCAAGAGAGTTGAAAACGTGTCCAAACAAAAATTTATACAAATGTTTATAGAAGCATTGTTTATAACAGCTGGAAAATGGAAACAACCCATCGGTTGACAAATGAATAAGCCAAATGTTGTAAATTTATACAATGGAATGTTATTCGGCTGTAAAAAGGATTGAAGTACTGAAATATGTCACAGCATGGATGGACCTTGACAACATTGTGCTGACAGAAGCCAGACACAAAATCCTTATAATGTATAATTTTACTTATGTGATATGTCCAGACTAAACAAACTCATAGAGACAGAAAGTAGATTATTAGGTACATGGAGGTTAGGGGAGAATATGAGGACAGTATGTGAAATAATCAGCTAAAGATCAGCTAAGTGACAAGAGAGTAGACCCATGTATATAATTGACAGAATTAAGGTTCCCCTAGGATTTATATTCATGAGGTTAAAATGAAAAAACGGTCAGCATGGGGGCTAGTGTGTGTGTGTGTGTCCTGTACTCATGGAACTCAGCCATGTTGAGTTCCATGAGAACAGGTACAGAGATTGAGATTTAATCAGGACTATGACTTTGTCAAGAAAGTACAACTAAGAGAAGAATAAGACAGTTGAGAGTATATTCAAAAGAATAACTATATAGGGGTGAATAAATCAAGGAATGAAGGACAGTGAAATCATGGTAGAATCAGTTGATTGGAGGTTCCAAGGAGTCAAAGGATATTGATATCAGAGTACTCAGTGGAGTGAGACAAAAATCAAGAGGTGGTCAGAGAGTGGCACCATGAAATTGAAAGTATAGAAGACTTGGTCTAGTATATAACCATTTGAGTTAGTAGCTTAGATAATATGATAGGCCAGGTTATTTAAGGAAGGGATTCCAAGGAACTAAGGGTGTCAGAAGGAACAGTTACGGTTTTTCTTTCTTTGATTAACGGACTTTATTTTTTTAGAGCAGTCTTAGGTTTACAAAAAAAAATGAGCAGAAAGTATGGGTAGTTTTCTATTTCTGGGCTCTTTATTGTGTTCCATTGATGTATTTGTCTCTTATTTTTCCAATACCACACTGTTTTGATTACTGTAGCTTTATAGTAAGACTTCAAGTCTGGTAGTGTTAGCCCTCTGACTTTATTCTTCAATGTTGTGTTGGATATTCTGGATCTTTTCCTTTTTCCCTAAACTTTAGAATCTCCACAAAGTAACTTGCTAAGCCTTTGATTGAGATTGTGTTAAGTCTATAGATAAATCTGGGAAGAATTGATATCTTGACTATGGAGTCTTCCTATGTGTGAACATAGAATATCTCTTCATATATTTCAGTGTTCTTTGATTTCTTTCCTCAGAATTTTGTAGTTTTCATTTTGTTGAGGAACATATTTTATTAGATTTATATTTAAGTATTTCTCTTTTTCGGTACTAATGTAAATGGTGTGTTTTCTTAAATTTCAAATTATGTTTGTTCATTGCTGGTATATAGAAAAGCAGTTGACTTTTGTATATTAACTTTGTATCTTGTAACATTGCTAAAATTGCTTATCAGTTCCAGAAGTTTTTTCCCTTGATTCTTGGGATTTTCTGCATAAACAATTCTGTTATCACAAACAATGACAGGTTTTTTTCCCTTCCCAATCTATATACATTTTCCTTGTCTTATTGCATTTGCTAGGACTTTCAGTGTGATGTTTAATAGGGGTGTTGAGAGAAGAACCTTAAAATTGTGAATCTTGGAGCTTATGTAGGAAAACCAGCACAAGTACCCTTCATACTCTTGGAGAGAGAGGAACATGCCTTTGCTCTTGAATATAAGCAGATCTTCTCTAGAGAAAGGAAGGGAAGGACTCTACCCCTGGAATATAAACAAATACCTCTGGGGAAGATTTGTCTGATTCTCTCCAAAGGTCTCTAACTTACTAGGCTAGTTTGCCAGTCAAACATCCATTAGCCCAGATGCCAGCAATCTTTACTTAGAGAGCTCGGAGCATGCAGAAATGGGAAAATATTCATGGATCATTGTTTCCAGTGGGGAGATGAAAGTTCACCTCAGAATCCAGAGAGCATGGTGGTGACAGATATGAACAGTAATTGCAGGCATAATGTGAGCAATAGAGGCAGATAGAGGTAGTGAGGCTGTCCATTGTGGGGACTATTGAATGGTAGGTTTCTATGCCTCCCTCTTCATCCTTGTTCCCAGGGGTAGAGTCTAGGAGAGATGTAGGTATATTCCAGTGCATGGATTCATTCATGACCCAAGATGATTGGATCACCTTAGGTATTTTAAGCTTAAAAGTGTAGAGAAATCTCATATTTGCATATGTTTTATGATCTGTTTACAGTCTAACTGATGTCTTACTTCATTCAGCTTCTTTCCTTCTGACTCTAAATTTCATATGATTTCTATGATTAAATCACGTTTTTCTGTAGGATCTCCCCAATAATATGATTTACCAAGTTGCCATTAAGTCTCTTCCTCAAGACTGGCTGTGGTGTGAAACCTGGTGTGATGATGAATCCAAACAAAGAGCCAAAACAATTGATCTGGTGAGCGTCTTTGTTTTCATTTGTATGTAGGCAGATACGGAAATGTTTAAATAGAAATATTTTCTTCCTGTTTTACAAAGGGAGTGGCATACATATTAATTCACTTCTTCTGCTGTTAAGTCTATCACACATTTACTTAGGTTGGCAAGTATAGGGCTATTTTGGGGGCCCCCAAGACCACCCTGAGGTTTGATGATTCACTAAGGAGATTCATAAGATGCAAAATATAATCATATTCATGGCTGTGATTTATCACAGTGAAAGGATATAAAGCAAAGTCAGTAAAGGGAAAAGGCACATGGGGCAAAGAGAAAATCATGTGCAAGACTCCAATAGTCCTTTCTCTGTGATGTCACACGGGACAAGCTTCATTCCTCAAGCAATAAGAGATTCCACAACCAGTGTGAAGTATTACCTACTAAGGATATTTATTAGAAACCCCTGTATCCAGGGGTTTTATTGGGGGCTGGTGACCATATAGCACTGTCTGCCTGAGACACACCTAAATTTCCAGCACTCAGAAGGAAAGCAAGTGTTTAGCATAAACACCTTTGCACAGATAATTTAGACACAGTGAGTTACTCTTATAAAGGAATGGTGGGAGCCATCCTGAACCCTGTGTTCCCAGATGCCAGTGAGGAGCCAACTTTACAAGCAGGTCTTTCTAAGAATAGCAATTTCAGGCTTTCTGTGTTAACTCTTTTCTGCAAAAGGACTTTTGAATAAAAGGCTGAGAGGGCTGGGCACGGTGGCTCACGCCTGTAATCCCTGCACTTTAGGAGGCCGAGGCAGGTGGATCACCTGAGGTCAGGAGTTCGAGACCAGCCTGGCCAACATGATGAAACCCCATCTCTACTAAAATTACAAAAAATTAGCTGGGCGTGGTGGCATACGCCTGTAGTCCCAGCTACTCGGGAGGCTGAGGCAGGAGAATTGCTTGAACCTGGGAGGCAGAGGTTGCAGAGAGCTGAGATCGTGCCACTGCACTCCAGCCTGGAGACAAGAGCAAAACTCCATCTCAAAAAAAAAAAAAAAAAAAAGATGGAGAGCTAGCTGAAAATGTTCATGGATTAGCTATCATCTTGACATGTCTTCAGTTTAGTTATCCTGCCAATATTTTCCCCCAAATAAAGGCAAACAAGACAATTTTGTCTACTTAAAATATATCATATGTGCTTTTTTCTTATTTTTAAGAGATTATTTTTCTTAGATTTTCATTTAAAGCAGTTTATGCTATGCAGTTTAACTCTCCTAAACATAAAATATTTCAAACTAATATATTTGTTGTCCATTTAGATCTTATATTCCATACTACCTTGTCTTTAGTAGGTATAATAAGTTTTTTCCTACCATATTGTTTTTAATGTGCTAAGTGTAGAAAATTGTTTACAAGATCTTCACTGACGAATAAGCTATTAAAATGTTAGAATTCACACAATTTTGAACAAAAAAGGGCAGGAAAACAAAATATAGGAACTTTTTCAGACATGTATAGAAATACATATTTTAAAAGTAGCATGCCAGTATGTTAGAATGTAATCATAGGTGGTAGAATATAGCAGAAACAAATAAAATGGCGTTTTTAAGAGGTAAGCAAAGGAATTTCATAAAGAGAGGCCAAGAACATTATTGAACACAATTACTAATATGTTGTTAGGGTTCTGTTGTGGCTCATACAGTAGTGATATAGGTCACTTTGGGATCTTTAGTACTTAGACTAACATGAGCTACCATAACAAACCCCCAAAATTCAGTGGCTTCATACTCATTCCAGCAGCAGACCTAAGTGGGTATCTCCATCATTGAGTAGCCCTCCTGTGTGCCATGTCTCAGGGAGTACTTTTTGTCCACCTGTAACTGCTCCTTCAAGTGCAGTAGCTACTTGCCTTATGTGGCTGTTGAGCCCTTAACATGTTGCTATTCTGAATTGAAATGTGCTGTAAGGTATAAAGTACACACCAGATTTTGAATACTCAATACAATGAAAATAACATATATCTCATTACTAACTTTTGTATTGATTACATGTTGACTTAGTATTTTGGATATGTTGGGTTGAATAAAATATAGTATTAAAATTTATTTCACCTATTCGTCTTACATGTTTATACATGGCTACTAGTATTTAGTATTTTTCTAGTGAAAAAAACCCACAAATCACATATGTGGTTTTCATTGTATTTGTATTGGATAGTGCCAATCTGGAGGGAAGGGGGAAAAAAGTGCGGAGAACATATCTTGAATCCTAAATGCATGGCCCCTTGGTGGGAGTTGGTCACATGGCCATATCTAGATGTAACAGGAGCTGAGAAATGGCATTCCTGGATGAACAGCTACTTCCTAGCAATAGCAATACCCAGGAAAAGGAGAAGAGGCACAAATTTTGGTGTTCAGCCGGTCTCCCTCACAGAAACACTAAGAGTAGAATGAGAGAACATGCTATTCTTCATGGAGGAGAAAAGAGAATGCAGAAAATTCCCAAGGAAATGGCCTAACAGAAGAAAAGAGCATGACTAATAATATTGAAGGTGGGAATGAAAATGTTTATGAATGTCATTATACTCTCTCAACTTTCCATCTCAACCAGAGTTTTTCAGCCTCAGTGCTATTGGCATTGAGGAGTGGAGAATTCTTTGTTAACAGGGGTTTTCCTATGCATTGTGGGGTATTCAGCAGCATTTCTGGCCTCTGTCCACTAGATGGCAGTAGCACCCCACGACTCCTCAGCCATCACAAATTTTCTCCAGACTTTGCCAAAGCTCCCCGAGGGGCATGATTACCCAGTTAAGAACCACTAATAAAGCTTATAGAGCGTATGCACGAGCACACACATACACACACACACACACAAACCCATTGTAGTACAAATAGCTAAAGAAAACATAATATTTTGTTAATAGTTTGACAGAATTAAAAAAAGAATTAGTCCCATTATCTTCACTATGTAGAAGACATTGCCTATAAATTTAATTTCTGCAAAGAAAATTGTGTTTTCCACTTACCTCAGGAATATGTGACTATGGAAAAGAAATCCATAATGAATCAACTGAAAATATTTGGTGAGGAAAGGGTTAAGACAACAGGCTCATGGCTCATGACTAATAGCTTTCCCCTAAGAAATAAGAGGAAAGCAAGTGGAGAAAATGTCACCAGAAGTGAGCTTCAAGTTGCTTCCTGCCTTAATTCTTTGTAAATAGTGAATGGGCTTCCTTTATTACTTGATGAAGTTTATACTGCTCCCATTGTCTTCTATCTCAGTAAATGGCAAATCCATTTTTTATATTGCTCAAGCCAAAGGTACTGGTGGCTTTGTCTTTCTTTGATGCCTCTCTTTACTTACAGCTCACGTCCAATATATCGGCAGATCCTTTCAGCTGTACCTTCAGATACATAGTGTGTCAGATTCTTGTCAACCTTCTATAATTTTTGCTTTTAACTTTAATTTCCCAAGAAACTCTATAGTAGTACTCAGTAGTTTAAACTGATTGTGTATTGATGGAACCTTAGAGATTTTCTTATGTTAATTTCTTTTGCAGTTGAATAAGATACACACCCTACACACACACATAATTATGTGATATATACACATCCTACTATTAGTAAATATGGAGTTGGAACCCTGAGAACCGAGATGCCATTTCCATGTTTTTCTACTGTGCCTACAAAGCACACTAGTCTGCTGTGTTCTTCTACATAGTGGTAATGTAATTAGATCTTTTGTCAAAACATTTTACATAACTTTTTTTGACGGACTTATAAGTCATCAGAATGTCTTTCAACAATTTTTATTTAAATTTCTGATTGAGGTATTTGTATTAAGCAATCATTATGTACATAAGTTGTGATACGTCATTTCACTTGATCCTGTGTATATTAAACTTTCAGTACTTAGTAGGACTCTGCTTTTTATAAAATGTATTTTGTTTGCCCTAGTGACACAGCATTGTCCTTATGTTTCCAGGAGCATGGTCTTTCATTAACAAAATTTACTTAAACTTTTAGTGCAATAATCCCAAAACAAAAGAACCCAAACTAAAAGCTGCTGCCAGAATTGTCCCAGAATGGGTGGAGTATGATGCTGAGATAAGACAACTATTAGATCATCTTGAAAACAAGAAGCAAGATACAAGTAAGTCATCAACCTGTTGTGATGTCTGAAACATGTGTTGCATTAATGAGATTAGAATAGACTACAGACTCATTTCTTAGTGAATTTATCAAATGATTAAGAATTTCTTTAAGAAAGTCTGTGGCATAATTTAAAGGTGTATTTTTGTGTAGACTAAGCTTATAAGTTTAAAACGTAGATAATCTGTTTCCCCATGGATACAGCTTCAGCTCATATCTCTATATAGATAAGTAGTGTAACATTAGTTTCCTGACACAAGATAGATGTGAAAAATAAAAGTAAAAGGAGTGTTTGTCTTTAAGATTGGCACATGGATACATATGTAACAAACTTGCACATTGTGCACATGTACCCTAAAACTTAAAGTATAATAATAATAATAATAATAAAAAGTTTGCACTGAATTTCCTAAATGTGAAAATTTGAGCAAGTCCTAAAAATTAATAAAAGCTTTACATAGCTAACTAAAAATATCATTTCCTATCTCTGAAATTAATCTCGTATATAACACAGGTTTCCCCACATGTTTGTGGTTCTAGTATCCTTAATCATGGGCTGGAGAATGACTTGGGTTAGATTTGCTTCAATTCCTTTTATGAAAAAAACTGTGGCTACCTTGGCATTTCATTGCCCTACATAAGTGTTCAACAAATGTGCTGGATTTATTTTTTTTAAGCTGATACAAACTTCTTGATTGTCCTGTAATTCTCTTTCCCTATCAGTGCTGCCTGTGTCTCCCTATTCTTCACTCTTTCTTAAAAAACCCCCTGAACTCCTATTGTGTTCAGGTCAGTGTGTTAGAGACTTTCACTAGATTATATTGGCTAATACTCTCAATAATTCTTCCCAGTGGTTCAGAATACAGTTCTCATTTTCCTCAGCTTTACTGTTTAGGGAAGCCGAAATGATTATGTATAAACTTTCTCATATAAACGTGAAATTGTTTCATCTTGACCTAAAAAAAAAAAGTTTTCCTTTAAAAAAAAAAAAGTTTTCTTGGTGTGTTCGAAAAGCTCATTATACACACCCATGTATATGTAATAATTTAGTATAGATAAAGATACTGTTTCAATTCAGAAGGAAAAGAATATTCTGTAAGTGGTATGATATAATTCTTTTTAAAGGGGGAGAAATAGGATGACAAAGGGAGGAGGGAGAGAAGGAAAGAAAGCGGGAAGAAGGAAGAAAGGAAAATTACCTCAACAAAAAACATCTTTTTCCTATATAGAAGTATTTCTTTTATCAAATTGGGAAACAGTTAACAGTTAATAATAATGAGCATTGGTGAGAATGTTGGAAAGTTAGCATTTTTATACAAGTATACATATAGTAGCTGTATAAGTTAAGGAAATTTTATATGTATAAAAACTTAAAATTTGTATACCCTTTCACCCAGCAATTCACTTCAACAAACTTAGAAAAATGATGTCTATATTGGTGTGTTTATTATAGCATTATTTTTAACAATGAAATAGAAATAATCTGTCCATCAATAGACAATTGGTTACATAAACATTGATACAAACAATGAAATACAGTGTAGCCTTTCAAGACAAACAAGGTAAATGTATTTGTGCTGACAGCATATTTTTAAGTTAAATAGGTTATAGAGCAATATTTATAATATAATTGATCTCGTTTCCATTAAAGAAAAATCATAGGTCTGTATGTATATGTTTGTGTATAGATATGTATATAAGGGAGAGAAGGTTTACAAAAGAGATTTTTTTTATTATTATTATTATACCTTAAGTTCTAGGGTATATGTGCACAATGTGCAGGTATGTTACATATGTATACATGTGCCATGTTGGTGTGCTGCACCCATTAACTCGTCATTTACATTGGATATATCACCTAATGCTATCCCACCCCCTACCCCCACCCCACAACAGGCCCCAGTGTGTGGTGTTCCCGACCCTGTGTCCAAGTGTTCTCATTGTTTAATTCCCACCTATGAGTGAGGACAGGTGGTGTTTGGTTTTCTGTCCTTGTGATAGTTTGATGAGAATGATGGTTTCCAGCTTCATCTATGTCCCTACAAAGGACATGAACTCACCCTTTTTAAGGCTGCATAGTATTCCATGGTGTATATGTGCCACATTTTCTTAAACCAGTCTATCATTGATGGACATTTGGGTTGGTTCCAAGTCTTTGCTATTGTGAATAATGCCGCAATAAACATACGTGTGCATGTGTCTTTATAGCAGCATGATTTATAATCCTTTGGGTAATGGGATGTCTGGGTCAAATGGTATTTCTAGTTTTAGATCCTCGAGGAATCGCCACACTGTCTTCTACAATGGTTGAACTAGTTTACACCCCCACCATACTGTAGAAGTGTTCCTATTTCTCCACATCCTCTCCAGCACCTGTTGTTTCCTGACTTTTTAATGATGGCCATTCTAACTGGTGTGAGATGGTATCTCATTGTGGTTTTGATTTCCATTTCTCTGATGACCAGTGATGATGAGCATTTTTTCATGTGTCTGTTGGCTGCATAAATGTCTTTTTTTGTGAAGTGTCTGTTCATATCCTTTGCCCACTTTTTGATGGGGTTGTTTGATTTTTTCTTGTAAATTTGTTTAAGTTCATTGTAGATTCTGGATATTAGCCCTTTGTCAGATGAGTAGATTGCAAAAATTTTTTCCCATTCTGTAGGTTGCCTGCTCACTCTGATGATAGTTTCTTTTGCTGTGCAGAAGCTCTTTAGTTTAGTTAGTTCCCATTTGTCAATTTTGGCTTTTGTTGCCATTGCTTTTGGTGTTTTAGACATGAAGTCTTTGCCCATGCCTATGTCCTGAATGGTATTGCCTAGGTTTTCTTCTACAGTTTTTATGGTTTTAGGTCTGACATTTAAGTCTTTAATCCATCTTGAATTAATGTTTGTATAAGGTGTAAGGAAGGGATCCAGTTTCAGCTTTCTACATATGGCTAGCCAGTTTTCCCAGCCCCATTTATTAAATAGGGAATCCTTTCCCCATTTATTGTTTTTGTCAGGTTTGTCAAAGATCAGATGGTTGTAGATGTGTGGTATTATTTCTGAGGGCTCTGTTCTGTTCCATTGGTCTATACCTCTGTTTTGGTACCAGTACCATGCTATTTTGGTTACTGTAGCCTTGTAGTATAGTTTGAAGTCACGTAGCATGATGCCTCCAGCTTTGTTCTTTTGGCTTAGGATTGTCTTGGCAATGCAGGCTCTTTCTTGGTTCCATATGAACTTCAAAGTAGTTTTTTCCAATTCTGTGAAGAAAGTCCTTGGTAGCTTGATGGGGATGGCACTGAATCTATGAATTACCTTGGGCAGTGTGGCCATTTTCACGATACTGATTCTTCCTATCCGTGAGCATGGAATATTCTTCCATTTGTTTGTGTCCTCTTATATTTCTTTGAGCAGTGCTTTGTAGTTCTCTTTGAAGAGGTCCTTCACATCCCTTGTAAGTTGGATTCCTAGGTATTTTATTCTCTTTGTAGCAGTTGTGAATGGGAGTTCACTCATGATTTGGCGGCGCTCTGTCTGTTAATGGTGTATAGGAATGCTTGTGATTTTTGCACATTGATTTTGTATCCTGAGACTTTGCTGAAGTTGCATATCAGCTTAAGGAGATTTGGGGCTGAGATGATGGAGTTTTCTAAATATACAATCATGTCATCTGCAGACAGGGACAATTTGACTTCCTCTTTTCCTAATTGAATACCTTTTATTTCTTCCTCCTGCCTGATTGCCCTGGCCAGAACTTCTAACACTATATTGAATAGGAGTGGTGAGAGAGGGCATCCCTGTCTTATGCCCGTTTTCAAAGGGAATGCTTCCAGATTTTGCCCATTCAGTATGATATTGGCTGTGGGTTTGTTATAAATAGCTCTTATTATTTTTAGATACGTCCCATCAATGCCTAATTTATTGAGAGTTTTTAGCATGAAGGGCTGTTGAATTTGTCAAAGGCCTTTTCTGCATCTATTGAGATAATCATGTGGTTTTTGTCTTTGGTTCTGTTTATATGCTGGATTACATTTACTGATTTTCGTATGTTGAACCAGCCTTGCATTCCAGGGATGAAGCCCACTTGATCATGGTGTATAACCTTTTTGATGTGCTGCTGGATTTGGTTTGCCAGTATTTTATTGAGGATTTTTGCATCAATGTTCATCAAGGATATTGATCTAAAATTATCTTTTTTTGTTGTGACTCTGCCAGGCTTTGTTATCAGGATGATGCTGGCCTCATAAATTGAGTTAGGGAGGATTCCCTCTTTTTCTATTGATTGGAATAGTTTCAGAAGGAATGGAACCAGCTTCTTTTTGTACCTCTGGTGGAATTCGACTGTGAATCCATCTGGTCCTGGAGTTTTTTTGGTTGGTAGGCTCTTAATTATTGCCTCAATTTCAGAGTCTGTTCTTGGTCTATTCAAGGACTCAGCTTCTTCCTGGTTTAGCCTTGGGAGGGTGCAGGTATCCAGGAATTTATCCATTTCTTCTAGATTTTCTAGTTTATTTGCGTAGAGGTGTTTATAGTATTCTCTGATGGTAGTTTGTATCTCTGTGGGATCGGTGGTGATATCCCCCTTATCATTTTTTATTGCATCTATTTGATTCTTCCCTCTTTTCTTCTTTATTAGCCTTGCTAGCGGTCTATCAATTTTGTTGATCTTTTCAGAAAACCATCTCCTGGATTCATTGATTTTTTTGAAGGGTTTTTTTGTGTCTCTATCTCCCTCAGTTCTGCTCTGATCTTAGTTATTTTGTGCCTTCTGCTAGCTTTTGGATGTGTTTGCTCTTGCTTATCTTGTTCTTTTCATTGTGATGTTAGGGTATCAATTTTAGATGTTTCCTGCTTTCTCTTGTGGGCATTTAGTGCTATAAATTTCCCTCTACACACTGCTGTAAATGTGTCCCAGAGATTCTGGCACATATATTGTGTCTTTGTTCTTATTGGTTTCAAAGAACATCTTTATTTCTGCCTTCATTTCATCATGTACCCAGTAGTCATTCAGGAGCAGGTTTTTCAGTTTCCATGTAGTTGAGCGGTTTTGAGTGAGTTTCTTAATCCTGAGTTGTAATTTGATTGCACTGTGGTCTGAGAGACAGTTTGCTATAATTTCTGCTCTTTTACATTTGCTGAGGAGTACTTTACTTCCAACTAGGCGGTCAGTTTTGGAATAAGTGCAATGTGTGTTGAGAAGAATGTATATTCTGTTGATTTGGGGTGGAGAATTCTGTAGATGTCTATTAGGTCTGCTTGGTGCAGAGCTGAGTTCAATTCCTGGATATCCTTGTTAACTTTCTGTCTCGTTGATCTGTCTAATGTTGACAGTGAGGTGTTAAAAGTTTCCCATTATTATTGTGTAGGAGTCTAAGTCTCTTTGTAGGTCTCTAAGGACTTGCTTTATGAATCTGGGTGCTCCTGTATTGGGAGCATATATATTTAGGATAGTTAGCTCTTATTCTTGAATTGATCCCTTTACCATTATGTAATGGCCTTCTTTGTCTCTTCTGATCTTTGTTGGTTTAAAGACTGTTTTATCAGAGTCTAGGATTGCAACCCCTGCCTTTTTTTTTTTTCCATTTGTTTGGTAGATCTTCCTCCATCCCTTTATTTTGAGGCTATGTGTGTCTTTGCATGTGAGATGGGTCTCTTGAGTACAGCACACTGATGGGTCTTGACTCTTTATCCAATTTGCCAGTCTGTGTCTTTTAATTGGAGCATTTAGCCCATATGCATTTAAGTTTAATATTGTTATGTGTGAATTTGATCCTGCCATTATGATGTTAGCTGGTTATTTTGCTCGTTAGTTGATGCAGTTTCTTCCTAGCATCGATGGTCTTTACAATTTGGCATGTTTTTGCAGTGGCTGGTACCGGTTGTTCCTTTCCATGTTTAGTGCTTCCTTCAGGAGCTCTTGTAAGGCAGGCCTGGTGGTGACAAAATCTCTCAGCATTTGCTTGTCTGTAAAGGATTTTATTTCTCCTTCACTTATGAAGCTTAGTTTGGCTGGATATGAAATTCTGGATTGAAAATTCTTTTCTTTAAGAATGTTGAATATTGGTCCCCACTCTCTTCTGGTTTGTAGAGTTTCTGCCAAGAGATCCGCTGTTAGTCTGTTGGGCTTCCCTTTGTGGGTAACCCGACCTTTTTCTGGCTCCCCTTAACATTGTTTCCTTCATTTCAACTTTGCTGAATCTGACAATTATGTGTCTTGGAGTTGCTCTTCTCAAGGAGTATCTTTATGGTATTCTCTGTATTTCCTGAATGTGAATGTTGGCCTGCCTTGCTAGGTTGGGGAAGTTCTCCTGGATAATATCCTGAAGAGTGTTTTCCAACTTGGTTCCATTTTCCTCGTCACTTTCAGGTACACCAATCAGACGTTGATTTGGTCTTTTCACATAGTCCCATATTTCTTGGAGGCTTTGTTCATTTCTTTTTACTCTTTTTTCTCTAAACTTCTCTTCTCACTTCATTTCATCTTCAATCACTGATATCCTTTCTTCCAGCTGATCAAATCGGCTGTGGAAGCTTGTGCATGCATCATGTAGTTCTTGTGCCATGGTTTTCAGCTCTGTCAGGTCATTTGAGGTCTTCTCTATGCTGTTTATTCTAGTTAGCCATTTGTCTAAACTTTTTTCGAGGTGTTTAGCTTCTTTGCGATGGGTTTGAATATCCTCCTTTAGCTCGGAGAAGTTTGTTATTACCGATCTTCTGAAGCCTTCTTCTCTCAACTCGTTAAAGTCATTCTCCGTCCAGCTTTGTTCTGTTGCTGGCAAGGAGCTGTGTTCCTTTGGAGGAGAAGAGGCACTCTGATTTTTAGAATTTTCAGCTTTTCTGCTCTGGTTTCTCCCCATCTTTGGGGTTTTATCTACCTTTGGTCTTTGGTGATGGTGACGTACAGATGGGGTTATGGTGTGGCTGTCCTTTCTGTTTGTTAGTTTTCCTTCTAACAGTCAGGACCCTCAGCTGCCGGTATGTTGGAGTTTGCTGGAGGTCCACTCCAGACGCTGGTTGCCTGGGTATCACCAGCAGAGGCTGCAGAACTGCAAATGTTGCAGAACGGCAAATGTTGCTGCCTGACCGTTCCTCTGGAAGCTTCGTCTTGGAAGGGTACCCGGCCCTATGAGGTGTCAGTCAGCCCCTACTGGGAGGTGCCTTCCAGTTAGGCTACTTAGGGGTCAGGTACTCACTTGAGGAGGCAGTCTGTCTGTTCTCAGATCTCAAACTCCATACTGGGAGAACCACTACTCTCTTCAAAGCTCTCAGACAGGGACATTTAAGTCTGCAGAAGTTTCTGCTGCCTTTTGTTCAGCTATGCCCTGCCCCCAGAGGTGGAGTCTACAGAGGCAGGCAGGCCTCCTGGAGCTGCAGTTTGCTCCATCCAGTTCAAGCTTCCCGGCCGCTTTGTTTACCTACTCAAGCCTCAGCAATGGCAGGCGCCCCTCCCTCAGCCTCACTGCTGCCTTGCAGTTCGATCTCAGACTGCTGTGCTAGCAGTGAGCAAGGCTTCGTGGGCATGGGACCCTCCGAGCCAGGCGCAGGATATAATCTCCTGGTGTGCCATTTGCTGAGACCGTTGGAAAAGCGCAGTATTAGGGTGGGAGTGACCCAATTTTCCAGGTGCCATCTGTCACAGCTTCCCTTGGCTAGTAAAGGGAATTCCCTGACCCCTTGTGCTTCCCGGGTGAGATGATGCCTCGCCCTGCTTCGGTTCATGGTCCGTGGGCTGCACCCACTATCCTGCACCCACTGTCTGACAAGCCCCAGTGAGATGAACCCAGTACCTCAGTTGGAAATGCAGAAATCACCCATTTTCTGCATTGCTCACGCTGGGAGCTGTAGACTGGAGCTGTTCCTATTTGGCCATCTTGGAACCTCCCTGAAAAAGACCGATTGTTTTTACCTTAACATATAATTACAAATGTAGGACATGTACATTATAAACATTAGAACAACATGGAAGTATAAGAATAAAATTGGAAGTCCTCTTTTACGTAAACCTAGAGAAGCAACCATTTTTGAGGATTTATAACCATATTAGGTTCATTGCCCAATGCACACAGCATGTCAGTATGCTGAGACATTGGGTTGCAGCAGAGAAAGAGGTTTAATCATAGAGCTGCCAAATGAGGAAACAGAAAGAAAACTCAAGTCTGTGTCCCTGAGCAGTTTGTGACTAGTGATTTTTAACGGTTTTGGAGGGGACCAGGGTATGGAGAGCGTTGATTGGTCAAAGAGTGCAAGGTGAAGTTGTGGTATAGGGAGATGAAGAAACTATATTCTCATGCTGAATTGGTTACTTTGTGGGGGTCTTCAAACTGGTTGGTGTCAGCTGTTCTGCTGGAACTCATGATCTGCTTAGGCAGTTCTTAAAAGCCTTATGATTCTGATGTCAGAAATCCCATCCACAAGAACAATGGGGATGCAAATGGTCAGTATCTAGTGCTAAGTAACTTTCAGTTACAAGGAAGTGGGTCAAAGTGCTGCCTGACTAATAGTTAACCATATTTCTGTCCAGAATTCTTGTTTAACTCTGTAAGGATGGCTTCAGATATAGTATATCTTTTAAAATTTACATTTTTCTTTTTCATTATATTAGTTTGCTAGGGCTGCTATAACACAGTTCCACGAACTGGCTGGCTTAAACCAGACATTTATTGTCTCATAGTTCTGGAAGCTGAAAGTCCAAGATGAAGGTGTCCACAGGGTTGATACCTTCTAAGGGCTGCAAGGAAAGAATTTAACACAGACCTCTCTCCTTGGTTTGTAAATGGCTTTCTTTTCCTTATGCCTCTTCACATTGTCTTCACATTCTCTGTCCTTGTTCAGTTAGGACACCAGTCATATTGGATTAGGGTCTACCCTTATGACCTTATTTTAACTTGATTACCTCTGTAAAGATCCTGCCTCCAAATAAGGATACATTTTGAGGTACCAGAAGTTAGAATTCTTGTGAATTTTGTGGGGACCAAAATTCATGTATTTTTGAAATATGAATTGAACCCATAACATGGGTGGAGTTAAGAATCTTGTCATATATTGAAAGGCCATTAGTATTTCTTCAGCTGTTCTTGTCATTTGCCCATTTTTTCTAGAGGATTATTGCCTGACACTGGAAGAAATTAATTTCTATTCCAAACATTTGTATTGCCATCTTTATCATATACTAAATTCCAATATTAGGATGTCTTGTTTGGCCCTTTTTATTCCGTTCCATTAGTCTCTGTCTATACATGTGCCAAGTACATACCATTTTAATTATGAAGGACTTATATTATGTTTTAATATCAAGTAAGGCTAGCTTTTCCTTATTGCTCTTCTTTTTTGTTGTTTTTCTGTGTATTCTTGTTTTTTTTCCATACAAGCCTTAGAATCAACTTACTTAGTTTCAGAAAATTTTCTGTGTTTTTCTTGGGGGGCTGCATGGGATGGTCAGAGAAAGGATTACATTAATTAGTTGGCTTGAGAGAATTAACATCTTCATGGAAACTACTGTGTCTCAGAATACATTGTTTTTCTATATGTTCAAGTCCAGTTTTCCTCAAGAATCATAACATTTTAATCATATAGCTTTTATATATATATATATAGTTTAAGCTTTTCTTTGCTACTATTATAAATGGAATTTTTCTGTTGAAGAATATCTTACTGGTGGTTGCTTGTACATAAAAAGACTACTTTCTATACATGGATCTTTATTTCCCATGATCATACTAAATTTTTATATTGATTGTAGTAATGTTTCAGCTTATTCTCTTGGGTTTTTCCAGGAATACCTACATCTTATCTCCAAATAAAGATGGTTTTCCCTTTTCCTTTCTAATCATTGTACATCACACTGGTTTTTTTTGTTTGTTTGTTTGTTTTACTTGCTTTGACTTATACATCTAATACAGTGTTAAATAATAAAGTGGTGGTAGTAGGCCTTTTTCCTTACTGTGGTTGACCAACTTTCTATGTTTCCCCATTAAGATAATAGTGTTGGACTGAAGAAAAATATTTTTATCATCTTGAGGAAATAACTATTGATTCCTATTTTAATATTTTTATCAAAGATGGGTTGAATTGGTTACATTTTATCAACTTATTCAACAGAAATAGAGGTGACACATAATTTTTCAACTTATAGATTATAAACTATAACATTATTTGTAGTTTATATATTATAAATTATAACCTATAACTTTATATATTTTAAATTATATTAATACGTTTCCTAATATCGAATCATTTTTTCTAATATTGAAGCATCCTTGTATTCCTAGAATAAACTCCACTTGGCCCCACAGGTTGGCTGGACACAGAAGAGCAATAGCAATCACCGTAGTCTGGTTCTCAGAAACTCCTACTCCTAGGGGAAGGGGAAGAGCACCACATCAAGGGAGCACCCTGTGGGACTAAAGAATTCAGACGACAGGCCTTGAGTCCCAGATCTTTCTGCTGGTGGGAGTTTCTTTCAGCAGAGACATAATTGCAGTGCTAGGCTCAGCAGGAAAAGTCTGCAGCTGTACCCCAACAGTCAGGCAGACTTGGTGCTCTTGGAGGGTCTTGGAGAAGAGGTCTTCTTTCCTACCTTGTCCACCACTGCAGACACAGCTGGGGCTTCTCCCACAGGAGCTCAGTGTGGCTGAACCTATAGACAGCCTTCCTGGAACACTTCAGGGTGACTGCATTGCCGCAGGAGAAGTATCCCCCAGGTCAGGCTTGCACAAGAGGCAGTCACAATTCCTCTCTCTTTAGAACGTCAACATGCCTACAGATAAAAATATCTGAATAGCTGGACCACTTGGATAAGAGTGAGTCTGGGAGTTGGATAGCTTTCTTGCTTGGCCTGGCAAGGAAGCTGAGGTGGCTCTCACTCTACCCCTTGTTAAGACATCAGTGCATCTAACTGAGAGCTCCCTCAGCCACCTTCATCAAGGCTGGGACCTCTGTCCACCACTGGATATTACATTTACCACCTGCTTTAGCTACAACAGGTTCCTACCCAGGGATACCACTCCTATCCTGAAGCCTGAACCATCAACTCAGTAAATAAAATACTGGGGAGAAGTTAAATAAAAAAGTGCACACCAAAGGGGAATGAGATAAGTTTCAAGAGACCTCTGCCATTGCAATTCCATGGGAGATAGCAAACTTGCCCACACACTGACACTGAGTACATGACTATTACAACCACATCTGAGGAAGCCATCATACAAAGACTCTCCACAACCAAGGAATTCACAGTCTTCACTCCTAAAAGCACACATAACCAAATTAAGCTATAGTAAACATTAAACTCACATTCTTAAGGGGGAAAGAAGAAATTAAAAACGCCGTCAAATAAAAAGTAAGTTAAAGAACAATTAGAAGAAATAGTATACCCAAATGAGAAGGAACCAGAAAAGTAATTCTGGTAATATGACAAAAGAGGGTTCTTTAACACCCCCAAAAAAGATCACACGGTCTCTTGCAGTGGATCCAAACCAAGATGTAATCTTTGAAATACCAGATAAAGAATTTAGGAGATTATTAAGCTACTCAAGGAGATACCGCAGAAAGGTGAAAACCAACATAAATTTTTTAAAATTCAGGATATGAATGAAAAATTTTCTAGAGAGATATAAAGAAAAATGAATCAGAACTTCTGGAAATGAAAGACATGCTTAGGGAACTATAAAATGCCATGGAAAGGTTCAACAGTAGACTACAACATGTAGACAAAAGAATTTTAGAGCTCAAAGATAGGCTTTTGATTAATCCAGTAAGCCAAAGATAAAAAGGAATCAAAAGAAATGAAGAAAGTCTTTAAGAAATATGGGATTATGTAAAACAGCCAAACCTAAGAATAATTGGTGTTCCTGAGGAAGAAGAGAAGGCTAGAAGTTTGGAAAACTTATTTGAGGAAATAATTGAGGAAAACATCCCTGGCCTTGCTAGAGATTTAGATATCCGAATACAAGAAGCTCAAAGAACTCCTCGGAGATTTCATTACAAAAAGATCGTCACCAAAGCACACAGTTGTCAGGTATCTAAAATCAACTTGAAGGAGAGAATTCTAAAGCTGTGAGACAAAAGCATCAAATAATCTGTAAGACAAAACCTATCTGACTAACAGCAGACTTCTCAGCAGAAACCTTATAAGCTAGAAGGGAAATGGGGTCCTATCTTTAGCCTCCTTAAACAGAATAACTGTTAGTCAAGAATTTTGTATCCAGCAAAATGAATAAATCCAGTAAAACTAAAACCTTTCATAGACGAAAGAGAAATGAAGTCATTTTCAGAGAAACACATGCTCGGGGAATTTGCTTCTACCAAACCAGCACTATAGAAAATGCTAAAAGAAGTTCTAAATCCTGAAACAAAAGTTCAACATGCACTAAAATAGAATTTCTTGAAAGGAAAAAATAAAAAACTCACAGAGCCTGTAAAACTAACACAATAACAACAACAGCAGTTTATCTAGGTAACAACTAATATTGATGAATAGAACAGTACCCCATATCTCTATTAACGTTAAATGTAAATGGCCTAAATGCTCAATTAAAAGATATAGAATGGCAGAATGAATTTAAAAATCACAATCCAAATATCTGCTTTCTTCTGGAGACTTAACTAACACATAAGAATTCACATAAATTCAAGGTAAAGGGATGGAAAAGATATGCTATGCAAATGAAAACCAAAGCAAGCAGGCGTAGCTATTCTTATATCAGACAAAACAGACTTTAAGGCATCAGCAGTGAAAAAAGACAAGGTCATTATATAATGATAAAAGGATCAATCCAACAAGAAGATACTATAATACTAAATTTATATGCATCTAACACTGGAGCTCTCATATTTATAAAACAGTTACTACTAGACCCAATAAATAAAATAGCAACACAATAATAGTGGTGGACTTAAGTACTCCACTGACAGCACTAAACAGATCGAGACAGAAAGCCAACAAACAGTGGACTTAAGCTATACCCTAAAACAAATGGACTTAACAGAAATTTACAGAACATTCTGCCCAACAACTGCAGAATATACATTCTTCTTAGCACATGGAACATTCTCCAACATAGGCCGCAAAACAAGTCTCAATAAATTTAAGAAAGTCGAGATCATATCAAGTATCTTCTCAGACAACAGTGAAATAAAATTAGAAATCAGCTCCCAAAGGAACTGTAAACACTATACAAATACATGGAAATTAAATAATCTGCTCTTGAATGATTTGGGGATTAATAATTAAATCAAGATGGAAATTCAAAGATTCTTTGAAATGAATGGTAATATCAAATGCCTACATCAGAAAGTCTGAAAGAGCACAAATAGACAACGTCAAGGAACTAAAGAAACAGGAACAAACTAAACCCAAAGCCATTGAAAGAAAAGAAATAACAAAGATCAGAGCAGAACTAAATGAAATTGAAACAAACGAAAAAGAAAAATGAAACAAAAAGCTGGTTCTTTGAAAAGATAAACAAAATTGATAGATCATTAGTGAGATTAACCAAAAAGAGAGAAAATCCAAATAAGCTCAATTTGAAATGAAACCGGAGACATCACAAACAATACTGCAGAAATGCAAAAGATCGTTCAAGACCGCTATGAACACCTTTACATGTACAAACTATTAGCATAGTACTGGAAGTCCTAGCCAGAGCAATTAGGCAAGCAAAAGAAATAAAGGACATACAAAGTGGAAAAGAGGAAGTCAAACTAGTGCTGTTCACCAGTGATATGACCATCTACCTAGAAAACCCTAAAGACTAATCCAAAAAAATCCTAGTTCTGTTAAGCTAATTCAATAAAGTCTCAGGCTACAAAGTCACTGCACACAAATCAGTAGCACTGCTATATACACAAAGGATGACCAAGCTAAGAAGCAAATCAAGAAGTCAATCCCTTTTATAACAGCTGCAAAGAAAAGAAAATACCTGCGCATATACCTAACCAAGGAGGTAAAAGATCCCTACAAGGAAAACTGCTGAAAGAAATCATCATAGATGACACAAATGAAAACACATGCTATGGAAATAATATTGTGAAAATGACTATACTGCCCAATGCAACCTACAGATTCAATGCAATTACCATCCAAATACCCTATTATTTTTCACAGAACTAGGAAAAACAACCCTAAAATTCATATGGAACCAAAAAAAGAGCCTGAATAGCTAAAGCAATCCTAAACAAAAAGAACAAATCCAGAAGCATCACATCACCAGACTTCAAATTCTACTACAAGGCTATAATTAGCAAAACAGCGTGATGCTGGTATAAAAATAGGCATGTAGACCAATGGAACGGAAGAGAGAACACAGAAATGAAGCCAAATACTTACAGCCAACTGTTCTTTGACAAAGTATTAAAAAACATGAACTGGGGAAAGGTCACCCTATTCAATAAATGGTGCTGGGAAAACTTGCAAGCCACATATAGAAGAATGAAACCACATCCCCATTTCTCACCTTATACAAAAATTAACTCAAGATGGTCAAAGACTTAAATCTGTAACCATAAACATTCTAGACAATAATACTGGAAAATCTCTTCTGGACATTGGCGTAGGCAAAGAATTCATGACCAAGACTCCAAAAGCAAATGCAACAAAAATAAATAAATGGGACCTAATTAAAAAGCTTTTGCATGGCAAAAGAAATATTCATGAGACTAAACCTACAACCCACAGAGTGGGAGAAAGTATTTGTAAACTATGCATCTAACAAAGGACTAGTATCCAGAATCTACAAAAAACTCAAATTAGCAAAAAAAAACAAATAATCCCATCAAAAGTGGGCAAAGGACATGAATAGAAATTTGTCAAAAGAAGATGCATAAATGGCCAACAAACATGAAAAAAATGCCCAACATTACTATTCAGCAGGGAAATACAAGTTAAAACCACAATGAGATACCACCTTACTCCTGCAAGAATGGCCATAAAGAAAAAGTCATAAATGAATAGATGTTGGCATGGATGTGGTGAAAAGGGAACACTTTTACCCTGCTGGTGGGACTGTATATTAGTGCAACCTCTATGGAAAACAGTATGGAAACTCTTTAAAGAACTAAAAGTAGATCTACCATTCAACACAGAAATCCCGCTGCTGGGTATCTCCCCACTGGAAAAGAAGTCATTGTATGAGAAAGACACATGCACACACGTTTATAGCAGCACATTTCACAATTGCAAAGAACCAACTTAAATGCCTTAACCAATGAGTAGATAAAGAAAACATGGTATATATATCCCCTGGACTAAAAGGAATGAAAATACTAATAAGGAACAAAATAATGTATTTTATAGCAACTGGGTGGCCATTATTCTAAGTGAAGTAATTCTGGAATGGAAAATCAAATACTGTATGTTCTCACTTATAAGTGAGAGCTAAACTATGAGGACACAAATACATACAGTGATATAATGGACTTTGGGGGCTTGAGGGGGAGGGAGGGAAAAGGGAGTGAGGGATAAAAGACTACATATTAGATACAATGTAAATACACTGCTCAGGTGACGGGTACACTAAAATCTGAGAATTCACCACAATGGAATACATCCAAGTAACTGAAAACCACTTGTACACCAAAAGCTATTGAAATAAAAATTTTAAAAAAGAATAAACTTCACTTGGTCATGACCTATTATTCTTATATGTGCTAATAGTCTTGTCTCTAATGTCTAAATATTTTTGCATCAATATTCATAGATGAAAACTGTAGTGCTCTTTTGTGCAATTTTTTCAGGTTTTAATATTTATTTTTCTATTGTTACCAAAGTTACCACCACTTCATAAAAAGAATTAGGAGCTTTGTATTCCTTTTTTGTGCTCTGGAACAGTTTACATAGCAGTGGGACATGGGGCTTTTTAGGAGAGTAGACTGCTTTCTCTGCTTCTTCTGTGGAAATTAGTCTGTTCAGGCTTTATATAGCTTCTGGAGTCAGTTTTGGCAAATTATGTTTTCCAAGAAAAAGATTTATATTGAATATATTATATAGTGTTGTAAAAAGTATTCCCTTTAGAAAAAAAAAAGCCTTTGTTTCTTGCTTCTTTTCTTTTTTCTTTCTTTTCTTTTTTTTTTTTTTTTTTTTTTTTGAGACAGTTTCACTCTGTCACACAGGCTGGAGTAAAGTGGTGCAGTTTCAGCTCAAACTCTGCCTCCCAGGTTCAAGTGATTCTTGTGCCTCAGCCTTCCGACTAGGTGAGATTATAAGTGTGTGCCACCATGCCTGGCTAATTTTTGTATTTTTAGTAGAGATGAGGTTTTACCATGTTGGTCAAGCTGGTCTTGAACTCCTGGCTTCAAGTGATCTGCCCACCTTGGCCTCCCAAAGTTCTGGGATTACAGGCATGGGCCACCACATCCGGCCTGTTTCGTTTCTTATTTTGTACATTCATGCTTTCTCTTATTTTTCTCCTGTTTTTCTACATTGTGTTAGCTCAGTTTTAGTTGATTCTACCCTTTGACCTAAGAGTTGTATAATGAAGACTGATGTTTTCCTATTGAAAGAGCCTTTATGTTTTCTGATTTTGTTATTTCTATTGTTATTGTATTGAGATCAAATAATACTGTCTGTATTATTTCTTCCTTTTACAATCTATTGTTGTTTTCTTTGTGGCCTAATATCAGTTTTTATGAATGTTTCATGAGTTCTTAAAGAGAAGATGCATTCTCTTTACCAAAGTATAGATACATACATACATATATACATATATACTATTACATACACACATACACGTGTATACATGTATATGTGTGTGTGTGTGTGTGTGTGTATATAAGGTCTATTTTATTCATTATGCTTTTAGAGCTTCCATAAGCTCATTTATTTTGGTGGTGAGCAGTGACTAAATCAAAGATAGACATAAGGATAACAATGGTATATAAATAAATGTTAGTCTAATAATGCAGGAATAATACAACAACAAAAATAGAAAGGGGAGAAAAAGTAGACAGAAGAATAAACTTGCTTACTACTCTATTTGTAATAACTGGCAGTCAAGTGATGTTGAAAGTTGACAAATGTAATAAAAGCTTAAACATATTCAAGAGTATAATAAAGGGAAACACCAAGAAAGGTAATATATTATCAATATTTAAAAACTTTTTAGCTCATCTTGGAATCTTAAGTCATAATTTTCATCTACTTTGTGTGATTTTGGGGTAAGTTTTCATTAACTGTATGAATGTTAGCCTATTTTTTATTTCTCATAGTATTTTCAATGAATTTTTGAATGAAAAAGTTTCCTAGGCTTGGAGCACAGGAGAATGCTAGGGAAGGTAATATATAATGGGTCATGGTTGTTTCAACTTTGTAGTTCAGTGTTTTCTCTACTGCTGCTATGGGAAAGGCCTAGAGGTAACTCTTCCATGTGTCCCCAGCTCTGGCTCTCAGGTCCTAGCCTGGTTGAGGAAGGCTTCTTCCTGCAGGTCTCTGTTTCACAGATCCCTCCTCTTGCCATCCCAGGTGATGCCACTGTAGCTGGTATTTTGTGAGCTCTTCCCTCTCTGTACCCGCAGCCTGAGCCTTGATTAGCTTTCTCTCTCTGCCTCCCCAGTAATCAGTCCTGCCTTGTTCAAGTTACGTCACACTCACAGGCATTCCCTCTCAGTAACAGGCTCTTGCTCTTCTGGAAGATGCTAGAGACTTCTGAGCACCTGTCAGACCACCTTTCGCATAACATGTTTCTCTTCCATAGTACCTTTGCAACTTCCCATCCAGTTCTGCTGTACAACTCTATTTTCGGCAGTACTTAACCACAATTTTGAGTTTGTAGGTTTTCTGTTTCTTAGTTTTGCTGAAATGTTGTTTGTGGATTTTGTTTTGTTTTCTTCTCGTTGTTATATGTTATTAACAATAAGAAAGAGGGACAATTCACAAATAAGCTGCTGCCACGTTGTTCTGGAAACAGATGTCAATGCAAAGATTTTCTTTCCTTTTTTTGAGACAGGGTCTCACACTGCCTCCCAGGCTGGCAGGTAGTGCACAGTCATGGCTCATTGCATCCTCCATCTCCTGGGCTCAAGCAATTTTCCAGCCTCAGCCTCCTGAGTAGCTGGGACTACAGGCGTGCACCATTGCTCCCAGCTAATTTATTATTGTTGTTTTCAGTAGAGACGAGGGCTCACTGCATTACCCCAGGGCTGTTCTGGAACTCCCTGGCTCAAGCCATCCTCCCGCCTGGGCCTCCCAAAATGTTGGGTTAATAGGCATGAGTGCCTGGCCAGGGTATTTTTGGTGCTATGCATTTTTCTCCCAGGTTCTAATTCTGATAAATACTAGACTTTTATTATAATTTTTATAATATAGTTTGGGTTTAATTTTTTATTTGGTTCAAAGAGAAGTTATTGTTTTCATTTTAATTTTCCTATAGTAGTGGGTTTTCTCCTAATTTTGGTATCAATTTCTAGTTTAATTTCATGATAGGCAATGAATATCATCTGTAATATTGCTCCCTCTTAGAATTTAAGTTTTTCATCATGGCTTTTTTCTTTAATGAAGCTTCTAATGTTATAATCTTTGCTTTTTTTTTAGTTGAATTTGCTATTGCATGTCTTCATTCAGCCTTTTATTTTCAACATTCGTAAGTTTTAGGTATATATTTTGTATACTTCCATTGTGGTTTTTTGCTTCCAATGTTTTTATTTTGTGTTTTAGAGACAGGCTGTCATTCTGTTGCCCAAGCTGGAATGCAGTGGCAATCATAGCTCACTGCAGCCTCAAACTCCTGGGCTCAAGCAATCCTGCCACCTCAGCCTCCCAAGTATCTGGGACCACAGGCATGTGCCACCATGCCCAGCTAATTTTGTTTCTTCTGTAGGGATGGGGTCTCGCTATGTTGTCCAGGCTGGTCTCCAACTCCTGGCCTGAAGCAATCTGCCTACCTCAGCCCCGCAAAGTGCTGGGATTACAGGCCTGAGGCGTTACACGTGGTCTTTCCTTTTAATCTGAGTATAAATTTTTCTAACTTTTGAGTTGTTACCCTTATACTTAACTGATTATACCAGAATGTTTATGATCTTATGTTACACTTTGATTTTTTGTTTGTTTTTATTAATCTTTACTAAGGTATAAGATTCACCAATTTTAAGCATACAGTTTAGTGACTTTTTTTTGAGACAAAGTCTTGCTTTGTTATCCAGGCTGGAATGCAATGGTGTGATCTCAGCTCACTGCAACCTCCACCTCCCAGGTTCAAGAGATTTTTGCGTCTCAGCTTCTCAAAGTAGCTGGGATTACAAGCGTGTACCAACATGCCTGGATAATTTTTTATTTTTAGTAGAGAGGGGGTTTCGCCATGTTGGCCAGGCTGGTCTCAAACTCCTGACCTCAAGTGATCTGCCTACTTCGGCCTCCCAAAGTGCTGGGATTACAGGCATGAGCCACTGTGCACAGCCCAGTTTAGTGACTTTTTAATAATATATACAGTCATGTAACCACCATCACAGTCAAGATGTAGAACAGGCTCATAGGAAATCATAGGATTTGCCTCAGATCTCATGTCCTTCTCACATTATAAAATACAATCATGCCTTTCCAATAGTCTCCTAAAGTCTTAACTCATTCCAGCATTAACTCAAAACTCCAAAGTCCAAAGTCTCATCTGAGGCAATCTCCTTTGACTTCAACTCATTCTATTAGACAAGCATTACTTTGACATTAACACCAGATAAAGGCGTTAAGAAAATGAGATTTAATTGGTTCATGGTTCTCAGGCTGTACAAGCATGGTGCCAACATCACTTGGGTTCTGGGGAGATAAGTTCACATACTATACAATTCACCGATCAAAATGTATAGTTCAATCACTTTTAGTATATTCAGGGAGTTGTGCATCCATCACAGCAATCAACTTTAGAACATTTTCACTACCCCATAAATGGGGGAGACTTCAGGGGGCTTTTACTGGTAGCGAAGGTGAAGTGGGAGCAGGCATATCACATGGTGAAAGCAGGAGCAAGATGAGAGAGAGTAAGGTGGGTATGGTGTACCACACACTTTTAAACAACCAGATCTTATGAGAGCTCACTATCGCAAAGACAGCACCAAGCCATGAAGGACTGCCACCAAGACCCAAACTACCTCCCACCAAGCTCCCACCTCCAGCATTGGGAATTACAACTCAATTCAATATGAGATATAGATGGGGACAAAAATTCAAACTGTATAATTAGCCGGTAATCTCTCATTCTGGAGACTGCATTATCTGATGTTTATATAGACCCTCAAGCTTTTGTGTTTTTAATGTTTGCATAGTGTATTTTTTATCCTTTTACTTAAAGTCTATCTGTTAGTATATGAGGGTGGGTTTCTTGCAGAGAGCATATAGTTGGGTCTTTTTATCCAATCTTAAATACTGCTTGTCAGTGTAGTATTTATACAAGGGTGGGCCAATTTCTACAAGGGTGCTCTGTGGGTAAATCTGCTTTTATACAGCCCCTAAGAATTTTTACATTTTTAAATGGTTGGAAAAAATCAAAAGAGTAATAACTCGTGGTACATGAAAATTATATCCAAATTTCTAGTGTTTCTAAAATTTCATTGGAACATAGATTTGCTCATTCATTCATGTATTATCTGTGGCTGTTTTGTGCTGCAGTGGCAGTTGCATAGTTTTGGTGGAGATTATACAGTCCACAATTAAAAATATTTATTATCTGTCTTTTTACAGTAAAAGTTTGCTAACCTTTCATTTAAAGCATTACATTTATTGTAATTATGGATATGATTGGATTTAAAGAAGCCATTTCCTATTTTTCTGTTTGATCTGTGCTCCTTATGCCTTTTTTCCTTCTTTTTCTGCCTTGTTTTGGGTTTTTTTCTTCAAATTCCATTTTATCTCCAGTATTATTTTATTAGCCATACTTCCTTTATTTTTTAATGAAGTTTCTCTACAGTTTAGAATATATGTCTCTAACACACTATAGTCAACCTTAAATTATATTACTTTGTTTCATATATAGTGTAGGAACCTTGCAACCTTATACTTCTGTTTTTTTCCTCTTTTCTCTTATGCTATTGTTATATTTTACTATTATATATTATTAATCCCATATTACATTGTTTCTATTTGCATTTTAAACAATTATCTACAGCTTTATTATATAATTCACATACTTTACAATTCACTAATTCAAAGTGTATAGTTCAATGGCTTTTAGTATATTCACAGAGTTGGGCATCCATCACAGCAATCAAAATTAGAACATATTCACTACCCCATAAAGAAATCCTGTCCTCTTTAGCTCACCCCCTAATTTCCCTATCTCCCTGACCCTGAACAACTGATCTATAAAGTGCTACGAATCTACTTCTGTCTCCACAGATTTGCCTAGAGATTTCACATGGGTAGGATTGTCCAATGTCATAATTTGTAACTGGCTTATTTCACTTAGCATTATGCTGTTAAAATATATTCCTACGAATATTTATATACAAGCTTTAAGTGGATATTGTTTTCATTTTCCTTGGGTTTATACTTAGTGAAATCACTGGGTCATATGGTAACTCTATGTTTAACCACTTGAGGACCTGTCAGACTATTTTCCAAAACCACTGGCTGTATTTTGCATTTCCACCAGAGGTATATGAGGATTCTAATCTCCCTACATCCTTGTCAATACTTATTATGTCTTTTTGATTAAAAATATCATAGTGGCTGAGAAGTAGTATCTCACTGTGGTTTTGATTTGTATTTCCCTGATGGCAAATGATGTTCACCATCTTATTGTATGCTTATTGGCAGTCTGTATATCTTTTTTAGAGAAATATCTATTGAGATCCTTTGCCTATTTTTGAATTGTGTTTTCTTTTTGTTGTGTATTTGTAAGAGTTCTTTATATATTTTAGATACAAGTACCTTACCAGGTGTGATTTATAAAATTTTTTCCCATTTTTGGTTGTCTTTTCATTTTCTTGATGATGTCCTTTGCAGTACAAATGTTTATATTTTTGATACTCAGGTTTTTTTGTCTTTCCTTGCTTGTGTTTTTGGTACTATAGCTAAGAAACTACATTTGACCCTTTAGCAACACAGGTTTGAACAGCACAGGTTCACATATCTGTAGATTTTTTTCAACAAACATATTGGAAAATTTTTTGGATATTTGCAACAATTTGAAAAAACTTGCAGAAGAACCATGTAGCCTAGAAATATTGAAAAGACTAAAAAGCTAGGTATGTCATGAATGCATAAAACATATGTAGATACTAGTCTGTTTTATTATTTACTGTATAAAATATCCACAAGTCTATTATTAAAAGTTAAAATTGATAAATGTATGCACACAAATACAAACCATACATGGCATCATAGGCAGTTGAGAAATATAAACAAACATAAAATTAACTGTAGTACATACTATGCTACTGTAATAATGTCGTAGCCACCTCTTGCTGCTGTTGCAGTGAGCTCAAGTGGTGTATCTGCTTAAAACACTAATCATCTCCACATGAGCAGTTCATACTGTGTTTAGTGCAATACCATAAAATTTGAATAATACCATGGGACCCAAATGAAGTCATGGATTATCACTGGTGATGCCAGAAGTGCTCCCAAGAAGCAGAGAAAAAAGCCATGATATTACAAAAAAAAGTCAAATTGCTTGATATGTACAGCAGATTGAGGTCGTCACATGTGGTTATCCATTTCAAGATAAATGTATCCAGTGTAAGGACCATTGAAAAAAGAAATGAAACTTTTGTGAAGTTGTCACTGCAGCTATGTCAGCAGGCACCAAAACTTTATACTTCTTGCAAAATACCTATTTATCTCATATTAAAAATGCAGCTTTTATGTGGGTGCAGGATTACTATAAGAAAGGCTCACCTGTAGACTAATATAATTCAAGAAAAAGAAAAGTCATTATGTGACAACTTTAAGCAAAAGTAAGGTGCAGGATCTAAAACTGGAGAATTTAATGCCAGCAAAGGATGGTTTGATAATTTTAGAATGAGGTTTGGTTTTTTAAAAGTCAAGATAATAGGAGAAGCAGCTTCTGCCAACCAAGAGGCAGCAGACAAGTTCCCAGACGCCATTAAGAAAATCACCTGAGCAGCTCGGGTGACGGGAGGAGCCGCAGCAGCCAGGCAGCCCAGCTTCGCTAAGGGTCTCAGTGTGCTGCAGCCTGCAGGCACTTGGCACACACCCTCCCTGCTGCTAGGATGCCAAGAGGAAGGTCAGCTCCACCGAAGGGACAGCAAAGGAGTAGCTCAAGAGAGGAGATCTGCACACTTGTCAGCTAAACCTGCCCCTGCAAAAGTGGAAACTAAGCCAGAAAAGGCAGCAGAAAAGGATAAATCTCCAGACAGAACGTGCAGACAAAAGGGAAAGGAGGAGGAAAGGGAAAACGGGCTGAAGTGGCTAACCAAGAAAGTAAAGAAGATTTGCCTACAGAAAATGGAGAAACAAAAACCGAGGAGAGTTCAGCCTCCAGTGAAGCTAGAGAGAAAGAAGCCAAGTCTGATTAATATCCTATACCATGTCTTATCAGTGGTTCCTGTCTCCCTTCTTGTACAATTCAGAGGAATATTTTTATCAACTATTTTGTAAATGCAAGTTTTTTAGTAGCTCTAGAAACATTTTGAAGAAGGAAGGAATCCCACCTCATCCCATTTTTTAAGTGTAAATGCTTTTTTTAAAAAGAGGTAAATCATTCACCGTTTATTTTTTGGTACAACCAGAAAATAGTGTGAGATATTGAATTATAGGAGGCTTTGACTATCTTAGGTGTCAGGTTAACATTCCATAGATGGGGGGTTAGTTTTTATATCCTATAATACAAAGCATACTAAACAGCAATATGGAGTCACAGTCCTGTACTGAATGTCTTAAACATCTTAAATTACTTCTGTTCCCATGTTGTTTTTTAGTAGAATTGTTTCCTAAAGAAAACCACTCCATATTCATGGATTTCCCTGTCTGAATTGTATGCACTCTGTAACATATTTAGTTGTGATAGTCCTGTTTTTCCAATAACTTTGTGAATGTGCTGTGAATGAAAATTTGAGTATGTAGTGTATATGCTATTCAGTTATGAATTGGTAGGACGTATTTAACAGCTTATCAATGTGAAGATATTGGTATGTGATAGCCTCTTAAGGAAATTTTGCCTCCAGATATTAAGCTAGAAAGTCACTAGAGTAATTTTACAAAGAATTTGCAATACATGGCTTTTTAGATTTTTGGTACATATATTAAGAATTGTGTACAAATTGAAATGTCTGTGTGCTGATCCTCGACCCAACCAATAAAATCTCAATTATGAAAGAAAAAAAAGAAAATCACTGAGGAGAAAGGATATCTGCCTCAACAGGTTTTTAATGAAGGTGAAATTTCCCTGTTCGTAGAAAAAAAATGCCACAAAGGACATTTGTTAGTAAGGAAGAGAAATGAAAACCAGGATTTGAAGCAGGAAGAGAGGCTATCTCTGTTATTTTATACAAATGCAGTTGGTCTTAAGATCAGTAATATTCTTATCTATAAAGCTGCTAACCCCCAAGCCTTGAAGATAAAGATAAATACCAGCTGCCAGGCTTTTGGTTGTACAACAGAATGTCTGGGCAACAAGAACCCTTTCTCTGCATTGGTTCCATCAATGCTTTTGTCCCTGAGGTCAGGAAGTATGTTGCCTGTAAGGGACTGCCTTTTAAAGTTCTTTTGATACTGGGCAATGCTCTCTGGCCACCCAGAACTCCACGAGTTCAACACTGAAGTTGTCTATCGGCCTGCAAACTCAACATCTGTAATTCAGCCTCTGGATCAGGGTATCATAAGGAACTTTAAGCCTTGTTACACAAAGTACTCTTTGGAAAAGATTGTCAGTGCTGTGGAAGAGAACCCTGATAGAACATGAAAGTCTGGAATTATGATAATATTGAAAATACCATCATTGTTATAGAAAAAGCTATGAAAGTTATCAAGCCCCAAGCAATAAATTCCTGCTGGAGAAAACTGTCCAGATGTTGTGCATGACTTCACAGGATTTATGACAAAGCTAACCAAGGAAATCATGAAAGAGATTGTGAATACGGCAAAAAAAAAAAAAAAAAAAAAAAAAAAAGGTGAGGGCTCAGGGTTTCAAGATACGGATTTCCTGAAGAAATTAAAGAGCTAGAAGATACCACACCAGAAGAATTAACAGAAGATGACTTGATGGAGATGAGTGCTTCTGAACCAGTGCCAGACAATGAGGAAGAAGACATAGAAGCAGTGCCGGAAAACAAATTGACATTAGACAATTGGCAGAAGAGTTCCAATTATTAAAGACTGCTTTTGCTTTTTATGACATGGATCCCTCTATGATATGGAGACTGAAACTAAAGCAAACAGCAGAAGAAGGATTGGTACCATATGAAACATTTTTAGAGAAATAACAAAAAAAACAGACAGAAATTACAAGGTATTTCTGTGAAGTTACACTGAGTGTGCCTGCCTCTCCTGCCTCCCCTTCTACCTCCTCCACCTCTTCCACTTCTGCCACCTGAGACAGCAAGACCAAACGAACAACTCCTCTTCCTTAGCCTATGGAATGTGAAGACAATGAGGATGAAGACCTTTCTGATGACCCACTTCCACTTAATGAATAGTAAGGTATATTTTCTCTTATGATTTTCTTAACATTTTCTCTAGCTTCCTTTATTGTAAGAATACAGTATATAATACATACACAAAATATGTTAACTGTTTATGTTATCTCCAAGGCTTCCAGTCAACAGTAGGCTATTAGTAAAGTTTTTATTTTTTTTACTTTTTTTATTTTTTATTATTATACTTTAGGTTTTAGGGTACATGTGCACAATGTGCAGGTTTGTTACATATGTATCCATGTGCCATGTTGTTTTGCTGCACCCATTAACTCGTCATTTAGCATTAGATATATCTCCTAATGCTGTCCCTCCCCCCTCCCCCCACCCCACAACAGTCCCCGGAATGTGATGTTCCCCTTCCTGTGTCCATGAGTTCTCATTGTTCAATTCCCACCTATGAGTGAGAACATGCGGTGTTTGGTTTTTTGTCCTTGCGATAGTTTACTGAGAATGATGTTTTCCAGTTTCATCCATGTCCCTACAAAGGACATGAACTCATCATTTTTTATGGCTGCATAGTATTCCATGGTGTATATATGCCACATTTTCTTAATCCAGGCTATCATTGTTGGACATTTGGGTTGGTTCCAACTCTTTGCTATTGTGAATAGTGCCGCAATAAACATATGTGTGCATGTGTCTTTATAGCAGCATGATTTATAGTCCTTTGGGTATATACCCAGTAATGGGATGGCTGGGTCAAATGGTATTTCTAGTTCTAGATCCCTGAGGAATTGCCACACTGACTTCCACAATGGTTGAACTAGTTTACAGTCCCACCAACAGTGTAAAAGTGTTCCTATTTCTCCACATCCTCTCCAGCACCTGTTGTTTCCTGACTTTAATGATGGCCATTCTAACTGGTGTGAGATGGTATCTCATTGTGGTTTTGATTTGCATTTCTTTGATGGCCAATGATGAGCATTTCTTCATGTGTTTTTTGGCTGCATAAATGTCTTCTTTTGAGAAGTGTCTGTTCATGTTCTCGCCCACTTTTCGATGGGGTTGTTTTTTTCTTGTAAATTTGTTTGAGTTCATTGTAGATTCTGGATATTAGCCCTTTGTCAGACGAGTAGGTTGCAAAAATTTTCTCCCATTCTGTAGGTTGCCTATTCACTCTGATGGTAGTTTCTTTTGCTGTGCAGAAGCTCTTTAGTTTAATTAGATCCCATTTGTCAATTTTGGCTTTTGTTGCCATTGCTTTTGGTGTTTTAGACATGAAGTCCTTGCCCATGCCTATGTCCTGAATGGTATTGCCTAGGTTTTCTTGTAGGATTTTAATGGCTTTAGGTCTAACATTTAAGTCTTTAATCCATCTTGAATTAATTTTTGTATAAGGTGTAAGGAAGGGATCCAGTTTCAGCTTTCTACATATGGCTAGCCAGTTTTCCCAGCACCATTTATTAAATAGGGAATCCTTTCCCCATTTCTTGTTTTTATCAGGTTTGTCAAAGATCAGATAGTTGTAGATAAGCGGCATCATTTCTGAGGGCTCTGTTCTGTTCCATTGATCTATGTCTCTGTTGTGGTACCAGTACCATGCTGTTTTGGTTACTGTAGCCTTGTAGTATAGTTTGAAGTCAGGTAGCGTGATTGGATTGGATTGACTTGGCGATGCGGGCTCTTTTTTGGTTCCATATGAACTTTAAAGTAGCTTTTTTCCAATTCTGTGAAGAAAGTCATTGGTAGCTTGATGGGGATGGCATTGAATCTATAAATTACCTTGGGCAGTATGGCCATTTTCACGATATTGATTCTTCCAACCCATGAGCATGGAATGTTCTTCCATTTGTTTGTATCCTCTTTTATTTCATTGAGCAGTGGTTTGTAGTTCTCCTTGAAGAGGTCCTTCACATCCCTTGTAAGTTGGATTCCTAGGTATTTTATTCTCTTTGAAGCAATTGTGAATGGGAGTTGACTCATGATTTGGCTCTCTGTTTGTCTGTGATTGGTGTACAAGAATGCTTGTGATTTTTGTACATTGATTTTGTATCCTAAGACTTTGCTGGAGTTGCTTATCAGCTTAAGGAGGTTTTGGGCTGAGACAATGGGGTTTTCTAAATATACAATCTTGTCATCTGCAAACAGGGACAATTTGACTTCCTCTTTTCCTAATTGAATACCCTTTATTTCCTTCTCCTGCCTGATTGCTCTGGCCAGAACTTCTGGCACTATGTTGAATAGGAGTGGTGAGAGAGGGCATCCCTGTCTTGTGCCAGTTTTCAAAGGGAATGCTTCCAGTTTTTGCCTATTCAGTATGATATTGGCTGTGGGTTTGTCATAGATAGCTCTTATTATTTTGAGATATGTCCCATCAATACCTAATTTATTGAGAGTTTTTAGCATGAAGCATTGTTGAATTTTGTCAAAGGCCTTTTCTGCATATATTGAGATAATCATGTGGTTTTTTTCTTTGGTTCTGTTTATATGCTGGATTACATTTATTGATTTGCGTATGTTGAACCAGCCTTGAAGCCCACTTGATCATGGTGTATAAGCTTTTTGATGTGCTGCTGGATTCGGTTTGCCAGTATTTTATTGAGGATTTTTGCATCAATGTTCATCAAGGATATTGGTCTGAAATTCTCTTTTTTGGTTATGTCTCTGCCAGGCTTTGGTATCAGGACGATGCTGGCTTCATAAAATGTGTTAGGGAGGATTCCCTCTTTTTCTATCGATTGGAATAGTTTCAGAAGGAATGGTACCAGTTCCTCCTTGTACCTCTGGTAGAATTTGGCTGTGAATCCATCAGGTCCTGGACTCTTTTTGGTTGGTAAGCTATTGATTATTGCCACAATTTCAGAACCTGTTATTGGTCTATTCAGAGATTCAACTTCTTCCTGGTTTAGTCTTGGGAGGGTGTGTTTGTCGAGGAATTTATCCATTTCTTCTAGATTTTCTAGTTTATTTGCATAGAGGTGTTTGTAGTATTCTCTGATGGTAGATTGTATTTCTGTGGGATCAGTGGTGATATCCCCTTTTTCATTTTTTATTGCATCTATTTGATTCTTCTCTCTTTTCTTCTTTATTAGTCTTGCTAGCGGTCTATCAATTTTGTTGATCTTTTCAAAAAACCAGCTCCTGGATTCATGAATTTTTTGAAGGGTTTTTTGTGTCTCTATTTCCTTCAGTTCTGCTCCGATTTTAGTTGTTTCTAGCCTTCTGCTAGCTTTTGAATGTGTTTGCTCTTGCTTTTCTAGTTCTTTTAATTGTGATGTTAGGGTGTCAATTTTGGATCTTTCCTGCTTTCTCTTGTGGGCATTTAGTGCTATAAATTTCCCTCTACACACTGCTTTGAATGTGTCCCAGAGATTCTGGAATGTTGTGTGTTTGTTCTCATTGGTTTCAAAGAACATCTTTATTTCTGCCTTCATTTCATTATGTACCCAATAGTCATTCAGGAGCAGGTTGTTCAGTTTCCATGTAGTTGAGCGGTTTTGAGTGAGTTTCTTAATCCTGAGTTCTAGTTTGATTGCACTGTGGTCTGAGAGACAGTTTGTTATAATTTCTTTTCTTTTACATTTGCTGAGGAGAGCTTTACTTCCAACTATGTGGTCAATTTTGGAATAGGTGTGGTGTGGTGCTGAAAAAAATGTATATTCTGTTGATTTGGGGTGGAGAGTTCTATAAATGTCTATTAGGTCCACTTTGTGCAGAGCTGAGTTCAATTCCTGGATATCCTTGTTAACTTTCTGTCTCATTGATCTGTCTAATGTTGACAGTGGGGTGTTAAAATCTCCCATTATTATTGTGTGGGAGTTTAAGTCCCTTTGTAGGTCAATCAGGACTTGCTTTATGAATCTGGGTGCTCCTGTGTTGGTTACATATATATTTAGGATAGTTAGCTCTTCCTGTTGAATTGATCCCTTTACCATTATGTAATGGCCTTCTTTGTCTCTTTTGATCTTTGTTGGTTTAAAGTCTATTTTATCAGAGACTAGGATTGCAACCCCTGCCTTTTTTTGTTTTCCATTTGCTTGATAGATCTTCCTCCATCCCTTTATTTTGAGTCTGTGTGTGTCTCTGCATGTGAGATGGGTTTCCTGAATACAGCACAGTGATGGGTCCTGACTCCTTATCCAGTTTGCCCGTCTGTGTCTTTTAATTGGAGCATTTAGCCCATTTACATTTAAAGTTAATATTGTTATGTGTGAATCTGATCCTGTCATTATGATGTTAGTTGGTTATTTTGCTCGTTAGTTGATGCAGTTTCTTCCTAGCATCGATGGTCTTTACAATTTGTCATGTTTTTGCAGTGGCTGGTACCGGTTGTTCCTTTCCATGTTTAGTGCTTCCTTCAGGAGCTCTTTTAGGGCAGGCCTGGTGGTGACAAAATCACTCAGTGTTTGCTTGTTTGTAAAGTATTTTATTTCTCCTTCACTTATGAAGCTTAGTTTGGCTGGATATGAAATTCTGGGTTGAAAATTCTTTTCTTAAAGAATGTTGAATATTGGCCCCCACTCTCTTCTGGCTTGTAGAGTTTCTTCCGAGAGATCAGCTGTTAGTCTGATGGGCTTCCCTTTGTGGGTAACCCGACCTTTCTCTCTGGCTGCCCTTAACATTTTTTCCTTCATTTCAACTTTGGTGAATCTGACAATTATGTGTCTTGGAGTTTCTCTTCTCGAGGAGTATCTTTGTGGCGTTCTCTGTATTTCCTGAATCTGAATGTTGGCCTGCCTTGCTAGATTGGGGAAGTTCTCCTGGATAATATCTTGCAGAGTTTTTTCCAACTTGGTTCCATTCTCCCCATCATTTTCAGGTACACCAATCAGACATAGGTTTGGTCTTTTCACATAGTCACAAATTTCTTGGAGGCTTTGTTCATTTCTTTTTATTCTTTTTTCTCTAAACTTCCCTTCTCGCTTCATTTCATTCATTTCATCTTCCATCAACGATACCCTTTCTTCCAGTTGATCGCTTCTGCAATCTTCGCGTAGTTCTCGATACTTGGCTTTCAGCTCCATCAGCTCCTTTAAGCCCTTCTGTCCATTGGTTATTCTAGTTATCCATTCGTCTAATTTTTTTTCAAAGTTTTTAACTTCTTTGCTATTGTTTTGAATTTCCTCCCGTAGCTCGGAGTAGTTTGATCGTCTGAAGCCTTCTTCTCTCAACTCGTCAAAGTCATCCTCTGTCCAGCTTTGTTCGTTGCTGGTGAGGAACTGCATTCCTTTGGAGGAGGAGAGGTGCTCTGCTTTTTAGAGTTTCCAGTTTTTCTGCTCTGTTTTTCCCTATCTTTGTGGTTTTATCTACTTTTGGTCTTTGATGATAGTGATGTACAGATGGGTTTTTGGTGTGGATGTCCTTTCTGTTTGTTAGTTTTCCTTCTACCAGACAGGACCCTCAGCTGCAGGTCTGTTGGAGTTTACTAGAGGTCCACTCCAGACCCTGTTTGGCTGGGTGTCAGCAGCAGTGGCTGCAGAACAGCGGATTTTCGTGAGACCACAAATTCAGCTGTCGGATAGTTCCTCTGGAAGTTTTGTCTCAGAGGAGTACCCAGCCGAGTGAGGTGTCAGTCTGTCCCTACTGGGGGGTGCCTCCCAGTTAGGCTGCTTGGGGGTGAGGGACCCACTTTAGGAGGCAGTCTGTCCGATCTCAGGTCTCCAGCTGCATGCTGGGAGAACCACTACTCTTTTCAAAGCTGTCAGTCAGACAGGGACATTTAAGTCTGCAGAGGTTCCTGCTGAATTTTTGTTTGTCTGTGCCCTGCCCCCAGAGGTGGAGCCTACAGAGGCAGGCAGGCCTCCTTGAGCTGTGGTGGGCTCCACCCAGTTCGAGCTTCCTGGCTGCTTTGTTTACCTAAGCAAGCCTGGGCAATGGTGGGCGCCCCTCCCGCAGCCTCGCTGCCACCTTGCAGTTTGATCTCAGACTGCTGTGCTAGCAATCAGCAAGACTCCGTGGGCATAGGACCCTCCGAGCCAGGTGCAGGACACAATCTCCTGGTGTGCCATTTTCCAGGCCCGTTGGAAAAGCGCAGTATTAGGGTGGGACTGACCCGATTTTCCAGGTGCCGTCTGTTACCACTTTCTTTGACTAGGAAAGGGAACTCCCTGACCCCTTGCGCTTCCCAAGTGAGGTAATGCCTCACCCTGCTTCAGCTCGCATACAGTGCGCTTCACCAACTGTCCTGCACCCACTATTTGGCACTCCCTAGTGAGATGAACCCGGTACCTCAAACAGAAATGCAGAACTCACCCATCTTCTGTGTCGCTCAGGCTGGGAGCTGTAGACCAGAGCTGTTCCTATTTGGCCATCTTGGCTCTACCAGCTAGTAAAGTTTTTAAAGAGTCAAAAGTTATATGTGGATTTTCAACTGTGCAGGGGTTTAGTGTCCCTAACCCCCATGTTATTCAGGGGTCAACTGTATTGCCCAATCCAATTCACAGAGATTTCCATGTATGTTTTCTTCTAAGAGCTCTGTAGTTTTAGGTCTTAGATTTTTAAATCTATCTTTAATTTTTAAATATGGTATAAAGTAGGAGTCCAACTTCATTCTTTGGCATGTGGCTGTCTAGTTGTCCCAGCACAATTTGTTAGAGAGACTGTCATTTCCCTGTTGAATGGTCTGAACACCCTTGTCAGAATCATTTGATCATATATGCAAGGATTTATTTCTGGGCTCTCTATTCCTTTAGTCTATATGTCTCTTTTTATTCCAGTACCATAGTGTTTTAATTACTGTAGCTTTGTAGTAAGTTTTGAAATCAGTGAGTCCAATTTTTTTTCTTTTTAAGATTGTTTTGGCTATTAAGGTCCCTCAAGATTTCGTATGAATTTTAGGTTTTTCTATTTCTGCAAAAAGTGTCATTGGGGTTTTGATAGGGATTGCATCAGATATGTAGATCACTTTGAGTAGTACTGCCATCTGATGTTCTTTCTTCCTGACAACAAATATATAATGTTTTTCTAACACCAATTCTCCAATTCACTGGACACCAACTGGATCTCCAGTAATTCATTTCAACTCTGACATTAACTCCTGGAGTTAACCTTCAGACCCCACAGATTAAGGGCCCAGCCTGCAAGACTGCTCCATTTCAGATATCAACCATAAATCTGATGCCCAGGCTACCCATATTCCTGCCTGACCAGCTACAGTTCCTTAAGCTACAAAGTTGAGTTGCTGAATTGACATCTTTTTTCTTTTTTGATGTTAGTGTTTACAGCTATAAGTTTCCCTGATCACTTTTTTTATTGCATCCCATAAATTTGTCTCCTTGTGTGTTTAATGACTCATGTCTTTGTTTAGCCTTGGACTTTTTTTTTTTCCACTGTGTTGTTTTTTGTTTGTTTGTTTTAAATAATCTATCTCTTTCCCACTTATCTCTGTTCTGTCTGTCCAGGATTCTAACTAGTTGGATTTTTATACCTCTTGGTTCAATCCTATACCATTTTTATGTGTTTTTTCATTGCGGTTAAAAAAATCATGTAACAAGATTTGCTGTTTTAACCATTTTTAAGTTCAGTAATGTTAAGTATATTCACATTGTTTTGAAACAGATCTCCAGAAGTTTTTCGTATTGCAAATCTGAAACTCTGTACTCATTAACAGTTCCCCTTCCCCCTGTCTCCCTAGCCCCTGGCAAACATCATTCTACTCTATGAATTTGACTACTCTAGATACTTTATATAAATGGGATAATATAGTATTTATTTTTTTTGTGACTGGCTGATTTCACTCAGCATAATATTGTCAAGATTTATTCATGTTGTAACATGTGACAGAATTTCCTTCCCTTTTAAAAGACTGAATAAAATCCCATTGTATATGTATATTGCCACATTTTGTTTACCCATTCATCCATCGATGGACATTTGGTTTGCTTTCACCTTTTGGCTACTGTGAGTAATGCAGCTGTGGACATGTGTGTGTATATCTCTTTGAGACCCGGCTTTCCATTATTTTGGATATATATATCCAGAAATAGGATTGCCAAATCATATGAATATTTAAGGAACTTCTATTTTTCATAGCAGTTGCATTATTTTACACTCCTATCAACAGTGCAAAAGAGTTCCAATTTCTCCATATCCTCACCAACACTTCTTATTTTCTGGCTTTTTTTTTTATAGCAGTCATACTAATGGGTCTGAGGTAATAATTTCATTGTGGTTTTGTTATGCATTTCTCTAATGATTAGTGATATTGAGCATATTTTCTTATGTTTGCTGATTATTTGTATATCATCTTTGAAGAAATGTATATTCAAGTTCTTTGCCCATTTTTTAATCAGGTTATTTGATTTTTTGTTTTTGAGTTGCAGGGTTTCTTTATATATTGTGAATATTAATGGCTTATCAGATATGTGATTTGCAGATATTTTCTGTGATTTGCTAGGTTACCTTTCCACTCTGTTGATGGTGTCATTTGATACACAAAGGTTTTTAGGTTTAATATAATCCCATCTATCTATTTTTACTTTTGTTATATTTTTGGTGTCATATGTAAGAAGTCATTGCCATGTCAGTGTCATGAAGATTTTTCCCTATGTGTTCCTCAGTAGTTTTATAATTTCAGGTCTTATATTTAGGTTTTTAATCCATTTTTAGTTAATTTTCATATGTCATGTAAGATAGGAGTCCAGCTTTATTCTTTTGTGTGTAAATATCCAGTATGCCCAACTCCATTTATGAAGGAGACTGTTATTTTCCCACTGAGTATTCTTGGCATCCTTATCAAAGACGAATTGATCATATACACAAGAGTTTATTTCTGGGCTCTCTGTTCCATTGGGCTGTTTGTCTTTATGCCAGGACCATACTGTTTTCATTACTGAAGCTTTGTAATATGTTATAAAATCAGGAAATGTGAATCTGCCAACTTCATTCTTTTTCATAATGTTTTCAGTATCCCTTGTGATTCTGTATGAATTTCAGGATGAATTTTCCTGTTTCTATAAAAAGCATCATTGGGGTTTTTATAGGGATTTTGTTGAATCTGAATCTGTAGATTGCTTTGGGTAGTATAGACATCTTAATATTAAATTTCCAGCTCTTGAACATGGAATGTATTTCCATTTATTTGTGTCTTCTTTCATTTCTCTCAGCAGTTTTTGTTATTTTCAGTATACACATGTTTCACCTCCTAGATTAGGTTCATTCCTAATTATTTTGATCCTTTTGATGCTACTGTAAATAGAATTGTCTTCTTAGTCCTATAGATCTTTTGTACTTATATTTTCTTTTGTATATTTTTTCCTTTCATTTGTGTTCCGAAAAAATTCTTTGACATTATCTTCAATCTTTCTATTCATTTATTTTAGAAGGGTAATCACTTAATTTCTAACAGATCTTTCTTTTCCCTGCTTGCTTCTTTTTAATTTCATTTTGTTCGTTTTATAGTTTCACTGATTTTTTCTAATATCCCCTGAAATACCAATTAGAACTGTTTTGAATATTGCCTTAGTTCTTTTCAGTTCCTTTTTGTTTAAGCTGTTTTATGTATTCATCGTGGCCCTTTTTTCTTTTGTTACTGGTCTTCCTCAGAAACCTGGAGATCTTTGGCTGTTTGTATATATTTAAGAATGAAATATTAGATTGATCAATATAATAACTGGTGTGGGTTTCCTCTGCCAGGGTTTAAATGTGTTTCTCCAATAGGCTTCCCCAAATGGGAGGGTTAATTACTAACTAATCCACGGTGTACAACTGGCAGGCCTCCTTCTACGTGTATGGTCATGGAACAGATCAAAGCCCATCCTATACACCACCCCAAAAGCCCAAATGAGGGCGCTTTACTCAAGAGCAGACACTCATATAAAAATACCTCTTTTCGGCCGGGCACGGTGGCTCACACCTGTAATCCCAGCACTTTGGGAGGCCAAGGCGGGTGGATCACCTGAGGTCGGGAGTTCGAGACCAGCCTGACCAACATGGAGAAACCCCGTCTCTACTAAACATACAAAATTAGCCAGGCGTGGTGGTGCATGCCTGTAATCCCAGCTACTCGGGAGGCTGAGGCAGGAGAATTGCTTGAACCCGGGAGGCAGAGGTTGTGGTGAGCCAAGATATCATGCCATTACACTCCAATCTGGGCAACAAGAGTGAAACTTCATCTCCAAAAAAAAAAAAAAAAAAAAAAAACTCTTTCCCCCTCTCTCCCACCCTTTATTTCTCCCTCTTTGTCTCTCTCAGAATTGTTCAATTTTCTTTCAAGAATAGACTTCCACTTTTTATCTTAGAATAGATACCAGGCTGTTGGCTGGGCGCAGTGGCTTACGCCTGTAATCCCAGCACTTTGGGAGGCCGAGACAGGCAGATCATGAGGTCAGGAGATCGAGACCATCCTGGCTAACACGGTGAAACCCCGTCTCTCCTAAAAATACAAAAAAATTAGCTGGGCGTGGTGGCGGGCGCCTGTAGTCCCAGCTACTCGGGAGGCTGAGGCAGGAGAATGGCCTGAACCCGGAAGGCGGAGCTGGCCAGCCTGGGCGACTGAGTGAGACTCCGTCTCAAAAAAAAAAAAAAAAAAAAAAAAAAAGAAGAATAGCTAATACCAGGCTGTCAGTTTCTCTTTTGGATTCAGAAGAATGAGAGTGGGGTGGGGAGCTGACAGGCACAGACTTTCCACAGACGGTCCTTTACTTAATAGCTTCACTGTGTGACTCACTATCCACTGGTGTTTGTTAGTAGCCTCTCCCAGCCTCCTCCATCAGGAAAGCCAACTCATCGTTTCAGCTGTGTGTTCTGGGATGAAGTTGTTTCATGCAGTCTATCCCTGTTTCCCATTTCTTGAAATCCATTGATAACTTCGCCCCAACAAGTGTCTTGTAACCACTTCCCTCATTCTCATTATTGTTTTTCCTTTTTATATTTATTATCTTTCCAGTAGAATTTAGTGAAGAAACATAGTCTGCCATCTTGTATTGTGGAACAGTGTGCATTTAAATTGTATTTTAATTAATTTCTGCCTGAAAATATTGAGTTCTCAGTGATTTACATCAGTTGGTATGTGACAGCTCAGTGATGCAGAAGAGACCATTTTGCTCTCTCAGAATCTCATCAGAATTGTGCTTGCATTTATGTGGTACTTATGTCTATGTCAGAGTGCTGTGTGTCCTCCCATCTTAGATGACAACTATATATTAATATGTCCTCTGCTTTCTGTTGTTCCATTACATTAAGGGTAGAATACTATATTCACAGTGAATAATCTATTAGTCTTCTTCAAGACCTCTTATCTGCCAGGCAGGATGCTAGATCCTAAAGATAACAAAGATAAGTAAGTTATGTTCCTTGTCCTCATAGACTCATGGGAGCTCACATTCTAGGTGGGTAGAAAGACCAGTAGTTATGAGACAATATAATAGACATCACAGTGTACAAAGAGCTATTCTTGTGTTGCATAATGAAGCATATAGGTACTGAACTAGCAAATAAAGGATCCTCAGTCAGTACCGGTGCTTCCTCATCATACATAAGTAATATTTAAGATAATTTTATGTTTAAGATGCCAGGAGCTAAATAAACTTTTCTCCCCTACAGTTTTGACACATGATGAACTCTAGCACTGGTTTACATGAGAAGGAAGGCGCAAGCATGACAGGAAGCCTGCTGCCTGCTGGGGAAGTGTGGAGCCCCTGCTGAGACTCAGTTGGAAGTCTCATTAAGATCAGTGACATATTCTTTAATTTTAAAAAATTGTAATTATTTAAAACAGGTATTTAATGTATTGAATGAGTTTAAGTTATATAATAAATGACCATTGAGTATTTAAAACCTGATTGTTCCTTTTTCCTGATCACCAGTTAAAGTTTGACATTTTGCCAGAAAGCCCAGGTACCGGACTAGCTGGTGTTTATCAAACTGTAGCCTTTTGTATCTAGTTTTATGTGTATCCACATTTCCTTATTCACAAAATGCATTTAAAATTACAGAAGTGCATTTAGGCTGGGTGCAGTGGCTACACCTGTAATCCCAGCACTTTAGGAGGCCAAGACAGGTGGATCACCTGAGTTCAGGAGTTCAAGACCAGCCTGGCCAACATGGCAGAACCCCGTCTCTACGAAAAATACAAAAAATTAGCTGGGCGTGGTGGTGGGCACCTGTAATCCCAGCTACTTGGGAGCCTGAGACAGGAGAATTGTTTGAACCCAGGAGGCGGGCGTTTCAGTGAGCCAATATTGCGCCCACTGCACTCAAGCCTGGGCGACAGAGTAAGAGTGTCTCAAAAAATAATAATAAAATTACAGAAATGCATTTAAAATTACAAAAACCTATTTTGTATTTTTCCCTCTGAGACAACAATAATTAATAATTAAGCCCATTTATTCCTTAACTATTGTTTTAAAATGGAAGTAATATTGTTGCATGATAGTCATTTATCTTAAACAATGTTTTAATCTTATGCGGTATTTGGATTTTTTAATGTTCCTAATTTTATGTCATAAAAAGCATTTATGGGCATGTGGGATATATGTGTACTCTCTTTTTAAGAGGACTAGGTACTTTTATGGGAACTAAGTTGAGGATGTAACCAGTTTGTTTTTCTGATGTGTATTAATAATAGATGAATAATAGTAAATGTTTAAAAACTATCCAACTATTCTAAAATCATAGATAATGGGACTGGAAGAGAACTCAGTGCCATTTGGACCTCATCCTGTGGAGAGTCTGATTCATTAGGTCTAAAGTAAGCTTGGTAAATCATGATTGTTTAAAAAGCTCTCCAGATGATTCTGTAATTAGACAAGTTTGAGAAGCATTTAATAGAATTGGGCCCCAGCCAGTGTGCCAGCCCCTCTTCTAAGGCCCTGCCTGTAAAGCTGAGCATCAGGCCATCTTGGAAATTCCGGGACAACAGGGAACTCTCCACCTCTAGAGACAGGCTGGTCCGTCTTTGGACAGCTCTGTACACACAGTTCCATCATGAGCCGAAGCTCACTCCTGTGAGCTGTTTAGAACAAGACTAATCCTTCTGTGTTTGACAGAACAGCCCAGAGTTAAAATACTACTCCTCTCATCAGCTGCATTTATTCCTAATAAGAGCGCCTGCCTCTCCCTCTCACAGTCATCCTACCTTTGTTACTTGTTCGTGTTTGTCTATGTTAAAATGGAGTGCACCATTTATGGCCTGCTCTGGTGGAACTAGGTTATTCCTGTGAGTTCAGAGTATCCTATAGGGTACACTCAGAGGCTGGAGCAGTAAGTGGTCCTGGGGCGGCCAACATCATGGTGCTCTCCGGCTCACTCTTGGGAGTCAGCTGAAGCTGGGGCTTGGTGAGAGGTGAGACTCTGTAAGGTTCTAGGTCAGGCCAGATGCTCCACCCAGCTACCCAGAGGTCTGCTGCGGTGGCTGGGGCACAAACCTCAACTATAAGATGGTACTTTGTTTTCCTTTGTTACCAGCCTGTCTTCACTTCTGTGAGAATCTTATAGAAAGGATGATCAGCTGGGCAGAGACACCGGATTCCTACTTTTATTACCTACAATGGCCTTCTCTAGTATTCTAGATCCCATATTTTCATGGAGTATTAAGCTAAAATTACAGAACAATGTAAAGACAGTCTTGATGCCCCCCCTCCCTGTTTGTATCTTGTGATCTGAGTGGCCAATTTACATGTTTCATTTCCAGGTGAGTGACACCTTATACCAGAAAATCCAGATTTATAAATAAGGTATTTCTTTACAATGAGATGTTTTAATTAAATGGCTTGTTTTAAAAATGCTGTTATGTCAAGAGCTCTCATGCATACAGTCTGCTGTGCCATACAAAAATGTACCCTCCTCAGGGACACATTACATAACTGAACCATAGGTCTTGCTTATTTGCTAACACTTGGAGAGAAAGCCATTCAGTTCCTTGTCCTGGAGATGCTGAACAAATATAATCCAACGGCTTTCATGGTATATTCAGGATCCTAAATTCTAGTTCTTGGCTGCAGGCCCTATGTCAAGTTTTAACAAAAATCAAATCCTGGAAGTAGTGGAGGTCAGTGGGATGTGGGGGAACTAGTTTCTAACTATGAGAAGTGATAAATGTCTTCTCTTTCTGCCTTCTTAGAAAAAGTGTCAGAACAGTGTATCTAAACTAAGAATGCGAAGCATTTGTGTTTGACCCACAGTGATGTGTGAGCTTTATGTAGAAAGTAGACCCAGAATCTGAGCATTAAGACAATCCAAAGTTGGCATACCACCTCCAACGCTTAGGTCCAAAAGGTTGTATTTGGGAAATGCCTGTCATTTGGCTCCAGTTACCTCAAGCTCCTAGAGAACAACATAGCTCCTAGAAGGATAGCATCAAATACTTCTAAAGGCACCTCAAGCCATGTCAGACTGGGGTTATAAAATCAGGCTTTTAATATTAAACATGTAGTCTGACACAAGTGGGACCTGCCCACAGAACTGCTTGTTGCTGTGTGCCAGGTCCTGACTCCAGCACCTGAGAAGCAACCAGACAACAAATTGCCACTGCCCAGAAGAGGCTCCAGGGACCCAACAGAATACTTACAGGGGCAGGAGGTACAGGGCAAGTCAGATGAACACGTGGATCATGTGTCTCAGATCCATAGTTAGAGATGAAGTAAAAGGTGCTGATGGGCCCATGCTCAAACCGACAAGCAGAAGTTAAGACCCAGCCATTGTCTTGCCCACTTCTGTTACTTCATAGACTGATGGGGCTCCACTCACTTCCAAAGAACCAGTTGATTGGTTAAAATCTCACCTTTGGTGGCAAAGTGAGGAAGAGGAAACATGATGGTCCAGGGCTTTGATGGCCAAAATTACAGCTAACTTTGTAAGTTAGAGGGGCTCGGTCAGGTGTGTAAGCCCATCCTAGAACCACTCTTTTTTAAAAGTCTTCAAGTGTTATGGTAATGTGACAGCTGTTCCCCATTTTCTATTTGTTAACCCCATTTACCAAATACAAACTTCTATCTTCTGAGAAATTCCAAGGTAAGGCCTCTTGACTTAGAACTAGTAACACCTCTGTTGTAAAGATCTCTGATTTGGAAAATAATCTTCTCCTCTACAGTTAATAATTACTTGAAGTGAAGAAGTTTACTTCAATCATGTGGATCTGCTCAACTGTGTAAGTTCGTATCCTACCCTGATGTGATTTTACTTTAAACACGAAAGGTTTTATTAGAATTGAAGAAAAATTATTCAGATTTTAAAGATGGGCTTCAAACCATTATTTGAATGACAGGGGCTCCAGATCAACCTTATGTTTAATTTAAAATTTTCGGGAAAAGGAGAGGAGGAATAATTATGGTACTACCTTTAGTGGGTAAAACGAATGTTGAAATAAATAGAACTAATCCTGTAGTAGTGTCTAGTCTAGAGCATCAGATTGAAACTACTTTCCATACAGATGTCCTGCTACAGACCTCTGCCGTGTTTGTCTTCCTCACGCTGGTACGTAGCTTTTCCTTTGTTTCCCCACGGTCTGCTTCCACCAGAAACGATTTCTAAAAAGTTTCATCTAAATACGGCCAGTAATATAGTAGGTCTCTCTGCCCTGAACAGATTGAACAAATATTTCAACAATTTAACAAATAATTTAAGTACCTACTGTGTGCCAAGCTGGTTACTAGACAGTATAAATGACAGACATTAATATCCAAATGAAAATGTTGTGAAGGGCAAGTCAAGACAGACCTAACAAGTAACGTTTTAGGATGAAACCTGAAGTAAAGGTTAGTGCTAGCCAGGCAAGAAAGAATAGTATGGAAGGAGTTTTGTTCGTTTGAGGACTGAAAGAAGGCCCATGAGGTTGGAGCCTGGGTGACGGGGCAAGTGAGTTTATGAACCATGTGAAGAACTTTTGTGATTTGATCCTCAAGTGCAGTGAAGGACTAACATCCATTCATATAAATCCTAAACTGCTCGGTGAATATTTTTATGCCTGCATTGTTTCCTAATACTTATTCATAACAGCAGTACCAACTTTTTGGACAAAAGCTCTAGATTTGCTAATGCTGCTTTTTTTCATTGTACAGTGTCTATAATGAATTTCCTCTGATCTGAGGCCCTGTCCTACAAGGAGAGCCCTCCCCTCATTCCACAATTGCTTAATGTTTATGCATTCAGTAGGAGGAATAGATGCTATTTTGTTTGCACAAACATTAACCATAGAATGAAGTCTTTCCACTGTAACTTGAGATAACAAAGCCACAAACATGGCAGGAAACAAAATAGTGCAATGAGTGGTATATATGAAGTGACAGGGTATTTAAAATCTCCTAAGAAAACTTGACACAGTGAAATGTATATAATTTGTTAAAAGAATTATCCTTTCTTTTTCTTTTTGAGATGGAGTCTCACTGTTGCCCAGGCTGGAGTGCAGTGGCACAATCTTGGCTCACTGCAACCTCCACCTCCCAAGTTCAAGCGATTCTCCTGCCTCAGCCTCCCAAGTAGCTGAGACTACAGGCGCCTGCCACCACGTCCGGCTAATTTTTTGTATTTTTAGTAGAGACAGAGTTTCACCATGTTGGCCAGGCTGGTCTTGAACTCCTGACCTCAGGTGATCTGCCCAACTTGGCCTCCCAAAGTTCTGGGATCACAGGTGTTAGCCACCATGCCCGGCCCAAGATTCATCCTTTTAACAGATACTTGAGAGAATTTTTCCTTCTTATACTGGTTTCCCTAACTAGTTACTTGTTGTAATTTTGCTCCTAAGTATGAAGATGCTTTATCTCTAAATTATCCTTTTAACAGATACTTTAGAGATAAAGCATCTTCATACTTAGGAGCAAAACTACATGTAGTTCAGAAAAACAGTGTAAGAAGGAAAAATTCTTTTTAACCATACCTACAAATGGCACACTGTACTCAAAGATATACCTATACAAATCTCCTGTAATAACAAGGAAGTATATAAATACCAAGATGACTTAGAGCAGTTGAAATCCACTCAGAAATGCTGCAAGCAGTGGTTACTCCCTTATGCTTTTTAAATATGTTCAATTCTGGTCTCCTCAGACCTTGGCACTAATGTTCCCAGTGGCCCTTCCAAGCCACAGCGGCCCAGTCCCTGGGAGTTCTGTCAGAGGGATGCTTTTCCCAGTGGACTGAGTTGATCAGGAAAAACAGACCTGAGTGAAGGCTGGAAATGTGTTCAAAATAGACATGCAAGCTGAGTTGTCTCCTGTATGCTTCATGAGAAACAGAATCCTAGTATAAGGCAATAAATTAATATGCATATTAAGCTCCTGTTTATCATAGAAGCATTCCCAAAGGATCTGCTCAGCATAAAAGGGTTTGCAGAGTTCAGGGTCTCTGAGGTGTGAACTCTAAGCTGGCATTAAGATTAAAATATTTTTTTAAAGATCATGAAGCACTGATTTGGGCCTGGGGGTAGGGAGGGAGCGGGTTTGGTGCCTGCTCAGTGAGAGCTCCTGAGGCTCTGGGAAGAGGACCTGGACCTCCCTTCTTCTTGCAGTTTCCCTACAGCCCTCATGCCTGCTCCACGTGTTCATGCTGTTTATCTTCAGACTCAGGCTGGCTGCTCATATACTGCCACAATGTCATGAGGATTAAGAATTTGGAAGCTTTGGCCGGGTGTAATGGCTCATGCCTGTAATCCCAGCACTTTGGGAGGTCGAGGCAGGTGGATCACGAGGTCAGGAATTCAAGACCAGCCTGGCCAAGGTGGTGGAACACCATCTCTACTAAAAATACAAAAAAATTAGCCAGGCGTGGTGGTGGGCACCTATAATCCCAGCTACTCAGGAGGCTGTGGCAGAGAATTGTTTGAACCAGGGAGACAGAGGTTGCAGTGAGCTGAGATCATGCCACTGCACTCCAGCCTGGACAACAGAGCAAGACTCTGTCTCAAAAAAAAAAAAATTTGGAAGCTTTGAGCTTTCTGGAAAAGTTCTATATACATTTACATATTGTAGCTCTCCTTGGATCTTAAGATAAGCAGAATACATTAACTGAGAAGACAGTTCCTTCTGTTTGTAGCTGGAAATTTGAGATAGGCTATAGTGTCCTCCCTCCAAACTTAGGACCTTAACAGAAATGTACAAATGGGGTATAAAAGAGAAAATCTTCAGACAAAGCCAATTTAAGTGTTACATTTTAATAGTACTGAGATGGAAGACTTGTCCACTTTTTAAGTCCTTAGTTGTCCTAGGACTTTTGAGGGTTAAGAGATTTTAGCCCTTTCTGCTTTGTGTGTTCTGACCTTCCCTGTCAACTTGTGTAAAGGAAGAGCCCTTTTGTCACCTCACCTCAGTCACTGGTTTTGCGTGAAGCAAAGTTGGAAATAGACTTTTCCTAAGATGGACTTTCTTAGAATTTTATATTCAAGGACAAAAAATGAATCAAAAGCAAGGAAATACTGATATGACCATAAATATTTTTATTAAATGTGAAAATACACGGGCATAAAAATAGTACCCATATTTGTAGACATGTCTGAGACCCATTTCAAATATTAGCTTCCTTTTTTATTAAAACACTACATTGAGATGGATTAAGTTACTTAGTCTTTTCTCATTCAAAACAAACTAAAACCGCACGGTAAGAGTAATATTTTCACAAACATCTCCAATGTTTACCTTCTCCTTGCTCAGCTTTCCACTGCAGGGTAAGTGTTTCAGCCACAGACAAGCGCAACAAAACCAGTTACTATACACAAAGCCACGCAGTGGCTAATTTTACTCTTAAATCATTCAGCAAATGAGATCATCTGTAAACAAAAAAAAAAACCCCAAATAATCCCACCTCTTAACGTCATTTGAAATTACAGGATAAACTGCCACTAACAAAAAAGGAACGATCTGATTTAGAAAAAGGATATTAGTTGTTGACAAATTAACGTTTGCCTTCTTCCTTCCTTTATAAATTTGGAAAAGTCAACTACATTCAACAAAGTTGCATGAACTTTTCTAGGTGATACCATTGCTGTGTGCTCAGTGAAAACTTTGCAATGCCCATCACCAGGGCCCTGTGTCTGTAACCTCACCAGGGAGCCATTTTATGTAGTTTTTTCATGGTAAATGTCAAAGACAACTTCTGACCCATTTAAAGGTGAAATTTTTCATCATCCATTGTGAGTAGAAAATCGTTATCAATTTCAAATTGTGGTTTTATTGGCTACCTTTTTTACCCAGTTATGTTTTCTCTTAAACTGTGGGTAGTTTTAAAATTCCATTATCAGGGCAACAAAAATTTGTTTTCATACCAATACTTTAAAAAAGATTTTTAATACTGACTAAAGAGAAAGGCATTGTAGAAGTAGTAGTATGTTACATCCGATTCACATTAGTAAATGTCAAGATTTTTTTCAAGTTTTCATCTATTCATGGTAAGAAAGCACAAACTTTCAGAATTGAGGAAGGAATTAAATTTCGTCTCCCGTTTTGGAACCTTTTCACAATGCCTCTAGACTGATGTGTCTAATACTTCCTGCTGGGCAAAATATCCACAAAGTACAGACCACTGATAACTCCACCCATGGAGCTCACCAAAAAGCAAAGAAGAGCAGAATACAACAGAGCTATGGCTAGGGTACCCCTCTCTGATTTCACTTTTCCTGAAAGAGCCATAAAGGTTACCTGATGGCCAGGCGCAGTGGCTCATGCCTATAATCCCAGCACTCTGGAAGGCCAAGGCGGGCAGATCACAAGGTCAGGAGATCAAGACCATCCTGGGTAACACAGTGAAACCCCATTTCTACTAAAAACACAAAAATTATCCAGGCATGGTGGTGTGCACCTATAGTCCCAGCTACTTGGAGGCTGAGGCAGGAGAATCACTTGAACCCAAGAGGTGTCCCTGCACTCCAGCCTGGGCAACAGAGCAAGACTGTCTCAAAAAAAAAAAAAAAAAAAAAAAAAAAAAAGGTTACCTGGCACCTGCAGTCCCCAAGGGAAAATGAAAGTTGTATGGTTTTACAGTGGATAATGCTACCCTACAGTGAGACAGGCAGGGGGAATGACTATCTCTTTACACATCCAGGCTGCTTCTCAGTCACACGTTAGGGGAAGCAGGGAGTGACTGTCTTTTCGTTTGGGTGGACACCAGAAAACTGCCGACGGCCATCAAGGCTGAAATTCAACGGTAACTTTCTTCATGAATCAGCGAAACAACAGATTGCAGAGAATTCATTTCCCTCCATGGCACTGCCATGTGGCACCAGAGCTGCTTTTCTCTCTTCACAGAAAACAGGCAAGTAACTCTGCACGTCAGTTAAGATGACTAAGTTAAATCCATGATAAGAATTTAGGAACTGAAACTATGGTTGTTACAAGCGGAAAAAAAATGAAAATGCAAACGAGCCTCTGGGCAGCAGGTGGGAGGTGGCCAGGCCCCGGACACATCTCCGGTGCAGCCCTTGACTCCTTGCTGTTGGCAACTGTCGTGCTCTCCAAGTGGAAGGGCAAGTGATTTGATACTTCCTTTTTTTCTGATTCTATGTGAAAATTATTTTCAAAGTAGGTAAAAGCCATCACTAGGCTTTTTCAAAGAGGTCACAGTGACATCATATACAAAAGGAACCAGATTGAAAAAGATATTGCTGACATAGCCAGTAGTGAGATTACTAAAGAATAAACAGAAATGCCTTGGAAATTATTTTTACACTGGCTTGAATTGAAACATTAAAGCAAAATGAAAGCTGCAAGGTGTTCACTAGCTTTTCAAATGCGTTGTCAAGTTTATTGGTAAGAAGTAGACTCCTAAATAGCGCAGAAAGCACCTAAGTGTTCTGCTCAATTCAACTATGTGATTTTTGTCTCTCAGTTAAAAATTTGTCCACATATGTTTCAGGATATGACTACAGACAAAAACAATTGTGCTTTGCTGTTATGGATGTCCGTGGTCAGGATGCCTCCCACAGTGAATTAAAATGCTTGATTTCATTAAGAAAAAAAAAATTAGACCCTTTAATGGTTAAAACACTTCAAAATGCTTTGAGGCAGAAACCAAACCTTTCTAGAATAAAGGTAGCAATTCCTATCTAAAGTAATTCCTTCAGCTTTCAAATGCAGCATCAAGAGTTCCATAAATATTCAATATTCTTGATTAACATTTTTTAGAGAAAAAGCATTCAGTATACAAAGACTGAATAGTTCGCTTCTTAAATGGTATCTTCTTAAAAGGTAAGAAGAACATATCTCAAGAGGAGATGCCATCTTATTAAATGAAACAACAGTGGAAATACAGCCAGACCTGACTAAACTTGCCTGTATTTTCTTGTAGGCAGGAGAACATTAGAGGCATCAAGATCTGGTAGAAGGGCAGGTCTGCTGTTTAACACATACCAGCAGACAGGTCCCACGTGGGAGGCACCACAGACCTTTAAGATAGGGTGAAGCCTTGATTGATAGAAGGAGAAACAGAAGCTGCCCACTGTCTTTACTTAAAAGTGGGAAACATGGCATTCTGTATTTATTTATGTTGACTGCACAACTTTATGTTTCTTAAGCCAAGACTTGTTACATGAAATTCCCTATAAAAACTCAGAACTTCAGTTGTTTAAAAAGTATTTCAGTCTGCACTTCAGCAATATTATTTTAAATACCACCACTATTTTATCTGAACCTATTTTACCTATAACTTTTAATTTGTTGTGTTTAATATTAAAAGGGTCCATAGGAATTTATAGATTCAAGTTTCAGTATTCTTCAGGTACTGAACCAAAAAAATGTACATTTAACATTTATCCAAAGACTAAGCCTGGATATATTATTATTTGGTGGCAGGGTTCCTAAAAGATGGTCTCTTGCTCCTCCTTCAGTGACAGCCATGTTGACAGACCACAGAGGTGTAAACACATGCACACTAAAGATTTCACAGCTACTCACAAGTGACAAGACTGACCACATCGAAGCACAGTTGTCCCTAAGAACATACAGCTCAAAAATGTTCATGTTCTCTTTAAGAATACAGAAGCATAACCATTCTCATGAAGATTACAGCTCCTTCTTACACTTGTAGGCACTGACTTACTCTGCAAGGCTGTGAAGAGAAGAATCTCAGCTCCAGTGTAGAAAAATACAGAATACGTGAGCACGTCCACAGGTGAGCCTGCCTCAGACCACTTCCCTCCAGACAGCATAAAGCAGATGCAGGCTGCTCTGTCAGAAATAGAACCATTCCTTGCCTCCCTGCCGTTGCAAACCCATTAACCATAAATCTAACAGGGATAAGAACAGATTTTTTCCTATTAAAGCAACTCTTTGGTCATGGACAAACTGAAAGATTTGAAACTTTTTTTCATTAGGGTCCTGGAACAAGATTTCTTTGTTTTTAATCTTTAAAAAAATTAAGGAAGAAGAGCAGAAAAACAGTTGTTTTAATTGAAGTGGAATTTAAATCTAAATGGTCCGCCTGAGCTGAAGGGATTGAACCCTTGCCATGAGTTCCAGCTTCTGTGGAAAGGGTTGCCGCCGCCTCCTTGCTGGCTCTCTGCATCCAAGGGATCTTCTCCGTCGTCAAACTTCTTTCTCATTTCTAGAAAGAAATCAGAAAATTAAGAACCAGATAATATCTAAGGTATAGGGGGCAGAGGGAATGTTTTCTTTGGGCAGAGGAGGGTGGGTGGGCTTGAGGAGCTACTTACTTTTCAGTTATCAAGAGTTGTGCCTGACATTCAAATCCAGGCTCTCCCATTCCCACCCTGAAGAAACAGACTAGAGAAATTTGCCACAAGGAGGGTGAGGTTCAGGGTTGAAAATAGGTATTTATTGAGATTCAGGCCCCTAAATCTCACTCCAGAAGAAGCTACCCAAGCTTGATAACTACCCAATGAAATTATTTGGAAAAAAATAATTCAAGAGAAAGAAACTTCCAAAAGTCTACAATTCTAATGAAACAGCCAGCTCACCACCCTAATCCCCAAAATAAAGTCTGTAAGGCAATGACCTCATCAAGCATCTAATGAGCATTCTAGCACTAAGGCTCCTCAGACATGAGGGGAGAGGGGCCTCCATAACATACAACTCCAGGAGGCTCACCTCTCCTTCCCATGCAATTGGTGCCCCCACAGCGGGGCCTCTGAGCCCTGAACAGAGAGAGACCAATGCAGAGACATGGGAGAAGGCAATAGAGAGGAATATTGCAGGGATAGGAAGAAAGAGCTCATGTCCTCAGAGCCATTAGAAAAACCCTGGAAGACAACCTAAGCAAATACTATTCAGGACATAGGTATGAGCAAAGATTGCTTTTGGTGTTTCCATCATGAAATTGCAACAAAAACAAAAATTGACAAGTGAGAGCTAATTAAACTAAAGAGCTTCTGCACAGCAAAAGAAACTATCAACAGAGTAAACAGACACCCTACAGACTGGGAGAAAATTTTTGCAAACTATGCAACTGACAAAGGTCTACAAGGAACTTAAATGTACAAGAAAACAACGCCATTAAAAAGTGGGCAAAGGACATGAACAGACACTTGTCAAAAGAAGACATTTATGCAGCCAACAATCATATGAAAAAAAGCTCAACATCACTGATCACTAGAGCAAATAATTAGATCATTATTGCAAATAAAAAATGGCTATTAAAAAGTAAAAAAAAATAGATGCTGCCAAGGTTGTGGTGAAAAAGGAATGCTTATACACTATTGGTGGGAATGTAAATTCATTCAGCCATTGTGGAAGACAGTGTGGCAATTCCTTAAAGACAGAAATACCATTCAACTCAGCAATCTCATTACTGGGTATATACCCAAAAGAATACAAATTGCTCCATTATAAAGACACATGCACGTATCTGTTTATTGCAGCTCTACTCACAATAGAAAAGACATGGAATCAACCTAATGCCCATCAATGATAGACTGGATAAAGAAAATGTGGTACATATACACCATGGAATACTATGCAGCCATAAAAAAGAATGAGATCATGTCCTTTGCAGGGGCATGGATGGAGCTGAAGGCCACTATCCTTAGCAAACTAATGCAGGAACAGAAAACCAAATACCACATATTCTCACAAGTGGGAGCTAAATGATGAGAACTCATGGATGCATAAAGGGGAACAACAGACACTGGGGCCTGTTGGAGGGTGAAGGGTGGGAGGAGGGAGAGGATCAGGAATAATAACTAATGGGTTCTAGACTTAATACCTGGGTGATGAAATAATCTGTACAACAAACCCCCATAACACACATTTACCTATGTAACAAACCTGCACATGTACCCCTGAACTTACAAAAAAAAAAAAAGACAACATATAGCTAGGTTTTTTAATAAATGGAAAATAGAGAATGCAGAAAAATTGCAAATATAAAAATAATCCCAAGTCTCACTTTGCTCTCTCACAGTAACTTGTCCTTTAGGGGTTCAAAGATACTTAGAGAAAAGCCAGTTTACTTCATTCCGGGAGGTTAATCTGAAGCCACATATTTAGGAGGAGGAAACCCACCAGTAAAATGGAGGGTTCTTATGCTGAGTGTTAATAACTAAGCGGGTATTGTAGGTGATCTGAAACTCAGCTTTGTTTTATAAAAGCTAATGCAGTTAGACTCAGGCCCCATATCTTTGATATCTCACAGGCAAAATTAATCTAGGGTGTTAGCACTTAGAACAGTAGTGAACTCTGCATAGGTGTGGGGGTGATAATGGCCCCAGAGAAAGGATGCTGTGAATGGAAGGGGAAGTGAATTCAGCTATATCCACATCGTGTAATTACTTAAAAATTCAGTGGAGTGGTCTGCATACATCTCAAAGAATGAGGTAACCATTTTTCAATGAGAAAAAACTATAGCCAAGATTTATTTCAAGTGAAAATTAAGTTTCAGATTGCATACATCATGTGATTCTACTAAACATATTCATAAATATGATACATGTGTTTTGATATATGCATAGTAAAAAACTTTAAAGTCTTTAAAAGAAAAGATGGTTCATCCTGAACATAACAACAGGAGGTAAGAAAAAGGACCTGCAGCTCTTTCTTCAGTGCATGCCTCTGTGCAGGGACACCCATCCCCTTGGTTGGCTCCCTGCTACCTTAAAACTTAGCACAAAGTCCCCCTCCCATAAGAAGACCCTGACTCCCAGTCTGATACACTATCACACCTGTGTACTGCACAAACTAAGAGGATTGAACTGCTTAAGGCAGGTTGTAGCCACTCAATATTTGCTAAGTAACAGGACAGTATGTATCCAACACTACTTGATAAGGGAAGTACATTTCTGTCTCCTTTACTGGATTATAAGTTACTTGAAAACAAAGGATCATTTACTTTCAATTCCACTGCATAAGTAGGTACTCAAAAAAGATTTGACAAACATAAAACTTTCCTCTCTTTTTGTTTAATTTGTTTAGCTCAGATCACAGCTTCTGTTCCCACTGACATGGAAGGCCACAAAAAAGCAGTATAAGCTTAACATGAAATTATCTGGCAACAGCAAAGCATTGTTCAATATTACCTCAATGCTTCGCCTGTCTCCCTCTTATGAAATTTCCAGGCCATATTACTGTACAGCAAAAGAACACACGTGGCCAGGTGCAGAGGCTCACACCTGTAATCTCAGAACTTTGGGAAGATCACTTTAGCCCAGGAGTTAAAGACCAGCCTGGGCAACACAGTGAGATCCCATTTCTACAAAAAATAAAAATTTTAAAAAAGAACACATATAAGCCTATGAATCTAATGATCCTATGATTCAGGGCAAGATTCCTGGTGAACACATACGGGGCAAAGCAGGCCCTAGGCCAGACATCTGTTCTTCTCCCACTCCATGTAATCCAGCCTGGCAAGCTGGTTTCCTCATCAAGCTCCTGTAAGCTTGGTGGAGAAAATTCATCATTGACCTTTGAGGTTAGAGGGAACCTGAGAGATCTTCTTACGCTCAGTGTTGAAAAAACTGAGACCAAAAAGTTCTGATAACTTGAGTAGAAAAAAAAGATTCAAATTCAGGCCCTCTGATTCCACATTTGATGGTCTTTCCACTGTACCCTGCAACAGGAGGGTGCCCAGCATAAGAGGATTGAATGAGGGCAGGCATAAAACTGGACCTCTGAAACTGGGCTCAGGACCCGTCACTGCCTATACAGCCCCACATGGAGAACCCACCACACGTTCCACCCTTGCTTCTAACACCACCTCTAGGATGAGTCAAAGGAATAAAAGCTAACAATACCTGGATCAGAGAGGACTTCTTTAGCAGCTGCTATGTCAATGAACTTTTTCTCAGCTTTTTTCTTTTCTTCTTCATTCTGGAAGTTATCTGGGTGCCACTGCAGTGCTAATTTTCGGTATGCTTTAATGATTTCTTGCTTTTTGGCATTTCTGAGGGGTGGTAAAATAAATAATTAGTGCAGAAGTGTCTAACATACTATCATAAAAATCAGAAGAGCTGATTAAGATCCTACCGGCAATTAACAAACTGGTTTTATAAAATAGTTCCAATGGTATCACAGGCCAAAGATCTGCATACACAGTTCTGGATGATCATTAAAGCTGACATCAGGCTTCCTTGGATACTCTCTCACTAAGATTACTGAGAATAAAGCACTCCTGATCTTTAGAACTTTCCCTTTTTTAAAAAAGGTACATCAATGAATTTTTTAACTTTCTGAATTTCCAAGTTACCGTAATTCAATTCTTGGTATTAAAAAGATATTTGACCCTGAATGCCACTTTCAATTATGCTTCTGCATTAGCTTACTTAATAGTAAGCACAAAGATTCCGAATTTTGAAAGATTGATGGTTTACTCAGCGAACCACTGGGAGGTATATCATTTACTTAATTTCAGAATTCAGTCACAGGCACTGGGAGGTATGTCATTTACTTAATTTCAGAATTCAGTCACAGGCACTGGGAGGTGTATCATTTACTTAGTATGTACTTTTATGTAAGGTAGATCTTAATTTCAGACTTCATTCTGAAAGTACTACTTTATTTTTAGGCCTAGAGAAGGCTTTTTCTTTACCCATTCCGTCTCCTCCTCCATCCCCACCAAAAGAAATCTCACTCCTACCCCTTAACCCTTCTTAAAAAATCTAGGCCTAGGACCCATTCATACTACAGTGTCATCTTTGTTGCCAACTACTAATTCTCTGTTGTTGCATTATTGGTCTCTATCAAAGAAACTTGCCTATAAAATACTCAAAGTAGCTTTCTAATGTTAAAGATTGTTAAGGTTTAATCCATATGACTGAAATTACATAAGTAAAGAAAATTAATCAGAGAAGAAAAAGAGCAATGATTAGCTTTGAAACAGACTTGATTAAAAATAGCAGAATAATTTTAAATTAACAATTCACCTTTTTACTCCCAAGATTTTATAATAATCTCGTTTCTGTGACTGTTTCAATAATCTTTGTGCTTTCTCTAGACCTTCTCGAATCTGCTGATCGTTTTCATTGTGTTCCTGAGCAGTTTCATAATCCTGAATAGCTGTCAAAATACGGTTAAGATAATACTGTTAAGGCAAATTATCATTTGTTGCCTTTTCTTATCCTATAAAATTGATGCTAAAGTCATCATCCCCCAACCCCTTCACTCTTTGGCCATTATTGCCAAAAACCTTAAGTGATACCCCGTTAGTAACTTTGATCAAGAATATTTAAGAGGCCGGGCACGGGGGCTCATGCCTGTGATCCCATCACTTTGGGAGGCCGAGGTGGGCGGATCATGAGGGTCAGGAGTTCAAAACCAGCCTGGCTAACACAGTGAAACCCCGTCTCTACTAAAAAAAAAAAAAAAAAAAAAAAAAAAAAAATTAGCCGGGCATGGTGGCGCATGCCTGTAGTCCCAGCTACTCGGGAGGCTGAGGCAGGAAAACCGCTTGAACCTGGGAGGCTTGCAGTGGCCAACATCGCCCCACTGCACTCCAACCTGGGTGACAGAGCGAGATTTCGTCTTAAAAAAAAAAAAAAAAAAAGGTTTTAAAGGCATAATAATGACAACTGAGTTTAGGTAGTTTATTATTCTCGTTCAACAAAATGTACTGCTGTTTACTTGCCCACCCTCCCGCATTATCTCCCCATACCCTCTGGGTACATATGTTAATATCAGCACTTTATCCAGAGCAATCTTACCACCATTAAGACGAAGTGGTTGTTACACAGGAAAGAAAGACAGTGATAAAGAAAATCTGCCTGGTCAGCTATGGATTGACAACAGTGCAGAAGAATTAGATGTTTAGAAAGGGATCAGGAGGTGGGTTTGGCCAATGGGAAGCTAGAAAAAAAAAACTGATAGAAAAAAAGGGAACCGAAGGAAATGTCCACAATCCGAATGACTCAGTAACCCACAGGCTTTAACACTATTACAAACCTGTGTTAATCAAAATACAAAACACATACATACAGTCCCAGTATAGGGAGTCTGGTGACTATCCACATTACATCTTTTATTTTATTACACAGTATTTTTTTAAAAAATTTTAAGAGACAGGGTCTCTGTCACTTTGGCTGACTGCAGCCTCGACCTCCCAGGCACAAGCCATCCTCCTGCCTTAGGCCCATGAAGTAGCTGGGACTACAGGCACGCACCACCACGCCCAGCAGTATTTTAAATACTTAGAAAATACATGGCATCTGGGTATCTAATATGCAGAAGAGAGTCAACACAGCAGTCCTGAGACAACTATCCTTAGAAAACTTTGCTGACAAGGTTGGCTTACTGCTGATGTTTGGGAGGCCAGATTTCACGAGTGTTCCCAACATTCCATGGTAAGAATGAGTCATGCCTGAACTGTTTGTATGAAAAATACAGTTTATGCTAAACATCTTTCCTTCTAGCAGTCTGGGATTTTGGTGCAGTCCAGACAAAAGGTGTCCATGACTAGTCCCCAACAAAAACTCTGGGTGCAGTTTCTATAACGAGCTTCCCTGGTAGACAACATTTCACACATCGTAGAATTTCTCATTACTGGAAAAATTAAGCTTGTCCTTTATGACATCACAGGGAGAGAAGTCCTGGAATCTGCTGCCTGGTTTCCTCCAGATTTTCCCCCTTGCACCTTTTCCCTGTGCTGAGTCCTGTGTGGCTTCTTACCAGATCACCAAATCTGGGGATGGTCTAGGGAAGCCCCTACTCAAATTTTTCTCAATATTCTCCCTGCATAGATAATTCCAATAATAGATTGCTGGGTTCAAATTCTTGTTTTTATGAAAATGCATTTCACTAGGATAAAAGACATGTGAACACTCATCTTCACAATAGCTAAACATGGAGGGAATGTAAGGCACCTTGGACAGATTAAAATGAGAAAGATATTGGCGTAAGACTGAGACAGCCAAATGCAAAGGGGTTCCCGGAAAAATGCCAGCTGGCCTGCACACTGGGAGGAGTGCGCACTGGGGTGGAGCCTCGGGAAGTTCCCGCCATTTGCAGCGGGAAGGAGCCTGGCCCCTCCCTCCTCTTCCTGGATGGAACCTGGGATTCAATCTGCAAGGTGGGAAGCACACTAGCTGGGACTCTGGCCTTGTAGACAGTCCCTGTTTCCCTCTTTTCCTTTTCACCCAATAAGTCCTGCCCTCTTCAAATTGTCTGTGAGCCTCATTTTTCGTGGCCGTGTGACAAGGACCCCCCGTCTTTAGCTGAACTAAGGAAAGAGTCCTACAACAAGACTAACAAATTTTGACAGGCTACACACCACATAGAAAAACGAACCACCACCACCTTTGGCTCTGTGGCACTGGGAAAGGGGACTCTTCAATCTTTTATCCTAAAGTGAATTCTCGCATCAGCGCATCATTAAATTAAATGTTACTATAGCCCAACCCACAGGGACATAAAAAACTTCTCCCAATTTAGTATAAAAACAAAACCATCAGCAACAGTAGTAAGGTTTAACTTTACAATTAACAACCATAGCACAACACGTAGCTTAGTAAGGAAACAGACCTTGAAGGAATACAATAGGAAGATGTTTCAATATACACAATTTTGCTACTTGTGCAGACTCTACATTTAAAACCTTTTCATTCTTACATGTTCAGGGTTATCTCCCCAAAACAGTCTTTTGTATCGTATTTGTATTAAAATTTAAAGTGAACACATTTTTCCCAACATAAGACAAAAATGTAAAATTACAGGTTATTTCCTATATTCACATAATTGCAGACAACTAATTAGGAACCTAAGTATGGATGATGTAAGACTTCCCACAGATATAACTAGACAGACCATATTAGATTATACTTTCTCAGACTCCACACTCTGAGAGCATCTAAAAACAAAACAAAACAATAGACAAAACAATAGACAAAAAACAAGCAATGGTGAAAGGATTCCTTGTTTAATAAATGGTGTTGGAAAACTGGCTAGCCATATGCGGAAAACTGAAACTGGACCCCTTCCTTACACCTTATACAAAAATTAACTCGAGGTGGATTAAAGACTTAAACATAAGACATAAAACCATAAACACCCTAGAAGAATACCATTCAGAACATAGGCATGGACAAAGACTTCATGACTAAAACATCAAAAGCAATGGCAACAAAAGCCAAAGTTGACAAATGGGATCTCATTAAACTAAAGAGCTTCTCCACAGCAAAAGAAACTATCATCAGCATGAACAGGCAACCTACATGGGATAATTTTTTTGCCATGAATGGGAGAAAATTTTTGCAATCTATCCATCTGACAAAGGGCTAACATCCAGAATCTAAGGGAACTTAAACGAATTTACAAGAAAACAACCCTATCAAAAAGTGGGCAAAGGATATGAACAGACACTTCTCAAAAGAAGACATTTATGCAGCCAACAGGCATATGAAAAAAAGCTCATCATCACTGGTCATTAGAGAAATGCAAATCAAAACCACAATGAGGTACTATCTCACACCAGTTAGAATGGCGATCATTAAAAAGTCAGGAAACAACAGATGCTGGAGAGGATGTGGAGAAATAGGAAGGCATTTACACCGTTGGTGGGAGAGTTAATTAGTTCAACCATTGTGGAAGACAGTGTGGCAATTCCTCAAGGATCTACAACCAGAAATACCATTTGACCCAGCAATCCCATTACTGGGTACATACCCAAAGGATTATAAATCATTCTACTATAAAGACACATGCACAGGTATGTTTATTGCAGCACTGTTCACAATAGCAAAGACTTGGAACCAACCCAAATGTCCATCAATGATAGACTAGATAAAGAAAATGTGGCACATATATACCATGGAATACTATGCAGCCATAAAAAAGGTGAGTTCATGTCCTTCACAGGGACATGGATGAAGCTGGAAACCATTGTTCTCAGCAAACTAACACAGGAACAGAAAACCAAACACTGCATGTTCTCACTCATAAGTGGGAGCTGAAAAATGAGAACATGTGGACACAGGGAGGGGGAATATCACACACCGGGGCCTGTGGGGAGGTGGGGGGCTGGGGGAGGGATAGCATTAGGAGAAATACCTAATGTAGATGACAGGTTGATGGGTGCAGCAAATCACCATGGCATGTGTATACCTATGTAACAAACCTGTACATTCTGCACATGTACCCCAGAACTTAAAGTATAAAACACACACACACACACACACACACACACATCTAATGTTTATCCCACCATTACTGAACAGCTATGAAAAGTAGAATAAGCCAGACATATGTTAGCCCTAGATAAAGAATACCATGTTGCATATTAGCCAATTCATTTTCTAACTTCTGAATCTAAAAACTCTTATCTATCCCAAATTACTTTTCTTCTATATTCCCTGCACGTTCCTAAGGAGCAATGCAAATCACTAGCTTAGGATGGGAGACATAAGCACACACGTTTGCCTACCCTCCTTGCCACCAAAGTGACGAAAAGTAATATAACCATAGTAGCACTGAAGACAACAGCAGACCAGCAACTTTGATAAATTTCTGGAAGATAGGAAGTGGGAGCACATTAGTAATAAACCTAAGTAGAGAGAACCACAATGCAAGCACACACTATAAGAGCCATAGCAGATCTGGAAGCCACTATCTTTGGCCGAGGACCCTCAGTTTGGCAAGCAGAAGTAGCTATAAGGCAACTGTCAGGATAGTCCGTGAGATGACTACGGGATGGCTGGGCAGGTTCTGGCCCCTGTATATGGAGACACTGGCTGCAGCATTAACCCCTACTATAAGCAGAGTGAAAGATGTGCCTGTGGAGGGCCCCTGTGGGGCACGCAAACCTCTACAACAAACCTGGAACAAACAAAAAGCGGTCCCACCCAGACCAAAGTTAAAAAGATCATTTTACTGACCCTCGATCAGTAAAATGAGTGAAGTAGGGCTCACTGGGGCAGCTGGGCAAGTGCCACTGGGGACGTTCTCCAGTGAACAGGTCCTATTTACTTACAGCCTGCCCTGAGCTCCCCAGCACAGACCAGCATCTGAAAGACAGGTGCACACAGCTACAAGCGACTCCCTCTCTCACGCTAGCAATCCATTAGCAAGTTCCAAATCAGCTTTCCTTCACAATATAGCCACAGTTTAACCACTTCTCAGCATTTCCATAGTTATGTGACGCGGGCCACCATTCACCTGAATCATTAAAACAGTTTCCTAACAGGTGTTCCCAGCTTCTACCCTATTTCCCTAAAAGTCTACTTTCAATGCAAAGAAATCCTTTGAAAGAATATAGTATATCAGACCTCCAATATAAACATGCCCCATGGAACACCAACATTCTCCTGCTGCCTATCACACAAAAGGAACATATCACACAAAAGAAACAAGGTAAACAGACAGAGTGCAGCTCCAAATTCCATTTTCAGCAAAACAATACAAAGAAACTGTACAAGAGCTGCTAAAAGGTGCTAATATCAGCCATGAACCTAAGACAAGGGGGGAAGCAAATAGTGAGAAAGCCAAATGGTAAAAGATCACAGAAAATGCTGACAAAATACACCTTCTATGAGTATGAGCCTACCCTGAAGTGACAACTTGTATCCCTTGCATATTACAAGAACCAGGAAATCTAGAGCACACATAGTGGAGATAAAGCAGAGGCCTTACCGGGGCAAGACAGAGGTAAAGAAGAGAATACAGTGAGAGGGAACAGCGAAACAGCCTGTGCGGCGGATCCCAGAGAACAGCAACTCTATGCTCCCTGAAGGTGAGGGGCTCATCCTGAAGTGCAAAACACACACCCCTTTGGTGTAGCAAAGGAATGGGGTACAGGGGCAAGTGGGGCTGGTGGCAGATGACCTCCTGGCCATGGTTTGGTGCAGAGAGGTAGAGAGGGCAGGGCTATACAGCAAAATCATTTTAGCAGGAAGCAGAATGTCTGTGGAAACAGTGAAGCAGAGAGTACTGTGACTTAACTACAGAAGGCTGCCCTGGCCCCAGCACGCCTTACATGCAGAAAACAAAAGAACAAAACTGACATCCAGAGGACTAGCCCCACAAATAGCTAGGGCAGTGAACTCCAACTCATTTTATGATGAGTAATAATTTGTTTTTAACTGGCACAGTATCACCTCAAAGATATTTAAAAATTAAATCAGGAAAAGAACATGTAAAACTTATCTAATGAACGTGCATCAGAAAAACACAGCCAAAGAATACTATTTTCTGCATAGCCATCAGAAAAACAAAACCAGAGAAAATCCTGGGCAAGCATCATAGACAAATTATGTAACTTAATCCAATCACTTCCATTAAGGGTAATCACAAAGCAGAATCAGAACTCAGGAAAGAGACCAGGAGACGACGAGGAGGTAAAAATGTGAGCAATCAGGACTCAAGAAAAGAGCAAATCAAAACTATCATAGACATGAAGACAAAACGAGAAAGAGGACAAGGGAGAAGATAAAAATGAAGGATCTAACAAAAGGAAATGGAAATAGAGAGTTTTAAAAGCCTGAGATTCATGTGTATTGCATATTACTTTTACAAAAATAAAAATGTTCTAGAGCTAGGTGCTAACAATGTCAATATTCTTAACTATATAATTGAAAATATTAGGCTGGGTGCAGTGGCTCATGCCTGTAATCCCAGCACTTTGGGAGGCCACAGCGGGCAGATCACAAGGTCAGGAGATCGAGACCATCCTGGCTAACACGGTGAAACCCTGTCTCTACTAAAAAATAGAAAAAATTAGCCGGGTGTGGTGGCGGGCGCCTGTAGTCCCAGCTACTCGGGAGGCTAAGGCAGGAGAATGGGTGAACCCAGGAGGCGGAGCTTGCAGTGAGCTGAGATCATGCCACTGCACTCTAGCCCTGGGTGACAGAGTGAGACTCCATCAAAAAAAAAAAAAAAAGAAAGAAAAAAAGAAAGAAAATATTAAAGATTATAAATTTTGTTATGTATTTTTTACAATTAAAAATAAAACCACCATTGACCACCAAGTCTTAATGTTTACAGAGTCGAATATTGGCATACAAAATTATAATGCATAAATAAAAACTAAAAACACAATGTGACATAACCTACCGTAAAACATGAGACACAGGAATATAAATTGGCAGAAATTTCACAAAAAAATACTGAATAAACATAGTGTATTACTAAAAAATAATTCTAAATAGCTACAATTCTCAACTGCACATTCATAAAGGGCACACATTTTGGTGTTTTTCAATTCAACGTTTTTACTGTACAAACACCATTCTATTTTCTCTTTTTAAGGGTGTTAACTACTTTAGATATTCCAGGTAGGTAGATTCATACAGTATTTTTCTGTGTGTGGCTGGGTTATTAAATTTAGCATAATGTCTTCAAAATTTGTCTTTATGGTAGATATTAGAAAACTTCCTGCTTTGTAAAAGCTGAGTAATATTCCATTTTTTTGCATTCCAAGTTATATGTATCCATTCATTTGGTAAGGGAAATTTAAATTGCTTTCACCTATTGGCTTTTGTGGATAATGCTTCAATAAAAGGTGTGCAAATAACTCACCTGAGCATGTATGCCAGAGTTGCTATCTATGCTGCATTCTGCTCCACTGCTCTGGTGTTCTGCCTTTACACCAGTACCAAAGGGCTTTGGTTACCATAGCTTTGTTTGGTGTTCGGACATTATTAAGTGTAATGTCTCCAATATTTTTCTTCTTTTAAGATTGTCAGACTTTTCATGGTCCCTTGAGGTTTCATGTAATCTTGTGGGATTTTTTCTATTTTCAGAAAAGTGAAATTGGGAATTGAAAGGTGTGCTGCATGTGTGGCTCACTCTGGGCAGCATGGCCATCTTCACAATATTATCTCTTCCGACCCCTGAACAAGAGCATGCCCAAGAGTGTGTTTAATTTTCATATTTTGTGAATTTTTTAATTTTCCTTCTGTTACTGATTTCTAAGTTTTATTCCACTTGGGCCATAAATCATAATCTGTAAAATTTCAATTTTAAAAAATTTGTTAAGACTTGTGGTGTCACATGTGGTCTATCTAGGAAAATGTTTCATGAGCTACTGAAAAGAATGTGTACTCTGCTGTCTGAATACATTTGTTAGGTGTAATTGTTTTATAGTGCATTCAAGTTTTTTGTTCCCATATTAATATTCTGTCTTGCTTTATTATTCATTACTGAAAGTGGGATACTGAAGTATCCTACCATTATTATATTGCTGTCTATTTTTTGCTTCAATTCTGTCAATATTTGCTTTATGTGTTTGGGAAAACTGATGTCAGATATATTCATAGATTCTCAGTGAATGAACCCTTTTATTATAATTTAATGTCCTACTTTGTCTCTTGTGAATTTTGACTTAAGTAAATTATATAAAATACTTTTTTAAAAGGCTGAGAAAAAATCATAGCTAATGATGACAGGCAAAGGAAATACAATTCATGTATAACCTGTATGCAGAAAACAAAGCCAAAAAAGAAACAAATAGAAGAGACCAAAACAGATTAAGAAAATTTTCCTGAAGTGAAAGATGGATCTAGACTGAAAAGGTGCACTGGGTGCCAGGGCAGCCTGGCTGAGAATGGGCAACAAGAAGACATATCCTAGCATAATTCAGACTTGAAGATAAGGGCTCTTTGGATGGCCAGGCCAAAAACAAAAAACCTGGCCCCAGGTTTTCCATAGCAATAGTCCCAGAAGAGAACAGAACAATAACTACAAGATACATGGCACAGGGGTGAGGGAAGGACTTTATTATGAAGGACTTTATTATCCAGCCACGCCATCCTTCAGATATAAAAGGTACAAGTACAATCTGTATTGAACATAGAAGAAAGCAGGGAAAATTCTCAGGACCTCCCTGAGGAAACTACTATAAGATGAACTCATCAAGAGATGGCTGAAGAAACCGTGGCCAAAGGAGAACCAGTACACACTGAATTTCACGTAGAACCAAGACTAACACAAAGTAGGGGACTAACAGTGACAGAGCAGAGCACGTGCCTTGATGGCGCAGAAGAGATACAGCTGACGAAACATGGGAAAAGAAAGGGGAAGGATGATGAGGGAGTAAGTTCGTTCATTCCCACCTACGTCAGCTGAAGCAATCAGAAAACATCAGCCACTGATAAGTTGAGTAATATTACAAAGGCAAATCCTAGAGAATTTCCTCAACAAATTATTAAGTGGTGGAAGAACAGTGAGGAAGAGGAGGAAGTACACTAAATTGTTCCTCACAGTAGGAAACTAATGGATGTTGCCAAAAGAAAGAGGGTTAATAAAACTATTTTTAAAAGTACAAATATACAAACTTTCCTAAATATCAGGAGCGTATACAAAATACAGGCCAAATCGCAAAAAGATTTCAGCAAAACAGAATGACAGAATGTTGACCAAACATCTGTCATATCGATAAATGCAAATGTGCTTAACTAACCTATTTAAAAGAATTTCATTGGCTCAAAAAGCAAAGCCCACACAAAACATTTTCACAGAGAAAGCTGTCACTAAGCCACCTCCCAGTAAAGCAGCAGTCTTTCCAGAGATTGTTCCAAACTTTTACACCACGGGTGATTCCAGTGTCTCCAGAACACTGAAAAAAGAAAACTTCTAAACAATTGCACTGAATCCTTACCCTAATTAATAGTTTACTATACATAAAAGTCTGCGTTAAAAATCATTTTTCCTCTGAATTTCTGAGAAGCTGCAACACTCCCTTCTGGCATCAGATGCATTCATATCACTTTTTGAGGATGCACTTTAAGCAAAATAAAAAAAGAATCCAAGAAAGATGAAGACATGATTAAATTTTTAAAAAGAAGACAGAAAAACCCAGAAAGGCAGTGAAAGGAGTTCTGGGGCAAAAGATGTGCGGCAGGCCAGGCACAGCCAGGAGTCATAGGGCTAAAGAATATCTTCAGAGTGAAAAGAAAAAAAAAAGTAACAACAACAAAAAAAGAGTATCTTCACAGAGAGCAGATCTCATTCATACAAACTGTGTCATTAAAAATCTCAAGATGTTCTTAGTAAGACAGAGGCATAGGTTTCTTCTGGCAGAGAGACAGTAACTCTAACTCGGGGTGAAGCTTACCAAAAAATCCTGCTCCAAATGAGAAGCATACTAAAAGTGTGGCCACCTGTGAACAAGAGACTCCATGTGTCCAACCCTGGTTGGTGAAATGATTACATCTCCTTCTCTAAGGATTCAAACACATGACTTGATCCTGCAGTTATACAATACATTAGTCTACTAAATGGCTTTCATTTCCTTACTATACACAATTATAGTTAGAGGAAATAATCTAAATACTACAAACATTATAAAAGTATACTAATACATACTTAAAATGTAGCTGAAAGATAAGATGGAAATATACTAATTTCCTTATTATCAGTAGTATACAATCAAGATGCTATTTAAAGGTGACAAAGCAAGAAAGAAACTTGGGTATATTAATACTTATTTATATTACATTAAAGCTGTAAATATAACCAAAAGATCAAATATTCAACTAAAATTGGAGGTGAGAACAGAAGGAACTAGTGAGGTCTACTCAGTTCTTCCTCTTCTGTAGCAGGCACACAAGGGATACTGCCTGAAATTGATAAATCAAGAGCTAGAGGAAGACATTTTAATTTCAATTATAGTGGTAACTAATAATTAGAAACTATTAAACTAATATTAGAAATTTATTTAAAAGTGGTTACAGTCAAGTGCAGGACATGCACCTATAGTCCCAGCTACTTGGGAGGCCGAGGCAGGAGGACTGCTTGACGCCAGGATTTTAAGACTACAATGCAATATAATCATGCCTGTGAATAACCACTGCACTCCAGAGGGGATACTAGAAATATTCAAATAATCCAAATGACAACAGAAAGATATGAACAAAAAATTCAAAAACAAAAAAGAAAACAATAGTAAAATGGAGACCTACATACAACCATATTAATAATCACATTAATACTGATCAAGTAAACACTTCAAAGGAGATTGTAATTATCAAAATTGATAGAAACAAAGCAAGTTCCAACTACACGATGTCTATAAGAGACATACTTACAAAAGCAAAAGACACTGAAAGTAAATGGATGAAGACAAATACACCATGCAAGCAATAAGATCAAGAAGGCAGAGGTGAGTCTATTAATATCATATAAAACTTCAAGAAGAAGAGTATTGCCAGTGATAAACAGGAACACTGAGTAAGAATAAAAGTAAAAATCCATCAGGAGAACACTTGACAGTCATAAATATGTAGGCTGCTAATAGCAGAGCTTCAAAATGCTCTAAGGAAATATTGACAATATTAAAGAGAGAGACAGGAAAGGTCACAATTTCCACAACAGATAATCAAAGATCTTAACAACTCTCACCTCATACCTGATGGAAAGACTAACAAATATTACATCCAATAATTGCAGAATACACCTTATTTTCAAGTGTACATAGAATATTCATCAAGGTAGGTACCATGCTGGACCACAAAACAAGCCTAAATAAATTTAAAAGGAAGGAAATCACACCTAGTATGTTCTCTGACCACAATGGAATTAAATTCAAAATAAATAATAAAGTACCTAAGAAACCATCAAGCATTTGAAAATTAGAACACCTATACATAATCCATGCATCACAGAAGTCAGAAGGGAAATTAGAATACACTTCAGTCCAAGTTATAATGAAAGTAAAACAAAATGTGAAAGGTGCAACTTTAAATGCTTATATTTAAAAAGAAAGGCCTAAAATCAATGAACGTTCTAGCAAAAGCACAAAGTACAGCCAAAGTAAGTCTAAGGAACTAAAGAGCAGAAATCAATAAAGTAATAAAGAAAAACCATAGAAACCATTAACAAATCCCAAAGTTGGTTCCTTAAAAAAACCAACAAGGCCGGGCGCAGTGGCTCACACCTGTAATCCCAGCCCTTTGGGAGGCCGAGGCAGGTGGATCACGAGGTCAGGAGAACGTGACCATCCTGGCCAACATGGTGAAACCCCGTCTCTACTAAAATACAAAAAATTAGCTGGGCATGGTGGTGCACGCCTGTAGTCCCAGCTACTCGAGAGGCTGAGGCAGTGGAATCGCTTGAACCCAGGAGGCAGAGGTTGCAGTGAGCCAAGATCGTGCCACTGCACTCCAGCCTGGCGACAGAGCAAGATTCTGTCTCAAAAAAAAAAAAGACCAACAAAATTGACCAAATTCTGTCTACAATGATCAACAGCAAAAAAAGAAAAATACAAATTATTAATATTAGAAACAAAGCAGGAATCATCTTACAGACCTTATAGACATTAAATAATAAGATAATATTATGAACTTCATGCCAACAAATTCAGCAATGTCAAGAAATGGAAACATTCCTTAAAAGATGTAACTTATAAAAACTAACACAGATGAAACAGAAAATATTAATAGCCTTATACTGAATAAAACTAAATAAGGCCAGGTGCAGTGACTAACACCTGTGGTCCCAGCACTTTGGGAGGCCAAGGTGGGCAGATCACTTGATCCCAGGAGTTTGAGACTAGCCTGGGCAGCATGGCAAAACATCATCTCTACAAAAAATACAAAAACTAGCCAGGTGTGGTGGCATGCACCTGTAGTCCCAGCTACTTGGGAGGCTGAGGTAGGAGGATCAGTTGAGCCTAGGAGGTTGAAGCTGCAGTGAGTTATAATTGTGCCACTACAATCCAGCCTGGATGACACAGCAAGACCTTGTCTCAAAAAAAAGCAAAAACAAAATAAAAAAAAAAGAAACTAAATTTGTCAAAAACCATCCTACCAAAAAAAAAAAAAAATCAAAAACCAACTTCCAAGACCAAAATGGTTTTACTGGTGAACTCTCTCAAACTTTAAAGAAGAGATGACACCAATCTTATATGACTCTTTCAGAAAATAGAGAAGGAAGGAACAATCTTGAACTGTTTTGAGTCCAGTACATCCTTAACACTAAACTCTGACAAAGACATTACCAAAAAAAATTACAGAGCGATTATCCCTCATGAACATAGGTGCACACTTCTTAAAATGTTAGCAAATCAAATCCAGCAATATCTAAATCCCTGTCCCAGAAGAGTTTATCCCAATAATTAAAGGTTGATTTAACTTTAGAAATGTCAGTTTAATTTACCACATTAATGGAATAAAGGGGAAAACATAAATATGTAAATAAGTTCAACTCTGTAACAAAAAGAAACAGCAAATATTTTTAAGTGGGTAAGCATGTGGAGAATGCTTACTTCACAAAGTAAGATATTTAAACACAGAAACACATGAAAAGTATTCAACCTCAGTCATCAAGGAAACACACAGTAAAACCACAACAGATACTAACACACACCAAAATGGATAAAACTAAAAAGAATGACAATACAAAATGTTTGGAAGGATGTAGAGCAACTAGAACTCTTGTACTTTATTGTAGGAGTATAAATTATATACTACCTTAGAAAGAGTCTGGCAGTTTCTTTTAAAACTGAGGAAGCACCGTACACTATGACAGCAATTCCACTTGCAGATAAACAAAAACATATGTCTAAAGAAACCCGTTAGAATAATGTTCATAGCAGCTCTTTTTAATAACTAAAAAAGTCAGCTGAAGTGTCTGGTAATATGACAGTAGATAAAGTGTGATATATGCATGAAATAAAATATCCTTCATCAAGGATAGGATTATTGGCGAAATACTGAATGCTTTTCTGCTTTATAGTGGAAAAGTGGTAGCAGTGCTACCAGCCCACCACCTGTTTTTCAAAATAAAGTTTTATTGGAACACAGCCATGCCTATTCATTTGCGTATTATCTATGGTCACATTTGCATTGCAGTGGCAGAGCTGAGTAGTTGCAACAGAGACCACATGGTGTGCAGGGTCTCTATTTACTATTTGGTTCTTTATAGGAAAAGTCTGCCAACTTCTCTTCATCAATAAAAAGGAATAAACTGCCAAAGCATGTAATAACATAAATAAATCTCAAAAACATGCTGAAGGAATGAAGCTTTATACAAGAGAGGACATACTATACATGGCTGTATTTATACGAAGATCTAGAATTGGCCAAGCTAATCCATGATGGTGAAAATCAGAACAGAGTTTCCTGTGGGGGGTGCTTGGGGACTGATTGGTAAGAGACAAGAAGGTAATATAATGTTCTATATCTTGACAGGAGTTGAGTTAAACAAAGATTGTCTCCTTTGACCAGAAATTTGGTCAGCTCCTCTGAGTCTTCTTTCTGACTAGATCCAGACCCTAGGCTTCCCTCTCTGTTCCTGTGGAATCCAGCTTGAGCAAGAATCCTGCTAAATCAGTTTAGGGAAACCCCTCCCCACCAATATCTGTCACACTCCTCACCCTCCACTCTCCATATGACCCTGGCCTGCCTTCAACACATAGTCTGTTGACCTTAACTAGCAAGAATCCCACCTGCTGACCCCCAACTCTGCTCCTTGGTTATCAATCCCCATTTGTCCTTGCTGGAGTCAGAGTCAAACCCAATCTCTCTCCCCAGTACAAGACCCCACTGCAGTGGCCCCTCTACCTGTCACCATAGTCCCCCTTGAATAAAGTCTGACTTACTGTCTTTAACAAGAGTCATTAATGATTTCTTGCTTTAACATGTCGCATGGGTATCAGACCTTAGGAATGGTATCCCTAAGACTTGTGCATTTTACCGTATCTAAAATTATCCCTAAAGAAAGAAAATGTAAGACAGTAAACAAATTCAAGTTAATGATATACAAGTTGAAGTATCTGGGGGAAAAGTAAACCAAATACCTTTTTTTAAATGCATCATAAAAAGATGAACTCATGGATAAATGGAGTGCTAGAGACAGATAAATGTGATAAGGTATAGTAAACTGTTAACTTCAGTACCTGTATGGTGAGGACATGGGTGTTCATTGTGAAATTCTTTCAACTTGTCTATTTGAAATTTCTCATAATAAAATGTTGGGGGGAGTGTTTACCTGCTGTGAGACTGTCATAATATAAACAATGAAAATAAAAAATTTCCTACCACTATGTTTTATGCATATTCATCCTTAAGACAACAAAGGGAAAGATCTTATATCTAAGAACACTTAGGATACAGCCTCATTATGAGCCCAGAAGTGTATGAGAGCTGTGAGCTCAGTAAAGAGGGCTGAACAATTTAAAGTCAGCTTCTCCCACTGAGGTAACTACTTCCTACACTAGATCACATTCTAACATCAAATCTGAGGGCAAGTCTAGCCATTATATTTTAGGCCGATTTAAACAATGAAGAGAGATAGTATGTTTAATTCTATATACAGGGGACGTAATTTGTCCTGCACACTAACTGAATCTGATACACTTAACATGCTCTATACATCTGTTTTGTTGACTTTATTTTTAGCATCTATTACATATGAGGCACTGTTAACATTTTTATAGGGGAAAAGAGATAAAAGTGCTAACAGTAAAATACGAAGAAAATAATTGCAGTTCTGTTGAATTATGAGATTTTAAATATTGTGCTGTACTTTATCAACAGTTAAGAAATATCACCAACTATTCAAAGCACTGGAGTAGGCAGATACAAATGTAGGCCTTCATTCATATACTTAGTCTGTTTCTATTTAAGATGATGAAAAATCTCGGTTTTTTTTTTTTTCCTTTCTTAAAGAAGCCTCTTCATTACTTGAGATCACACTCATTAGTTATAGGAAATTACAGTCTTGTCAATTAACAAAAAGCCAAAATGAACACGTATCTATGACCGTCTTTCTCTATCCAAACCTACCCTCTGCACTAAATCAAATGTGTCTTGTCACTGCTGGGAGAGGCAAAGGACCCCTCCACAGCTCTCTAAGCGACTGTCCCAGCTATGCACCTGCAGTGACCTTCTTGATCCTTTTTCCTTAGCACTTTTTACTTCCAACACTTTAACCTTTTCATAATTTGGAAATCCGTCTTATATCTTTTTCTGAATAATATTGCTTGACTATTGTAACTGCTTCCTACTTCCTCACCTACATATTACGCTCATGGGTTCACAGAGTTGGCACCAGAGGGAGTACAATGTTTTACCCAGCTGATATGGTCAGCAAATGTGCTAACCCCAAACCAGCAGGTAGCTATGTAGTTTTCCTTGTAACCATACACTTTTCAAAAGAAATGAGAAGTCTGCAGCTGTGGCTAAGAGGCCCGAGTGTGAATAAAAACTGCAAGCATGACTTTACAGTTCAAGAAATGTACAGCCAAAGAACTTCATCAATCTACATGCCATATCCCACTAACTGTCTTTGCAAAGGACTAGCCATTTATTCTAATCACCTGCTTCCAACTAATTAGCTGAACTAAGGTAGATGCACTTATTTCAAGAGGTGGAAGTTTCAGAAGCATCTGCTTTATAGATTCTGATTACATGTGTCCATGGTTATTATGATGTTGTATAAAGAATGGCAATATATAAGCAGCCTCCAACTTATAAAGTCACATTTAGTTAGGATCTTAAATACAATCAGCATCTTCCAACAAAGACCAATCTCTACCCCTTGTCCTCCACATAAACAGAAGCCAGGAACCCCTGGTTAACAACCTTGAAAAAAAGCATCAGCCATGAGAAATCTGATCTGCTAGAGGGAATGGTCTCCTTCATGCCCAGGAGGCAGGCCTGTTGCCCCAGTACCTCCCTCGTAGGCTGCCTGACCTGATGGCACAAGCACTTGCCTGAAGTTCCACTATTTAGACTCCTTTGGGTTAAAAATGTTTATCTCATAAGGAATAGAAACCAATCAGTGTTTTCAAGAAATATCTTAAATTTGACCACTCTTACTAAAACGCAGCTGTGTTGGGGGCTGAGACTGCTGATGCAGAGGTGGAATGAATATATATATACTTATATATAAATATAATATATAAATATATATAATATATAAATATATATAATATAAATATAATATATAAATATATATAATATATAAATATATATAATATAAATATAATATAAATATAATATATAAATATATATAAATATATAATATATAAATATATATAAAAAATATGTAAATATATATAATATATAAATATGTATAAATATATATTATATATATAATTTTTTTTTTTGAGACTGAGTTTTGCTCACATTGCCCAGGCTGGAATGCAATGGTGTGATCTCGGCTCACTGCAACTTCTGCTTCCTGGATTCAAGTGATTCTCCTGCCTCAGCCTCCCGAGTAGCTGGGATTACAAGTGCACACCACCATGCCAGGCTAATTTTTGCATTTTTAGTAGAGACAGGGTTTCACCATGTTGACCAAGCTGGTCTCGAACTCCTGACCTCAGGTGATCCACCCGCCTCGGCCTCCCAAAGTGCTGGGATTACAGGCATGAGCCACCGTGCCTGGCCAGTATAAATTTTGAACACAGAATACTTCTGCGGGATAGGGTGAGCCTAGGTAGTATAACAGGGTGGAGTCCCAGGATAAGCAAGAGGGCACAAGAATCTGCCAATAGGACAACACCCTAGGGAATCAAAAGATAAACTTTACCTCTTTCACAATTTTGCCCAGGCCAGCCTTCATCCAGAGAAAGCACTCTACTTGGCCCTATTCACAGAATTATTGATATTACTGTAACACTACAATAACAGCTGTGTCAAATGGAGTTCATGAAGCAGTCACAGGTTAGTCCAAGAAGCTAGCTAGATATCCCACACAATATTGTTTATACAGAAAAGTCAATGCAAGTTCCAAACAACCTGAAAATGAGTACAGTGGAAACCACGGATTTAGATGTTGCTGAGCATTTTCTGAGCATCATCTTATTTAATAGCCACCAGAATTCTAGGAGATAAGTACTATTCTTATTCCTATTTTACAGATAAGTAGAGTAAAAAGTAACAAATTAAATGACTTGATTGCAATCATATAGCAAAAATAAATGGCATACTCCAAAGAAAATATACGAATGGCATATGAAAAGATGCTCAACATCACTAATCATTAGGGAAATACAAATCAAAACCAAAACCAGGTACCACCTCAAGCCCATTAAGATGGCTACTATCAAAAAAACAGAAAATCTAAAATGTTGACCAGCTGAGCACTGTAGCTCACGCCTGTAATCCTATCACTTTGGGAGGCTGAAGCAGGTGGATCGCATGAGGTCAGGAGTTCAAGACCAGCCTGGCCAACATGGTGAAACCCTATCTCTACTAAAAATACAAAAAAACAAAAAGCCAGGTGTGGTGGCGCACACTTGTAATCCCAGCTACTAAGGAGGCTGAGGCAGGAGAATCAGCTGAACCCAGGAGGTGGAGGTTGCAGTGAGCCCATGTTGTATCACTGCACTCCAGCCTGGACGACAGAGCAAGACTCTGTCTCAAAAAAAAAAAAAAAAACAAAACTGTTGACGATGTAGAAGAATCAGAATCTTTAATACACTGCTGGTAAAATTGTAAAATGGTGTAACCATGACAGAAACCAGTGTGGAGGTTCTTCACAAAATTAAAAAAGAACTAGCATATGATTTTACAATCCCACTCCTAGGTAGATATCCAAAAGAATTGAAAGCAGGATCTCAGAGATATTTGCACACCCATATCCATAGCTACACTACTCCAATAGCCAAAAGGCAGAAACAACACAAATGTTCATCAGTGGATGAATTAATAAACAAAATGTGGGATATCCATACAATGGAATACTATTCAGCCTTAAAAGAAAATGAAATCCTGTTACATGCTACAACATGGATGAACCTGGAGGATACTATGCTAAGTGAAACATGCCAGGCACAATAAGACAAACAGTATATGATTCCAATTATATGAGGATCTAGCATAGCCAAATTCATAGTGACAGAAAGTAGAATGGTGGTTCCCAGGGGCTGAGGGAGAGGTAAAAAGGAGTGGCTGTTTAATGGGTACAGAGATCAGATTTGCAAGATGAAAAAGTTCTGAAGATCTTTTTCCCAGCAATGTGGGCATATTTAACTTTACTAAATTATACATGTAAAAATGGTTAAGATGGTAAATTTTATACTGTATTTTTTACAATTAAAAATAAAAAATAGAATAACTGGCCAGGCGCGGTGGCTCATGTCTGTAATACCAGCACTTTAGGAGGCCAAGGCAGGCAGATCACAAGGTCAGGAGACCAGCCTGGCCAACATGGTGAAACCTGTCTCTATTAAAAATACAAAAATTAGCTGGGCATGGTGGCACAGTTCCTGTAATCCCAGCTACTCAGGAGGCTGAGGCAGGAGAATTGCTTGAACTGGTACCGGGAAGGCAGAAGTTGCAGTGAGCAGAGATCATGCCACTGCACTCAGCCTGGGCTATAGAGTGAGACTCCATCTCAAAAAAAAAAAAAAAAAAATAGAATAACTGCACAAAGCCAGACTCAAAGGCAGGACTAATTCTAAATTCCATACTCTCCACTATGACTTTTGTATAATAAATAAATTACCTTCATTCATTCTGCAAAGATGAGTGCCAGCACAAGCACCAGGAATGCATCAGTTAATATAACAGCCACAGGTCTCTGCCCTCACACAGCTTCAGTTCTAGCAAATATAACTGATCATTTCATAAGGACACCTGAGTTACCCCTATATTCAAAGAAACTTTGCCAATATTTTAGTACTACTTCAATGTCAGTTTTTTCCTCTCAAAAGCTATTAAAACGGAGACATGTAGCGATCTGAAGAGTTTCCCTTGATTTTTCAAGATCTCAGAGGCATCCTCACATAACAGTCTTACTTTACTTACTTTCTATTGAGTGGAATCCCGTTTCCTGATAATTCTATCATAAGCCCCAAATTAATAAATGTCCATGTTCCATTATTCACTAACCTAAGCCTATTCATTCTTTATTATGTACCTGCCATCATTTTAAATTGCTTATTTAAGAAAGGTAAAACCAGGAACTAGAAGAATATGGAAAGCATATTTCTAACTCAAGATTTCAACTGAAGACATACTGTTATTTAGCTTAGTTAAGTAAGATTATTATTTATTTACATCATTTACTAAACCTCCGATTCCAATCCAAACAAGTCAGGTAACACCTGTCAGTTTCAGTTATACAGGCTCTTTTCCTTTCTTTCTTTCTTTTACAAATTTAGACAGCTGGCAACCATTCTCTCTCTCTCTTTAATAAATTCCTATAGAAAAGAATGTTTTCAAGGAAACAACAGACTTCAAAGACAGATCAATTGGGCAGGGCCAATTGATCCTAGCACTTTGGGAGGCCAAGGCAGGCAGATCACCTGAGGTCAGGAGTTCGGGACCAGCCTGGCCAACATGGTGAAACCCCATCACTACTAAAAGTACAAAAATGAGCCAGGCGTGCTGGTGCACACCTGTAATCCCAGCTACTCAGGAGGCTGAGGCAGAAGAATTGGTTGCAATTGGGAGGCAGAGGTTGCAGTGAGCCAAGATCAGCCACTGCACTCCAGCCTGGGTAACAGACCAAGACTCCATTTCCAAAAAAAACCAAAAAAAAACAGATCAATTATATTAAATTAGCACTAAGCATCTTTTTCTTCCAGAATTAAGCCATCAGGTTTCCCCAAAAAGCAAATCAGCTTAACATTCAAGTTCCAAAGGCATCTTTCAAATTATACTTAGCATTCTACAAGATTTAGCCTTTTTTTTTTTTTTTTTTTTTAACAGCTAAGCTCTTTATATTCTTCTGTAGCTTCTCTAATTTCGCAGTGAGAGCTAAGGGTTTACATACAGATGACAAAAGTATCTTTGATAAAGAGTTCCAAAAACTAACCGGAATGCAAATCCTAGAGTAAAACCATCTCATCGAGTAGACATGGTAGCTCAAAAGGAAAGAGAACGAGTATGCTAAAGGGATTTTCTATTTGGACTACATGCCTTATTGAAGCATGCTTATAAATATTAAAATATCATTTTTACTGCATTCATTTCAAGCCTCATTCAGAGACTTCAAGGTCTGAATCCCCCACAAGATGTCCCACAAATAGTAGTGACCAGGTTGTCATCATTCCCTGGAAACTGGGAACTTGCTTAGGAGCAAGATTCTTTTCTAACTGAGGACAGCAGAGAAAAAGAGATTGACCAGTTTTGCCTTAAAAAGAGTATCACGAACCAAATTTTACCATTCGAACCCTTCATTTAACTGTAAGAGAAAATTACTGTTTTTGATTTAAAATGCTTTACCTGAATTTGAAACAAAATATTTGCAATAAAGGCTTATAAGGCTCATTTATTTTTTTAAAAGCCTGTCTCATTTAAATGTTCATAACTTAGTGTCACATGAAAAAAGGTACAGAACTATATATATATCCATATATATATATATGGATTCTATTTTTCAAAAACTGTAATTACTGTATATGCCGTAGTTACCTTCCAAAAAAAGGACACTGCTTTTATCCAAAGTCCTCACAACATCTGGCAGGAATCTCTCATTATTTCATTCGGCTTGAACAAATTATGGTAGCAGCTGTCCTACGTTACTAAACAGCTTGGGGTCACACAGGATCATTTTATATTAGGGATATATGACATGTATGTATGCTTTCTGTATTTATGTTTTATACACACCGAGTATATATACATAATATATACATATAGACAGAAAGAGAGAGAGAGAATATGTATATGTGCATAAAACATAGAGTAATATATGTGCATAGATAAAAGCTGGAAAAGATAAATGCAAAATGAACAGTGATTACTTCTGGATAGCATGAGAGCTACAATTTAAATTTTCTATTTTGTTATTTTTTTCCTTTCTACAAAAAAAGCTAAAATATTTATTTTTCTATTGTACTGAACTGGTTTCAATGGCAGAACTCTTTCCTCACATGGTATACCTTTCAGGTTCCACTATAGAAGAGTAATTTTCAAGTTCTCTGCCATTTTTCTAAAATTGTCAACATTTCCAGGTACTCTGGTAAACTTGTTTTAAGGAAAAGGAAGCTTAAAATGTGATAAGTTCATAATCAACACTTCGGTACTGCAAATCAAATCCTTAAAGATTTACCTTCATCGTACATTTCCTCTATCAAATAGGCCTCTGCTCGATCTTTCAGGGCATTCACATTGTCGGGTTCCATCTGTAAAACTTCAGAACAAACCCTAATAGCTTCAACGGGCTTCTCGTCCTAAAATGAAATGTGACAAAATGATTTATGGTTGGTATTCCACATGTTGAGTTTTCACATTTCTGGGAACAAGTCAACTGTTACCTTAGAAAAGCAGTGGCAAATCCTCTCCTTTGAACGAATTGTATATTCAGCAATGCTTGGCTCTGTTTTCATGACAGACTCATATTTGCTGGTAGCATCTGTGTATCTAAGAAATGAGCAAATCGTGATAAGAAACGATGACATTCGATTTCCAGAACTGTAGAAAGGCTCCTCCCCTCTTCACCATGTGTTGCTTAATCAATCCAATTGGATGAGCCCACGGCTTGAGATTCGGCTTTTCCCTTATTAATCTAGAGTCCCATAGAAGGTACACTCCATAATTAAGAGTTAGGAAATAAAATCATATGACCATAGGAGATGCAGATGGACAGAACAAAGCATACCTGTGAGTACCAATCAAACCAGAAGAATTTCCTTACAGAAACAAGCTCAGAATTCCGAACCTGAGTAAAACACCCTGTTGAAGTCTGACTTACACTGAGCACCTTGAACAATACAGAGATCAAGTTTTATTTCTTGGTCAGTAAACACTTCCATGAAAATAACAGAACCCATTACGTGCCATTTTATATAATTAATGTCAGTATTCACAACAAAGTACAATGTAGTTCACACAGAAGGTACCCGATTAAATTCCCAACTGTATAAGCTTTCTAAGAATAAAAGCTATTTCAGCATTTTCTTTAAACCAGTAAAAAGTACTAATCCTGTTATATACTCAGTTATTTTCCTCAACAATAGTAAACTAAAAAATATGTTTCTATGCCATGGTGGCACATTATTCCCAAAGTGCTACAATCTTCATATGTAAATATGCCGATGTATTAAAACACAGGCTTAACTAAAACATTTAAAGTAAAAGCCAGCTTCTCTATCATCCTCAGCAAACTAACACAGGAACAGAAAACCAAGCACTGCATATTCTCACTCATAAGTGGGAGCTGAACAATGAGAATACATGGACACAGGAAGGGGAACATCACACACGGGGGCCTGTGCAGGGCAGGCAGCAAGGGGAGGGAGAGCATCAGGACAAATAGCTAATGCATGTGGGGCTTAATACCTAAGTAATGGGTTGATAGGTGCCGCAAACCACCATGGCACATGTTTACCTATGTAACAAACCTCCACGTTCTGCACATACATCCTGGAACTTAAAGAAGAAAACAAAAAAGCCAGCTTCTGGGAAAGTGAAATAGATGTATTTATCCCAATTCCTCCAGCTAAGCACAACTAAAAACCCTAGAAATTATATGTATATTTTTTAAAATAGAAAACTTTCAAAGGAAGAGAGAAGACAAGACTAGCTAGTGACTCAGGACCTGAGGAAAAACATGTAAGAAGTTCTCTGGGTTCCTTTTTTTGTTTCATATATCCCAGACTTGGAGGTGAAGATTGCAGCAATGCAGAAATGCCAACAGGTACAGAACGACAATAACAAAAACCTGCAGAAGTCTGCTGTGTCTAGCCAGAGGACCTGAAAAGGGCAGATTTGCAAACAGAAAACTTTTTTTTTTTAGAGACGGAGTTTCGCTCTTGTTGCCCAGGCTGGAGTGTAATAGCACAATCTCGGTTCACCGCAACCTCCACTTCCCGGGTTCAAGCGATTCTCCCGCCTCAGCCTCCACAGTAGCTGGGATTACAGGCATGCGCCACCATGCCCTGCTAATTTTGTATTTTTAGTAGAGACAGGGTTTCTCCGTGTTGGTCAGGCTGGTCTCGAACTCCCAACCTCAGGTCCTTCAACGGATAAATGGTTAAACAAACTGCAGTAAATCCATACCATGGAAACTACTCAACAGTAAACAAGGAGGAATTATTGATACAATATGGATAAATCTCCAGAGAATTCAAATGGGGGGAAAAAAGCCCATCCTGCCAGCTGTGGTAGCATGCATCTGAAGTCCCAGCTACTCAGGAGGCTGAGGCAGAAGGATCACTTGAGGGTACTATGACTGTACCTGTGAACAGGTGGGCAGCATAGTGAGACTGTCTCAAAAAAAAAAAGCCAATCCCAAAAGTTTATACATTGTATGATTCTATTTATGTAACATTCTTAAAATGACAAAATTCTAGAAGTGAATAGATTAGTGGTTGCCACAAGCTAAGGAACGGATAGGAACAAAAGGGAAGTAGGTGTGGCTATAAGGGCAACATGAGGTGTCCTTGTTGGGATGGAATTATTCTGTATCTTGACCGCACCCACATCAATATCCTGATTGTGACAATGTACTATAGTTTTGCAAGGTGTTATAGTCTGCAAGATGTTGGGGGAAACCGAGTAAAGCATTCTCATGATGGCAACTTACAAAGCTACTAAAAGTAGAGGAATTGGAGCCAATTTTCTATTAGGCAGTTTTGTCTGCAGTGCCCTCTACTCTTTTCAGTCCTCCTGCCCAGCCTATAAACCCTCTACAAACAACACTCACACAGACACAGCCTCTTACTTCTGCCCACTCTTACTTACTCTTTAGGATTAGGATTTAAATATCTATCATCTTATCTAAAGAAAAGCTTCTCTTTTACTCCTTGCCTTTACCATTCTGGTTTGGAGTAAATACTCCTCTTTGGTACTCCAATTATCCTATGTACATTCTATCACTTTGGTATCATATTGTCTTTTAATAATCAATTCATATATTTGTCTCCCATGCAATGTTATAAACTTCTTAAGAACAAAAACTATTGTCAAATTCAAGTCTGCACCCTCAGTACATAGCTCAGAGCCTGATATAGGAGATAATAAATATTTGGTATAATACAAGTAAGTCTGCTGGTAAGGATACTACACAGTTACTATTATTTATATTCTTCCCTATTCCAAAAATGTCCAATTCTGGTAGTTTTGCTAAGGCCCAGGGCTATCTAGAATACCCCACCCTCAATGGCTGAGAAGTAAAAGAGCAGTTCTGTAGTTGACTTGTGCCCACAGCCCAACACATAAGGAATGGCTGGACAGTTGGAACAACCGTATTCTCACCTGCCATCTCTGATGAGCTCTTCAGCTGACTCAATCAGCTTATTAAGTTTCTTTACTTGTTTATAGTGTGCAAAACACCTTTTATGATCCTGGTCAAGTTTAAGACATTCCCGAACTTCACTGTTCATGTATTTAAAAAAGGAAAATACTCCATGTCAAAACAATCAATGAGTAGTTTTCCACAGAAATCAAAATAAAAGTATTTTTTGTTTGCAACGATTAAACAAAAACCATACTGAGACTTATAATTTACTATATACATTTATATATGGCATTGTACCATGCATACATTTGTTAATTCAAATTAAAATGACTTACTAGCATTATATAGTAAACACTCCATTTTGTTTCTATAAATATAAGAGACTTCCTGTTTATTTTAATAAGCAGCTTCATGAAAACAAACTATGTGGAATTAAAGTAACTTGGGAATAACACAAAATATATAAATGGATATACAATATAAAAACAGCCTTAACCACCATCATCTTATTAATTGAATATTAAAATGTTAAAACAAGATGAGGTAATCTTACTGCCAACAATTAAAAAAGATCAGACATGTGTGTCACTAGAACTGACCTGAGGGACAGTTCGTGGTCTCCTAGTTGGTAGTACAGTGTGCTTATTTTATAAAATGCCTCAGTATTATCATTCTTCAACTTTGATGCAGCTTTTAAGTCACTTATAGCTTTCCTAGGTTCTCCTTCTTTTATAAAACATTCAGCTCGAAGTTCCCGTAGTTCTGCATCCCAAACACAAACCTTGAGGAACAAAAGAACTAGACTTTAAGAAAGAATAAATTATGCACATTCATTGTTGCATTCCACGTATTTTTTATCTACGTATTTATCAACATAAAACATTCTCAATTAATGTGATGACTTATATAGTGCAAATATTATTTTAAAATCTGATACAATTTAAATGTGACAAAACTAATGTGACAAAATAGTTCCTCCAAAAATGTTGTAAATGAATTCTAATGGGGGAAGGGATATATATAATAACAAGGCCCTTTTCTTACCTCCTTCGATTATATAATTCTAAGACACTGAAAATAAGAAAACATAGCATTTACTATTGGAGGGTTGTTCCTAGTGAAGCATATTTGAAGAGAATATTCTGTTATCAGATTTTTATACTTAATCAACAATTCTAATTTGTAGTCAAAAAATAAAACCTAGGTTCTACATTGGCAAAATACTTTTTTCTGCTAATAACCACATTACGTTCTTAGCTGGGCACAGTGGCTCATGCCTGTAATTCCAGACCAGCTTAGACTGCAAAGCAAGATCTCATCTCTATAAAGTTTAAAATTATTAAGTGGGTGTGGTGGAATACACCAGTGGTCCCAGCTACTCAGGAGGCTGAGATGGGAGGATCACTTGAGCCCAGGAGTTCGAGGTTACAGTGAGCTATAATCACACCACTGCACTCCAGTCTAGGTAACAGAGAGAGACCCAGTCTCTAAACAAAAAATTTTTAAGAAATTATCTTCTGCAAAATGTCACCTCCTTAAAAGTAAATCCTCACATCAAGAAAAAAAAAAAAAAAAAAGAAAGAAAGAAAAAACACCGTGAGAGGGCAGGAGGTTTAGGCTTCACCATTCCTATTTTATCAAAAAGTCCATAAGGGTTTAGTAAACACAATAGTATTCTTCAAATCATAAACCCAAGAGCTCATCAATAAGGCTGGTGGAAGTATCTTTGCATATTTCTTAGAGCTGCTCTAAAGTCATATCAACTTTTCACATATATGAAAATACCAAAATCAACATTATACATAAATATCATGGACAATGAGCTAAGTCAAAATGGATAGCCTATGGGAAGGTAAAAATGTAAACTATATTTCCTTAAAAAAGCATAAACAAAATAACCCAGTAAAACATGAATTCTACTGGACCATACCACAATATATTCTGTAAAATTATCAACAAAATGCCCATTCTACATACATCATAAGTTTAGAGCCAAAATTAAACTGTATATCAAAGTACTGTGAAAAATCATAAATAAATGTGAATTACAACTGCTTCCATTTGAATATTTCAGTAGACTTCCTTTGGAAATCAGTTGTCATTAAATCCTTCAGAGGCAAGGAAACCTAGACTTAGGTTTCCCTAGCTAGAACTCTCTGGATCCTATCAACCATTATTATTATTTATTTATTTATTTATTTTTTTTTGAGACGGAGTCTCACTCTGTGGCCCAGGCTAAAGTGCAGTGGCACAATCTTGGCTCACTGCAACCTCTCCTTCTCAGGTTCGAGCGCCTCAGCCTCCCGAGTAGCTGGGATCACAAGCATGCACACCACACCCAGCTATTTTTTTTTTTTTTTTTTTTTTTTAGACATAGGGTTTTGCCATGTTGGCCAGGCTGGTCTCAAACTCCTGGCCTCAAGTGATCCACCCACCTCGACCTTCCAAAGTGCTGGGATTACAGGCATAAGCCACCACACTCAGCCAATTATTAATATTTTTAGAGGCAGGGTCCCATTCTGTCGCCCAGACTGGGGTGCAGTGGAGCGATCACAGGTCACTGCAGCCACAAATTCCTGGGCTCAAGTGATCCTCCAGCCTCAGCTCCCAAGTAACTAGAACTACAGGCACATACTATCAACTCTTTATCTGCCTTATTCTCTAGAAATTTTTCTGTAAACATTCCTCTTTCCTCCCGAACATCATTTTTCCTTTTACTCCAACCATCTCTTTCATCTTTTATCCCACTGTCTAACCGCTAGAGTTTTCTTCCCCAAAAAATACAAAATCAACTAAAATAGCAAAGCAAGCAATGTATAAACATATTTAACTCTCATGCCACAGCACATTCAGTACATTTACTGAAAACTTCAGTCCAAATTTTGTTCTCTAGGAACACTATTTTATACTTAAGAGGCAAAAGCCCAAGGACCAACCTGATTTTCTCCTGTCTAGGTCTTTGTGGTATGTGACATGTCAAAGCATATAAATGTGCCTTACAATAAGTGTTAGGCTGGTCAACTGCAGTATCTAAGAAACTTACCTCTAAAATCTTATCAAGGAAGGCTATAGCAGCAGTATAATCTCCACTTCCAAAAGCATCAAGTGCTTGTGAACGCAAACGCTGCATTTCATCAGATTTTATAAGTTGAGACTGCGCTTCCTTTTCTTCATTTTCACTTGGATTAGATTTGAGCTATAAGGAAAATAAAAAACTAAGCAGAGTTTTTAATCTCTTAAATCTGATACCTGTAATATACACAAGGGTAAACCATTCCAAATACTTAAGTTCATTGGGTAAAAAGGGTAAAGAGATACTGGAAAAACTGGCTTGTCTGATGACTGGATGCAGCAGGGAAGGCCCCTGATTTCTATTGATATGGTCCATGAGCATGAACAACAGATGTAGACTCAGAAGACCTGGGTCCCGCAAACTTACCTGGAAGCAAATACACGTAGGCATGTGAAAGGACAGAGAAGAATAGAGGAAGGAAAGCACGTTTTTCACTTTCTTACATATAGCTCTGCAGAGCTATATGAAAGTCAATAAATTAACTTGAGTTTTATTTATTTTGCCTTCTAGTTATAGTTCCTAAGTATTTTTTTAAGTATAAAATAACCAAAATAATGAAACACATAGGGAAAGTGAAAGAAAGGACCAGCTTTTTTAGAGGTTGTAAGATTTAAAAAAAGATCTGATACCAAAAGGGTTAAAGTACAAGAAAGAATTTAGAAGGAAACAAGAGTAATACCTTACTAAAAGGTGCATGACGTGGCTTTAAGAGATCTGCACACTGCCTCTTTTTAAAATAACTTTATAAAGACATAATTTATATAAAATTGCTCATTTCGAATGTACAATTCTATGATTTTTAAAAAACAAATTTACCAAGTTGTGCAGCCATTACCACAGTTTTAGACCATTTCCATCACCCCGTAAGATCCCTTGTTTTTACTTACAGTTCATCCCCACTCCCAACCCCAGCCCTGTGCACACGGACTCTTAACAATTTCTTTCTCCAGACAAAAAATAATTATCTCAGAAAACCAGGTAGCTACATTTTTTTAAGCCTGAGGGAGGGGAGGTTAAGATTGTAGTTTATATTTAATAATTTTTGAAATCTTAGTATTCTAAGATGGAAACTATAACCGAAGGGTTCCAGTTTTGGGTTAGGTACAGACAAGGGAAAGTTAATTCTAGAAATCTCCCTCCTCAATGAGTCAAACATACTCCTCCTCCTTTCAGTGGATTAATTTTTAAAATATACTCCCACTACCAACCTGGTGGGAGAGAACACTCCAAATGAGAAATTTTATCAATATTATTTCTTGGTAAGGGTTTTATACTTGTCCATTTTGTGTTTTAGGATATTTTAGCTATATTTTGTCTGTTTTAACCCTTGACTTCTGAAGAACAGGACTTGAAGTATTCATAGGTAACTAGGAATTGGTAACGTCTGCTCACTCTGGGGGAGGGTTTCTCTGAATGACTGCATCATCCAGTTTAAGGGTGTTGTTTGGAGTCAGACATGCTTGTCTCCGTCTGTTTTATCATCCTTAGGGTGGTCTTGAATACTTCGGATAAACCCCATCAGAGACAGTATGAACGTGTGTGCGCTGTCACTTCGCTCTGGGTAAAAGTTTATTGATAACTTGTTTCCTATGAGTACACTACTGACCCTCTTAGATAGAATGTATCAAAAACTGACTGCCTCTTCAGGATTGAATTTGCACCTTCTTTTTCTCTCAAACATTGGAGTCTAATTTCTTCCACACAATTTTTCTTGTTGGAAGGTGAGAGGAGAAGCCTTAAATCTCGGGACAGAGGCTGGAGGGCTCAGGTAATAGGAACAGGAAAGAGGGAGTGAGCTCAGGTCATCTAGGCCTCTGTGAGGCCAGAAGAGAGGTGGGGAAGAGGGAGAGAGGATTCTTCCAAGGAAGTAAGAAAGGAGTTGGAGAAACAAAGCGCTTCCCCTTAGAAGCCTGAGAGTTTCAAAGAGAGTCAAGTGAGATGAAGTTTGGGTTTTGGGGGATTTTTTTTAATTCTTTTTTTTTTTTTTTTTTTTTGAGATGGAGTCTCGCTCTGTCACCCAGGCTGGAGTGCAGTGGGGCAATCTCGGGTCACTGCAACCTCCATCTCCTGGGTTCAGGCGATTCTCCTGCCTCAGCTTCCTGAGTAGCTGGGACTACAGGCACCCGCCACCATACCCAGCTAAGTTTCGTATTTTTACTAGAGATGGCGTTTCACCATATTGGCCAGGGTGGTCTCGAACTCCTGACCTTGTGATCCGCCCGCCTCGGCATCCCAAAGTGCTGGGATTACATGCGTGAGCCACCGAGCCAGGCCGATTTTTTTATTCTTTAAAGAGACAGGTGACAGGGTCTTGCTCTGTCTCCCAGGCTGGAGTGTAGTGGCATGTTCTTAGCTCACTGCAATCTCCAGCTCCTCAGTTCAAGCAATCCTCCAGCCTCAGCCTCCCAAGTAGCTGCAACTACAGGTGCACACCACTACAGCCAGCTAATTTTTTATTATTTTTTGTAGAGACAGGGTCGTCTCACTATGTTGCCTAGGCTGGTCTCCAACTCCTGGCCTCAGGTGATCCTCCTGTCTCAGCCTTCCAAAGCATTGGGATTACACATGTGAGCCACTGTGCCCATCTGAGATGAAGATTTTTATTATTACCATGAGGCTGTTGACTCCTCTCAATCACCCCCTCGTTTTCTCTACACCTGCATGTAGAGAATGGCCCTTGCTGACAATTCCCTCATTCTTCCCTTTTTCATGTTTCTTGACATCCTTTCTCTTCCTTAGGGCTTTCACATTCTTTCAGCCAAATCCCTTCCTGTAACAATGTTTTCTATTTTTTACTTCTCACTATGTATCCTGGTCACTGAGCTTCTGGAAAAATAACCCGTAATAGCTATGGGATGAGGGCTTGTTCAAAGAGATGATCTGCCTTCTGTATGACTGCACCTCTACTTCTGGCACCCCAAATAAAAACACCGGGTTGGCAGTTGTGGTAAGCAGCCTTCTAAGATGGCCCCCAGTGATCCTGGCCTCCTGGTATTCATGCCTTTCTGGAGCATGAGGTGAACCTGGTAACTCCTTTTAACAAACAGAATAACCCGGCTAATTTTTTCTGTTTTCAGTAGAGACAGGTTCTCACTATGTTGTCCTCCTTGACTCATGTGATCCTCCCACTTTGGCCTCCCAATGTGTTGGGATTACAGGCATGAGCCATGCACTCAGCCACAGCTTTTTTTTTTTTTTTTTTTTTTAATTTTAGATGGAATCTCACTCTGCTGAACTCCTGACCTCAGGTGATCCACCTGCCTCGGCCTCCCGAAGTGCTGGGATTACAGGCATGAGCCACTGCACCCAGCCCATGCCTGGCCTTTTTTTTTTACATTTAAATCTTTGATGCACTTTGAATTTATCCTAGTATAAGGTAAGAGAGGTATGAACCTAGGCCTATTGTTTTTCAGTATAAAAGTTTGTTTAAAAACAAAGTATGACCAAAGTGATAAGCTGTCAGGTCCTTGATTAGGTCACAAAAAACTGACTTCCATGGTGCTAGCACTCCCTCTCACCTTCTCACTTGCTGGCTCTGATAAAGCAAGCTGCCATGTTGTGACATGTGAGAGGCCCGTGTGAGAAGCAACCAAGGGAAGACTTTGGCCAACAGTCTAACACCTCAAGAGGAACTAAACGCTGCCAACTGAGTAAGTTTAGGGGCAGATCCTTTACTGGCCAAGCCCTCTACTACTACTACTGCAGTTCTATCTCACATCTTGACTGTAGGCCATGACCCTGCAGTAACTAGCAGATCCTGCTATACCATGGCCAGATTCCTAACCCCATATACTGTGAAATCATATAAATGTGTGTTACTTAAGCTGCTAACGTTGGATAATTTGTCATCTAGCAGCAGATAGCCAACACAGTAGTAACACAGTGTGGAAGTTTTACCATTTCTCAGTGACCGGGCTGTGAGTATTTCCAAACAGATATTGCTTTAAAATATATTGCTTTAAAATAAAGTCTAGATGAATGAATTAATTAAACCCCATTCCTGGCAATCAGTAATTATGTATGTCTTTTCTGCATTTTCTTTACCAATAAAAAGAGGGATAATAATACCAGTATCCTGTAGGGCAGTCACTGAGAGATTAAGAAGATACTCTATGTAACACATAGCAAGTACTCCAAAAAGTGCTAATACACACTTTAAAAAGATGCTCAATTTATTTTCCACTGCATTAGATATTAGCCCACTTAAACTGGGTCCCTTGTATTAAAGTTACAGTGATTAAGGTCCTAGAATAATAGAACCAGAGAAGTCAAAATAAAATTAGACTTTGGCATAAAATATATTCAAGGAATTGCTAATTCCTCAAGAAATTAATATTTCTAATTCTATTTAATTAATGTTTTGGGATAAGTAGCAAAAATTTAAATTTTCATTTGATATTATTTGATAACATATAGAAAAATATGTAACACTTGAGGTATATGCAGCATTACATTCTGCAGTGACTTCTAGAATTTGCCTTCACATATTCCTTCTACAGTCTTTGTTAAAAGAACTATACAAAAATAACACTAATTTGAATGTCCAAAAAAAAAAAAGAAAAAGAAAAAAACATAAAGAACTGTTTTTGGAAACAACAGTACACAAGTCAGGGGGTGAGTAACTGAATTAAAGCATTCTAAAATCCTTGTGTTTTGATTATCTTGTTAACCATGCATATTAAAATTCCTAAGGTAATGACTATGAGAAAAAGACACAGCATGTACAACCATACGGAAAGAACAGACTAAGGAAGAAGCAGCTAAATCCATTGGAGTGGGGAAAGAGCAGGAGGGAAGAAGAAGGAGGGTGGACGGATGGAAAAGAAATAGTTGGATAACTAGAACTCAACAGAAATATACACAAGAGACCTCAAAGGGCCTTTCTCACACTAACAGGTTAGCAAAATTCACACTATCTGTTCACATGAAGTGTTGAAGAGGTGGCATACCCAGAACTCCCCTATGCTGCTGGTGGGAATATAAATTCACATAACCACTTAACAGGACAGGCCACATTTCTCTGCCACGCTAAAAATATCCATAACCTTAAAGTAGTAACCACTCTCTGAGGCAGGTAACACTGTAGCAGTGATTCTCAAAGTGTGACCTAGGAGCCCCTGGGATTCCTTAGTGCTCTTTCAGGGGTCTGTAAGTACAAAAGCATGTATGGATAAAAGATAAAGAACCCATTCAAAGGGCAAGATAAACCAATGCATTTTATTATAACAGAGAGTGTTGTAAGTTCATTAACAAGGATTCAGAGTCCATATGCAACTAACCTATATAATCGTGAGTGGAGTTTTATGGAACATCAAAGAATACTCGTAATTATCTAAAAAGAATACAAAAATATTCTTACTTTTCTAACTGCATATCTGTGAGGCCACAGTATCTTCAATATACTTCAACCAAGGCATAAATCACAACAGATTGAATATAGAAGCAGATATGAGAATTGCTATCTTCAATTAAGACAGATATTAACAAAATTTGCAAATATGTGAAACAAATACCACTCTTAATACTAAAATTTGGTTTTTGAAAACAGCTACTTTTACACAAAAAATACATTAACATGTAACTTTTCATCATTTTAATTTCTCAAATTTATTTCTAATATAGTAAATATCGATAAACAAGGCTCTTTGGTGACCTCAGTATTTAACACTATAATGAGATCCTAAGGCCAATCCCAAGAACCACTGTCCTAGACACACCCTGAACAAGGAAAACGGACACAGAGGATGAGCTCAAATAGTTGTTTAATTCATAACTAATGAAGCAGGAAAATGTAAGGATATAGCTCACTGATGTGGTTTGGCTGTGTCCCCACCCAAATCTCATCTTGAATTGTAGCTCCCATAATTCTCATGTGTCATGGGAGGTAATTGAATCAGGGGAGTGGGTCTCTCCCATGCTGTTCTCATGATAGTAAATAAGTTTCATGATCTGGATCTGATGGTTTTATAAAGGCAGTTCACCTGCACATGCTCTCTTGATTGCTGCCATTTAAGAAGTCCCTTTGCTCTTCCTTCACCTTCCACCATGATTGTGAGGCCTCCCCAGCCATGTGAAACTGTGAGTCCATTAAACCTCTTTCCTTTATAAATTACCCAGTGTTGGGTATGTCTTTATTAGCAGCATGAGAACAAACTAATACAGCTAATGTCTCCTAATTGTAACACACAAAACAGATAGCTTCAAAAATTCCAAAAGACTCTTGTGCCATCTTGTAGTTTTTAATCAAACCACTGTTTTCTCAAGTCCCATCTCCTCCAAGCTTTCTGGAGTAACTGCCTTTCCTCTAAATATTTATATCATCTTAAGAAACCCTTCAAAACGGAGGTATCCTAAGAAATCATCTTGCCCAATTAACTCTCACATTATAAGTGAAAATCTTGAGTCTCACAGACAGTAAACAACTTGCCCAGCATCACAGTTAGTCAAGAGAAAACCTGAAGTGGGTCTTCTATGTGGTTCTCAATCTTATCTTGTTACCTAGACAACTCATATGCCAACTTCTCACAAGTTTTTCTGTATTGTTAATCTTGCACATACATGTTTAGGACTTATTTCCTGCAACTAAACTATAAACTGCTAAAGAGCAGAATATATGTCTTTTTCGTTCTTTTAAATTAGAGACAGGGTCTCCCTCTGTCACTCTGGCTGGAGTGCAGTAGCATGATCAGAGCTCATTGTAACCTCTGAGCCCTGGGTTCAAGTGATCCTCCTGCCTCCACCTCCCAAGTAGCTAGGACTACAGGTATGTGTCACCATACCCAGTTAATTATTTTACTTTCTGTAGAGACATGGCCTCACTATGTTGCCTAGGTTGGTCTCAAGCTGCAATCCTCCCGCCTTGGCCTTCCAAAGTGCTGGGATTACAGGTGTGAGCCTCCTCATCTGGCCCTAGAATATATGTCTTAAGTCTATTTTGTATACTTACTACAGATAACTTCCCACTAGAGATGCTTCCTTGCTTTTCTTTTTCATCTAGTACTAAGAATACTACCCATGAGCTCGGTTTTACTATTTCCAGTTTACAGACAAAATGAATAATTGGGCCAGGTGTGGGGGCTCACACCTGTAATCCCAGCACCTTGGGAGGCCGAGGTGGGTGGATCACCAGAGGCCAGGAGTTTGAGACCAGCCTGGCCAACATGGAGAAACACCATTTCTACTAAAAAATACAAAAATTAGCTGGGAGTGGTGGCGCAGGCCTGTAATCCCAGCTACTCAGGAGGCTGAGGCATGAGAATTGCTTGAACCTGGGAGGTAGAGGTTGCAGTAAGCAGAGATCACACCACTGCACTCCAGCCTGGGCAACAGACCAAAACTCCATCTCAAAAAAAAAAAAGAAATTGAATAATTATATAACTTGCTGTAATTCTTGCTTAAATTCAAACTAAGGTCTCTATCTCTAAAGCCCATGCTATAGATGATGATGGCGATCAATCATGATAGCAGAAAACACTTATTGAGAGCTTTCTATGCTCCAGGCACTACTCTAAGCTAAACCTAAAACCTTAAAGGGCAGATCGGATTATCTCTCTTCTATACAGGAGGAAACTATGGGGGTTTTTTGTTTCCTGGTTTTTTTTGTTTTTTTGTTTTTTTTGAGACAGGGTCTTGCACTGTTGCCAGGCTGGAGTGCAGCCATTTATTGAAGAGATTGATGGGGGAGGGGTAGCAATGGGTCGAAGACGGGAAATGGAATTCCACATTGTCCCTGTTACTGAGATGCCATTTAGGTGTTCAATTGGAGACATTTAAATGTCAAGTAGGCAGCTGCCTGCCTGATACTGGATGTGTACATAAGAGGGCTCTGGAAACAGCTATCTGAGTCACAGCATAAAGTGCTATCTTTAAAACACTAAAGGCTCACTACAACCTCCGCCTCCCGGGTTCAAGTGATTCTTCTGCCTCAGCCTCCCAAGTAGCTGGGACTACAGGTGTGTGCCACCATACCCAGCTAATATTTTTGTATTTTTAGTACAGACAGGGTTTCATCTTGTTGGCCAGGATGGTGTCGATCTCCTGACCTGATGATCCGCCTGCCTCGGCCTTCCAAAGTGCTAGGATTATAGGCGTGAGCCACCGCACCCAGCTGAAACTGTGGGTTTTAAAGATAGCACTTTATGCTGTGACTCAGATAGCTGTTTCCAGAACCCTCTTATGTACACATCCAATATCAGGCAGGCAGCTACCTACTTGACATTTAGATGTCTCCAATTCATCACCTAAATGGCATCTCAGTAACAGGGACAAAGTGGAATTCCGTTTCCCATCTTCAACCCATTGCTACCCCTCCCCATCAATCTCTTCGATCAATGGCTCTACTTTATCATTTAAGCCATGAATCCTAACAGTCAGTAGATCCCTCTTTTCCTGCTGTAATAAAGTCTTACTCCATTTTACTGCTGGCATCTTTTAGGCCTCGCCCCTTCCTCTTTCCCATTGGCCCATATCTCAGCAAGCTGATAAGAAAACACATTTGAATCTCTCTCAAAGAGGGATGAATCTGAAAATTGATGGAGTCTTACCAACAGACAGTCAGCATGATCATACATACACAAGAACAGTCTAGCACACTTCATTTGTGTTATGGGCATTTTTGGTACTTACTACACATACTGAGTTTAAATTCCACTTAAAATCTTCAAGAAATTAATGTATGCAGGAAGGCAATGAATAGAGCAGTATGATGTAACAAAAATGCATATCTAAGTCTCAAACAGTTCTTTCCATAAGCATAAATTTAAAATATTAAGTTATAAGATGGCATTATTTAATTGGCAGCATTTATTCTTCTAGTAGTACATAAAATAATTTGTCTTACAATTGATAGCTCTTTACAGTTGGTGAATTACAGTATGTGATCCAGTATTAAATCTGAACCAATAAAAACCAGAACAGTTATCTGAGTCATAGCATAAAGTGCTATCTTTAAATTATAACCAAACTGACTTTATGACTTTAAAGTACTATTCTCCTTTATTCTCAGTTCAGAATACTTTGAGTATTCTTTTAAAACTTTGTTTTTTTGTTTTGTTTTGTTTTGTTTTCTGAGACGGAGTCTGGCTCTGTCACCCAGGCTGGAGTATAGTGGCACAATCTCGGCTCACTGCAACCTCTGCCTCCCAGGTTCAAGCAATTCTCCTGCCTCAGCTTAGTGAGTAGCTGGGATTACAGGCGTGTGCCAACATGCCCAGCTAATTTTTGTGTTTTTAGTGGAGACGGGGTTTCGCCATGTTGGCCAGGCTGGTCTCAAACTCCTGACCTCAGGTGACCTTGACCTCCCAAAGTGCTGGGATTACAAGTGTGAGCCACCTCACCCAGCCGAAACTTTGGTTATTCCTGAGTTAGTTATCCTGAAACAATATAATGATCCTTTCTGCATTAAAGAATTAAAGATGGAAAAAAAAATGACAGTTATTTTGATGTATAATAGATATAATTATGTTAGTTTGAATTGTTTACAACTGATACAGATCCACAGACTACCAAAGGGGAGTTTATCAAATGTCTTACCAAAGGTTTATACTTGATTTAAAAATTAAATTGCAATTGGCACCATTATTTACCTAATATATGGTTTCTCACAATCAAAATGCAAGTTTCTGCTTTGTCAAAGTAAAAAATACAGTTATATGAAATGACTATTTAAATTGAATTAAACATAATTGATCCAATTATATTTGGATCTCATGAAACACTGCCTAAATTTAAATATTATCCACGTAAGCCCAAAGCATGAATAGCAAAGATATAGTAAATAATGAAGACCAAGAATAGATGAGTTTAAACTGCATTTAGGAAAGTATGTTGGATTTGAGATAAAAGGGAAGAATTCACAGATTACAAATTATTACATAAAACAGGTTAGAATCAGGAAGTTTTTATACAAATAAGACAGTCATATTTTCTCTACCTGCCTCACTGCCTTAAATGATTTTTCTCTGGGCTATCTCAGGGAATAGCATGGACAATTTGAACAATCCGGAAAACTGGATATCATAATTCCTTTTTTCCTGTCACCCCAACCAATGCATCTCTCTAGAGCCAACCTCCTAAGCGTCTACCCCACCTACGTTAGCCTACTCTTTGACCACTGTAAGGTTACACTTGGATTACTTATTTACTGCAACAGTCTCATTTAGCAGACTCTCTGCTTCTCCCCTTGTCTTATTCCAATCCATTCTTCAGAGCAACCAGTCGATCACGCTAAGCAAAAACTGTTCATAATACTTCCAACATAAACCTTCAATGGCCATAAAGAGCCAATTCCTGGCACTATATAATGTCCTCCTTATAATCACGATCCCCCACTTGCCTGTCAAGATTCTCATACTCCAGCTTACTGGACATTTCCTAAATGACAGGCACATGCTTGCCTCTGATTCTTAACACAGGCTCTCACCTTTGCCCTGGATGGTCCTCCTACCCACCTTGCTTACACGGATGCACCCTTTCAAAATTCAGATTTCAAGCAAGTAACCTCCTTTAGGAATGCCCTTCTTGAATCCAGACCCTTCCTCCCCCAATCACAGTTAAGTTAGATGATCCTTCCATATGTTCCCAGAGGACTCAATCACGCACTTATCATATGTCATATTTGCCTGATTAATTCTTACTCTAGTATCATTTCTTGGAAGGCAGAGACTAGCTTCCTCACAAAGAACATGCACTCAAATGCTCACTGAACTAACAAATGATTGTATGCACTGATTAAGAGTAACTGACAGCTCAAAGACAAATTAAATGATCTAAGTTATATGAAATGACTATTTAAATTGATCATTGCTTTTTTATATTTGGATCTCATGGAAAACTGCCTAAATTTAAATATTATCCACGTAAGCCCAAAGCATGAATAGCAAATATATAGTAAACAATGAAGACCAATAATAAACTAAGACTAAGTCAAATCCAATTTAAGACTAAGACAGCAATTATGAACCTGAGGAGATACTTTTATGCAGGCAAACCTCACCCCAGCTGAGTAATCAGTATACAATACATAATAAAGAATGAGATTCTCACTGGAGCCCAGAAAGAGATTACACCTATTCAAACTTTTGTTCTATTATATAAAATGTAGCTAAACATATCCACCTGGCTGTATCCAGCACTACATTAGTAAGATGAAATGCTTAGTACATTTTATAGCCTGGTAAATGGTCATTACACAAAAAACTCATTTAACCAAGAACATATAAAACAATCAAACTTTTATATATCATTTATATTCACAAATCTTCAAAAATTAAAGTATAAGAATCCTGTAATTGGTAAATATAAAACAGTCATAACATAAATTTGATCTTTTCAAACTAGACTCAGAAATCATCCATTATATAGTATCAACAATAAAGATAGGAACATGTCATCTATTCAACTTCCACACTTCACAATGAGGAAAATAAGGTCCTTAGAAGGCAAGAACTTTCAAGGCCACTTACATAAAATGTATAAAGTCTACACTTTACACTTTTTTTGAGAAGGTCATAAGGTCACATGGTGTAATTTTCCTCCAGAAGGTAATCAGTATTATCAGTTTCTTGCATATCTTTCCAGGGGTATTTTATCCAGATTCAAGCAAATATGTATGTTCTTACATTCATGCAGACAGTAGCAACTTCCTATTCTACACTTCGTAAAACTGTCCATACAGTTGAGACCTGTGCCCATATTCCACAGAAGTCATCTTCAAAGGATGCATATGGACAATTACTAATTATAACAGAGGGCAGAACAGCACAGTGCTTCAGAGTGCAGGCCCTGGAATCTAAAACCTACTTGCCAACTACTGGTGTAACCTTGAGCAAGTTACTAAACTGCTCTAAGTCTCAATTTCCTCTGCTGTAAACTGAGACTATGAATATAGCAGTCCTCTGCCCCTAGAGGTGGAATAATCCATGCAAACCACTCAGCAACACACCCAGTATATCGTGAGTGCTGCACAAACCATGGCTGAAGTACAAAGTCAAATCTAAAACTCAAGGTTCCTACCTCTTGTTCCAAAGCTTTTCTTTTTTCTTCAAAGTGTATTGAATACAACTTTACAAAAGAGTGTCAACCTAAATAACAAGCATTCTCCAAAGAGTTTATTGAATTGAGTTTATTTTGGAGTGTGCAGGGGATTTGCAAATCCAGCGTATGAGGACTATAGGGACCACAGGCATATCCAAACAGGTTGAAGCCAGGTGAAGCTTTTAAAGGCAAAAGCGAAAAGCATAGGGAATTTGTTTGGAAACAAAGAGAACGTTGGATACAGGGGAGACTGTGTCAGTCAAATGTTCTTGTGCATCCAGCTAGCTATCCTCGTGACTCATGTAGCAAGCTGCAGTTTGAGCTGTAGTGGCCGTTGCAGGTGGGGAATGTCAATGGGGCTCCATGGATGTAGAGATGCAGGGACTGCTGGCAAAAGTTCTTATTATGGGCATATGTGCAGAAGAGCCCTTCAGAGATGCTTTGTAGCAGTTCTTACAATAGACATGTATGTGAGAGCTCCCTTCTTAACCTCCTGACTCTATTTTTTTGTTAGAGTTTAATACAAGTGACTTCATTTTGATTCTGACAACTCTCATAAGGGAAAAGAGCTAGAAACTTTAAATAACTGTCATTTATATCATACCAATTTAACAGACATAAAAATTTTATGTAGTTATCAACATTTACAATTTTTATATTGCCACTTAATTGACATTATTATGTATGCCCAAGTTTATAAACCAAACCTTAAATAATTCTTATTAATGAATATTATTTTATTATATAGACACAACATTCTCTAATAGTTTCCAGAGCAAACAGAGCCCCAATAAGTGTCTCTGGGCAAAATGTTTTTCTTTTGTAATACTTAATGCCAGACTGTACCACAAAAGCTCTGCTTATGTTTGCAGTGTCAATGTATTATATGACTGAAAACATTTCCTTTAAGACCTATCAATATTAGGCTGTAAAATACGTCTTGATTTTTGCTCAACTTAATGGCCAGTGGTCTCTGAATAGTTTTAATATTCATCTCTTCATTTGGAAGACTGGGCACTGTATGCACTGACTTTGAATTTGTATTTTCTTGTGTTACCTGCCTGATAATATTCTTTTATCATCTGTCCTGTGGAATCAAGGTTCCGAATGCTTAAAATTTAATCAATTTTTTAATATGTTAAATAAATTTTTCTCAGCATTCCAATTCCATGACCCTGTGTCTCCCTCTCTACCATCCTTGAACAGGGCTATACATATTGATCAAAGTACACACATATGAATTTGCCAATTATTAACCTGAATTTTAAGTCCTACAATGAGTTTGGACAAACTATTCCAGGTAACCCAAATTTACTTCAAACAAAGCTCAACATAAAACGATTCTGAAATATATGAATCCTGTGCTTGTATTTTTCTCTAAACCAAATCCAATCTAATTATAATTATTCTTACATGCATACAAAATTGTTTTAATATAACTTTTAAAATGACTTGTAGTTCTGAAATTTAACTTGGTCTCCCATCTTGATGCCCATTAAGATTTCTCTCGTAGAATTAAGTACAAGGTGAGTACTTTCATATGAAATAATCACAAAAATATTATTCCATGCAAAAGTTGGAATTTATAACATACCATGTACAATCACACTAAAAATATAAAATTTTTAGGTATACACTTTTTAAAAAAATGTAAAAAACACATACGGTATCTGTATATTAAATTAAAAATTGCTGATGAAAAGTATCAAAGGAGACCTCAATCAATGGAGACATCCCTACTACGTTCATGCACTGGACTCAACATAAAGTGTCAATAAAGGTGTCAATTCTCCTCAAATTAATCTGTAAGTTTATTACAACTCCTATCCAAATATCTTAAGGCTTTTTACAAACACAGACAAGTTGATTCTAAAATGCACATGGAAAGACACCAACCTTAAAATATCTAAAACAATTTTGACAAAGAACAAAAGGAGAGAAGAACCACTTTGCCCAATATTAAGGATAACTACTATTAAATAAGCAGGAGGCAGCCAGGCGAGGTGGCTCACGCCCATAATCCCAGCACTTTGGGAGGCCAAGGTGGGTGGATCATTTGAGGTCAGGAGTTCAACACCAGCCTGGCCAACATGACAAAACCCCATTTTCACTAAAAACACAAAAAATTAGCTGGGCGTGGTAGGGGGCGCCTATGATGCCAGCCACTAGGGAGACTGAGACAGGAGAAGTGCTTGAACCCAGGAGGCAGAGGTTGCAGTGAGCCGAGATCATACCACTGCACTCCAGCCTAGGTGAGAGGGCAAGACTCTGTCTCAATCAGTCAATCAATCAACAAGCTGGAGGCCACTGGCCTGAGGCTGTCTCCATACTTTCAGTTCCCACTTAATGAACTACAACCTAACTTAAACTGAAAACCTAACTTAAGAAGGTAATAACAGTGGTGTCTCGGCCAATCACAAGCAGCCAAGCTGCCACTAATCACAGACAGGTAACTGACCAGACCATATCCAAATAAGGCAAAGGCCTAGCTGTAACCAATCAAACGATTTCTGTACCTCACTTCCATTTTCTGTCTATAAGTACTCACTGCCCACATTGCAGAGCCCAGCTCTCTGAACCTTTTCTGGTTGTGAGGAGTGATGACTTCAGTAATCATTCTTTGCTCAAATAAACTCTGCTAAGTTTAAATTCTCAAAAGTTTTTCTTTTAATACTATCTAGCTATAGTAATCAACAGAGTGCAGGAATGACAAAGGGACAGACACATAGATCAAAGGAAAGGAATAAAGAACCTAGAAATAGTCCCATAAAAGTACAGCCAACTGATTTTTGAATACGGTGCAAAAGCAATTCAATGAAACAAAGAAAGCCTTTTCAAAATACGGTGCTGAAGCAATCTGATATCTAAAGGCAAAACAAATGAACTTCGACCTAAACCTCATACCATCATACAAAAATTAACTTAAATAGACTATGGGCTTAAAAGTAAAACATAAAACCGTAAAACTTTTAGAAGATATGAGAAAAGTTTTAGATCCTACAGCTTAGTGAATACTTCTTAGACATGACACCAAAAGCACAGTCCACAGAAGTAAAAAGAAAATGAACAAATTGAACTTCATCAAATTTAAAGACTGAGGAAGGCATTCAAAGATGGCTGACGAGAGGCATCTGAAAGTCACCTTCTTCATAAGGAAGAACAAAAATAGCAAGTATAGATCATCTAGGAGAGAACACTGGAGACCCAACAGAGAAGTAACAGGAAACACCTAAGAAGAGGAGGAAGAGAGAAGTGAGGCAGCCTGCCTGGCTGGGATAAGAGCCCAAAGGGGCTCCGAATGTGGGGAAAGAGTAAGTGACCCCCAGCAGTCCACATTCCCACTGCGGACTCCTCCAATCCTAGCTGGAGAGCCTCTTAATCCTTGTGGGCCCTGAAAGTAACCAGCTGCGTGGAGACTGCATGATGGCATTGCTTCAAAGAAGGAGATCACACTGGATCCTACACACCTTCCAAGTCCTATGCACCTACAACATGGTGCCTCTGTGAGAATACAGCCCTTCCCAGGCAGCATCCTGCCCTGGGGCCCACCCAACAGTTTCTGCATCTCCACGTCCATTGTGCCCCATTGACATCCCCCACCTGCAGATGCCACTGCAGCTGGCTGCTGCCACCAAAGCCAAGTACAAGGCACTAGCAGCAAGCCCCCCACCCAAGGAGAAGGATTGCTACACATTTTAAAATGTACTGAGCACAGGCTCTCTTGTCAGCAGCTGCCACCTAGGGACAAAGTGTGTGCTCCCCAGCCACCTGCCTACAGCTGCTGACACTGAAAAAATCCCCACCTTACCCAATAGCAGGACTGCAGCACAGCTACTGCTGCCCCCACCGAAGCACTTCACTGAAAGTCTGGGGATCACCCCTCCCTTACCCACCACAACCAGCACATCACCGGGGGGGCCTCAGGATAGTTCTGCCTGGCATGGCTCACTACTCCTGCCTCTGCTCAAGTGCCCAAGCACACTGTCCTGGGGCCTGGGGATTTCTCTGCCCAGTCTATATCCATTGGCACCTGAGCACTCCTTCCTGGGGCTTGAGGGTGAGCCCACCCAGCCTGCCATACCACCACAGTGGCATACACCAGGGCACACCATCTTTGGCCTGGGACTGCCCCACTCAGCACAGTGTAGCCATCGCCAAGACCACCTCAGACCAGCTGGGATCCAAAGGGTTGTCCCACCAATGCTACTGTCATTGCCCAGGCCACAACTGCTGCCCAGGAACCCAAGGACCCACCCACCTGTCCAATCCACTGCTGCCATTCCCATACCAAAGTAGGCCACCTGGAGGCCCAAGAATTGGTCCACCTGGACCCACTAACATAAATGCCAGCATACGCCACCTTGAAGTCCTAAGTTAGGCATGTTTGGCCTGTCACTGCCCCCACTGGGGTCCAAGAACTGGCCTATCTGGCATCCCCATCCCCAGCAAAACTACAAAACAGCTTCCAATAACAACTGCACCCTAAGCCACTGAAGAAATCACACACACCACTGACACTGATTACAGCCAGACAAATTATATGGAGACTATACTACTACACACACCAAGAATCGAAGCCTAAGTGCTTTACCTAACCAAAACCATAAATACATCTTAAGGAAAAAGTCCTCTCCTACAAAAGCAAATCCAAAAAATTCGAAGAAATGACAGTTACATTATTAACAGATGCACAAATATCAACATGAGAACTTAAACATGAAAAAGCAATGAAATATGACACCTCCAAAAGAAAACAATAACTCTCCAGCAACAGATTTCAATGAAAAAGAAATTTGTGAAATGCCAGAAAAATGATTCAATATAATGATACTAAAAAAGCTCAGTGAGATATAAGAGAACACAGATAGACAATACAAAGAAATTAGAAAAACAATCCAGGATATGAATGAAAAATGTATAAAAGAGATACATATCATTTTTAAAAAGAATCAAACAGAAATACTGGAACTAAAGAATTCACTGAATGAAATTCTAAAATACATTTAAGACCTTCAACAATAGACTAGAGCAAGCAGAACAATTTCAGAACTTGAAGACAGGTCCTTTGAAATAGGCCAATCAGAAAAAAAGAATGAAAAAGAATAAACAAGTTTACATGACATACAGAACACCATAAAGTAACCAAATATTTGAATTTTTGTTGTCACAGGTGAAGAGAAAACCACAGTGATAAAAAACTTACTTAACAAAATAATAGCTGAAAACATCCCAAGTCTAGCAAAAGATTTAGACATCGATAGAAAGCTCAGATAACCCAAAAGAGATATAGTTCAAAAAGGACTTCTCCAGGGCACATAATAGTCAAACTGTCAAAAGTCAAAAACAAGGAGAAAGTTCTGAAAACAGAAGATAAAAACGTCTAGTCACTTATAAGGGAAACCCCATTGGACTAACGGGATTATTTATCAGCAGAAACCTTACTGGCCTGCAAGGAATGGAATGATATACTCAAAGTGCTAAGAGAAAACTGTCAACTAAGAATACTATACCCAGCAAAGTTATCCTTCATAAATGAAGGAGAAAAATAAAGTCTTTCCCAGACAGGTTCATCACCACTAGGCCAATTCTACAAGAAATGCTTAAGGGAGTCCTAAACCTAGATGCAAAAGGACAATATCTACCATCATGAAAACACACTGTATAAAACTCACTGAGTTTTATAGTAGAGCAAACACACAAACGAGAAAGGAATCAAATGTTACCACTACAGAAAACTACCAAACCAGAAAGATAAACAATAAGAGAAAAAGAAAGGAATAAAGGATATACAAAACATCCAGAAAACAATAAACAATATGACCAGAATGAAATCTCACAGATCAATAATAACTTTTCAAGGTTATTTAAACAGATTAAATTTTCCCCTTAAAAGACTGACTGAATGGATTTTTAAAAAATGGATCTAACTATATGGTGCTTAAAAGAAACTCACTTCACCTATAAAGACACATGAAGACTGAAAGAAAAGGGACAGAAGACATTCCATGCAAATGGAAACCTAAAGCAAACAGGAATAGCTATTTTAAATAAAACGTATTTATCAGTTTAAGACAGAACCGTTAAAAAAGAAAAAGACAGGTCAGGCATGGTGGCTCACACATGTAATCCCAGCACTTTGTGAGGCCGGGGCAGGCGGATCACCTAAGGTCAGGAGTTCAAGACCAGCCTGGCCAAAATGGCAAAACCCCGTTTCTACTAAAAACACGAAAATTAGCTGGATGTGGTGGTGTGCGCCTGTAGTCCCAGCTACTTGGGAGGCTGGAGCAGGAGAATTGCTTGAACCCAGGAGGTGGAGGTTGCAGTGAGCTGAGATTGCACCACTGCACTCCAGCCTGAGTGACAGAGCAAGACTTTGTCTCGCAAAAAAACAAAAAGACAAAAGTCATTATATAATAATAAATGGATCAGTTCAGCAAGAGGATATAACAATTCTAAATATATATGTACCCAACACTGGAGCACCCACATAAGTTAAGGCAAATATTACTAGATATAAAAGGAAAGACAGTCTCCAAGATAATAGTGGGGGACTTTAATACCCCACTCTCAGCATTACATAGATCATATAGACAGAAAATCAACAAAAAAAGTTGGCTATAACTGAACTTTAGACCAAACAGACTTAACAGACATTCACAGAACATTTTACCCTAAAACAGTAGAATATACATTCTGCTCATCAGCATATGCAACATTCTCAAGGACAGACATATATTAGGACATAAAACAAGTATCAACAAATTTTTAAATACCAAAATCATGTAAGTACTTTCTCAGACCACACTGGAATAAAACTAGAAATCAATACCAAGAGGAAATTTGGAAACTATACAAATACATGAAAACTGGGTCAAGAAATTAAGATGGAAATAAAAAAAGTTTTTTGAAACAAATGAAAATGGAAACACAACATACCAAAACCTATGGAATACAGCAAAAGCAGTGCTAAGAGGAAACTTCGTAGCAATAAACACATATATCCAAAAAAAAAAAGGATTTCAAATAAACAATCTAACATGCATCCTAAGAAACCAGAAAAGGAAGAACAAACCCAAAATTAGTAGAAGGAAAAAAACAATAAAGATCACAGCAGAACTAAATGAAATTGGACTAAAAAAACAATGCAAAGGATCACAAAACAAAAAGTTGGTTTTATGAAAAGATAAATTGATAAACCACAAGCTAGATTAACCAAGAAAAAACAAGAAAAGGCCCAAATAATCAAAATCAGAAACAAAAAGGAAATATTGTAACTCATACCCAAGAAATATAAAAAATCCCCCCAAGACTATTATTAACAGCTATCTAATAACAAACTGGAAAATCTAGAGGAAATGGATAAATTCCTGGAAACCTACAACCTACAAAGGCTGAACCAGGAAGAAACAGAAAACCTGAATAGACCAGTAACAAGATTAAATCAGTAATTAAACAGTCTCCCAACAAAGAAAAGCCCAGGACTGGATAGATTCGTTGCCAAATTCTCCCAAACATATAAAGGAGAAATAATACCAACTCTCCTCAAATTATTACAAAAACTGAAGTGGTGGGAATTCTCCCTAACTCATTCTATGAAGCCAGAATTACCTTGAAGTCTAAACCAGACAAGGACACAAAAAAGAAAGAAAACTACAGGCCAATGTCTTTGATGAACACAAATGCAAACATCCTCAATGAAATACTAGCAAACTGAATCCAATAGCATGACAAAAAGGTAAGACACCGGCTGGGTGCAGTGGCTGATGCCTGTAATCTCAGCACTTTGGGAGGCCAAGGTGGAAGGATCTCTTAAGCCCAGGAGTTTGAGACCACCCTGTGCAACAAAGTGCAACCCAGTCTCAAAAAAAAAAAAAAAAAAATTAGCCAGGCATGGTGGTGCACACCTGCAGTCCCAGCTACTCAGGAGGCTCAGGCCAGAGGATCACTTGAGCCCAGTAGATTAAGGCTGCAGTGAGTCATGTCCACACCACTGCACTCCAGCCTGGGCAACACAGGAAGACCCTATCTCAAACAAAAACAAAACTAGAAAACATAAGACACCATGATCAAGTGGGATTTATACCAGAGACGCAGGAATGGTTCAACATTTAGAAATCAATTTGTGATATATTACATGGACAAAACAAAGGGCAAAAACCATACAATCATCTCAAAAGATACAGTAAAAGCATTTGATAAAATTCAAAGCCCCTTCAGGACAAAAACTCTTAACAAACTAGGCATAGAAGGAACATATCTCAACAAAATAAAGACTATTATGACAAATCCACAGTTAACATCATAGTGAATGGGGAAAAATTGAAAGCCTTTCCTCTAAGAACTGAAACAAGACAACGATGCTCACCTTCACCACTCCTACTCAGTGTAGTACTGGGATTCCTAGGCAGACCAGTCAGGCAAGAGGGAGAAATAAAAGGCATCCAAATTGAAAAACATGAAGTCAAATTGTCCCTCTTTGCAGATGACATGATCTTATATTTAGAAAAACCAAAAGGTTCCAAAATAAACTCTCAGAACTATTTTTTTTAATTCAGTAAAGTTGCAGGATACAAAATCAACATGCAAAAATCAATAGCATCTCTATACACCAATAATGAAATCACTTAAATTAAGAAGGCAATCCCATTTACAATAGCAATAATAAAAATAAAATACCCAGGAAAAAATTTAACCAAGGAATTGGAAGACTTCTACAAAGAAAACTACAAAATACTGATGAAAGAAATTTAAAAAGACAAAAACAAATGGTAAAACATCCTATGCTCACAAATCAAAATTAACATTGTTAAAATGACCATACTGCCCAAAGCAATCTATAGATTCAAGGATATCTGTATCAAAATACCAATGTCATTTTTCACAGAAATAGAAAAAATCATACAATTCATATGAAACCAAAACATAGCCTGAATAGCCAAAGCAATCCTGAGCAAAAAGAATAAGAAGGCATCAGGCTACCTGACTTCAAAGTATATTACAAGGCTATAGTGGCCAAAACAGCATGGTATTGGTATAAAACCAGACACATACATCAATGGAACAGATTAGAAATAAATCCATGTACTTACAGCAACTGATTTTTAACAAAGGGGCCGAGAACATACACTGGGGAGAGGACAGACACCCTCTTCAATAAATAGTGCTGTGAAAACTGGATATCTATATGCAACAGATTGAAACTGGATCCCTGTCTCTCACTATGTACAAAAATCAACACAAACGCCTTAAAGACTTAAACATAAGACCTAAAACTATAAAGCTACTAGAAGAAAACATGGCAAAAACACTTTAAGACATTGGTCTAGGCAAAGTTTTTATGGCCAAGATCTCAAAAGCACAAGCAAGAGAAACAAAAATAAACAAATGGTATTATATTAAACTAAAAAGCTTCTGGGCTGGGAATGGTGGCTTATACCTGCAAACCTACCACTTTGGGAGGCCAAAGTGGGAGGATCACTTGAGGCCAGGAGTTTAAGACTAGCCTGGGCAATATAGCAAGATCCCATCTCTACAAAAAATGTTTTAAAATTAGCCAGGCCTAGTGATACACACATGAAGTCTCAGTTACTTGGGGGGGCTGAGGCAGGGGGATCACTTGAGCCCAGGAATTTGAGGCTGCAGTAAGCCACAATCATACACACATGAAGTCTCAGTTACTTGGGGGGGCTGAGGCAGGGGGATCACTTGAACCCAGGAATTTGAGGCTGCAGTAAGCCACGATCATACACACATGAAGTCTCAGTTACTTGGGGGGGCTGAGGCAGGGGGATCACTTGAGCCCAGGAATTTGAGGCTGCAGTAAGCCACGATCATGCCACTGTACTCCAGCATAGGTGACAGAGACCCCAACTCAAAAA